>NC_143479.1:59295118-60018493 GCF_027475165.1 Benincasa hispida | reverse complement strand
GTCAATTTGAACATTTCAAATGAACTCCAAGAACTGATTCTCGATTTGAATCCATTGAGCTACCAAGGGGACCTTATGGACATGTAGCTTAAAGCTCCAACGGTACGTGAATAACTGACTAAAATCTTTAGTCACGGGATCCACCATCCGTTAACTATCGAACACTCCACTAAAGACCGACAACTGCACTCTTCTCACTATAAATATATTTCTATGTCCATATCAACCAATCAACAGTACGATAACCCTTCACAGATCACTCGTAAGTACAACTGGGCCAATTTACGTTATGCCCCTATAGTTACATCTAACTCCTTAAGTACTACTGATTCCTCTAATGAACATACGTTATAGTCCTACTATAGTCGAGTATTCTCTTCTAGAGAGAGGATGTGGCCACTATGTTCAAGACCCGGAATCAGCCCTTAAGGGAGCAATCTATCTATTTACCCCTGCTTCAGGGAAAGAGTGAATTCCATCTTGTGTAACTGAGTACCTAACTTCCCAATCAGATAAACCCTAAAAAAGGTAGGCTTGTTGAGTTGATAATCTGGCCACTCTCACCCATACTAATCAAAGGACTTCCCTCAAAGCAGGAGTTTCCAAAACACTTAAGATTAAAGTCATGTCACCTATGGTTGTTTCGGTGAGATGTAAGTCTCATGTGTCAACGGTGTTATATAAAGAGATGAATCATTTCGTGGTCCGATCTTATACAAACTCTTTGTATAGGACACCCCCGCTCGTATGTCTCCACATGAATGATCAGCATCAGACCATCTGTAGTAGTTCACAATACTTGTAAACTTTTACAAAAAGGATTGTATCTGTAGTGTCACCAGAATAAAGTATCCCTCCTTTATTCTTATACTACAGATCTTTAAGGTTATTACTTAAGGCATGATCTACTAGTATATCTCATATACATGCTTAAGTTCACATACAATAACCATGGATCTCTGTTTATTGGATATGAGTAAATGCAAATAAAATAACTCTTATTTTATTCATAACAATGTGTATAATGCTTACAAACTACGAGACTCTGGGAGAATTAAGACTCTAATCCCAACAGTTCTCATTCATATTTCAAGTTCACAAGTAAGAGGGAGTGTTAGCTGATATATAATTAAATTTACCTTCATTCACGAGCATAAGATTTTGAGTTAATTGACGATTTAAGAATCATAAAGTTTTATTTGAGAAGAGAAGAAAAATCCAAAACCAAATATTTATTGATAACAAAATTAAAAATTTATTAGTGAATTGAAAAATGGAAACAGAGACTACACAGTTTGCTGCTCTCACCGATTCCTGGAATTAAAAAGGCCGAAAGAGTAATGGGCTACTTATATCGTCATAAAGCCCATTCAAATTTAATTGGGCCTATGTAAAGTCAAAGCCCATAAAAGACTTCTTTGGATGTACCTTCAGAATTTGCCATGAATGACTAAAACATTGGGTACATTTTGATAGATGTTGATTTTTAGATTTTCTTAAAATATATCTACTAGTGGATAAGTGGGGCCTAATAGTTACAACCCATTTTCTGATTTTATCTTTCACGCATCTTATACCCACCTAATGCACGGTTTTATTAGGTATCTATACGTGGACTGCCTCCTTACTTTTTGGTTCATTTGAGAAAACAATATGATATATTCATTTGAAAATTTGATTGTTGCAATATCTTTGACCATCAAATCGATTTTAAATGTAAACGGTTATATTTTTCAATTAATTAACAAGAATTTATATTTCTTTATCCACTTTTTTAGTTTTACCAACTGTAAGTGACGATTATGTCTAGATTCTCTATATATTTTTGTCGATTTTTTCCATTTTAATTTAATATAGATCTTCATAGTCTTTTCCCCCCCTCTATTTCTTCAATATTAAATATTCCATCATTGAAGTTTTTTCCAAATCTTAAACATTGTCCTATGACGATATTTTTATTGCATTGTTGAATTCTTGTGAGAATTTGAAGTTGCTTGCTATTGGAAGAAGAGTGGATGGGCTATCACAGGGAACAAAGTTTTATGGCGACGTGAAATTGAACAAAAAGCTACTGAGATATTTAAAACAACTAAGACTCAAAATAGAAGCAAAAAGTTTCTCCTAATGTCTATCTTTGGTACGTGAGACTTGGAGACATTAATTTCAATAGAATTGGGAGATTGGTTAAGAGTAGACTCCTGTTAGACAACTTTTTACCTTCATATGAATTATGTCTTGAGGATAAGATGACCAAAAGATCTTTTACATGAAAATTTTTTAGAACTAGAGAACCCTTAGAACTCGTACATCCAGACCTTTGTGGTTTCGATGTATGTTAAAGCATGAGGAGGGTATGAATATTTCATTAGTTTTATTGATGATTGTTCAAGGTATGACTATGTTTACCGAATGCATCATAAGCCTGAAACTCTTAAAAAGTTCGAGGAATATAAGGTTGAGGTTGAGAATCTGTTAGTTAAAAAAAATTAAAACACTTAGATCAAAACGAGGTGGTGAGTATATGGACTTGGATTTTAAAGACTATTTGATAGAACATAGAATCAAGTCCCAACTCATAACACCCATTACATCTTAGCAGAATGGTGTATCAGAGAGGAGAAATAGAACCCTGTTAGACATGGTTCGTTCAATGATGAGTTATGCTTAGTTGCCTAGTTCGTTTTGGGATATGCAGTACAAATTATTGTATACATTTTGAATATGGTTCATTCGAAAAGTATTTCTAAAACACCTTATGAATTATGGATAGGGCGTAAAGGTAGTTCACGTCACTTCAAAATTTGGGGATGTCTGACACATGTGTTGGTGCAAAACCCAAAGAAGTTGGAATTGTTCAAAATTATGCTAATTCGTAAGATATCCCAAAGAAACGAAAGGTGGTATGTATTATGATCCTCAATGTCACATCCCCTCCCAGATTACCCTCTTAATCAAGGAAAGAACGTGATGGCAACAGTTACCATTCCTTTTATGGCACTTACTATCCATCTAGACTTCCTTAAACTGTTTTAACAATCATGGATTCAAGATATCACTACATAACTTTTAACATGGCTTAACTTGAGTAACCAGGGTTCAACACACACTGCATTCATAACATACTTATAAAAACAACCCAAAAACTCTTTACAAGTACCTAAACATGAACATAACATCATTACAAACATAGTCAAGATAAACATCTAATTTTCCTTTAATCTCTAACTTGTACTTTGAGTGGCAGCGCAACAGCACAATTATCTTCTAGGAATTTGATCGCTACTTGGAGAAAAGAAAACATTTGGAAAAAAAGAAAAAGAGCTACTAGCCTAGTGAGTGATCATTTAAAACATATGTACTGAAAACTACCAAGCAAACTCATACTTAAAACTTTTAAACATAAAACTGCTGGGAAATATTAATTAACATAATCCTTAGTTGAGAAAGAACCCTTTTGCTCAATCCCTCAATGTCAATCCTTAGTTGGTATGGAGTAACCTCAACACAAACAATGTTAACTCTACCTATGTGCATGTGATAATAACTAAGTATCGTCATACCTTAGGTACTAAGGCTTGGATAACTTCTCAAAGTCCTTTAGTATCGGATTCATCATAAAACATCATAAAACTCATACTTTGAAGTAAAAGCATACTTTGAAAGCATAATTAACTTAATTCATATGCTTAAAACATTTTCATTATATAACATGGAACTACTAACGCATGCTTCATAAACATGAAGAATAGAAGTATATAAATCATCCTTTCATGATCACCTTTAAACTAAGCATGCGTTGAAACTCTTTGGAAACTAGTTTTCTTGGGAAAGTATCTTAATCATACTTAGAAATGAAAGCAAGTATGAAACTAGTTTTTTTTAAAAATAAAACATGCATTTACTAAAGCATTTGGAAACACTTGGTTTTGTTACTCACAGCCTTGGACGTCCTTCCTAGGGTTCATAAGCCTTCCCAATTGGCGTTAACCCTGTGGAAATGATAAACATTTTTGGTCAATACTATTAGTCCCCTTGTGAGACTAATTTACTTAAACAAACTTAACATTTAACTTGGAGCATCAAAACTTCCTTCTCAATGCATATCCATCTTATGAGTTAAACACTTAGACAAATACCTTAAGTTGTATTTCTAGGCTTATGCGGCCACAAGTGCCTCTTCCTTACGTTGACACACCTACAACACTTATATGCTGCACGCCTCTCCCATGCGCCAACGCATGCTGCCTTAACGCATCTGCACGTGCCCCGTCACATACCACCATGCCTTGTGCCTCTCAGTGTAAACCTTGCACGCACACTTAGTGCTCATTTAACGCCCAACCTTGTCCTTGCGTGCACGTCCACCAGCACTTCCACCTTGCTGGTTGAGCTGCCTGCTTACTCAACTGAAGTAGCTACCTGTTTATTCAACCAAAATTTCCAGATTCAACTTTTAGCTCGAATAACTCTTTTTTCAGACCTTATTTTGGAAATTTTCTTTCTACAAACTTGTTTATAAATATCTTAACTTTCTTACCTTAAAATTTGAGCTTCAAATTCTTCTTGGTTTAACAAAAAAAAAAAAAAAAAAAAAAAAAAAAATTCAATCTTCATACCTTGCTGTCTGTCACCTGAGAGCTTGACCTTCTTGAGGAAATCTTCATATATCAACTCGATTTCTTAGGAATTTCCTTCCAACAGCCCAAGAGCATCAATAACACTCCTTAAGCTTCAAGTGAATTCTAGAATTTCTTCTTTTGCACGAGTAAAATGGCTGAATCGAGAGCCTAAAGTGAATCTTCCTTTTTATAATAGGAACTGCATGTCTTACACAATCTTAAGACGCCAGCTAGCTCATTAAGTGGGTTTTTTTTCCCTAACCTTGACAGTTGGAAAATTTAGGTCGATGATTAAGATGAGGGCTTTCACTAACCACCATTGCATGGCTCATTCTTCAAGCACTTACCAATGGAAAGCTCACTCGAACGCATACACCATGTTCGGCTCCATGCATGCTTTAGCGCCTCCTCACGCAATCGCCTAGTCTTGTGGCCATCACATGGCCTCAATTGCATGCAAGCCTTCGCTCGGCCATCGCATGCTCACGCTGCCACAACGTCTAAAGTAACCTTGCCCAATGCCACACGTGTCCACACCTTCTAACCTCAAAACAATACTTGGCTGGCGCATAGTCCTCGCCCAACGCACAATCTTATCCTCGGCCATCACTTAGCTAGTATGCCTACTCCTTGCCCCAACACAAGTCTTATGCCCATCCTAACATTAATAAATGCATATGGTTGCCGCACACTTCCTTGGTCATCAAGTCTTCAACACATCTTAACATCAAGACTTAGCCAACATTTCCCTCTTTTAACCTTGTTTACTTACACTTAACACCCAAAAGCTTAAGCTTAACACTTAAAACATTTCTTCTTCGTTCCTTCCTTCTTAAATCTTTCCCCTACAAGCATAAAACTATCATAAGTCACTTAACACATTAATTAGTCATATTTAAATCGGGAAATAGGGTTTGGGGTTTACACTCAAGGTGACAAAGTGTTTGTATCGAAAAAACACTACATTCTTAGAGGAAAACCATATAAGAGATCATCAACCTCATAGTAAACTGGTATTGAATAAAATTTCCAAATAAGCTATAGATAAATCAACCATAGTTGTTCATCAGGCAGGTCTTTCAACAAGACTTGTTGGTAGAGTTGGTACTTCTAATTAGTCACATCCTTCTCAAGAGTTTAAAGTGCCTCGACGAAGTGGGAGGGTTATTCAATAGCTTGATTGGTATATGGTTTTAATAGAAACTAAGGTCATCATACTCGATGATGACATTGAGGATCCATTTATATTTAAACAGGAACTGGATGATGTAGACCGAGACTAGTGGATAAAAGCCATGAACCTCAAAATAGAGTCTATGTACTTTAATTTCGTCTGGGAACTTGTAGATCAGCCGGATGGGGTAAAATCTATTGGTTGTAAATGGATCTATAAGAGGAAATGAGACCAAGTTGGTAAGGTATAGAGGTTTAAAGCTCGACTAGAGGTAAAAAATTATACCTAAATAAAGTGGGTGGAGTATGAAGAAACCTGCTCTCCTATTGCCATAGATTAGAATATTCTTGACCATAGCCGCCTCTATGATTATGAAATTTGGCAAATGGATATCAAGACAACCTTTTTGAATGAAAATCTTGAAGAGAGTATCTATATGACCCAACCAGAGGGGTTCATTGAACAGGATCAAGAGCAAATGGTTTGCAAGCTCAGATGATCAATTTAAGATTTGACACCGTGAACAAATCTTATGGCTTTGAACAGAATGTTGGTGAACCTTGTGTCTACAAGAAGACTGTCAACAAAATTGTAGCATTCTTAGTGTTGTATGTTAATGACATCCTACTCATTGGTAATGATGTAAGATACCTGACTAACGTTAAGCAGTGGCTATCAATGCAATTTCAAATGAAAATTTTTGGAGAAACTCGGTTTGTTCTTGGAATCCAAATTGTTCGGAATCGCAAGAATAGAACATTAGGCATGTCTCAAGCATCGTATATAGACAAAATGTTGTCTAGATATAAGATGTCATCTAAGGAATAGTGTCCTAAGACACTTTAAGAATTTGAGAAAAAGAAACATATTCCCTATGCATCAACAATTGGTAGTATGATGTATGCCATGTTGCATACACGACTTGACATATGCAATGCAGTAGTGAACCTCAGCAGGTTTCAGTCCAATCGTGGATATGATCATTGAACCTAGTGAGTCTAAGACTGGGAGAAATTGTCGATATGTGATGCCCTAGTTTATTATATTTATGCTTTTTCTCTCATACTTAACATTGTATATATAACCCTGCTAGAGTTTTAGTCCTTGTTGGGTTGTATGTCCTAAAACTCGTGGTTTGTAAACATAAAACATATTCTATTTTTTAAATAAAATTGTTATTGAGGTTTATTCGATAAAGATGTTATTGAATTTTTGAATTGCATCTTTTTAACTCTAAGTCCAATAAACTAAGAACCTGTGGTTATAACATGAATACTTGAACTTTATGTAGAGACATAATAGTGGATCAAGTTCGAGTAATAGCTAAAATGGTTTATAGTATATGGATAAGGTTGGATACCTTAACCTTGAGACATTATCGGATGCGGTCCATTTTGTATAAGATACAAACAATGTGATCCTGAATTGTTCATATGGAGACATGCAAGTGGGGGCGTCCTATGCAATGAGTTTTCATAAGACCGGACCACGAAATAGTCACTTTTACTTTATAACTCCGTTTACTGATCAGAATGACTATTTCAATTCAATGACCTAGGAAATTTAATCTTAATCCTAAGTTAACTATCAACTCCTGTTTATTCAGGATTATTTTTTAATCTGCATGGGTGAGAGTGATTCAACATCGCCGACTCAATAAGCCTCCCATTTTAAGGGTAAGATCAGGTAGATAGCTAGGAACATAGTCCTACAAGATGGAATTCACTCCTACCCTACTATAGGGATAGAAGATAGGTTGTTCTCTTAAATGCTGACTCCGAGTCTTGAACAAGAGGCTTCACCCTCTCATTGGCTCGAGAGGGACTCAGTTTGCTGGATTGACCAAAAACTAATTGTTCATTAGAGAATCGTGAGACTTAAGGATCAAGATGTAATTACAAGGGTAAAACGTTAATTTGACCCAACTATAATTACGAATAACCTGTGAAGGATCGACTTACTAATCATGGTTAAATCAAGTGGACATAAATATATCTATAGTTAGAAGAGTGCAGTTATTGAGCTTTAGTGGAGTGTCTCGATAGTTAACAAATGTTGATTAATTAGATTAAAGAGTTTAGTCGGTTAATCTCGGATTGTTGGAACTCATGATTTGTAGGTCCATTAGGTCTCTCTGCTAGCTTATATCAGACTAAAACTTAGGATAGTGTAATGAGAGAATTTGAAATGTTCAAATTCAATTTAGGAAATAATTATTATTAATATGCGATATAATTAATATTTAATTATCGAATTAACAAATTGTAAAGTTAGAAATATTTAAATATAATTTAAATCTTACACATGAATAGGGATTCATGTTCAGAATTAGTGTTTATTATTAATTTAATATTTGATATTAAATTAATATTTATTAATTAAATTGTTTCATTAATTATTTAAAATTAATTTTTAGAATTAATTTTATTTAAAATTAGTTTTCTGAGAATTTTTATTTAAAATTAGTTAATTGAATTAGTTTTAAATAAAATTAAATTTCATTTTAATTTTGAATTCATGAAATTCAAAATTTCGAAAAATTCAATTAGTAGGATTATCCCACTTCTTCCATTTATGAGAACACCTCAAATTCCACTCCAAATTATTGGTTAATTTGTCGTCATCTTGAGAAGGATTTAATTTGCATGTTTTCTTCTTTAAAAGAAGAAAAATTAATTGTGAAAGGATTCCAAGTCTTTGGCTTTTGAAGCTTTAATTCTCTCTCAAAGTGAAGAACACCATGAATCTCTCAAATTGAAATTTCCCTTATATTTTATCATTAATTTGGATTCTGCAATCCGTTCTAAGGTTGGAAAATAGCGTAGAAGATTCTAGCAGGGGTTGGCAACAAGTCCGTAATAAAAAATTGACAAAAAGTTGCTGAAATTTTAAGTTCTACAAAGGTTGTAATCTCAAATCCTAATTTTCTCCTTTGAACTTGCATGCTTGATCCTAAAAAATTAATGTAATTATAATGTTTAAGATCCTAATTGCTCCCGCGTGCACGTTGTTAATTGTTACACCTTCATCACGTACAATAACTCCCAAGGGATTTAGTTTACATTTTAATTATACTAAAATAATATATTAAAAAAAAACCTTATATTATATACCATATAATATAACTATTAGTTATATTATATGGTATATAATATAAACTAACTTTATATTCTCACATATAACCGATAGTTTTAATGTGAATCATATTCATATTAATTTTAACCAATAGTTTTTATATAAATCTCATTCATATAATTAATATTCGAATCATATTCAAATATTTATCTCTCTCATTAAATTTTATATTATAATGTATCCATATACATTATATTAATTGTGTTTCATACAATTAGCTCTCTTTAATTAGTTTGAACAATTCAAATTAATTTAAAATTAAATGATTCTTATTTAACCCTTATTGAGCTAGCAATGGGACCTTATGGGCCTATAGATTAGAAGCTCCAACGATACGAGATTAATTAATTAAACTCTTTAATTAAATTAATCAACATTCATTAACTTTCGTTCACTCCACTAAAGACCGATAGCTGCACTCTTCGCATTGTAGATATATTTTTGTGTCCATCTGATATAATCAATCAACAGTAAGTTGACCTTCAAAAATTGCTCGTAACTATAGTTTAGTCAAATTTATCATTTTACCTCTATAGTTACATCTAATTCCTCAACTACCAATGATTCCTCTAATGAATAATTAGTTATAGTTCAACTATAAACTAGACCCCTCTCTGGCCAGTGAGAGGGTGAGGCATCTCATTATTCAATACTTGGAAACAACCTTTAAGGAAGTAATTTATCTACTTACCCTAATCACGGAAAGGAGTGAATTCAATCTTATGTAGCTATGTTCGCAGCTCCCCACTTGGCCGAATCCTTAAAATGGTAGACATATTGAGTCCACGAATCATACCACTTTCACCCATATAGATCAAAAGACTGCCCTAATAGGTAGGAGTTCATAACTTACTCAGGATTAAGGTCAAGTCATCTATGGTCATCCTAGTGAATTGTAGGTCTCTTCAAGTAACGGTGTTATAAAGAGAGACAAACCATTTCGTGGTTCAGTCTTATACAAACTCTTTTTATAGCATACATCCACTCACATGTCTCCACATGAATGATTAGGATAAGATCACTTGTAAAACTTTACAACAATGTAACAATTCCAAAGGGGTCGTATTCGTAGTGTCACTAGGATAAGGTACCCATTTATTAATCTACTACAGACCATTCAGGTTATTGCTTAAACATGATCCACTTGTATGTCACTACATACAACAATATTAAATAACGTAGGATCTTAGTCTAGTGGATTTGAGTCAATGCAAACTAAATGTCATATAAAATATCACTTTATTTATTAAATAAATAATTCGTTGTACAAATAATTGACATCTATTTGCCATATCTCATAGTCATAATTGAAGGATCTCATATGTAAGAGTTCCATGAGTGCATTCGGATCGTTCTGATCTCATCGTGACCAAAATACAACATTATACATTCAACATACAGTTATGCAAACAAATCTTAATTAGTGGCATGCTAAGACAAAGATATAATAAGATGAGTTCCATACCAGTTGAAGACCGTCTTTGAAACTCTAGAACTCACTGCAGCGGAAACCTCCATGCGATCTGCCAACGCCTAGTAGCAGCGTCAATAATGGTAGCACAAACGACTGCGAACATGAACGTCGTTGGGACGACACCACCACTAAAGAGCCCCAGGTATTCTTGGAGTGAAAACCCAAAGGGTGGTCTTTGGTGAATTTGATAGAGGAAGGAGGAAACACAAATCGTGTAGACGATAAACAAGTGGGAGAGAAGAAGACGCTATCGCATAGCAGAATGCTTATCGTTTAGGAGGAGCTACACGATCGTGTAGGATTTACTGAACGATCGTTTAGGAAAAGGTACACGATCGTTTAGTAAATTGGCACACTATACGATCATTTAGAGAAGCTATCTGATCGTGTAGGAAATAGCGTATGATCGTTTAGGCGCGAGGTAAACGATCGTTTAGGTTGAGAAGAGCTATCTTATAGTCTCTCAAAATGCTTAAGCGATCATTTTTCTTTCTACTAATGCGTGCCCTCTTTCTTTTTGGACGACAATTGAACGTTCACTTAAAAAATGAAACGATTTCATTTTTATTTCATCGATTACAATAACCGAATCATTCCCACTAACCCACGTCCAAACGTGAAAATTGGCTTAATTATCATATAATTAACCAATTAATTAATTAATTAATATAATCATATTATATTTTTATCCTATAGTTTGATATCACATATCTACTATAGTATTTTCTCCTCTACTTGATATAAATCATATTTATATCTAATTTCCTCCAAAATAATGTATCTCATACATTTAGCCAATTATATCATATATAATTAACCAGTCCAATTATATCATATATAATCGAACTTCCTCTTGTCAATTTGAACATTTTAAATTAAACCAAATACTGGTTCTCGACTTTATCCAAGCTACCCAGGGGACCTAATGGACCCATGGCTCGAAGCTCCAACGGTCCGTTAATAGTTGACTAAACTCTTTAGCCACGAGATCCACCATCTGTTAATTGTCAGGCATTCCACTAAAGACCAACAGCTAAACTCTTCTTACCATAGATATATTTCTGTATCCATCGGACATAACCAATCATGAGTACGATGAACCTTCACAGATGCTTGTAAGTACATCGAACCAAATTACCGTTATGCCCCTGTAGTTATATCTCACTCTTTAAGTACCACTGATACCTCTAATGAACAATACAACATAGTCCAACTATGTGTGAACACCTCTCGGGCCAAGAGAAGGTGTATGGCGCCACGTTGTTCAAGCCCCAGATTCAGCCCTTAAGGGAGCTATCTATCTACTTACTCCTGCCTCGAGGAAGAAATGAATTCCATCTTGTGTAGCTGAGTTCCCAGCTTCTAAATCAGACGAATCTTCAAAATGGTAGGTTTGAATCGGCGAACTGGCCACTCACACCCATACAAATCAAAGAACCGTCCTTAATGGCAGGAGTTCCCAAACTCACTCAGGATTGAGGTCATGTTACCTATGGTCATCTTAGTGAAATGAAGTCTCTATCATGGACGGTGTTATATAACGGACATTAACACTTCGTGGTCAGGTCTTATACAAACTCTTTGTATAGGATCAGGATCAGACCATCTGTGACAAGTCACAATATTTGTGACCATTCCACAAAGCGGTCCACATCCGTAACGTTACCAGAATAAGGTTTTCCTCCTATATCTATATACTATAGACCATTTTTGTTATCACTCAAGACATGATCCACTTGTATGTCACCACATACATGCTTGAGTCACATATAGATAACCAAGGATTTTATGTTTATAGGTTTGTGGTAAAGCAAATAAAACAAGTAACTGAGCAAAAATACAAGATGTGAAGTAAATATCATATATTAACAACACAAGCATTCGTACATACTGTTTACAAATTACAGGACACGAGACTTTAGGGCATCAACCCCAAAAATCTCCCACTTGTCCTAAAGTGAAGTGGGGTGTACCAAATACATAGTATAAAACAATAAACTAGGACATAAAAGCCCAGTACAATAAAATCTCCTACTTGCCTTAGTTCAACTGCGGGCAATCCTGTAGACCCATGCTCTGTAGGTGACTCTCAATCACTGTAGCCATGAGAACCTTTGTAAATGAGTCAACAACATTAAAATTTCCTGGGTTAGATTGATCCGTCTCAACTCCTTAACCTCTTGAGGCGCCTTAGGACACATTTCCTTAGACAAAGTGACTTCATGCCTAAATGGCAGTAAGCCCCTTCTGGAGTCTTGCATCGAGTACTTGAGCAACATCTTGTCAATGTATGATACTTGAGACAGTGCTAGCACTTTGTTCTCATGATCCCGAAAGATCTATATACCTAGAACAAACTGAGCCTCTCCGAAATCTTGCATTTGGAAGTGGGTCGCTAGTCAGTTCTTAACTGCAGTAAGTAGACCTACATCATTCCCAATGAGTAGGATATCATCTACATACAACACTAAGAAAACTACTGAAGCGTTGATGATCTTCTTGTAGACACAAGGTTCATCAACGTTGCCATCCCGGTCAACATCCTCCATTGCCTACTTATAAGACAATAAATCCTCAACGTCGCCATCTACTACCATAGCAAGGATTTCCATAAAACCCAAACAGCGAACGGATGGGTTCGCAACCGTCCTACTACGTTGAGGTTCCCTCAACTCTTGAGGTGGAACTGACCTACTGGATGAGCTCCCATCAATAACTCTTGCTGATGTAGTAGGCTCTTCAACAACTCTTGTTGAAGTCTCAGTAGTTTCATTGGAAGGCTCACGCAACACGACTTTGCTTTGTGGACTGTGCTCCTTTATATGATCCTCCTCTAGTAATAAAGTAGCGTTTGTTGAAACAAACACCTTATTTACCGTCGAATCATAAAAACAACCCCCTCGTGTACCTTTGGGGTTGCCTACAAAGAGGCATAACCTCGACCGTGGTTCCAACTTCTTGGGATTAGCTTCAAGCACATGTGCAGAGCAACCCCAAATGCAGAATTGACGTAAACAAGCTTGACGCCCATTCCGCAGCTCTAGAGGTGCTCTTGCAACACTCTTGGAGGGAACACAGTTGAGTATATATACCACAGTCTCCATTACGAAACCCCGAAACAAGTCCGGTAAAGAAGCGTAACTCATCATCGAGCGAACCATGTCGAACAAGGACCTATTTCTCCTCTCCGCTACACCATTCTACTGAGGTGTACTCGGCGCTGAGAGTTGGGAAACGATTCTATGTTCTATCAAATAGTCCTGGAATATCGAGTCCAAAAACTCTCCACCTCGATCCAATCAAAGTGTTTTAATCCGTCTATCTAATGCGTTTTCAACTTCAGCCTTGAACTCTTTGAACTTTTCAAAAGATTCAGACTTCTGTTGCATAAGATAAACACACCCGTACCTGTAGTAATCATCAGTAAAACTGATAAAATACTCATAGCCACCTCGGGCACGCACATTCATAGGACCACAAATGTCATAATGTACTAACTCAAGAGACTCCTTGGCACTATAAACTTTTCCAGTAAAAGGTCTTTTAGTCATTTTACCTTCCAGGCAAGATTCGCACACTGGTAATGAATTTTCTTTTAACTCACTTAGAAGTCCATTCTTTACCAATCTCTCAATCCTATTGAGATTGATGTGCCCTAAATGAAGATGCCAAATTTAGGCATTTTTTTTTAGAGAAATTCGTCGACGTTTTGATTGAGTTACAACAGTTCTGAACAATACAGTATTATGGAGGGAATTAATGGCTAACGGCCATAGCACATATTAATTCGATTCCAGATTTGCTGTGTAAATAAAAACACCATCTTTATGAATAAACACTTTATCCACATTAAACGAGATAGTATATTTACATTGCAATAAACACTTTACAGAAATAAGGTTCCTCTTTAGTTCGAGAACAATATATACATCATTTAAAACAAGAAACCTCTTCTGTAAAACTAAATGGAGTCCTCCCACTACCACAGCTGAGATGACGTGCCTGGTGCCATCTCACTAGCCTTCAGCTATCGCCGAGATCTAATCCTCTGAAAAGAAGAACAAACATGATTAGTGGCGCCTGATGACATGCAGAAATGCATGTCATCTTAGGCCTTTTACTTAGAATTATGAAGGGTGTTAAGCAGAATATGCGGCAATTATGCTAGGAATTCATGAGAAAATGAGCTTGCGTCGTTCAGCATGATGAATCTCGACTAACCCATTATTATGCGTTCAATGTTCTATTTTTGTAGCTAACGCAAGAAGTGGACGCAAACGCGGAAACCGGACCACCGCATAAACGACCGTATGCGGAGAAAATATCCATCGCAAAGGCGAACACGTTCGATCAATGCATGGATGTTGCGGTACTCAGCCGCATGCGTCCATCGCATGGGAGTTGCGCTCGTCAAGCAATTGCAGTCATCGTGTAAAGTTGCGGTATTAAGTGAATGCGGTCACTATATGATTGCAGCTACATGATAATGCATACTAATGGGATCAACGCAAGGTTGGTGGGATGAATTCATCAACACATCTAACTCGAGAAAATCAAAAGACGATGTTGACATTTCACCTACCACGCCGTTAGTAGCAGAGGTTCAGAAAGGACTAAACACGCCAAATGTTAGAATCAGAGCAGTCCATTAATGCTGTCGGCAATCCAGGCTCTATATAAAGAGGCTGATGAGCCAAAATTCAACTTTCCGGGGATTATCCCTGCAACCCAGGGTTTTCCCTACGATCCAGACAAAATGCGTGAGAAGACGTTTGAGAGTTCTTGACCTCCTTCCTCCATTTCAAGTGACGACGGAGCCTTCGATAGGAGCTAGATCTTGGGAGAGTCAGCTTCACTGCCCATCCATGGCACCACCAGTAGCCTTGACACACATCTGCTGGAAGAAGGTCTTTGCTTCTAGCCGGTCATTTTATTTTCCTTTCTTTTTTATATTGTATTGTATACATTTTGTGATTAAGGAATTAATACATTTGCGTTCAATACATTTCTACATTTCCTTCGATTCCATCTCCATCTTATTTACTTAGCATCTTTAACTTCGTTGCATCACTTAGTGAGATTGCTTGAGTATCGAATACTTGGTCATGTGGATTAGGGATATGAAGCATGTAGCAAACCACCGAGAGGTGTGCGTTGTGCGAGTATATGAGAAAATCTTGTTGCTTAGTGTGAAGTTGCGGCAATGCCTGTCTATGGGCTAATACATTACTTGTGTATGAGTAAAGTCAGCATCAACCAACTGCCCGGGAGGGTAAGTGGTTGGTCGCATTAAGCAATGTAAGTCATTGTTCACTAGGGATAAGAACAATCTTAGGTCAGCAAAGTTCATGTGGTTACCTTGTCCTATGAGAGTTTCATTCATCATTTAGGTTTACTTGGGAGAGTAGTCTAAAACCCAAATTGAAGACTCGGGAGAGCGATTGGAACATATAGGCAAGAATAGGGATCTTAGAGATAAAATATGTTTACTTTCACACAGCATATGCACCCTACGGATGGGATATTGCATGCATTTAGGAAGTAGGATGACCGCAAGGGAAACCTTAAGAGCGGATTGCATGCAACCTTAAGAGTGACCGCAAGGGTAACCTTAGTCAACGCAAGCCATGCGATCATGCTCCACACACTAAAAGCCTAAATCTAGGACGTATGCGGTAGGTATACATAAGTGTCGAGATGTTCGCATACAACCACCATATCCTATTTCCTAGATGCATGCAATATCCCATCCATAGGGTGCATATGCTATGTGAAAGCAAACAGAGCTTATCTCTAAGATCCCCATTCTTGCCTATGCGTTCCAATCCGCTCTGACGAGTCTTAGATTTGGGTTTTAGACTACTCACCCAAGTAAGCCTAAATGATGAATGAAGTGCTCATAGGACAAGGTAACCACATGAACTTTGCTGACCTAAGATTGTTCCTATTCCTATTGAACAATGACTTACATTGCTTAATGCGACCAAGCACTTACCCTCCTGGGCAGTTGGTTGATGCTGACTTTACTCATCAAGTAATGCGTTAGCCTATAAACAGGAATTGTCGCAGCTTCACACTAAGTAAATAAGGTTTTCTCACATACTCGCACAATGCACACCTCTCGGTGGTTTGTTACATGCTTCATATCCCTAATCCATATGACTAAGTACGCGATACTCAAGCAATCTCACTAAGTTATGCAATGAAGATAAAGATGCTAAATAAAGAAGATGGAGATAGAATTGAAGGAAACGTAGAAATGTATTGAACACAAAATGTATTAATTCCTTAATCACAAAATGTATACAATACAATATAAGAAAGGAAAGGAAAATGAAATGACCGGCTAGAAGCAAAGACTTGCTTCCAGCGGATGTGCGTCAAGGCTACTGGTGGTGCTATGGATGGGAGGTGGAGCTGACTCTCCCGAGATCTAGCTCCGGTCGAAGGCTCCGATCATCACAAATGGAAGAAGGAGGTGAAGAACTCTCAAACATCTTCTCACGCATTTTGTCTGGATCGCAGGGAAAACCCTGGGTTGCAGGGATAATCCCCGGACAAGTTGAATTTCTGCTCATCGGCTTCTTTATATAGAGCCTGGATCGCCGACAACATTAATGGACTACTCTGACTTTGACATTCTGCGCGTTTAGTTCTTTCTGAACCTCTACTGCTAATGGCGTGGTAGGTGAAATGTCAACATCGTCTTTTGATTTTCTGGAGGTAGATGCGTTGATGCGTTTATCCCACCAACCTTGCGTTGATCCCATTAGTATACGTTATCGTGTAGCCACAATCATGTGTGACCCCATTCACTTAATACCGCAACTCTACACAATGACCGTAATCGCTTGACAAGTGCAACTCCCATGCGATGGACGCATGCGGCTGAATACCGCAACATCCATGCGTTGATCGAATGCGTTCGCCTTTGCGATGGAGATTTTCTTCGCATGCGGTCGTCTATGCGGTGGTGCGGTTTCTGCATTTGCTCCACTTTCTACATTAGCTACAAAAAATAGAACATTGAATGCATAATAACGCATAATAATGGGTTAGCTGAGATGGATCATGCTGAACGACAGAAGCTCATTTTCTCATGAATTCCTAGCATAATTGCCGCATATTCTGCTTAACACCCTTCATAATTCTAAGTAAAAGGCCTAAGATGATATGCATTTCTACATGTCATTATCGCCCGAATCAATTATCCAGGCAGAATCATCTTTCTCCACTAAACAAGTTTCAAGCACAAGTAAATCACATTTACCATTATCGGCCTTGGCCTTAGCCTTGGCTGCTTTCTTCTCTTTCAGATACTGAGCACAGTTCCTCTTCCAGTGTCCATCTTGGTTGCATTGGAAATACTTTCCCTTAGCAACCTGTGGACGCCTACTTGGGGTGATAGACGATCGGTTAGCAAATGCCTTCCCTTTTCCCTTATCACCCTTCTTCTTCTTCCCCTTTGTAGAGTTAGAAGCAGAAGGTGCAGACTTCGTTCCTGAGGTCGAACCTCTATGGAACGTCCTAGAGGATGAAGCAACATTTGCCTCCGCCTTCTGCCTCTTCTTACTTTTCAGTAAAGATTGGTATATCTGCAACTCGTTGAGGAGAGTTGTAAGGTTGTATTTCACTTTGTTAAGAATCACATTGCTAACAAAGTGTAGGAAGCTCTCGAGCAAAAAATGCAGGATTATGCTAACCCGGTGCCCTCATTGATGGTAGACCCATTCAACTTTGCCACATTAAAGTAGACCATCTTGTTTAGCACATATTCACGAACAAAGGTGCCTTTTTCCATTTTATAGTTGAATATGTATTTAAGAGCCTCATAAGCTATTCAGATGGTTGTCCAAACATCCCCCGCAGGGACTCTATGATCTCACGTGCTGAGACCATAGGCTCATGTTTCTTGGCCAAGACTTCCGAAAGACTTGCCAAGATGTAGGCTTGGGCCTTCTCATTCGCCCTTGTCCATCGCTCATATGCCTCCCGAACATTTCGAGCAGCATTTGGAGCTGGAATAGAAGGACAAGCCTCCGTGAGAGCGAACATGAGATCCTCGATGAGGATCGTCGTGATCATGTGTTTCCATGTTGCGAAATTATGTCAAGTAAGTTTTTCGGTGCTTAACAATGCTAACGTAGCTGTTGCCATTTTCAAAATGTTGCTAAAAATACGAACAAAACTTTATTAGATTTTTGCTAAACCAGTTTCAAGTACCCTAAGTTATAGACTTCTATTTTGCAATGATGCCCTAGTGAGGTAGGACAAACACCACTGGTGGGGTTAATGATTCGGGCGCTTTATCCATATAAAGGTAAATATGATTTACTTGTACTTGAAACTTGTTTAGTGGAGAATGATGATTTTGTCTAGATAATTGATTTGGGAGCCACTAATCACATTTGTTCTTCTTTTCAAAGGATTAGATCCTAGCGACAACTGGAGGCTGGTGAGATGACGATGCGAATAGGAACCAGGCACGTCATCTTCGCTGTGGCAGTGGGTGCACTCCAGTTAGCTTTATAGAATAGGTTTCTAGTTTTCAATGTGGATAAAGCGTTTATTCACAAAGATGGTGTTATTATTTGTACAACAAATCTGGAATCTAATTTATATGTGCTAAGGTCGTTAGCTATTAATTCCCTCCATAACACAGAATTGTTTAAAACTGTCGTAATTCAAACAAAACGTCGATGTATTTCTCCAATAGAAAATGCCCATCTTTGGCATCTTCGTTTAGGGCACATCAATCTCAATAGGATTGAGAGATTGGTGAAGGATGGACTTCTAAGTGAGTTAGAAGAAAATTCTTTACCAGTGTGCGAGTCTTGCCTTGAGGGTAAGATGACTAAACGACCTTTTACTGGAAAATGTTATAGAGCCAAGGAGCCTCTTGAATTAGTACATTCTAACCTTTATGGTCCTATGAATGTTCTAGCCCGAGGTGGCCATGAGTATTTTATCAGTTTTACTGATGATTACTCCAGATACGGGTATGTTTATCTTATGCAACGGAAGTCTGAATCCATTGAAAAGTTCAAAGAGTTCAAGGTTGGTGTTGAAAATGCATTGAATAGATGGATTAAAACACTTCGATTGGATCAAGGTGGAGAGTTTTTGGACTCAACATTCCAAGACTATTTGATAGAACATGGAATCGTTTTCCAACTCTCAGCACCGGGTACACCTCAGCAAAATTGTGTAGCGGAAAAGAGAAATAGGACCTTGTTGGACATGGTTCACTTGATTATGAGTTACGCTTCTTTACCAGACTCGTTTTGGGGTTTCGTAGTGGAGACTGCGGTATACATACTCAACTGCGTTCCCTTCAAAAGTGTTGCGAGAACACCTCTGGAGTTGTAGAATGGGCGTAAAGCTAGTTTACGTCATTTTCGCATTTGAGGTAGCCCTGCACTTGTGCTTGAGGCTAATCCCAAGAAGTTGAAACCACGGTCGAGGTTATGCCTCTTTGTAGACTACCTCAAAGGTACACAAGGGGGTTATTTTTATGATTCGATGGAAAATAAGGTGTTTGATTTAACAAATGCTACTTTCCTAGAGGACGATCATATAAGAGAGCATAGTCCACGAAGTAAAGTCGTGTTGCGTGAGCTTTCCAATGAAACTACTGAGACTTCAACAAGAGTTGTTGAAGAGCCTGCTACATCAGCAAAAGTTGTTGATGGGAGTTCATCTAGTAGGTCGATTCCACCTCTAGAGTTAAGGAAACTTCGACATAGTGGTAGGGTTGCAAACCCCCCCGTTCGTTATCTGGATTTAACGAAATCCTTGCTATGGTAGCAGATGGCGACGTTGAGGATCTGTTGTCTTATCAGAAGGCAATGGAGGATATTGACCAGGATGAATGGGTCAAGGCCATGGATCTCAAGATGGAGTCGATGTACTTCAACTCAGTATGGGATCTTATAGATCAGCCTGATGGGGTAAGACCTATAGGTTGTCAATGGATTTACAAGCGCAAACAGGATGCTGATGGGAAGGTATAGACCTGTAAGGCTCGACTTGTGGCAAAGGGTTATACCCAGGTACAGGAAGTTGACTATGAGGTGACTTTCTCGCCTGTTGCCATGTTAAAGTCGATCCGCATCTTCCTGTCCATTGCAGCTTATTATAATTATGAGATCTGGAAAATGGACGAAAAAACGGCCTTTCTGAATGGCAATCTTGAGGAGACCATTTATATAGTGCAACCCGAGCAATTCATAGCCCACGGTCAAGACCAAAAGGTTTACAAGCTGATTCGACCCATTTACGGGTTGGAACAGGCATCTCGATCTTGGAACATACGGGTTGATACTACGATCAAATCGTATGGTTTTGACCAAAACGTTGATGAACCTTGTGTATACAAGAAGATCATCAACGCTTCAGTAGTCTTCTTAGTGTTGTACGTAGATGATATACTACTCATTGGGAATGATGTAGGTCTATTGACTGCAGTTAAGAACTGGCTAGCGACCCAATTCCAAATGAAATATTTGGGAAAGGCTCAGTTTATTCTATGTATACAGATCTTTCGAGCTCGTAAGAAAAAAGTGCTAACACTGTCTCAAGCATCATACATTGACAAGATGTTGCTCAAGTACTCGATGTAGCACTTCAAGAGGGGCCTATTGCCATTCAAGCATGGATTCACTTTGTCTAAGGACATGTGTCCTAAGACACCTCAAGAGGTTGAGGAGATGAGATGGGTCCCATATACATCCACTATTGGCAGTTTGATGTACGCGATACTCTATACTCGTCCAGACATCTGCTATGTTGTGGGCATAGTCAATAGGTATCAGTCTAACCTAGGCCAGGGTCACTGGACCGCAATGAAGAACATCCTCAAGTATCTTTGGAGAATAAGGGACTACATACTCGTGTATGGATCTAGGGATTTGATCATTACTGAATACATAGATTCTGACTTTCAAACTGATAAGGACTCTCGCAAGTCCACATAAGGGTCAGTCTTTACTCTTAACAGAGGAGCTGTAGTGTGGCGAAGCACTAAGCAGAGGTGCATCGCCAACTCCATTATGGAGGCGGAGTACGTAGTGGCTTGCGAAGCTATTAAGGAGGTCGTCTGGCTTAGAAAGTTCTTAACAGAACTGGAAGTTGTTCCAGATATGTCTAGGCTCATCACACTATATTGTGATACTAGTGGGGCAGTGGCGAACTCCAAGAAGTCGAGGAGTCACAGGCGCGACAAACACATAGAGCGGAAGTATCATTTGATCCGCGAGATAGTGCATCTAGGGAACGTGATCGTCACGAAGATCACTTCAGAGCACAATGTTGCTAACCCATTTACGAAGGCTCTCATGACTACAGTGTTTGAGGGTCACCTACGGAGCATGGGTCTACAGGATCGTCGACAACTGGACTAGGATTAGTGGGAGATTTTCTTATACTGGGTTTTTATCCCCTAGTTTATTGTTTTGTATTAGTTTTATGTACACCCCACTTCGTTTTAGGAAAAATGGGAAATTGTTCAGGTTAATGCCCTAAAGTCTCGTGTCCTATAGTTTGTAAACAGTTTGTATGAATGCTTGTGTTGTATAATATATGATATTTACTTTACATCTTGTTTTTGCTCAGTTGTATGTTTTATTTGCTTTACCACAAATAAATAAACATAAAATCCTTGGTTATCTGTATGTACTTAAGCATGTATGTGGTGACATACAAGTGGATCATGTCTTGAGTGATAACCAAAATGGTCTGTAGTATATGGATATAGGAGGGAAACCTTATCCTGGTAACGCTATGGATGCGGCCCACTTTGTGGAATGGTCATAAATGTTGTGACTTTTCATAGATGATCTGATCCTAATCATTTGTGTAGGGGACATGCGAGCGGGGGCGTCCTATACAAAAAGTTTGTATAAGACCTGACCACAAAGTGTTAAAGTCTCATTATATAACACCGTTCATGACAGAGACTTCACTACATTAGGATGACCATAGGTAGCATGACCTCAATCCTGAGTGAATTGGGAACTCTTGTCATTGAGGGAAGTTCTTTGATTTGTATGGGTGCGAGTGTCCAGGTCGCCGATTCAAACCTATCATTTTGGGGATTTGTCTGATATGAGAGCTGGGAACTCAACTACACAAGATGGAATTCACTCCTTCCCCGAAGCATGGATAAGTAGATAGATAGCTCCCTTAAGGGCTGATTTCAAGGTTTGAACGATGTGGCACCACACATCTTCTCTTGGCCCCAGAGGTGTTCACACATAGTTGAACTATGTTGTATTGTTCATTAAAGGAATCAATGGTACTTAAGAAGCGAGATGTAACTACAGGGGCAAAACGGTAAATTGGCCTAACTGTGCTTTCGAGCATCTATGAAGGGTCATCGTACTCATGATTGGTTATATCCGATGGACACAGAAATATATCTGTAGTAAGAAGAGTTCAACTGTTAGTCTTTTGTGGAATGCCTGACAGTTAACGAATGGTGGATCTCGTGGCTAAAGAGTTTAGTCAATTATTCATATACTGTTGGAGCTTCAAGCCACAGGTCCATTAGGTCCCCTAGGTAACTTGGATAAAGTCAATAATCAGTGTTTGGGTTAGTTTGAAATGTTCAAATTGGCAAGAGGGAGTTCGATTATATATGATATAATTGAACTGGTTAATTATATATGATACAATTGGCTAAATGTATGAGATACATTATTTTGGAGGAAATTAGATATAAATATGATTTATATCAAATGGAGGAGAAATTACTATAGTAGATATGTGATATCAAACTATAGAGTAAGAATATAATATGATTATATTCATTAATTATTAAATTGGTTAATTATGAGATAATTGATCGTTTTATTCTCCTCAATCGTGCGTTAATGGGAGCAGCCGCATTCGATTATGGTAAACGATGAATAAAATGGAAATTGTTTTCATTTGGAAAATTAGAAAATTCACAATCGGTGTGGAAACGTAAACGATCGCCTAGCTTGAGAGCCTATACGATAGTAGCTCATTGTCTAAAGGATCTCACACCAGCATCTAAACGATCGTACACCATTCCCTAAACGATCATTAGCTTTCCTAAATGATCGCACAACGTGCCGCAATTTCTAAACGATCATCTACCTTTTCTAAAACGATCGCTTAGTAAAACCTACACGATCGTGTAGCTTCATCTAAACGATAAGCATTCCTACTATACGATAGCTTTTTCTCTCCCACTTGCTTATCCTCTACACGATCTGTCTTTTCTCCTACCTCTACCAAATTCACCAAAAGACCACACTTTGGATGCTCACTCTGAGAATACCAAGGGCTCCAACTGGTGGTGTCATCCCCACTTCTTACTTGTTCGTGATTGTTCGTGTTGCTGTCGTTCGTGCAGACGATCGTGCTGCCACAACCGACTGATTTTCTGGGCGATAGAGCGTGTAAAAGTTCTTCCACTGCTTCAGAGTTCAATGTTTGAAGAGAGTCTTCAACATGTATGAGAACTCTTTCTCTTGTGTTTTATTGTTCGAAGCATGCCGTTAATTAGTGTTAATTTGCATAACTATTTGTTAGAATGTGTATGTTGTATTTTAGACACAATGAAATCGGAAAGATCTGAATGTGCTCATGGATGCTCTTTGTTAAGAGTTCCTTCAATTTTAATGACCTAAAAGAATAGTATGAGATTACTATTTTTCTTTGGTATTATGGAAAGAAAGAACGATCATTATAAGGCCATTTGGCGCTAGGTTATTTATTGGAAGGACTGTTAGAGACAGGCATATATTTATGTTCATAGATATTGAAACTTGATAAAACTATGTAATGTTATGAACTTATGGCGGGAAAGAAAGAAACAATTTAATTGTTTTAACCATAAAATAAGGTAGGCGAGTTGGAAATTCACTGAGGAATAGTATTAAAATTTGCAATAAGGGAATAAAATTGGTGGTGCTACAAGAAACTTTTTCATAAAGCACACGTTCTTAAGTACAAGGTTGAACTTGCTTTATAAGATAAGATAGAGGTGAAGAACTGACGTACCCCCTCCCAGATTACCCTTTGAATCTAGAAGAGAATGTAACGACAGTAGTTACCAACTTTTTTTTTGGCACTTATTGTCCAACCTACATTCTTAACCTGCTCAGAAATACCTGAAGTGTTTAAATAACACTTTAAGATACTTTGGCTCAGACAACACAACTAGGATTAAGCACAAAACACATTTACAACATTAACATATACAGAGTTCAGTGGGTCCTGATTGCTAGCCCTTGTCCCTAACATGAACAACACATGTATAAACATAAACAAGTAAACACCTAAAACTTCTCTGAAAACTAAAGTCCTTGAGTGGCAGAGCAGCAATGTAGTTAACCTCTGGGGAATTGACCACTATTTGAGAAGAAAATATTTAAAATGAGTGAACTATTAGCCCAGTGAGTGTAATAAATCATAAACATCATGCTTTAAACTGAAAATTTTCCAAGCAAACTTATACTTAGTTGAGAGAGAACAATTTTGCTCAATCCCTCAATCACATACCTTAGTTGGTGTGGAATATTTTTAACACAACCAACGTCAACTCTACCTACGTGCATGTGGTAATAACTAAGCATCATCATACCTTACGTACTATGGCCCAGATACCTTCACAATGTCCTTCAGTATTGGGTTCTAGTAATCATCAGAAAACTCATAATAAACTCATTACTATTAAGCATAAAACTTCCAACGCATACTTCTTAGACATTAAGTATCGAAATACTTAAACCATGCTTTCATAAACATCTTAAAACTAGCATGCGTTCATAGGCTTCATGAAATCCAATTTTCTTGGAAATTATTTCAAACATTCTCTAAACATAAGCAAACATGAATCTAAACATTTAAGTAAAGCATGTGTTAGTAAAACATTTGGGAAAAACATTAATTTTGTCACCCACTTCCCTGGGTATTCCTCCTAGAGTTGATAAGCCTTTCCTATTGGTGTTAATCCTGTGGAAAAGATAACCATGTTTAGCCATTGCTTTTAATCCTTTTTTGAGACTAACTCACCTAAATAAGCTTGACATTTAACTTAAAACATCTCTTTCAAGCCTTTTCTTATAAATTTTAGGTTATGGTTCTAAGTCATGCGACCACAAGACTAACCATGCGCCCATCGCATGTCTCATGTGCTCATCCAACCGCATGCCAGTGCATGCTTTAGTGCTACCTTGCACCTAGTGCGTCGCTTACCTGTTCGCACAACCCCGCTCGCACGGCCGCACAACCTATCAACCACACAGCGCCCTTTGTGCTTATGACTTCAGCATGCGCTGCACGATCCAATGCACCTCAGCGCATCCTCTCTCCCAGCCCAGCACATCCATTTCACACAACTTTGCCTTGCACTCGAATGTTCCACTAGCACCACCGCCTGGCCTTCCAACTGCTTGCTTGCTCAACCTAAGCAGTTGCCTGCTTATTCAAATGGAAATTCTAGATTCATTTTTTATCTCGAATAACTTATTTCCAAACTTGTTTATAAACATCTTAAATTGCTTACCTCAAAATGTGAACTCTGAATTCTTCTTGGTTTGGTTGGAAACCTTCAAACTTCACCACTGGCTTAGATTCATGCGAGGGCCTGATCTTCTTAAAGTTTCTTTAGATTCCAGCTTGAATCCGTGGGAGATTTCTTCTGGCAGCCTTGAAGCTTCAACTACACTCAACCTACATTCAAATGGCTCTAGAATCACCTTAATAACATGAGTATAATGCTCAAACCAACTCTTTGAACTGAGGTCTTCCTTTTATAGTGGAGACTGCATGCTTCAGTTTAAGCCTATCTATGCTAACTAGACCACCAAGTGAGATTAGTTCCCTTAATCTCGATAGTTGGCCCACTAGAGTGGGTGGCTAAGCTGTTGGGGGTGATGCCCTAAATCTCGTAGGGTTCTATAGTTTGTAAACACTTGTATGAACAAACATTTTGTGATGTAATAATATGAGATATTTTATTCACTTATGTCTATGAAATATGAGATATTTTAGTTGCATTAACCACAAACCAATAAACTAAGATCACTGGTTATCGTTGTAACTTAAGCATGTATGTGATGACATACAAGTAGATCGTGCTTTATGTGATAACCTAAATGGTCTATAGTATATGGATAAATGAGGAAAATATTATCCTGATAAGATCACTGGCTCGCTTTGTAGATATTATAAGTGTTGTAAAGTTCTACAAATGGTCTGATCCTGATCATTTATGTATTAGACATGTGAGCAGGGATGCTCTATACAAAAGAGTTTGTAAAATACCGGACCATAAAATGTTTAGTCTCGTTATATAATGCCGTTCATAATTGAGACTTTCATTTCACTAGGATGACCGTAGGTAACATAACCTTAATCCTGAATGAGTTGGGAACTTCTGCCTATGAGGGCGATCCTTTGATTTGCATAGGTGTGAGTGGCCAAATTTACGGCTCAAACCTACCACTTTGGGGATTCGTCTGATTGGGGAGCTGAGCACTCAGCTACACAAGACGAAATTCACTCCTTCCCCGATTCAGGGATAAGTAGTTAAATTGCTCCCATAAGGGCTGATTCCATGGTTAAACAATGTAGCACCACACCTTCTTTTGGCCCGAGAAGGGTTTACTCATAGTATGATTATGATGTTTTGTTCATTAATGGAACCAGTGGTACTTAAGAAGTTAGATGTAATTATAGGGGCAAAACGTTAAATTGTGCTAATTGTATTTACGAGCGATTTGTGAAGGGTCATCGTACTATTGATTGGTTATATCCAATAGACACAGAAATATATCTGTAGCACAAAAAGTGCAGCTGTCAGTCTTTAGTGGAGCGCACGATAGTTAACGGATGGTAGATATCGTGATTAAAGAGTTTAGTCAGTTATTCACGTACCGTTGGAGCTTCAAGCTATAGGTCCATAAGGTCCTCTTGGTAGCTCAATGGATTCTTGTCAGAATCATTTTTTTGTTAGTTTGAAATGTTCAAATTAACAAGAGAAAATTTGATTATATATGATATAATTAAATTATTTCAATTATATGTGATATAATTGATTGATGTATTAGATACATTAATTGGTGCAGTTTTTATTAAATGTCATAAAGGAGAAAAAGAACTATGATTTATATATTGCATGAGATGTAATATTAAAACTATAAGTTATGAATATATTATTTATTTGTAATTAAATCAATTATGAGTTAATTGGTTTCGATTTTTTCTCCTAATAACCAACTTAGTAGGAAGTTGTGATCAGTTATGGTAACTGATGGATAACATGAAAATCGTTTTCATTTTTTTTTAATTATACGATAGCTTGAGAGCATAAACGATCGTGCATTGAGTTTGTTATATGATAGACACTTGTTTTCTAAATGATCGAGTACACAGTCTATATGATAGACTCCAAATTAATCCCACTTACTCGATCGTCTATACGATCTATCAATTCCTCATTCCCTCTAGCAAATCCATAGAGTCCAAAACTCCTGGATTCTCACATCGAGAATACCAAGGTAGCCTCTTGATGGTGTCTACTTACTGTTTGAGGGGCGAGTCCCATTTGTTCCTGTTCGAGGAGATTGCTGAGGCGTGATGTTCGTTCTGTTGAACGTTTGTATTGTTAGATCAAGAGAAACAAGAAGAAAGGTTTTTCAATGGTAAGTTCACTTGAACTTTAGTATTTTCCTTTGGAAGCATGCTGTAATTTTAAGTTTATGCATAAATATTTGTTTGATTGTAAATGTGTATGTTCTATCACAATGAGGTTTGGAACGATCTTGCTTCCACTCAATGGTTCTCTTTGTATAGAGTTCCTTCATTATCATCTTACCATCGCATGGAATAGTTAACACATATCCCCTTGGCCAATGCATATCCTCGACGCATCTTGCCCATCGCTTGCTAGGATGGCTAATGCATGGCCTTGCATTGACACTTTTAGCCAACTACCCTCAATCTCGTGCGTCATTACCTCTTCAACCAAAGTGTAAGCCAATGCCCAATGCCAAGGCCTCACCTTACCAATGCATAGTTTATGGCCAACACATGCATACGCCTATGCCTAACACTCAGCCGTTTCTTCCTTGTTTTAGGCCTAACAAGCGTCAACTAGCCTCCTAGGAGCATGGCTGTCGAACACTAGGCCATATCCTCCATCGCATAGACTATCAATGCATGGACCTTTTTTTGACTTCCACACTTAGCCAAATTTCCTTTCTAAGTGCCATTACCACCTTGCTACCCAAGAACCTTGTTTCTCCATACTTAGAACTTTTCCTTCTTCCTTATCATCCTCAAGCTTTCGCTACAAACATTACATTAACTTATAGTTAAATTTAATTAGCATACTGATCGGTGCAAAATAGGTGTCGTTAATTCTATTTTACCTAAGCAAATGAAATTTATAAGACTCTAACAACTACCAAAACTAACACATAGGTAAAGTGGATATAAGAGGTCGATCCCAAGAGAACCTCTATTAATTGGCAAAAAATAACCCTTAGATAGTAATTGAAGGGGGGGGGGGGGTTGTAAAGAGTTTAAAAGCTAACTAAAATGAAGATAAAGGCAAATTGTAACACAAACTTACTATTTTTGTTAGAAGAAAGTTGATAGATTCCTGTACTAGGTTTAATCCTATCATTGTTCTTGAACAATTGCTTGAAAACTCAACATCCCACAATCCAATAAGGAAAAAGCCTTAAAGACCCATATAGCTAATTAACATGGATCACATCAATTATCCCTAATCTAAGTAAAAAAACACTTCCATATAGCATTCATCATGTTCTTTTCTTAGATTGCTTTAAAGACATGGGTTATCATGATTATGACATTCAAGAAACACATTAGAGTAAGTTTCAAGAATGATTGAATGAATGTTCTAATTCAGAATTTCAGGAGTTAAATTCGGAAAAGTCCTAATTAACACAAGAAAACTTAATTTTGTAACCTATCTCACAATTATGCAATAGTGCCAAGCAAGAATTACATACAAGAATTCAATGGAATCAAAGCGTCAATTATTCTCCATTAATTTCTATTCAAATTCAGCCGAAGAACATTCAAGGATGAAGACAGTTCAAGAAAATATAAAAAAATAACTCAAGAATTAAACCTAAAATTAAAAATTCTCAAGAAAAAGAATTATCTAGCCATAGAGATAAGAAGTCTTGAAAGTATGATGAAATCCATCAAGCAATTCACTAGGGAATTATAAAAGTTGCAAGAAATCTCTCATACAAAAATAAAGTTGGGTAATTTTCACTCTAATTTTTTTCTAAGCTCTTTATCAGCTAAAAAATGAAAATTTGTCCTCTTTTTCGCTGAAAATGAAACAACTGAATTTAAATTTGCAGGTGTAACGTAAAGACACCAAGGCCAGCACTGCAATGCTAAATCGTAAAAAAAAGCCAAGAAGTGTTGGGCTAGCATCTTGATGCTGTGTTGATGCTCGGTTGTGCAAGGTGCACGGACGATTCCGTCAAATCTCTGGAGTGTTTCTACCCTAGTGAAGCGTTGCGATGCTACCCTATTTTTGCAGGAAATAGGTGCATTTTTTCTTCAAGCGTAGAGCTAGCGTCAGGCTCAGTATTGTGAAGAGCGTTGTGACGTTGCAAGCATTGCTAAAGTATACTGAATTGTTCTTCTTGTGGGCCAAAAAGATAATTTGTCCTAGATCTTTTTGTAAGTGATTTTTGGGTGTCGTTTGGCTTGAATTAGCTCCAAATCTTTTAACGTTTGAGTCGGAATTGGAATTTACCTACCAAAATAGACATTTTAAGAAAATAATTGAAGAATAAGTGAGGAAATTGGTACTGATAAGATAGCTCTTTACAAGACTTATCACATACTAATTATTATACTTAAGTAGGGAATTAAGGTTTAGGGTTTATAAGAAGAGACTTTAGTTCTATTAAGGTTTACTAGATATTAGAGTTAAAACGTTTAAAGAGAAATTTTGGAAGGTTAAATTGGTCACAATCACTTTCATGGTGTCAAAGTTGGTGGACCAAGTAAGGTAAGGTGTTTTGTTATTCATGTTACGTGTCTAAAAGGAAGAAAACGAGTTGCTCGGTTGAATTATTCTTAAAGGTACTTGGGTTTGAGCTATGTTTTGTTGCAATGAAAAGGCTCAAGATTAATTAATTGACCCCAAAAGAAGAAAAGGTCTTTGGAGTTAAAAGCGATATCAACTTGTGAAGGATAACTTGCTAAAGGATGAATTTAAGAATTGGATTGTAGATTTTGAAGGGGTAAGAAATAGCCACGTGTTTTATTACAGATAAATTTTACTAGGAAAGTGGAAAAGCGATTGATCTAGATATATTTTACTAGGAAAGTGGAAAAGAGCATCTTGGATTTATTGGTCTTGAAAAAGATAAGGGTGAGGGAAAATGAAAGTATTTGCGAAATATTTTTGTTGTTTTGAGCAGGTAAGGGGTAATGCTTTGAGATTAAGGATATAGGTTTGGTTTGGTGTTCTAAGATAGGGTATATTTGTGTACAAACCTTTGGAATTGGTACAGAAATCTCGTTACTACTTGAAACTTTGGATCTTAGTATTGGTCCTGGAGCTCAGTTTTACCATGAGAATTTGATTAAGCTAGACAATCACGCGTTGAAAGTGTGCTTAGTAAGCTTCTTCATATTATGGTGGAGACAGAGAAGATAATGTTTTATGTTAAGATGTTTAGTAGCAAGAGTTGCTAGAGACTATGGAAGTGGAAGGGATAAAGCTTGTTAAAGAAAGGGTAAATGTAGAGGTTTTGATTATGGACACAGATATTTAGAGCAAGAAATCAAGAAAGCCATCACTTTGATTTGATGGTAAAAGTAGTCTAGCTCCAAGTAAGGAATAAGCTATACGAGTGTTAAAGTTGAGTAAATTAGATCTCCCAGAAAGATCCCCAACTTTAGAGATGAACTTGTGTTGAGAGTAACTCCTATCCTTAAGGCTACTCATGGGAGGACTAATTGAAATAGCCTAAGCCATTGATACAAGAATCATTTAGCAAAGTGTTTCATATGTGTCGTAATGTTTTGGCGTGGAGTGCATCGATTTTGTTCATTAGGGTGGAAAGATAGATTCATGCGACTATGTGATAGCTCTCAAAAAGAGCTATTATTCCTAGCTTAATTCGGACACATTATTGGATTTTATGTGTTTATTTTCCTATTTTTGTAGGTATCAAGAAACCAAGAGGTAGAATTGACGATTTGAAGATGAATAGGGTAAAATTGAAGCAATTTGGAGGTGATTTGAGCATCCGGGCTTCAAAGGAGTCAAAAAGATCAAAATACCCCAACTTCAACGTCACGATGCTCATGATTTGCATTGGCCTAACGCTCACCCAACACTAGATAGAATGAGTAGTGTTGCAAAGCACACCATCAACGTTTCAATGCTACGATGTTAAAGACAGAGAAAATCCTCGAGCGTGCGTAAGTGAGCATCAGTCTAGCGTTAGACTTTTGAGACTGATGCTCGATACCAGCTGCATTAGCGTTGGAACGCTCCACATAGCGTTACGACGTTGTCCCTTTTTCTATAAATATACTCTTCCAATTTAGGATAAAAGTAGAGCAAAAAATTAATAGGGACGGGCTGAATTTCGATGGAGGCTTAGGAGAGGCCCTATTTTCTTCCTTTCTCTCTTTGTTTTCATTATCATTAGGATAGTTTTTTAGTTTGATTTTGGATGATGAACATGTATTGGATTATATCTCGTTGGTTTGTCTATGAATCGATGAGGTAATTCTTTTATTTAGTTCTTGGATCGAGCATTAATGTAAATTATTGAGTTTTTTGCCCAACTTTGTGCTTTAATTTGGAATTGTGTTTTCTTTGAATTTTGCTTGATTTCAAATTGCATTTGTGTGATGGATTGGGGCCCCTATCATGATTGCAATTCTATCGCTAGTTATTCTCGAGCTCACACGTATCCTAATAGTTTGTCCATGCTTTGAGTTTACCCCGGTAGCATCAGTTAAATATGAATGTTTGGGTTTATAGGCTGACCTTGAATCTTTGCATTGCATGTCTAATTTAGATTTGAAGAATATTTGGTTAATTGAACACGGCTTTTCCTGACAGTTAATCGACGTAGTTGAATCCTATAAATTAATGCATGTCTTTCTAGTTCTTTATGGCCGCTAAGAACCTAGTTGAATCTAGGAGCACGTAGGTTAGTTAAGGCACGGTCTTTCCAGCCTTAATTATTAATTAGGATGTTTGATTGGTTTCAAATTACTTGATTGTAAACCTTTGTAGAGATTAGTTAATTCGCATCAATTGGGTAGTTATGCGTGCATATTTCGATGACATGATTCATTGGCGGAAATCGATGATTTAAATAACATTGAATGGCTACTTGATCCGAGAACTAGATGAACCAATTACTGTTTCATCTATCCCTTGCAATTTATTTCTATTCAACGACATCGATTTTCTTTTGTTTTATTTAGAGTCGAATCAACGACATCGATTCTCGAAGTGAACAAAATGGTGCCATTGTAAAGGAAACACACCAGTTAATATCTTTTAGTTAAAATTGACTGCTAAAACTTAAAAACCCAAAAATATTTTTCTTTCTTGTGTCTACTTGTTTTCCATGGTAGATAACATGAACATCTATTATGCACTTCAAGAGGCACAACAGAGAACACATGAGGTAAGTTATATTAGTGAACTTAGAAGTCAAGTATCGGAACTAAGCTCTATTGTTCAAGTTATGGTTATTGCACATATACTGGTTTCGCATGGTCCTGAGTGCGAATATTATCCTCCTTGGGAGATGCCTAGCCAAACTCTATTGTCGATGCCACCTCCATCTGCCAATACAGGTATTTCTTTAGAAGATATAGTAAGGAAATTTTCTAATCGCCCTGGTGAGTTTGTGCAGGAATGCCCCTACGGTTATCAAACACCCCTGAGTTTCCAGCAAGATAATTTCTATTCTGGACATGAAGTTATATCTAAGCTTTGGAGTCTGAGTGACCAAATTGCTTAGATCATTGAGTCAGTCAGAAGACTTGAGGAGTCTTGGGAACGATTATCTTTTGAGGATGGCAAGTTGAGCAGTGGAGACATTCACATCAATGAGTCCGTCGAGCAACTTGTTCCTAGAATTTCTGACGAAGGTAAGATGTTGGATTTCTTAATGTGTGAACGTGCCAATGATTTTTCTAAATGTGAGTAGGAGTCTATTAGGTTTCAGCTTGAAGCTCAAGCCTCCGTGCTGACGTCAGAAAATCATTCAAAGCCTTCTTGCGTTTGTGGCACCGAGGCCGACCTTATGAAAGAGTTTGCATGGACCTATTCTGATGACAATGTTTATCTCCTGTCGTGTCCAAAAAAAGTTGATTTTCCATTATCTTCATGTAGTAGCTCACCAACAACACACCTTAAAGTCTTCATTAACTCCAAACATGAGTTGCATCTCATGCGGTAAATCTCTTTACATGAATGTCTGCAATATATTGAAGAGATTGGAGTGTTTTGAAGGTAATGCAATCGAACAAATTTTTCAGAAAATTCGTGAGAGAAGAAGTTGTTATTCTACTGGGTTGCTGCTATGAGGTTCTCCAAATTCCCTTAATTTCGGCTTATTTTGAGTCCCACTACTCAATCTAGAGCACCAAGAGGATAATAGGGAAGATCTTGGGGTGGTCTACAACAAGATTCAGAGGTGATTTGCAACTTGCTTAGAGGAAGTTCTTCAAAGATATGTCATGAAATCCATTTATTTCTGTTGAAGCATGTTTTCTTTTCTGCCAAAATTAATGAATTAGAGTGCTTATAGATCCTATTCACTTTCGCTATGTATTGGTACCTTCGAACAACTGGTCGATCTATTCTTTGCCCTGGTATTTCTTTAATTTTAAATTTTTTCTCATCTTTACCTTGTGAGTCAGTCGAGCCTAAGTCTTTGTTTTTTCCTTTTTTAAATAAAATAAATAATTCCAAATTCGTCCTGTCTGGTTCTTTCCAAAAGATGGTAACCCTTATGGCTTTACCAGGCCATATCGACTCATTCAAGAAGGGACTAAAGAAATATGAGAATTTTTTTGTTCCTTGATAGGGTACAGGTCACATTGAACAACCGACGTTAAAAATGTGTGCTTCTTGGAGGCAGCCAAGTTTTAATTTGTTTTTTCTTTTCCTGTTTTGTTTTTATTTTTAGGTTATATTTTTAATTTTTTAAAAAAATATTTAGAGCACGGCGTCGCGCCGTTGTAATCGCATCATTGGCATAACTACATTAAAACGCAGTTCTGTAGTAGCCTCCTCATCTTCTTCTCCATTTTTCTGTCCACTCTGATGTCTCTTCTCCTATTCTCTCCCATTTTCTTCACTTTTCTTTCACCTAAATCACAATTTCCTCCATTCTTTTCTTCTAAATCTTCAAGTTTCTCCCTAGTTCATCGTTGATTTTGTGGGTTTTTCTCCCAAATTCGAAATTTAGGCAAGTTTTGTGCCATTTTGCCATTATTTGTTTTTTATTTCATACATTTGCTGAATGGTTGTGAGATTTCTTGATTTGCATGATTTTCTTGCTTGTTTGGAATGGGTTTGAAGATTTATAAATAGTGAACATTGAATGTATGAATAAGATGTTGGGATTTTTCTATGCGCAGGTGAATTTGGGTGTGGTTGTTAAAAATTTGGAGTGATTTTGGGTAGGGATTGAGAGTAGTGTGTGAAATTTTTCCTAGAAAATCAAGTTATGTGAACTTTCCTTTAGAAAATCTTTGCAAAGGTCCTAGAAGAATGAGAAGAAGAGAGGGTAGCATCAGTGGGAGTGGGCAACACACTGAACTAGTTTTTCGAGCACCCTAGGTTTAGCTTACAATGGGTTTTGATAGATATTAATACGTAGTTTCTAATAGGAAGCTAGTCCTCTAGAGATCCTTAACCCTGGAGGCTGACTTTTACCCACACATCATTGCTGTCATACAACAGACGACGTGGAAGTCTTTGGAAGCCTGTCCTGGTGAGGCAATGGTCACACTAGTTAGGGAGTTTTATGCCAACATCGACAAAGGTGGGAACTTTTATTTCGTAAAGAGTATTAGGGTCTCCTTTTCATCGTCCCTCACCAGTGAAGTCTACGGTTTACGTGACTTCAATGATGAATACAATGTATTATGTTCTCAACAGTTTCGTGAGGATGAGATAATAGAGGCCTTATGTGGGCCAGATCCAAAGGGGTGGCTGTGAGATTTAACGGGTCAAACATGTCCGTCACTGGCCAAATCTGGCATGCTTTTGCATGTTCTAGGTTGATGTCGGTCTTACGCCTCACATATGTCACCAAAGAGCGGGTCAAACACCTGTACTGTCTAGTCCAAGGGATGTCCATCAATGTCGGTTGAGCCATTAAGGCTTGATCTATCATTGTGGACGGTGTTCTACAACAGGTAGCATAGGGTACCCTAACTTAATTAAAAAGCTGTGTCATAGGCTTGGGGTGGAGATTCCTGACAACAAGGAGAGGATGTCACATCGAGCCGCCATCTGTAGGTCCTCAATTGCTGCTTTTCGAGGTGCAAAAGAACATAGTTCAAACAATGAAGGAGAAGACGAGGATGTTCCAGTGGCTGAGTAGCTTCCTGATGATGGTCCCCAAGATCAGTCTGATATTCCGGTGGAAGAGGAATATTATCAGGAAGAGGCCCTGAAGATAGCCACTAAGGCGCTCAGGGTAGCCACTAAGCCACTTCAAGTGAGTTGAAAGGTTGCGCACTGGGCAAGGAATAATGAGAGGACGTTGAACTTCATTGTTGTAGAGAACCACCTCTATTACGATAGCATCAGATTCTAGATCGCTCTTCATGTTGGGTTTTATGTCCTAAAAACTCGCAGTTTATAAAATAATAAACATTTTCTATAATCAATATACTTGTTATTGATCTCATAAAGTGTATGAAAGTCTAAATCCAATAAACTCAGACCCATGACTATTGTATAAGTACTTGAACTTTATGTGGAGACATATGATTGGATCCAGTTCGAGTAAATAGTTAAAATGATCTATGGTTCATGAATAAGGTTGGGTACCTTATTTTGGTAACACCAATGGATGCAGCCTACTTTGTAGTTGTTACAAAGAGTTGTAAAGTGCTGCATGCGATGTGATCCTAATTCGTACATGTTATGACTTCAAGAGTGAGGGCGTCCTATGCAATGAGTTTGCATAAGATCTGGACCAAAAAATAAGTCACTCTTACTTTATAACGTTGTTTACTGTTTAAGACTAAATATTTCATCTAGATGACCTAGATTAACTCGATCTTAATCCTGAGCTAGTTATGAACTCCTGTTTGTTCGGGATTATCCCTTGATCTGCAAACGGTGAGAGTAGTCCAATAGCACTACTCAATAAGCTTACCATTTTGGGAATAAGACCGGATGAATAGCTGGGGACATAGTCTTGCAAGATGGAGTTCATGCCTACCCGATTTAGGGATAGGAGAAAGGTTGTTCTCTCAAGTACTGAATCCAGGTCTTGAACAAGGGGCCTCACACTCTTACTGGAACGAGAGAGTTTAGTTTAGTGATTGGATCATAAACCAGTTGTTCATTAGAGGATCAATAGGAACTTGAGGAATAAGACGTAATTTCAGTGGTAAAACAGATATTTCACCCAGCCGTTATTACGAATAACCTGTGAAGAGTCGACTTGCTGATTATGGTTAAATCATATGGACATAATATATCTACAGTGAGGGGAGTGCAACTATGGGCATTAGTGGAATGACCCATTAGTTAACGAATGAGGATTAATTTGGTCTAATGAGTTTAGCCAATTAATCTTAAATCGCTGGAGCCCATGATCTGTAGGTCCGCGAGGTCTCCTACTAGCTTGAAACGTTTTAGAATTAAGAAAATTAGTAATTATATGAGATATAATTATATGTTTAATTTTAGAATTAAACAGAATAGGAAAATTTATATATTTAAATATGATTAAATATATAAAGATGGATATGTGTTAAAATTAATTTAATATTTGATATTAAATTAATTAAGTTTTATTTAATAATTAATTTATGAAATTAATTAATTTTTTTTCATTTTAAAATCAAAATAGATTTAATAAAATCAAAATTTGATTTTTTGAGATAAAATTAAAAAAGGAAAACAAAACAAAACACTTAAATGGAAAAAATGGTTTTTCCATTATCCATCTTTTGAAGTAGCTCACACATATTGCATCTTCTTGCCTTGTCTTCTCAAAGCATGAGTTGCAACTCACGCAACTCTTTTCTTTGCATGTTTATCTGCAATATCATGAAAAGATTGAAGTGAAAATTGTGCATGCAATCCATAGAGAATTTTAGAGAAAATTCGGTTTGAAGAAAGATTGGAGTGAAAATCGTGTGTCTGTGCATGGATAGAGGTGAAAGAGCTACCTCCGCTGTGTCTAGTTAGGGACATGCTAGAAAATAGTGGATAGGTTTTTGGCGGTTGCATGTGAAAGCTAGGCGCACCATCTAGGTAAAATAAATGTCCTTTATGTTTTTGTGTGTGTATTTAGGTACCATTGTCTAGGTGTTGCCTTTTTTTTTTTTTTTTTTTTTTTTTTTTTTTTTGCAAGTGGTATGTTCAAGGTTGATAACCAAACCAGAGTAGGGAGAAAATAGGATGAGAACCTTTTAAAAAAATTTCGTGTTGTACAAGCTCAACTAGCAAAACTCTAGGCTCACGCATTCATGAATAGATTAAGAATCATTCTTAATTTGTGCTTCATTGATTGATCATAATTGATTTTCGTTCTTGATTACAAATTTCATTCTAATTGACTATTGAGAATGGAGTAACAGCTTTGCAAATTAAGCTAGCATATCTTTAATTGTTTTATATTCTATTTTATTGTGTATTTCTACCTTGCTCAGGACAAGAAAGAATTAAGTTGGGGGCTAGTTATTGGATTTTATATGTTTATTTTCCCATTTTTGTAGGTACCAAGCAACCAAGAGGTAGAATTGGTGATTTGGAGTTGAACGGGATTAAATCAAAGTAATATGGAGGTGATTTAAGCATCCGGGCTTTAAAGAAGTCAAAAAACCAAAATGCTCCTGCTTCAGCATCACGACGCTCATGATTTGCATTAGCCTGACAATCGTCCAATGTTGTAAGACAGAATGGGTAGCATTGCAACGCTCACCCTTGAAGATGGAGAAAACCCTCATGTGCACGTAAGTGAGCGTCAGCTTAGCATTGGACTTCTATGCCTAACAGTCGATACTAGCCACATCAGCATTATAAAACTTCACAAGGTGTTGTGACGCTGTCCATTTTTCAATAAATATATCCTTCCGATTTAGGTTAAAACGAGAGCGGAAAATTAATAGGCACATGCTGAATTTCTATGGAGGTCGAGGAAAGGCCCTATTTTCTTCATTTCTCTCTTTGTTTTCAGTATCATTAGGATAGTTTTTTTAGTTTGATTTTGGAGGATGAACGTGTATTGGATTATATCTCATCGATTTGTCTATGAATCAATGAGATAATTATTTTATTTAGTTCTTGGATTGAGCATCAATGTAAATTATTGTGTTTTCTTCCCAACATTTTTGTTTTAATTCAGAATTGTGTTTTCTTTGAATCATGCTTGATTTAGAATTGCATTTGTGGACACCCCTATCATGATTGCAATTCTATCACTAGTTAATCTCGAGCTTGCACATATCTTAGTAGTTCATCTATGCTTTGAGTTTACCCCGGTAGCATCGATTAAATGTGAATGTTTAGGTTTATAGGTTGATCTTGAATCTTCGCATTGCATGTGTAATTTAGATTTGAAGAATACTTGGTTAATTGAACATGGCTTTTCCTGATAGTTAATCGAAATAATTGAATCCTAAAATTTAATGCATGTATTTCTAGTTTTTTATGGCCGCTAAGAATCCAACTGAATCTAGAGCATGTAGGTTAGTTAGGGAACAATCTTTCCAGCCTTATTTATTAATTAGGACGCTTGATTTGTTTCAAATTAATTGATTGTCGATCTTTGTAGAAATTAGTTAATTCGCATCAATCGGGTAGCTATGCGTGCATATTTCAATGACATGATTCATTAGCGGAAATCGATGATTTAAATTACATTGAATGGCTACTTAATCCAAGAACTAGATGAACCAATTACTATATCTTGCTATTTATTTCTCTTGCATGTTTCAATTTCAACCAAAAATCAAAATCTCGTTTTTACTGTTTTTCCAAGGTCAAATTTAATTCAAAAGAAATTAATTCTTCACTTCTCTGTGGTTCTACCCTGCACTTACCATTGTTTTTATGTTTTAGTAATAATAGAGTAGTTTGGTGTATACAATTTTTTTTTGTTTCAGTTGGAGTCGAATCAACACATCGATTCTTGAAGCGAACACTATGTCTCAACTGTTACAGATTGAATATGATAGTGTATCTCAATTGTAGGGGATTGTTGGGGTAATTAGATGCCGAATTCGAATTTCAAAACTTGGAGTTAAGATGCCATAAGAGATATGATTTCTCTTGCATGGACAGTAAGGTGGCCCACTTTATGGAATGTGGATCAAGAGCAGACAGTAAGCGTCTTTATTATGGACGCTTATGATTTCTCTTGCATGGACAGTGAGGTGGCCCACTTTATGGAATGTGGACATTCTCAATACTAATATATGAAATCATGAAGGTCTTTATCTTAGAAACTGTGTTCAAGTAATGGTTACAGTTTTATGAGGTTATGGTGATGTATTCTGGATTGACAAATGCACTACAGTATCTGAGGACTTCAAACATCCCATTTAAGTGAGATTATCAGATTGATTCTTAAGGGAGGCTAATTGGTGATATGCAATTATTTTAAGACTAAAGAGTAACATAAAATTGTCTCAAGATAGTGATACAATTCTTCGTAGAAATGTGAAGACTTTCTAAAACCTAGAGTTAGTGCTAGTTAGAAGTTCTTTAGTAGAATTATCAATCTGAAGAAGTAATTTGGAAACATAACTATGAGATAAGGTCTAAGTATCACAAGCCCCTTAAGGACTTGAACTTTCTAAGTATCACAAGCCCCTTACATCCCAAAATTTTAGGTGAATTTAAGTTGAATATTTTAAGTTATCGAGTTTTTTTTTCCAGTTAGTTTTGGGTTTTGGAACCAAAAATGGAATGTTTTGAGTGAAGGAACGGTGAAGTTCGAATGCGGAAACGGAAGCGGGGTCGTCCCAATTTCATTTCTTCTTTTTACAAAGAATTGCAAATTTATAGAACAAAAAATTTATGCGTAACAATAAATTACAACATGCTTCCCTCAAAAGGAATTAGGGAAGAAAAACATCTTACACTTGAAGAACTAATTCTTCGCGAGATCCCTTCTTCCAGTCACAAACTCTTCATCTGGATCTCAGTCTCCAAAAACTGAAATACCAAATGGTCACCACCACAAGAGAATCTCTTGTGTTCTCCTTAGGGGATGAGAATAAGCAGGAGTGGTGGGCTTTGCTAAGATTTTTTGGGAAGAGGGAGAATGAAATTAAAGAGAGAGATAGGCTTCTTTCCTATGAGTTCTTTAGAGTGACAGAGAGATTGGTCCTCTGTGTATCTTCCATGAAGAAGATGAAGACCACTTTACGTTACCACAATCGATCAAGATAGAAAAAAGGGGGAGGGAGTTACAATTCCCTTCCAAATTATTTTTTTTAAAATAATTAATTAAAATTAAAAAATTATTTAATAAATAAGAATTATTTAATATATATATATATATATATATACACACATATATATATGATAACCACCTTACCATATAGTATATATTAAACTATATGTTATATTAAATATAACACATAACCTATAGCTTTTATATTGTATCAAATACAATATTACCTATAGTTCGTTTCTCTCTCGATAATGCATGACATTTAATATAAATAATATTTATATAAAAAATTAATATGAATCTCATCCATATAATTAATATTTGAATCATCTTCTCCTCTCAGAATAAAATTTGTACTATAATGTATCAAATACGTTATATTAATTATATCACATATAATTAATTCCCTCAATTAATTTGAACAATTCAAATTAATCCAAAATTAATTCTCAATAATCCACGTTGAGCTACAGAGGGGGCTTTATGGACTTGTAGATTGAAGCTCCAATGGTACTTGGATAATGAATCAAACTCCTTTAATAAAATTAACCAACATCAATTAAATGTCAGTCATTCAACTAAAGACCGACAGCTGCACTCTTCGCACTATAGATATATTTTTGTGTCCATTGGAAATAACCAGTCAACAGCGCGCGATGACTCTTCACAAATTGCTCGTAAGTACAGCTAGACCAAAATTATCATTTTGCCTTTGTAGTTACATCTAGCTTCTTAAGTACCACTGATCCTTCTAATGAACAATAAGTCATAGTTCAACTATGACCAAATCCCTTTCAGGCCAAGAAAGGGTGTGGCCACATTGTTCAAGCCCCGAAATCAGCCTTCAAGGGAGAAATTTATCTACATAGCCCGACATCAGGGAATGAATGAACTCCATCTTGTGTAGTTGTGTTCTCAGCTCTTCAATTAGATGAATCCCCATTATGGTAGGCATATTGAGTCGGCGATTTGACCACTTTCACCCGTGCAAATAAAAGGACCGCCTTCATAGGAAGGAGTTCACAATTCATTCAAGATTTAGGTCAGGTCACCTATGGTCATCTTGGTGAAATGTAAGTCTCTACTATTAACAGCGTTATATAATAAGACTAGTCATTTCGTGGTTCGGTCTTATACAAACTCTTTGTATAAAACATCCCGCTCACATGTCTCCACATGAATAATCAGGATCAGATCATTTGTAGCATTTCACAACATTTATAACATCTAAAAGGCAAATCACATTCATAGTGTCACAAGGATAAAATACCCAACCTTATCCATCTACTACAGACCGCTTAAGTTATCATTTAAACATGATCTACCCGTATGTCTCTACATACATGTTTAAATTACAAAAAATAACCTAGAATCTTTGTTTATGGATTGAGGGTATGCTCATAAAATAATAATTATTTTAATAATAACAATTTGTTTATACAAAGTTTACATACTACAAGAATACACGAGAGATTTAAGACATCAATCCCAACATTTAGGAGATATTTAATTATATTAATTTGATAAGGCAATTGATTTAAATTGATTGGCAAAAAGGAATAGGAATTTTTGAGTTTTGAACACATTAAAATTTAACAAGGAAAAGGGGAAATTGCAGTTTTATATTTTATCCTCTTTAATTTTCGACTTCACCTTTTCCTTCTTAAATTTTAATGTCTTCAAAACTCCAAAATCGCTAATCCTTTTGGCCAATTAATTTAAATCAATTACATTATCAAATTAATTTAAATTAAATATCTCCTCAAAATTCCAATTTTGGTTCCAAAACCCAAAATTAATGGGAAACAAAACTCGATAACTTAAAATATTCAGCTTAACACCTAAAATTTTGAGATGTTACCATTTGAGTTTAAATGAATTATTTGGGAAAAATTAAGGTAATTTAAGTAATTAAAGGGTTTTAAGAATGAGTAAATCCTAAATTGAGTAAAATTAGAGTTACATTTGAAAGGGAAACCCTAAAAATTGTCAAGACTAAGACTTAAGGAAAATTGAAGTGGAATTAGTTCTTGTTGGAGATTAATTTTGGATCTTAAGTTAATTTTAACGTAATTAAACGACCAAGTTGCAAAGTAAACCCTACATTGGATAAAATTAGAGTTTTGGGGAAAGTTTAAGTGAAATTGATTATATGTAAAAGTTAATTCTCAAATAATTTGATTATGGTCATGAGGAGGATAACCAGGAGATTATCAATATAATTTCAAGATAAACGGAAATCGGAGGAAGTAGGAATCGGAGGAGAAGTCGATTAACAGTTAGTGGTTTATTTTCAAGTTTTCTATATAAAATCTATATATGATACTATATGCGTATGTTATGTTTTGGAAAATACCTTGGCATGATGTAAACACTAGATTTTGACTTCCTTAATGTCTATGTTTGACAATTTACAATGTTATTTATTGTTTTAAAATCATGTTGAGTAAGGTAGGTTTATTTGTTAAGGTGAATAAAAAGGAATATGTGAATATGTAATTAAAAGAAAATTTTCTGGTTGATAATGGAAAAGAGATGAACCCATATAAAATTGAGTGGAGAAGATGGCCCAGGGGTGCTGGAGTGAATCTCAACCGGAAAGTTAGTGAAAAACGGAAAAGACTTGAGGTTGGTCTGAATTCGAGCAGTTTCGAGCAAGTTGTGGTTTTTTGACAACTCTGAGCGGTAGAAAAGGAATTAGAAGCTGAAATTTTGGGGTTAGCACGAAAAGAAGCTTATTAACAGTTTTCATGAAGGATGTTTGTGCAAATTATGGATGGAAATTGACGAATGTGTAGGTAAACTGAGGCTATAGGGGAATTTAGTTGAAGCAGAGTAGGGGTAGTTTGGGGATCTAATTTTGGAGTATTCGAGGAACTTTAAAGCTGAAAATCCTCAGGTTAGTAAATAAGAGTTTTTTTATGAGTTCAATGCAAGAAATTTAAGGGAATTTGGTTTAGAAATTGATGAATTAAGGGTTGAAAGTTGTAAACGTTGTTGTCACGTAAAGTTGTATACCCGTGAAGAATTTGAAGAATTTCTCTCAAACCAGTTGATCAATCAGGATATTTGCTTCACAAATTTTGAAGAGAATTGAGTAAGGAAGAAATTTGAAGGCTACTTAAGGAGAACTAATTTGGGAAGGCCATCAATTTTGAGGAAAACAGTGGGTTGCACGAAATTTTGCAGAAACAGGATAGTCATGATTCAGTAGTTAAGGAGAACTCTAACTTATTGATTAATTTAATTTAAAGGTAGTTTTATAGAAGAAAAATGAGTGGTTTTGGGACTAGATTGTGTGAAATTGATTCTTAAAAACTTGAAAGTAGTTGTCGAAAAATAGAGCAACTTGCAGAAAATTGGTGGATTGAAGAACGAAGATGAGGTCTGTCATCTTTTGCCCGTCATCAAAATCTTCTTTTTTAGATTTAAGGTCTTTAAATAATTTGGAGCTATTTATTTAAGACTATCTTTTAACTGAGGGGTTCTTTAACTTGAAAATTAGATTTTATAATAAATTTGGAAGATTTAAGGTTTTTTTTTACTCTGAATTTTTTTGAACAATTTAAAGGCTAAGGATGATTAAACTCTAAAATTTGGCCATTTTGGGGATTATTTAGGGGTTAAGTGAATTATGGTAAAAGGATAAGTTGTTTATGCAGTGTTTGGACTGGATAACCATAAGTTAATAATGTGATTTTCAGGCCAAGTTCAATTAGGAGAGGCTTATAAATCCGAAGGATCTAGCCGAAAATTGCGAGTGATAAAACTAAGTGTTTTTCAAATGTTTTAGCTAGTACATATCTACTTAAAAGTTTAGAATCATGTTTGCCTCATTTTATGATATGCTTAAGTAGTTTCCAAGCAAATTAGTTTTTCAAAAAACTTATTAATGCATACTTAGTTTAAAAAAGTCTATGAAAGTATGACTCCCAGTATTTACACATTTTATGTTTTAAAAGCATGTGTTAGAAATTCATGATCACATGATAGAGAAGTTAAGCACATGTTTTATGTTATTCATGCTTTCAAGTATACATGTTATACTGCATGAGTATTTTTTATGATTTTGTTAAACTCAATACTGAAGGACTTGAGAAGATATCTGAGCAGTAGTACATAAGGTATGATGATACTTAGTTATTACCATGTACACGTAGATAGAGTTGACGTTTGTAGTATTGAGATTACTCTACACCAACTAAGGATTGACGTTGAGGGATTAGGCAAAAGGGTTCTCTCTCAACTAAGATTATGTTAGTTATGTTTTTCAGAGATACTATGTTTTAAAATGTTTTAAGTATGAGGTTGCTTGCCAATTTTTAGTTTCAAGCATGATGAATATGTAATATTAGTTACTCACTGGGTGAGTAGCTCATTCTTTCAAATGTTTTCTTTTTCCTAGGTAGCAGTCATCTCCCTAGAGGGTAGCTGCCCGGCTACTTTGCCACCCAAGGACTCCAGTTAAAAGTTCAAAGTCTAAAGAGAAGTTTTAGGTGTTGATTCTATAAATGCATGTACATATGTATTGCTCATATTAGGGATAGTGAAGTATGTTGGGACCCATTGAACTTTGTACCTGTTAATATGATGTAGTTATGTGGTTGTTGATCCCTAGTGTTCTAAGGTTGTTTTTAAAGTTTTATTAGTTTGGTGAATGTTATATATGTATTCCAGGGATTTCTAAGCAGGTTAAGGATGTAAGTTAGACAGTGCCACAAAAGAGTTGGTAACTGCTGTCGTCACATTCTTTTATGGATTAAGAGGTTAATCTGGGAGGGGATCTGACACATGATCTATTTTATTAAGCCATGTTTTTCTTTATATGCTTGATCAATGATATTTGATTTCCATAAATTTTTTAATGACTTGTAAATTTGTTGAATCACGATTATATGCAAGCATAATCCTATAGCTCCCTAAAGTTATTATATTCATGATAAACTAGGTTAAGTTACAGAGTGAGATGTGGAAATGCTAACGAATGGTATTTTTGGTAGATGTTGGAGATGTCATTTTAAACCACAGGATATCGTAATTGAGGGTGTTAGCTTATATTGCTTGAATATGTTTCTGTAACACCTCTTAAGATTGATAAGGGATCTATGGGGCTGAAATATGGCTTAACTTGGAGAGGAAGAGGGAGAGACATGGCTCAGGGGCTGAAATATGACTGAACTCGGAGCCAGGCTTCTATTGAACTTTGGGGCTGAAATATGGTTTATCCAGAAATTGCAACCATATGCTGGCTGAAATGTGGCTTAACCCAGAGTGAGTTTGATATATTGGGTTCTAAGGCTGAAATATGACTTAACCCAAAGTAAGTTTGATATATTGGGTTTCAGGGCTAAAATATGGCTTAACCTGGAGTAAATTTGCCATATTGGGTTCCAAAGCTGACATATGGCTCAACCCGGAGTAAGTTTGATATATTGGATTCCAGGGCTGAAATATGGCTTATCCTAGAAATTGTAAGAAACTCTACATGCATGTATGACTTAATGGAAGGTAAAACATATGAGAATAGATTGGATGTGACTATTAGTAAGTGAAATGTGTTGGTAGATCATGCCACTATAGAAGTTTATATGTTCCAAGGGTTAATGATGATTAAAACATTGTCTACTGTGGTATGTGTTGATAATGTTTTCATGAATGAGTTCCATGTGTTATGGAATTGCTAAATGATTCTTAACTTGAAGAACTATTGACCTTTTAAACTTGTTAGTGGTTTTCACTTATCTTTTTCAAAGAGAAAGCATGTGTTAATATAAACTACCACTCATTGGGCTTTAGCTCATGATAATGTTTTATGTTCCCCCTTCTCCCCCTCAAGTACCGATCAAGTTTCAGGTGCCTGTTGAGCTATCAAATGCCACTACTGTTGTTAGACATCAATTGTATTGTTTGTGCATATATTCAAGAATATTCTAGGATAGTTAAAACTTGTGAGTTTCATGTCATGGAAGGTTTATCAAAAATAATCCTTACTGTTGGTCTATAAATCTTTTTAAACAATGCGGTGATTTAAACTGAGTTGGCTTCTTAAACTCTATAATGAATGTAAACTATTTTTAAGAATTGGTTTGGAGGTCCGAGTTGATTTTGAGTATAGGGTATGTTAAGAGCTGGGCCATTAATTGTCACAAACAGAAGTGATGTTTAGCATCTCACGTTTCGTTCTAGGTTAGAGGGAAATCTGGAACAGGGTGTGACAATTAATGTGACCTAATCTTAGGTGCCAAAGTTGGGCATTTTTTTTAGAAGAAATATTTTTTCTTTTATATTTAGTTGTTGCAGTTTTAAACATTTTAGTATTTAGAAGCGCCTTAGTTACTAATGGTCTTAGTACATACAGATTACTTTCTAAGTTTGCAGAAAAATATGAACACCATTCTTGTAAATAAACACTTATCTACATTGAAAGAAAGAGTATGTTGTTCAAACAAATGCTTTACAGAAATCAAGTTCCTCTTCAGACCAAGAACTACACAAAACTTGTTCAATAACAAAAAATATTTTTGTAAAAATAATCTAATGTCTCCCACTACTACTACTAAGACGACTTGTCCAGTTTCGACCTGCATTGTGAACTCGCCATCCCTGAGCTCATGCCAGGAACTAATTCTTTGAAAAGAAGAACAAACATGATTAGTGGCTCTTGAATCAATTATCCAGGCCAAATTATCATCTTTCACCAAACACGTTTATAAAACTAGTAAATTATATTTACCTTGTTTAGTATTCTTTTTCTCCGTCAAATACTTGGAACAGTTTCGTTTCCTATGTCCCTTCTAGTTGCAGTGGAAACATTTTCCTTTGACAACCCCTCCCTTTCTACTCCTCTGGGTTGCAGCAGGATTAGTTTTATTTCCCTGACCTCCCTTCTTCTTCTTTTTAAAGTCAGATGAAGAAGGCACAAACTCTTTTCCAGAGGTTGAATGTAACGACTTAACCCTTCATAACAAGGTTTAACCACTACAACACACATACTTAGACTTTTCTATCATGACATGAGTTTTGGTAAAAATTTTGAAAGAACACATCGAAAATTTTATTAATTAAGTAGTACAAAAAGTTTATTTTACAAAACACTAAGATCCATAAAACAATAGCGTAGTGGAACAAAATGCATATATGACCAAAATAGTGAGTTTGATGGATGGCCCCTTAAGCAAAGTCCATTCATACCACCTATACTGAATCCTTACTTACAAAGTCTGTAAAATAGGATGAGTATATTATATACCCAGTAAGTAGCTCTCACTTAAGGTAGTGACCAAATGAACAATAACTTGCAACATATCATGAAAACATATGATTGGGATCCAAACATAAACTTATCATAACATGAGGTAATCGGTTACACTTCCAACATGAGTATCCCACCCTGATAGTAAGATGTGGACTTAAGCAAAAACTAACTCGTCTGATGATTAGTGGGTCATGTAGTCAGGAGGGCCATAGTCGCATCCAACACCAGTCGTGAACATATACATAAGAATGGACTAGAGAGGTGCAACCATACATACCTTGCTAGTCCCTAGCATAAATATAACGTAAGATTGGGTCAGGAGGGGTGCAATGATACATGCCTTGCTAGCCTTGGAAGTAACCTATACCTAATTAAAACTTGATCTTAACATAATCATGAACAAACATAATGCATGGGATCTCTTGTAGAGACACGTATTTTAAACATGTAATGCAACATAATAACATAATAATGCAACATAACAAAGGTATACTACCATAAAACACCTAAAGAGAGGGTGAGATAAACTACTTACCTCGACTACGATCCTAATTATTCCGTATAGTTTTGTCCTATAGATTTCATAAAGAACACTTATCATTAAAACTAGTTTTAAGACTTTTGGATTAAGGAATTTAATGAACATATCTTACTTATTTATAGAATTATAATTATTAAATCTTGAGAGTATTAATTTAGCTATGCTTAATTATTTAACAATGATAATGACAATAATGATAATGATGATGATATTGATGATAAGAATAATAGTATTAGTATAATAATAATAATAATAAGAGAATAGTAATAATAATGATAATAATGATAATGATAAAATAATAATAATAGTAGTAGTAGTAGTATAATAATAGTAATAGTAATAAAAGAATAGTAATAATAATGATAATAATGGTGATGATAATAATAATAATAGTAGTATAATAATAGTAATAATAATAACAACAATAATAATAATAATAATAATAACAACAATATTAGTAGTAGTAGCATTTTTAGGAATAATAACCAAGTGTATAACATTATTTTAAAAAAATTGCAACGATAGCCAAGAATACTTGATATGGTCTATCATAAATACTTAACTTCTATCAGCAATAGACTTCTATCGTTGATCGACTCTTACCAGTGATATGGTCTATCATAAATACTTGACTATTTAAATTTGGCTATATTTGCAATATTTTTTACATTATGTCATATCTGCTAATACTTTGGGTTTAATGTCTATATTTGCAACTGTCCCTAATAATAATAATAAGAACAAGAAAAGGAACAAGAAGAACAAGAAGAACAAGAACAAAAACAAGAAGAACAAAAAGAACAAAAAGAACAAGAACAAGAACAACAAGAAGAAGAAGAATGGCAACTGCCCGCAATACCTTGCAGAGAAAAAAGCAGAGAAAGCAAGACAAGGAAACTAGTTCCTTGTAAACTCCAAGTTTTGAATAGGGGAGAATTTCTTAGAACAACCAATGGGAGATGCAGTTGCTGTTGAAAGATAAATTTGCTTACTTTTGTTATTGTAATGAAAGTTATTTTCTCATTTGTCAAGAACATATTGCATAAACCTTTTATTATAAATGAAATGTTCATTAGCAAAAGTTGTATTTGTTCTACCCTATAGCAACTTCGTTAGAATCAACCAAGTTAAAAGTCATTTGCAAATATTTAGATATTTAAAAATGGCTAGAAATCAATAAAGGCAAATAGTTATTTAACATAAGTAATAAGTTTAGAAAACTCTAAGAGATCAAGATGTATAAAACTTGTTAGGTAAAATAAATCCAAAATACTTCGATTGGATCAAAGTAGAGAAAATAGAGAGTTTGAGATTTCTAAAGCTATTTTGATAGAACATGAAATCCAGTGAAAACTCTCTATACCTAGTTGCCTTAATTGTTTTGAACATCATTCCAATTTTAAGGTTTTTTCTAAAATTATATATAAGATGGAGAGCTCATAAAATCTGTTTATGATATGTAAAAGACGTTTACATAGTTCAGAAATCTGAAATAGATCGACACATGTGTTAGTATCGAAAACAAGTATTCGAATACTGTTCAATTAGCATGCCTATCTGTAGGTAACCCAAAAGTAGTATATTTTTCAAGAAGATGAAAATCAAATGTTTGTGTTGATAAATACCGAATTCTCTGGAAAAATATACGAGATCACCATGTATTATTTATATTCCATAAAAGAAAGTGCATTAATAAAAGTTATTCATCAAAGCTAATACTGTAACAAAAGTTTTTTAGACAGGTTGGATGCATCTTACTCAAAGAGTTGAAGCTACCTTGATCTAGTGGGAGGAATTTATGATAACCTAGCCATAATTTGAGTGGAAACTCAAGTCACTAAATCTCAGTGACGGTATCGAGAAATAAAGAGTTATGAAAATAAGATGCATTCCCTATATAGTTTAATGAGAAATCCATAGTATACTAAAGTGTTTATAGCAATCCTCTCGGCTAAAGTGTTTGAGGATCATCTAGTGCGACTAGGATTACGAGTTGAATAATCTAGGACAAGTGAGAGAAAAACCCATGGGTATGTGATACCTAAAAGAAAAACCATGGGTATGTGATGCTCTAATTTATTGTATTTCTTTGTAAAACTCAAAAACTCAAATTTGTATTCATATATGTGTTACCAGTAGAGTTTTATTCAAATGGAAGTTTGTTGGATTTTATGTCCTAAAAATCATGGTTTGTAAACAATAACCTCATTCTGTAAATCAATAAAGTTATATTGAATATATGAATTGCTTATTTCAATTTAGAAATAAATCCAATAAACTAACAAAATCCATGACTATTAGATGAGTAAATAGTCTAAATAATCTATAGTATATGAATAAGTGGGATGTGACCCGCTCTATAGTTGTTAGAGGGCGTTGTAAAGTGCTACAGTGAGTTTGCGCAAAGATCAAACCAAGAAATAAGCCACTCTGTAATGCCCCAGGCCTAGGATTCGGCCCCTGATGGCCCCGACATTCCCTTACGACCTGGCTATGTCATCCTCTCTTGCCTTAAATGTTTTTTTCCCCTATAAACCAACACGAGTCCTTTCAGCATGTTTTGTCCTCACTCACATGCATCCTAAGAAAACTTCTAGGAGGTCACCTAACATAGGATTACTCCAAGCTAAGCACGCTTAACTTTGGAGTTCTTATGATTGAACAACCAAAAAGGAAGGTGCACTTTGTTGGTATAGGTAGTAACTTTCAATTCTTTTAAGCCTTTCTTAACCATACTTTCATGTCCTCGGGATCCCTCTCATTCGGATATGATATCGGTTCATTCATGTACCCCTCCTAAATTCGGATCGTTACACACTCGTACTTTATAATGCTGTTTACTATTTAAGATTGACTATTTTAAAACGATGACCTAGGTAACTTGACCATAATCCTAAGCTAACTATGAACTCCTGTTTATTCGGGATTATCCTTAGATTTAGATAGGTGAAGGTTGGCTCAACAACGTCAGCTCAATAAGCCTCCCATTTCAGGGGTAAGACCATGTAGATAGCTGGGGACATAGGGTGCAAGATGGAATTCACTCCTACCCACTTTTAGAGATAGTTTTCTATTGTTTCCCTAAGTGTTAACTTCGGGTCTTGAACAAGGGTCCCCACCCTCTCATTGGCCTGAGAAAGACTCGATTTGATGATCATATCACAAATTAGTTGTTCATTAGAGGATCAGCGAGACTTAAGGAAAAGAGGTAATCTCGGGGGTAAAACAGTCATTTAACCCAGTCGCTATTATGAACAACCTGTGAAGGGTTAACTTACTAATCATGGTTATATCGAGTAGACACAATATATCTACAGTGAGGGGAGTGCAACTTTGGGATTCAGTGGAGTGGCCCCGTGGTTAACGAATGGAGATTATTTCGGTGTAAAGAGTTTAGCTAATTAATCTTGAATCGTTGGAGCCCATGATCTGTAGGTCCACTAAGTCACAAACATATTAGTCTTAGAGTACTGTGATAAGTTTATTTGAATCATTCCAATACGAATTAAGAGAATTGGTAATTATATGTGATATAATTACATGTTTAATTTTGGAATTAAACGAAACTAGAGAATTAGTTAATATTTAAATATGATTTAAATAATAAATTCATGAATAGGGATTCGTGATAATGGAATTGATGATTAATTAATTTGATATTTGATATTAAATTAATTAAAATTAATTAAATTATTTAATTAATTATTAATTATTAATTTTATTAGAAAATTTAATTATTGAATTAATATTTGTAAAATTAAAAAAAAAACTCAATTTTAATTAAAGAATTAAAATTGAAAAGTAATTTTTTTAATTTTTTAATTTTAAATTTGGAAAAGTTTCAAAATTGAAATAAAAATTAGAAAATTAGAAAAATTGGAAAAGTGGGAATTTCCCACTTCTTCAACCTAGTAGCTCATTCATGGTTCCACTCTTTTTACAGCTCAAATTCTCAAGCTTGAGCTGGAATTCATGCAGAAGACTTGTTGCTCGAATGTCATGCAATATAAACTTTAGTTTTGAAGTGGAAATCGGTGATGCATTAAAGAGATTTCTATTGAAAAGTCTGTTTGAAGAAAGTCTTCGTTCTGCTGAAAACCAGAAAACCTTTCTTCTCCATCTCCCTAATTCAAGCTTATTTTGAGTCTCAAAACTCAATCTAAGGCACCAAGAGAATAGTAGGGAAGACCTTCTAGTGGTTCACATCCAAAAGAAAGGTATGATTGTAGGTGGAATTCGTGATTAAGAGGTACTTTAAAGGTTAGTGTTGATACTTTCTTTTTAGTTTACGAGCGTACTGAATTTGAGGCCAAAATTAATGAATTAGAATGCTTAATAATCTTGTTTTTCTTCCGCTGCTTACTTCCTTAATCCAGCATGTATTAGTAGTAATAGTAGGTGTAGTAAAAGGAGTAGTAGTGATAATAATAATAGCAATATCGTAGTATTAATAGTATATAATAGTAATAGTGAAACTTTATACTTCTTTTTATATAAATTTAATGTATGTAGCTTATGATGTTGTATCATTTTAATATTATTGTTGAAGTATCAACTTATATTTTTTTCATATAAACAATAACCAGATTGAATGTAAGCCCACAGCTCTGCACAGTTCTCGTCCCTGAGAATAAGGGGAGGACCCCTTTGTGGTGTCTGTTCCTATTCGTTGAGTTTGTGAGATCGTGAGAAGACGTCTCGAACTAGGGAGGAATGTGAAGAATCGATCTTCAACGAGTATGTGATTTCTTAATCTCTTACTCTCTAATTGCACAATAAATAGCATGCTTAATACGTTTTATTTACCCTTTGTTTTCGTCCTCTAATTATTGTCCTGTAAAATTAAAATTGGGATACGATCTTTTCCGTTGTGAGTATTCACCTACCCCTTCAAATCGAACATTCTAAGCATACTGCTCACCTTCTCTACAATGGTTCTGTTCATCCTCCCAGCAACTCCATTGTGTTGTAGTGTGCTAGGCTCTGTCTTCTCATGTCTAATGCCATGTTGTGAACAATAATACTTGAACTCATTTGAAGTATACTCACCACCATTGTCAAATCAAAGACACTTCAATGTTCTTTCAGTCTCCCTTTCCACCATGACATGAAACTTTCGAAAAATCTACATATACACCCAAGTTCTTCAAGTAGTATCATCAATAAAAGTGGCAAAATATTTATTGCCACCAAGAGACTCCACCTCAATAGGCCTACAAATATCAGAATGTATTAACTCCAACTGTTCTTTCCTTTTGGTGAACTTCCCAGAAAAGGAAATTCAATGTTGCTTACCTGCCAAACAATGATCGTAAGGGTCAAGAGAAAATGTTTCATCAACAGGGATAAGAGATTTATCTGTCAATAATTTAATTCCCTTATCACTCATATGCCCTAGCCTTCGATGCCACAAATTTAGAGAATTCTTTTCTTCTACCGCATTCAAGAAAAACATATGCTCAAGTTAAAAATACCTTAGTGCCTAGTGGACTCCAAAAGAATAGCTTAGTTTTGTTGAACCTTAGTGGGTTCTCTAGTCTCCTATTTATTTGAGGTAGAACCGACTTTCAACTTTTTTTATTTAACCAACTTTATTTTTATATTTATCTTCTCTTTTTTTCCCACTCTCTCTCCGAATTTACCCTATTTTATTTTTATTTTTTATTATTTTATTATTATCATTATTACTATTTAAAACTTTCTTCATATTTTAATAGTTTTTACCATTTCATATTATCTTTATTTGTTTTGTTTTGTTTTGTTTTTCATTTTTAAAGTGTTATTATATTGTCATTATTTGATTTTCTAGATATTTTTCTTACTTAGGTATTTGTTTGATTTCCACATCAATATTATGTTTGTTATTTAATGTCTTCTGATACTTATGGGCCAAATTTTAAACTTAATGGCTTAAATTTAAAATTCATTCATTAACAACTAAATTTTATGTTGAACCTTAAGTAACATTCGACATTTAATTTCCCAAAATGTTTGTGTACAAACTTGGGTCGTTATGTTTTTCTCCCCTTAAGAACTTTCATCCTCAAAAGTTTCTTGGTTCCTAAATAGATAAGTGTATTTGACCCTCATTACTTCTTCGCGTTCCTATGTAGCTTCGTCTACTGGTTGATTTCTCCAGAGAACCTTTACTAAACTTATTTCTCGATTACAAAGTGACTTCTTCTTTCTTGCTAGGATGCAAACTGGAGTCTCTTTATATTCTAAGTTTTCACTTATTTGTAGGGGTTCATAGTTTACTACATGTGATGGGTCAGGCACGTATTTTCGAAGCATGGATACATGAAAGACATTATGTATTATAGAAACAGTTGATGGTAACACCAATTGATAAGCTACTTAAACAACTCGCTCCAGTATTTCAAAAGGTCCAATAAAGTGAGGGTTAAGTTTGTCTTTCCATCTGAAATGCATAATGCCTTTTATTGGTGCTACCTTTAGAAATACATGATCTCCTACTTTGAATTCCAGCTCCATTCGACGGTTATCAACATAACTCTTTTGTCTGATTTAAGCTGTTCACATTATTTCCAGAATTAACTTAATTGCCTTCGTTGTTTGCTGCACTAATTCAGATCCCAGTGGCATTCACTCTCCTACTTCATCCCAGTGTGTCGGGAATCTGTACTTCTTTCCATATAAGGCTTTAAGGGAGCCATACCAATTGTCGCCTATTTTTATAAGTAAACTCTATAAGATGCAGTTGTGAATCCCACGCTCCAGTAAAATCATTTACTGAACTTATTTCTCGATTAAGAAGTGACTTCTTCCTTCTTGCTAGGATGCAAACTGGAGTCTCTTTATATTCCAAGTTTTCGCTTATTGGTAGGGGGTTCATAGTTTACTACATGTGATGGGTCAAACACGTATTTCGAAGCATAGATACATGAAAGACATTATGTATTATAGAAAGGGTTGGTGGTAACATCAATTGATCAGGTACTTTGTCAACTCGCTCCAATATTTCAAAAGGTCCAATAAAGTGAGGGTTAAGTTTTCCTTTTCGTTCGAAATTCATGATGCCTTTTATTGGTGCTACCTTTAGAAATACATGATCTCCTACTTTGAATTCCAGCTTCTTTCGATGGTTATCAGCATAACTCTTTTTTCTGCTTTGAGCTGTTCACATTATTTCCCAACTTATCTTAATTGCCTTCGTTGTTTGCTGCACTGATTCAGGTCCCAATGGCATTCGCTCCCTTACTTCATCCTAGTGTACCAGGGATCTACACTTCGTTCCATATAGGGCTTTAAGGGAGTCATACCAGTTGTTGCCTGATGACTATTATTATAGACAAACTCTATAAAGTGCAATTGTGTATCCCACGCTCCAAGAAAATCCTTTACTAAACTTATTTCCCGATTACGAAGTGACTTCTTCTCTCTTGCTAGGATCTAATATGTAGTTTCTTTATATTCCAAATTTCCGTTTATATGTAGGGGGTCATAGTTTACTACATGTGATGGGTTAGACACATATTTTCGAAGCATAGATACATGAAAGACATTATGTATAGTAGGAAGGGTTGGTGGTAACACCAATTGATAAGCTACTTAGCTAACTCGCTCCAGTATTTCAAAGGGTCCAATAAATTGAGGGTTAAGATTGCCTTTTTGTCTGAAATGCATAATGTCTTTTATTGATGCTACCTTTAGAAATACATGATCTTCTATTTTGAATTCTAGCTTCTTTCGATAGTTACCAGAATAACTCTTTTGTCTGCTTTGAGCTATTTTCATTCTTTCCCGAATTAACTTAATTTCCTCCATTGTTTACTACACTAATTCAGGTCCCAGTGACATTCGCTCCCCTACTTCATCTAGTATATCGAGGATATGCACTTCTTTCCATATAGAGCTTCAAGGGAGTCATACCAATTGTCGTTTGATGACTATTATTATAGGAAAACTCTATAAGATGCAATTGTGAATCCCACGCTTCAGTAAAATCCAAAGTGCACACCCTCAACATGTCTTCTAGGATCTGATTAACTCGTTCTGTTTGGCCATCAGTTTGTAGATGGAAGGTTGTACTGAAATTTATTTGGGTGCTCATTACTTTCTGCAAACTCTTCTAGAACTTGGAGACAAAACGAGAGTCCCGATCTGAAACAATTGATGCTAAGACTTCATGTAATCGGATGATCTCTTTTAAGTACATTTGAGCTAGTGCTTCTGTAGTATGAGTGGTCTTGCAAGCTAGGAAATGGGCCGACTTGGTGAATCGATCCACAATCACCCAAATCATGTTGTGGCCTTTAACAATTCTTGGGAGTCCTAAGATGAAATCCATGGAAATATGCTCCCATTTCCACTCTGGAACATTGAAAGGCTGAAGGAGTCCTTGTGGTCATTGCCTCAAATCTTTCGCCTATTAACAAACTAAGCATTTACTTATATAGTCGGTTATACCCCTTTTCATGACGCCACCAGTAATGTGCTTTCAAGTCTTGACACATCTTGGTACTCCAAGGATGTATTGAAAATCATGACTCATGGGCTTCCTTCAGTAGTTCTTTCTTGATTTCTTCATCATCTGTTATACAGAAACGTCCATGGTAGAGGAATTGAGAGTCTGAGGCTGTAGAGAATTTACTGGTTTCTCCATTCTCTGATTGCAGTTGTTTGTTTAGGTATTTATCCACTTGTTGTGCATCAATTATCCTTTGTCTTAAAGCGGGACTTGCAGTTAGTTGTGTTATTCGAGTTGTGATGGTTTTTGGTATTAGTGAGATCTCAACTCTTTTCAGGTCATCTATTATGTGTTTGGAGATGGTACTTAAGGTTGTCGTTTGAGCTAACTTTTGGCTAAGAGCATCAACCACAATGTTAGCTTTTCCTGGATGATAGAGGATCTTACAGTCGTAGTCTTTGACCACTTCTAGCCATCTTGGTTGCCTCATATCTAACTCCTTTTGGGTAAAGAAGCGCTTAAGGCTTTTATGATTTGTAGAGATTTAGATCTTTTCCCCATATAAGTAATGTCTCTATATCTTTAAAGCAAAGACTGGGCGGTTAACTCCAAGTCGTGGACAGAATAGTTTTGTTCATAAGGTTTAAGTCATCTTGAAGCATATGCTATTACCTTTTCGTGGTGCATCAAGACATAACCAAGCCCCTTCTTTGATGCGTCACTGTAGACAGTCAAACCCCTTGATCCATCAAGTATTGTGAGAATAGAAGTTGTGTTCCTTTACTTCTTATAAGCTTTGTTCACATGCTTGGTTGCAAATAAAATGAATGTTTTTCTTGGTGAGGTTAGTTAAGGGTAAGGCTATACTTGAAATTTTTTTCACAAATCGTCTGTAATATTTTGCTAACCTAAAACAGCTTCGTACCTCACTGACCACTGTTGGGCGATGGCACTTGTTAATTGTTTCAATCTTAGTAGGATCCACTGAGATCCCTTCTTGTCTTACAATATGCCCTAGATAGGCAACTTGTCGTACCCAAAACTCGCACTTGGAGAATTTGGCATACAACTTCTTATTTCTTACTATAGAAAGGACGTCTCGAAGATGTTTTTCATGTTCTGCCTCAGACTTGGAATAGACTAGGATATCATCTATGAATATGATCACGAAGTTATCAAGATAGTCCTTAAAAATTCTATTCATCAAGTCCATGAAGGCTACTGAGGCATTGGTTAATCCAAAAGGCATTACAACAAACTCATAATGCCCATATCTTGTTCGAAAAGCAGTCTTGGGAATATCAGACTCCTTGATTCGTAGTTGATGATATCTTGATCGTAAATCTATTTTGGAGAATACCGAGGCTCCTTGTAATTGGTCAAATAGGTCATCAATGCATGGGAGTGGGTACTTATTCTTTATTGTCAACTTATTCAGCTCTCGATAATCTATACATAAACACATTGATTCGTCCTTTTTCTTAATAAATAAGATAAGTGCTCCCCATGGAGACACGCTAGGACGTATAAATCCCTTGTCTAAGAATTCTTGTAATTGCATTTTGAGTTCTTTTAACTCCGTAGGTGCCATTTTATATGGTGCCTTAGATATTGGTTCAGCTCCTGGAATTACGCCTATACAAAATTCTATTTCTCGACTAGGTGGTACACTTGGAAGCTCTTCTGAGAATACATCTTCAAACTCTCTTATTACAGGAATGGCCATAATATTATCCTTTTGGTTTCGTAAATCCACCACACATGCTAGATATGCCTAAGCCCCATGGTTAAGAAATTTCTTAGTTTTTAAGGTTGAAATTATTCTTGAGCTTGATTGTTATTAGAACACTTAAATTTAAATTTGGTTCTTGTTGGAAAGGTGAATATGACCTCTTTATTATGGCAATCTATGCTTGTATAGTTTGTTGTTAACCAGTCTATATCTACTATTATGTCAAAATCACTTATATCTAGTTATGTCCTAATACTGACAACTCGCAGTTTTCCACTACTGAGCTAGCTAACATAGATACTCTGGCAGGAGTAGCTACAGATAGAATATAGCCTAAGGGCTTTGATTTTAGTTGCGCATGTTGTTAAAATGTTGTGAAGATGAATAAATGACTAGAGTATGAATCAAATGAGTCAAATCATCACTTGCAAGTATGGGTATCTGAATGTCGACATCTGAAAAGCAACTGAAATGGTAGGCGGCTGACCAGGGCATGGAAACTAATGTTGTCATATAAAAAGTTGCTGAGAGAAAATGCATATAAATAAGAAGACTTGAAATCGAAGAAAGAAGCATAACATAGATGGAGCACTTTAGAGCTTAGATTATAGTCGTTTTACTGCTACAAGAAGAACAAAGGAGGAAAAGAACCATTTCCATTGTTGATCAAGGAGAATTGCAGAAGACTAAGCTCGAGAGAGAATTCTTCTTCAATTCCTTAATAAGTTGGTTGTACACACATTAAGATCAAGCCAAAGAGGACAAGAGATTGAACTCTACAGCTTGACTCTTTTCTTTTCACTTCATTTCCATTTATCATCCTGTGCGATTAAGTGTTGCTATTGTAAACTCAATTCGTGTTAATTTTATCTTGATGGGTGTTTTTCATAGGATGTATGAAAATGGTAGACTGATATGGTTTTTTCCAATTTTGGCATTAAATTCTCTTCATTTAAGTGTTAGTTGTTGTAATTGGCTCTTGGTTGATGGGCCTTAAAGTGTGTTTCAGTGTCTGTAAATTTGTTAGAGTCAATAGAGTTGAAAATAGGTTGTAATTGAAGAAAGAAGCAAAGATGGTCAATAGCAGAAAGTTGGAGTTGAAGCTTCAGCAAGGCAGCGTTGCAACGCAACCCAAAGAGCATTGCAACGCTATTCATCAAGAACCCGAGGTGTTACAACGCTTACTCATCCCAGCCCAGAAGACATGTGCGCGACTTGGTCAACTTCAACTGATCTGGTTCAGCCAGTTCGAGTCAGAAAGGTCTGGTTCAACCCATTTTGATACTTTAGAGGTCTAGTTCGGGTCCGGTTCGGGTTGGTTCATTCAATCCAAAAGCATTTTGGAGCCAATTTTTTTTATTATTGTAATAATTTAGGCCAATTGCTTGCTTGAAATGCCAAAATTGGTCCATATCAGTATATCTTTTATTATTTATGCATTATGAATATATGTTATAATTAAATAAATCTTGTATGTGCATATAGTATACCATGTAGATTTAAAATTCCACCATAAGAAACATGTTGCATGCATTGAAAATATGTTATAAAGAGTTATAATATATAATATTCATGTTTAGGATTTCATGTGTTTAATATAAGGTGTTAAATTAAATCCTGAAATGCTTAATGTATGTTATGGATGCAAACCATGTCTAAAGTTTTATAAGTTGTTATAAATTTGGGTTAGACATTTAAAATCCATAACAAAGATAAGTTGCATGCTCATGTAGGTTAATAACTTGTTTTAATAGTTAAAATAAGTCGTTATCTTGTAAAACTTGGTTACAAACTCAATTGGTATATAGTCTTATCAAAGGCTGGAGGTACTTAAGTTGACGGTTTACGGAACACCTCCTACCTGGGTATTTTAGTTGAATAATTGAGCGTTGTTAACCAGTTTTATGAGCATGTGTGAGCGATTTGAGATTTTAAAATTGGTTTATCACCTAGACATCGTAGGTTAATTCCAAATATAATTATTATACTTGGAATCCTAGACTTAGGTTGTTTTATTAGCCGGAACATACCTAAGTAAAGATTTACCCAAAACAAATAGAACATTTCAGTGGGAGATTAATAACATATAGGTTATGTTGTTCTTAGCTCTTACGTCCCTAAGATTTCACACCGTGAGATCCATGCTCAACTTCGTGTCGATTATGCTCGGCTTCACGTCACTAAAGCCTAGTAGTTGTACTCCCCTCACTGTAGATATATTTTTGTCCACTTGATTCAACCATAATCAGTAAGTTGATCTTTCATAGGTTGCTCGTAATAACGATTGGGTCAAATGTTATTTTATCCCTGAGATTACATCTTGCTCCTTAAACCTCAATTATCCTCTAATGAACAATTGGTTTGTCATCCAGTCACCAAACTGTATCCCTCTCGGGCCAATGAGAGGGTGGGGCTCCTTGTTCAAGACCTAGAATCAGTACTTAAGAGACTCTCTACTATCTCTAAAAGCAAGTAGAAGTGAATTCTGTCTTGCATCCTATGTGCCCAGCTATCTACCCGATCTTACCCTTGAAATGGGAAGCTTATTAAGCCAGCGTTGTTGAGCCAACCCTCACCTATACAAATCTAAGGATAATCTCGAATAAACAAGAGTTCATAGTTAGCTCGGGATTAAGGTCGAGTTACCTAGGTCGTCGTTTTGAAATAGTCAATCTTAAATAGTAAATAGCATTATAAAGTTAGAATGAGTTATTTCTTGGTCCATTCTTATACAAACTCTTTGCATATGATGCTCCCACTCGCATGTCTCTACATGAATGATTCAAGATTACATCATTTGTACTAGATACAAAGTGGGTCGAATACGATAGTGTTACCAGAATAAGGTACCTAACCTTATTCGTATACTATAGACCGTTTTTGCTATCTACTCGAACTTTATCCATTTTATGCCTCCACGTAAAGTCCAGGTACTCATGTAATAGTCATGGATCTTAGTTTATTAGATTTAGGCTTTTGAAAGCCCAATTTATATATTCGATAACATATTTATTGAATAAACCTCAATAATATCTTTATTTCACATCGAATATATTTAAATTTATAAACTGTGAGTTTTAGGACATACAACCCAATAGAGGGATTATCCTTTAATTTGTATGGGTGAGTGTTCCCTTAAGTGGTGTCTCCGAGACTTGAACAAAGGGTCCTACCCTCTCACTGGCCCGAGAGGAGTTTTTGTTTAATGGTTGGACCATAAATAGGTTGTTCATCAGAGAAGCACTGGTACTTAAGGATAAAAAAATAACCCAGGGGTAAAACGATAATTTTGATGATGTTAGAATCTCGTGAAGGACTAACTTGTTATTGGTCTATATTCGTGGACATAGAAATCTATCTACAATGAGAATAGTGCAGTTGTGGGTCTTTAGTGGAGTGTACCTATAGTTAACGAATATTGATTAATGTGGTTAATGAGTTTAGCATATTAATCTCATATCGTTGGAGCTTCTGATTTGTAGGTCGATGAGGTACCTTTCCTAGCTCGTCAAGGTTATTAAGGTAATTATGTGTTCAATAGAGTTTGAAATGTTCATTTAGAGAAATAGTATAATGTATAATTGAAACGCATCCAAAGAGTGCATTTTCTGGGCTTAGAATTTAGTTAGTTTTATGCTTAATTTATGATCTTTGATGCTTTTATTGTTTAATTATAGGAAATCGAGCAATTGGATAAGAAGAAGCAATTTTGAAAGATTAATGACCAAAATACCCCCAAAAACGTAAAAGTTTTGACCTAGGGTATTCTTCAATGGAGAAAAAGCAATGAAAATGTGGAAATTAGAGGCAGGGCAGCGTTGAACAAGTGTCGCAACACTGCCCCATGATGCTGCAAGGTAGAGAAGATTGAAAAACAGCACAATGTCACAACGCTACAGGCAGCGTTGGGAAGCTACGACTAGAAAAGGCGTGGATTCATCGTCAGCATTACAATACTGGTTGGAGCATTGCAATATTATGATTGTTGTCTATATAAGCATTTTTTGGCCGATTTGATTTGGAGATACACTTTTAGAGCTATTTTAAGTGTGTAAAGCGATATTTTGGTGAGACCTCCCTAGAAGTGTAATTCTAGACAAAGGCGGCATCTTAGAGCTTCAAAGGATCGAAGATTTGAAGAGATCATTGGGTTGTGATTCCAGATTCGAGAATGAGAGTCAAGAATATGGCTTACAAATTCTTCCTTTATGTTTGGAAACCTCGTGAATGGTCTATGTTTGTGTTGTAACAATGAGTGACTGATTTGTGTTTCTAGGGTGTTGATTTAGTTTTATGGATTGTGAAAACTGATTTGGTTATTTCTTTGATTGAATTTATGCATAATTATTTTAGCATGTTTGTTCTTAATGCTTTTGATTAACTGATCACTAATTGAATGTTCTTTACTTAATGTCTGTCTCGAGAGAGAAGGTGTTGATCTGGATCTAGCATGTTAAACTGTTAATCGAGTATGCACGAAAGTCATAGGAGATTAATAGAGATTGTTCACGGAGGAACTTAATGTTATGGCTAGTCAAGAGATAGAAGAGATTCAGATCAATGGTTGGTCATTAGAAAGGGTTGAGCTCGAGAGAGGATACTTGGATAAAAGACTCCTAGGTCTATAATTTGCATGAAATCAATCTAAGGTCAAAATAATTAATTTGGTTAATCCATTTAACGAAATCATATCCTAGAACATATTTTTGTCTAGTTTCACCCCTAATTTATTTTTTTCTTGCTTTTTAGGATTAGATTAGATTAATCTCATCAAGCCTGATCCCCTAAATAAAATTAGAAGAATCGTTGAATAGCTTAAGGATTCAAACCAATTCCTCAAAGGATGATACTCCGTCTCTTTACCGTTTTACTATATTATAATTTGACGTGTGCGCTTGTACTCACATCAACAATAATACATTATAATATAAAGTTTATATTTTAAATAAACTTTATAATGTAAATTTAATTTTGAATATGTTCAAAATTAATTTATGATAGAATTAAATATTTGAAGGAGTTCAAAAATGGGATTCATGTTAAAATTATAGGTTAAAATTAATGTGTATTAGATGAACATTAAAACTATAAGTTATGAGAGAAATACAATTGAATATGATTCAAATGTAGGTTAAATTAAATATGTGATATTTAACTTAGTAATTAATTAATTAATTGTTTTATTATATTTTAATTCAATTCATTGAATTGAAACTATAGATTATGTGAGAGGTGTTCATTTAAATATGATTTAAATTAAACTATTAATTAATTATTTATTTATTTAATTTAAATAATTATTTAATTTAATTTATTAAATTAAATAAATATAAAAAGATAACTCCCATGTATGGGAGTTATAAAAAACGTGGGATACTTCCCATGTTTACCTCTCAGCTCTCATGCATAATATACTTGGGAGATGGAAAAAGAAAAGTAGGTGAAGATCACAAAAAAAAAAAAAAAAATTCACAGAGTCGCTCTGCTGAAGAAAAGCTCTATAAAATTCTATCCCATTTTTCTAATGTTGAGATTGGTTCTCACAAACCAGTAACCCCAAATTCTCAAAGAATATGAAGGTTCTCAACTAATGGTATTCATACATTCAACCCCAAGGAGAATTGATCCTTTCATCTATGTCGTCAACGAAAGTAAGTGATTCTGTTTTCTTCTCTGTAATACTAAATTGCCAAATTGTATAGCATGCTTAACATAAATTTTACAGTAGGTTGAGGTTTTTAGATCTTTGTGCTATTTTGTATATTTTGCCAGTGTATTGGTATTTTGGAATCTAAAATAATTACAAGTTGGGTCTTGATTTTTTTCCGTTGCATTAGGGGTTTTATCCCTACACCTTTGAGAGCAACGGCGAGAATATTTCAAGCTTCTTTGGGAGAGACACACATATTAATCAATAGAAAAATATTTCTATCAACACCTTTAAATATGGCATTCAAGGCTCGTGAATTTTCAAAGGATGCTTCATCCTCCTATTCAATCCATTCGACAAGCTTGAGTTTCAATTCATCATTCTCATTTGCCACCTGAGAATGTGACTAACCAACAATGATGGACTTCTAGGACTTATTGTCTAAGGATTTTAGAAAGGTTGGGACATCCTTGCCTTTTAGTAAGTGTAGTTAGTACCGTCCAGTATAGGGGAACGTGTAATAGATCCTCCTTCCTTTACTCCTTCTACCAGGGAGTGAGAGGATCACAACACCAGAGATAATGGTGACATGCTATGATACCAAATGAAAATAAGAAAGAATTGTCTACTGCGTGATAACTATGTACCTACAATTAGGGGTGAAAACGGTTCGGTTTGGTTCAGTTTGGTGGTCAAACTGAACCGAACTGATTCATTGGTTCAAATCGAACCGAACCAAACTGCATATACGCGATTCGATTCAGTTTTAAATTCGATTTTGGTATTTTGAAAAAATATATGTTATATATTTTTAATTAAAAATGGTTCGTTTCGGTTTTAAATTCGATTTCGTTCTTTAAATTAAAGATGGTTCGGTGGTTTTCCTTTGTATATATATATATATATATATATATATATATATATGTTGGGTTTTATGTCCTAAAACTCATGGTTTGTAAACAATAAACTTATTCTGAAATTCGTTTTAGAAATAAATCTAATAAACTAAAAGATCCATTACTATTATATGAGTACTTGAACTTTATGTGGAGACATAAAAGTGGATCAGGTTTGAGTAAATAGTCAAAATAATCTATAGTATACGGATAAGATTGGGTGTCTTATTCTCGTAACACTATCAGATGCGGCCTATTATGTAGTTGTTACAAGGAGTTGTAAAATGCTACAAACGAAGTGATCTTGATTCGTTCATGTGGTGACATGAGGAGTGGGGGCGTCCTATGCGTTTGCATAAGATCGAACCAAGAAATAAGTCACTCTTACTTTATAACGTTGTTTACTGTTTAAGACTGACTATTTCATAGCAATGACCTAGGTAACTTAACCTTAATCTTGAACTAACTATGAACTCCTGTTTATTCGAGATTATCCTTAGATTTGCATAGGTGAAGGTTGGCTCAACAACGCTGGCTCAATAAGCCTCCCATTTCAGGGGTAAGACTAGGTAGATACCTTGGGACATAGGTGCAAAATGGAATTCACACCTACCTACTTTCAAGGATAGTAGAGATGTTATTCCTTTAAGTGTTGATATCAAGTCTTGAACAAGGAGTCCCACCCTCTCATTAGCCCGAGAGGGATTCTGTTTATTGATTGGATCACAAATAAATTGTTCATTAGAGGATCAGTGGAACTTAAGGAACAAGAGGTAATCTCAGAGGTAAAACAATCATTTGACCCAGTCGTGATTACGAACAACCTGTGAAGGGTTAACTTACTAATTATGGTTATACCGAGTAGACACAATATATCTCCAGTGAGGGGAGTGCAACTACTGGGTTTAGTGGAGTGACTCGATAGTTAACAAATGGGGGTTAATTCGATGGAAAGAGTTTAGCCAATTAATCTCAGATCGTTGGAGCCCATGATCTGTAGGTTCATTAGATCCTCTTACTAGCTCACAAATGGAATTAGACTTAGAATAGCGTGAGATTTGAAACGTTCAAATTCAAACTAAGGAAATTAGTCATTATATGTGATATAATTACATGTTTAATTTTGAAATTAAACGTAACTGGAGAATCGATTAATATATAAATATGATTTAAATATTAATTTCATGAATAGGGATTCATGTTGATGGATTTAGTGATAAATTAATTTAATATGTGATATTAAATTAATATAATTAATTAAATTGTTTAATTAATTATTAATTATTAATTTTATTAGAAAAATTAATTATTGAATTAATTTTTTAAAATTAATAAAATTTCAATTTTAATTAGATTAAAATTGATTTTTTATTTTTATTTTAATATTGAAATTCAAAATTCAAAATGGACAAAATTGGAAATTTGGAAAAACCCACAAAGTGGGATTTTTCCATTCAATTTCAAAGCACCTTAATCACCATAATCCACTAATTCCACCAAGTAGGTGGTGTCTTCCAAGGATGAAGACTTCAAAGCATGTGTTGATGGCCTAAAATGCAAAAGGGATTCAGCTGAAAATGACATGCAATTGCTGAATTGCTGTGTTTTTTAAAGTTGAAGAAGTTGTTCTTCAACAAGCTGAAAAACCAGAAAACCTCTCCAACAAATTCCCTAAGTTCAAGCTTGTGTTGAGTCCCACAACTCAATCTAAGGCTCCTAGAGAATAGTAGGAAAGCTCTAGTGGTGGTTCACGACTTCAATTGGAGTAGATTCCAGCTGAATTTCAAGTTTGAAGAGGATCTTCAAAGGTATGTAATGAAACTCTCTTGATACCCCTACGGAACATGTTTATTTTGATGTCAAAATTGGGGAATTATAATGCTTAATGTGAAGGAACTCTTATCAAAGAGTACCTCTGAGCGGAAGCAAGATCGTTCCAACCTCACTGTGACAGAATTACGGCATTCACAATCAAACATACTAGTTATGCACTTAACAACAAATTACAGCATGCTTTGAACTTTAAACAACAAAGAGAACAAGATACATACCAGTTGAAGAACTTTTCTTCGCCTTTCAATCTCGCTCTCATCAAGGAAGCAAATCTCATTGTCGCTAAGATCGTCCAAGCTATCGTCCACAAAATCTCGATGTCGTCTACCCACGAACGAACTCTTCACAAACAAGATAGCAGGGAAGACACTACCACTTGAAACCCTCGGTTTTCTCAGAGTGAGAATCCAGGAGGTGTGAGCTCTGTTGGATTTGGTAGAGGGAATGAGGAAGGAACGATCGTCTACCACGACCAAGCAAGTAGGAGATATCAGATGTCTATCGTATAGACGGATGCTTCATCGTTTAGGTAAAGGTACACGATCCTGTAATACATTGGGGTTGTTTGTATAAACGATCATTTAGTAAAATGCTCGGGCGCGATCGCTTAGAAAATGCTAGACAATCGTTTAGGCAATTCTATGTGATCATTTAAGAAATGCAAGCGTGTACACGATCGTTTAGTAAACTTTACGCTGTCATGTATGCTTTTGGTTTGCTAGGCGATAGGCAGTGTACTCAATGGCGAGCGAATCTTTAATCTTTTGCAAAATGAGAACAATTTTTATATTATCCTTCAGTTACGAAAACTGATTGCAACCTCCCACTATCTCATTCGGTTACAAAAAAAAAACTGCAAACAACTATCCCATAATTGTTTGAATTAAAAAATAAATATAATCATATTATATTTATAACTTATGGTTTAATATCACATCAAATGCAATATATGAACCATAGTTCTTTTCTCCTTCACTAAATATAAGTCATATTTTTATCATTTTTCTCCAATTAATGCATCTCATACATCATGTCAAGTATATCATATATAATTGACCAGTTCAATCATATTCATATATAATCGAACTCCCTCTTATCAATTTGAACACTTCAAACTGACCCAAAAACTGATTCTCAACTTGAATCCATTGAGCTACCAAGGGGGCCTTATGGACTTATGGTCGAAGATCCAACGGTACATGTATAGCTGACTAAACTTTTTAGCCACGAGATCCACCATCCGTTAACTGCCAGGCATTCCACTAAAGACCGACAGGTGCACTCTTCTCACCACAGATATATTTCTGTGTCCATCGGATATAACCAATCAACAGTACAATAACCCTTAACAAATGCTCGTAAGTATAGCTGAGCCAATTTACCGTTTTTCCCCAGTAGTTATATCTAACTCCTTAAATACCACTGATCCCTCTAATGAAAAATATAACATAGTTTCTATGTGTGGACACCTCTCGGGCCATGAGAAGGTGTATGGTGCCACATCGTTCAAGCCTCGAAATCAGCCCTTAAAGGAGTAATCTATCTACTTACCCCTACTTTGAAGAATGAGTGAATTCCATCTTGTGTAGTTGAGTTCCTAGCTCCCAAATCAGACGAATCCTCAAAGTGGTAGGTTTGAGTCGGGGATCTTGCCACTCGCACCCGTGCAAATCAAAAGACCGTCCTCAAAGGCAGGACTTCCCAACTCACTTAGGACTGAGGTCATGTTACCTATGATCATCCTAGTAAAGTGAAGTGTCTGACATGAACGGCATTATATACATGAACGGCATTATATAACGAAACTATAACACTTTATGGTCCGATATTATACCAACTCCTTTGTATAAGACGTCCCTGCTCGTATATCTCCATATGAATTATCGAGATCAGACCATCTATAGCAAGTCACAACGCTTGTAACTATTCTACAAAGCGGGCCGCATCCGTAGCATTACCAGGATAAGGGATTCTGTTTTCTTCCACTGCATGTTTCCATAAACCAACAATATATTAGTTAAAAATGGTTCAGTTCGGTTTCAAATTCGATTTTCGAAATTGAAACCGAACCAAACTGAATTAATTCAGTTTCAAAATTTCTTCAAACCAGACCGAACCGCATTTTTCGGTTTCGTTGAGTTTTCGATTCGGTTCGGTTCGGTTTTTAAAAATAGTTTGATTTTTGCGGTTTAAATGGCCACCCCTACCTACAATATTACAACATTCCATACAACAGCTACTAGAAATTATAAAACGATAAATGAAAACAGAAGATTGGTAACCCAGTTCGATGTAAATCACTTATGTCTGGGGGCAATCTGCCTAGAAAAGATAAATTTACTAATATCAATAATAAGCATTACAACATAGTACTTATCTGTAGGGATAAAACAATTACAGTGTCTCCTGAATAGCTTTATTACTCAACTAATTATCTAGGCTCCCCTAGAACTGAGACTCCCTTTACCGTAACTTATACCCCCTAAGTGGGAGTATCAGTGAGGACTGTCTTAGGCTTCCACTAAGATAGAGACTCCCTCTCTACAAGATTAGAGCTCCCCTCAAGTCATGAGACTCTTTCTCACTTGAATCATATCTTTCCTTCTAAGAACAAAGTCCCCTTTGCTTGATTAGTTTAGACTCCCCCTAAGCTTGAAAATCTCTTCTCAAATGAATTTCATTACACAAGACGTGAATAACTTGAAGTACATCTTCAAGCAATTCAACTCTTTTACCTTCCTGCAATTGCGACCAAACACTTAATACAATATAACACAATGTTGCTCTTAGAAACAAAACAGCCAACCTGAACCAAAGGACTAAGTGTCCTTCAAGAATGCGCAGTGGAAACACAACGAGCAACCCTAACTTCCATAGCAATCACACATTGAATAAGGAAAAGATATCGGCAAAATAAGACAGCAAAGGAAACCACCGATAAAGAAAATATTTGCAGGATCAATATTTCCCTAGAACACTTCTTTTTCAGAAACCACTAAAGCATTGACATTTTTATAACATCTGAAGACGTAAAAAAGAATATTACCAATCTCAAAATTTCTAACAGCTTGTAACTAATTTATCATTTTAGCTATACAAACAATCATCAATGCATTGATTGAATATTATCCACGTAAACTTCATTCATTAATTTCAGCATTAATTGTTAGTTTCAAGTCCCTATATTCAACCTTGATACTCACCAGGAAACTCTATTTAAACTTTCATTTTTGTTTAATTAGAGGAAACTTTTGTTTAACTCATATAATTCCATTTATTAATATAACACGTATGTGCACACAATTATCACACAACAATATACTAAAAAATAAGAACCGATTCCGTCTATATAATTTTAAAGAGTAATCAATTTCATGGAGTTTAGACAAGATATATTAAATTTCATGAAGGTACTCTTAACGAAGAGCATTCACGAGCGCGTTCGGATCTTTCTGATTTCATTATGACTGAAATACAACAATACATTCTAACAGATAGTTATGCAATTTAACACTAATTAACGGCATACTTTGATAAAGAAATAACTACAAGGGATTGAGCTCACATACTAGTTGAAGACTCTCTTCAAACTTGAACTCAACACAGCGGAATAACCTCTACAAACTCTATCGCCTAGTAAATCAGTCGGCTACGGCAGCACGATCGTCTACACGAATGGCAGCAACACGAACAAGCACGAGCAAGCAGAAGTGAGGACAACACCACCAATTGGAGCCCTTTGTATTCTCGAAGTGAGAATCCAAAGTGTGGTCTTTGGTGGATTTGGTAGAGGTCAGAAGACAGGCTGATCGTGTAGACAATAAGCAGTTGGGAGAGAAAGCTATCGTATAGCGGAGTGCTTATCGTTTAGATAAAGCTACACGATCATGTAGGTTTTACTAAGCGATCGTCTAGTAATAGGTAAATGATCGTTTAGAAAACGTGGCGTGCTAGGTGATCGTTTAGGAAAGCTAAGCGATCGTTTAGAGAAAGGTGTGCGATCGTTTAAACGTGGGTGTGCAATCGTTTAGACGATGAGACTCTATCATATAGGCTCTCGGGTAAGCGACCGATACTTTTTCGCACCGATTGCGAATTTTTCGAACCTTTTTGCAAAATGAAACAAATTTTCATTTTCTTCTTCGGTTACAATAACTAAATGAGATTCTCCTACTAACGCATGACCGAGGAGAAGAATTCGGCCAACTATCTCATAATTAACCAATGTATTAATAACTGAATATAATCATGTTATATTCTTACCCTATAGTTTGATATCGCATATCTACTATAGTAATTTCTCCTCCACTTGATATAAATCATATTTATATCTAATTTCCTCCAAAAATAATGTATCTCATACATTTAGCGAATTATATCATATATAATTAACCAGTTCAATTATATCATATATAATCGAAGTCCCTCTTGTCAATTTGAACATTTCAAACTGACCCACACATGATTCTTGACTTTATCCAAGCTACCTAGAGGACCTTATGGACCTGTGGCTTGAAGCTCCAACGGTATGTGAATAGCTGACTAAACTCTTTAGCCACGAGATCCACCATCCGTTAACTGTCAGACATTCCACTAAAGACCAACAGCTGAACTCTTCATACCACAGATATATTTTTGTGTCCATCGAATATAACCAATCATTAGTACGATGACCCTTCACAAATGCTTGTAAGTACAGCTGGGCCAATTTACCGTTTTGCCCCTATAGTTACATCTCACTCCTTAAGTACTACTAATTCCTCTAATGAACAATACAACATAGTCCAACTATGTGTGAACGCCTCTCGAGCCAAGAGAAGGTGTGTGGCGCCACATCGTTCAAGCCTTGGAATCAGCCCTTAAGGGAGCTATCTATCTACTTGCCCCTACGTCAGGGAAAGAGTGAATTTCATCTTATGTAGCTGAGTTTCCAGCTCCCAAATCAGACAAATCCCCAAAATGGTAGGTTTGAATCGGCGACCTGGCCACTCGCACCATACAAATCAAAGGACCACTCTTAATAGCAGGAGTTCCCAACTCACTCAGGATTGAGGTCATGTTACCTATGGTCATTCTAGTGAAGCGAAGTCTCTGTCATGAAAGGTGTTATATAACGAGACGTTAATACTTGGTCAGATCTTATACAAACTCTTTGTATATGACGCCCCCGCTCGCATGTCCCCTACACAAATGATCCGGATCAGACTATCTGTGACAAGTCATAACACTTGTGACCATTCTACAAAGCGAGCCACATCCGTAATATTGCCAGGATAAAGTTTTCCTCCTATATCCATATACTACAGACCATTTTGATTATCACTCAAGATATGATCCACTTGTATGTCACTACATACATGCTTAAGTTACATACAGATAACCAGGGATTTTATGTTTATTGATTTATGATAAAGCAAATAAAACATACAACTGAGCAAAAACAAGATCTGAAGTAAAATATTATATATTATACAACACAAGCAAAAAAATTTAAACTCATAAAGCTTTTAAAAATTTAAAATATATATTTTTTTAAAGGTATTGTAATTAAAGTGTGGGGTAGAGAAATTGAACCTCAAACCTCAAGGTCAATAGTAAGGACACCAGTTGAACTATGCTCTTGTTGGCAAAACTTTTAAACTTAAATATTTCAATAATTAATATCAATAAATAAAAAAAATAATGAATAATCCACAACAATGATCCACAATCTTAAACTTTTAAAGTTTTTTTTTTAAAAAAAAAAAAAAAAAAAAAGCTTTTAAACTCATAAAGCTTTTAAAAATTTAAAATATTTTTAAACCATTTATTTCACAAATTAATATCAATAAATAATTGAAATAAATGTCAATAACAAATATGAATAATCCACAACAATGATCCACAATTTCAGTCATTAATGTATGGAATAATTAAATAAAAATATGGATCAAATATTTCAAACAATTTGGTTCCACATAATGAGAGCAATAATCAATTCAAATCATTTTCAACAATCAACCAAAAACAAATTTGCAAAAACTTCCACAAACGTATCAAAGATTTAAACTTAAAGATCAATATGGAAATTACTATCTTTAAATTCAAAATTCAAATGCTCAAAGTATTAGTTATATTGGACAAAAGTCAAATTTAAAACAAAATTAACAACATAGAAATGTACAAAAAAATATTTTCAAAACGTTTTTTCATAATATGCAAGATTAACACAATTAAAGTAGTAGATGTAAAATTTTCATTCAAACAATTATGAAATATAGATAAATCAATGTAACTTTTCAACAATAACAAATAATCAAGTAATAAAGCTACGAGTTTCAAAAAGATATTTATAATTAACTCGTTGACGCTTAATCCAATAGTTAAAAAAGTTATTACTAGCAATTAATAGTAAATCACAATTCAATCATACTAAAGTTTCAATTATTTAAAAATCTATTTTCCCAAAATTCAAGAATATAAAAATCAAACACTAAAAGCATATTTCATGTAATATATTCAATCAAAATAATAAATATCATATGGATAACAAAATCAAATCAATAATTCAATTCTACACAAATATGACAACAAAAAAATATAGGATATTTGTAATAGATAGTAAAATAAAGGGGAAAAAATCTAAAAATGTAACACTTCTATAAAATATTTGCAAATATAGAAGCATTTGACTAGTTAAGTTTTGATTTTTTTTTTTTAATTTTTAATTTTTAATTTCGCCCTCCCATGTCCTGTCTTATCGCACACCTTCTTCTTCCCTTTCTTTTTTTTAATTTTTATTTTCTTTAATTTTTGCTTCTTTCTTTTTTTTTCTTTCTTTTCTTCGGTTTTTGCTTCTTCAGTTTCTTTTTTTTTTATTTTCTTTTCTTTCTTCAGTTCTTGCCTCTAGTTTTTGCTTCTTCCCTTTTTTTTTAAAAAAAAAATATTATTTACTCTCTCCGGTTTTTGCTTCTTTTCTTTTTTAAAAATTTTCTTTCCTTTATCAAGCTTCTGCTTCTTCCCCTTTTTATCATAAGAATTATGAGGTTGGTTTTCGTACCAAAGACTTAAAAGTACTCAATTCATAAGTGATTTAACACCAACAAGCCAATCATCAAGTTTGATTATTATAATGAAATATTAAATATAAATAGTCAAAGAAAATGGATTTGAAAGCAACTATTTTTTTAGTCCACAAATTTGCACCATTTTTAGAAGCATTTCTTAAAAGTTTGAAATAAGAAACGAGAATAGTTATTAAACAAGTTTATTTCTCAAAAAATAAAAAATGCAAATGATATCAAACATGTCAATAGTTTTTTCTTTTTTATAGAGCTTAAGAGTATGATATTTATCAGAATAAATTTGAAAAAATGACATTGTTGACCCAAAATGAAGAGCACAAATTGAAATATTTGTTTACAAAATCAAATTAAGAAGAAGGGTTTGGTTTGGTTGTTTGTTGTTTTTACGAAAGTGCTCTTGAGAGGTATCGAAAAGAAAAGGAATCGTACGAATGTTTGGAAAGAACAAGGAAAGGGACAGTAAGGTGGTTAGTAGCTATCATTTATAAAAGCTACCACTAATAGCATGTTATCAGTGATAGAAGCTAACACTGATAGCACGTTATTAATGATAGAAGCTACCACTAGTAGCACATTGTCGGTGATAGAAGGTACCACTGATAGCATGTGATCGGTGATAGAGAACTAACACTGATAGCATAATATCAATGAGATCATTGATAGCATGATATCAGTGAGATCATTGGTAGCATCTTATCAGTGATGTTATCAGTGAAAGAAGCTATTACTGATAACCACAATATGAGTGCTTGGTGATATCGGTGATAGAAGTTAGTTGAAATCTATATATCGAGTTTCTTTGAAAGTTCATAACTAGTTGTAGAAGTCTATCATTGCTAGCCTTAAGTATTAATATTTCAAGGTTGTATCTAATTGATGAAAGTTTATCTATGATAGCGACTGATAGCTGCTATCAGTGATAGTCACGATAGAAGATTATTAATAATAGCTACTGTGTTAATGTTTCAAAGTTGATAGCCATTTATGAAAGTCTATCAATGATAGCCATTAATAGATTTTTCATGACTGGTATAGTTCAATTTTTCAAAGTTGTCAGTATTCTTTCAATGTTGATAACTACTTATAACAATCTATCATTGATAGCCACTGATAGCCTTAACTGTTAATATTTCAGAGTTGATTCCAACTTATGGAAGTGTATCAATGATAGTCACCGATAACTGATAGCAAATTAAAAGTTAATGGTTCAAGATTGTATTAATATTTCTCAAATTGAAATCTACCACTGATAGCAACTACCAGTGATAGCAATTGATAGCAACTATTAGTGATACCAACTGATAGCAGCTATCAGTGATATCAACTGATAGCAGCTATCAGTAATATCAGTGGTAGCTTTCAATTTGAGAAAATCAGGAAGAAGCGAGCAAAATGGTGGCTAGGCATGGACTTTTTAGTCTTTTATCATTTTTTGTTTTATATATATAATTATTTTATCCTTATACTACATATTCTATTATTTTGGGCTTGAATTCCATTTATGCAACTAGTCCAAAACTATAAACTTTTCACTCAAACAATCTAAAGGATATCAAATTCAAGTTTAAATTCAAAATCATAAAATAACTCAAATTATTTCAAAAAAAAAAATAAAGTTACCAAATTATGAACTTCTCCTTTAGAAGCACCAAGATGTAGCTATTTTAAATAAATTCATGTTTGAAGCTCGATCAATCTTCAAAATTTGAACCTTAGAGCATACCTACAAAATAATTTAGCAAATGCTCTTTGGTACCCGTCTTTGTTTGGGTCCATGAATGTCAATATTGATCTTTGGAACCCATTTCTTTTTAGTTCCAATATTCATAGCATTTACATCATTAAATTTAGGCATATAACATGTGTATGATTTATGACCAAATTTAGCACAAGAAAAATAAGATGCATTATGATTATGCATAAAATTTTCTTTCACATTATGCACATTATATCTAAGCATTTTTTTTTTTTTCACATGACTATTCCTTTTGTAAGTATTTTGAAATTTGACATCATAAAAAACATTTATTTTTCCATGACTATTAAAAATATTTTTCAATTTATAACAATTTGGCCTATTGTGACCTTTAAAATTCCCCAATAATGGCATGTAAGTGTGAATTTTGCATTAGACATAAATCTAGCATCATGCTCAAAATTAGTCTTAGCATGAACCCGATGGCATGTAGGTATGAATTTGTAATAAGATATGAGTGCACCTTGAGTTTGAGTGTAGTGGTCTGATCCTGAACCTGAAAAAGAAAAATGATTTATAGTGGTTTGATCTTGTACCTGTTGAAAAAGATCATGGATTCTAAACATGAAAAAGGATCAATAGTGGTTTGATTCTTGAACCCATAAAAAGAGTGGTAAATCGTTTTGGTTCTCACTCATAAGAGAATCCGTGCAGTAAAATACCCAAAGAGTCTTGAGGAATGAAATAGAGATTCTGAACCATTAAAAAAATTACCAATGTTATTTCTTTCTCTCTAGTCTTTTATTTCTGCAAATTACTTATTTGTGTGCTAATTATTTCATTAGTTTAAATTATTTTAGATTAAATTTGTTTCGTTTAAATTTCTTGAAAAAAGTTTTAATTTTTGAAAGCAACCCTATTCACCTCCCTCTAGTGTTGTCATACGATCCTACAATTGATATCAAAAACGAAGGAATAAAGGGTGAAGATTAAGTAGTAAAATAAGAAAAGTATATTTTAAAGATAATAAAAATAATAATAAGCAATATCATTTTTCAAAAAGGAAAATAGTCGTTGGAAGGCTTTCTTCTTTTTAAAAATTAAAAATCAATTCTTTTAATTTTTTTTTTAATTTGTGTAAAAAGAAAAATTCGTGATAACGCCACGTGTCACGATTTGAGTCGCCCAATTGATTTTATTTGCCATGCATGTACTATCTCTTCAACTCGTATTATCACATGATTTGTCCAGTGTGCCATGTCATTGCCACATAGGAATTTTCTTTCTAATCTTCTTTTAGCCATAACTTGTTCATTTGATGTCCAATTTGAGTGGTATAAAGTACGCTTTTTTTTTAGCTCTCCACTGTGGACACTTTAGAACACTAAAATCATTAATCAAAACATTTATTATCATCAAAACATCTAGTAAGATCAAAGTTCATAAAACTAACATTGATGAGTTGAGGAAAAGCGACGGAGCGGGATATGGAATTAAATATAAAGTGTGTCAAATAATCATTGGAGAGAGCACTAAGGAACGATCAAGTAAAGCTATAAATAGCTCAAGTCTCGCACATTATAGATTTCCTTCTACTTGGCAGTGTTTCGTCTTCTTAGAGGTTTAAGGAAGAAATTCTTGAGTTTTAGAAGAAGAGGAAGACAATAGAGAGATTCATCTTTCATTCTCCAGCACAAGTTCGGCAAGCTAATCACAAACCAAAGGAAGTGGAAAACTATGGTCGGTGGCTTGACACCTTCATTTCTCCGATCAAATTTCTTTCATCCAATTTTATGTTCACTTTAAAATTTATATTAAAACAATGACATGGTGTTTGTATTTTATTCTTAATATAAATCATGAGTTTTATAATCTCTTATTCATCTATGTGCTTGTTTTCGCACAATGAATAGCTAAGTCCTTAATGGGTTGGGAAGAATAAATCAATATTCTAACGAGCTTTTCTTAAGTAGAAGTTCATCTTGTCTAATGTGTGCATAGTTCTATTGCCTAAGTCCATCTGATCAATCGATTCAAGTGAAAATAGCTAACTACTTGAGAGAATGGTTGTGGAAATCATAAAACAAAGAAAGTAGTGGTTTTAGAAATAAAGATAACCTTTTTGTTTATTTAACTTAAGCATGCTTCTTAGAAATAAGATTAATATGGCTTAAACACTGAGAAATGATGACTTTACTTTGTTAAATTAAAGACGTGAATTGATGCTTATGAATAACTCGAGCAAATAATGATGAATCTTTTCAACACTACATTTATCCATCAATTGATAGTTATTTAAAACATGCATGCTAAACTTGTGTTGCACTTCCATCTTCAACGCATACACACTTCCATGTTCAATGCATATTCATCTTCATTCTCAATGCATCTCTAGCCTTGTCTTTCCTTCCATTTATCTATATCGAGTCTTTCTTTTTATTAGTTTAAGCATTCAATATAAAATTGATTAATCTTAAAGTGTGAAAATCATTAGGTGACTAACATTAATTAATTTTCATAAAAGTCCTTGTGTTCGACTCATTAGGTGACCATCATTAATTAATTGTCATAAAAGTCCTTATGTTCGACTTTGGTATTCATCAAGACACTCTAATCAAGTTTATACTTGGACTTGATTAGGGAAAACTTATGTTAATATAAAATAACTTAAGCAGTCAATAGCAATAAAATAACCATTCTCAAAATCGAGCAACAATCATTATATATATCGCACAGGTGCAGTTGTGCTAGGGTGCAATGTAGCTGCGTGAAGGATCAGTCGGCCCCCGTAGTCGAAGCGCAAGGCTACGCCCCTAGCAGCACCACTACACTGCACGCACATGCCCTTTTTCATCAAACTTTGTAGCGTTGTGACGATCTCTTAAACTCTCAAAATTGTAGCTCTCAAGAAAAAGCATTGGACATGACGTCGTTGCGCTGCCTCTGCAAGGGCAACTTTGTTCATTTTGCTTCCTTCTTTCCCCAATGATGCATTTAAGCTTCATTTTGTCATCATTTCAATTCTAATGCTTCATTCTACCTCCTAGAGACCTGAGAACTATAATATTATTAAAAATATAAAATCTAGGAACAACCCTAAATTAAGCGAAGTAAGATAGCACATTTTTAGTTTTATCATTAATGTTGAGCTCCAGTTGATGCAAAGAAATCTTGAAATTTTAGATCCGGAGCATTATTGTTTGTGAATTCATGATGTGCGTTAGAAGTGTATTATAAATGAAGATGGAAGACAAGACTGATGTGAATGAAGATGAGTAGTGAATGACTTCTTTAGGTGAGAAGATTGGGTGATGCATTACACTCTCTCGCTAATGCATACAAGCTTTTCCTGAGTTAGATCCAATTATAAATCTAATTCAGGTTTCTGGTAAGTCCACAGTCGAACACATGGATTTAGACTAGACTAACGCAAACCTTGCATTGCAACAAATATAGAAGGGTCCTAAATAAATGCTGGAAAAGTTTTATCTACACTATTTTTACCACATGCGTACAAGAAGGCACAAGAGTTCAAGTAAAATACAGGGTTTAATGAAAGAATGGTGCTAAGTAATAGGAGAATGCGTTAATCCAAGTAAGATGAACACGTAAGAGTGTAGATAGGGATGAAGATGAGAGATGCTTGTTTATAATCCAAATGTATGTAGATGCGTTAGGTTTCTATTTATCGAATTATTCAACATTTCTCAATGTGAATGTCACATTTTCCTATTTCTAGGGTGCATGTGTTGGTTACAGAAAGCAATGAAGTACAAGTATTTTTATCTCTAAAGCTACTGTGTGTTCTGACTTAAAGCGTTTCTAGCTATCCTATTCTCTCGAATGGTTTTAGCTAAGATAACTTCAACTAGATGATCAAAATGATTAAAGATTTAGAATTTAAGCATGCACAAAGTCACAAACGCATTTAACGCACTAGATTGTAAGTAGAGGCAAAAGTGATGGATCAAATGTACGATTTTATAAAGAATGAAATTGTCTTTACAATAGTAACACTTAATTGCATGGGATGATAAAAGGAAATGAAGTGAAAAGAAAAGAGTCAAGCCACAGAGTTCAATCTCTTGTCCTCTTTGGCTTGATCTTAATGTATGTACAACCAACTTGTTAAGGGAATGAAGAAGAATTCTCTCTCGAGTTTGGTCTTCTACAATTCTCCTTGATCAACAATGGCAACGGTTCTTTTCCTTCTGTGTTCTGCTCTTGCAGCAGCAAACAACTATAGTCTAAGCTCTAAAGTGCTCTATCTATGTTATTTTGCATCTCCGGTTGCAAGTTGCAAGTCTTCCTATTTATAAGCATTTTATCTCAGCAACTTGTGATATGCCAGTATTAATTTTCATGCCCTGGTTAGCCACCTGTCATTTCAGTTGCTTTTCAGATGCGGGCATTCAGATACCCATACTTGCAAGTGGTGATTTGACAGGAACAACACGAACCAATGTATCGTCTATGAGTTGGAATCCTTCAAACGCATGCCTTTGCGTTACTTGAGCCTGCGACACTTGGTGAATTTTATTTAGATCCTGCGATGAGATGTGTTAGTGACGCAGTTTTATCAAAAAGAATGTTTTTGTAAAAGCTAGTAGTGTTTGAGGAATTCCATGCATTTTCTTTTAAGATAAATGAATTTTTATCATTAAAAATCCTGATTGTTCTAACTTTCGGGAGACAATAACTTGTATTTCTATAAGTTATCAATTATCAAAACGAAGCACTTTAATGACTTTGGAGAATTGAGTTTCAATCATTTTAAAGAAACGTGGTATAATAGTTAATACGTCATGCTTATGTTTCAATAGGTAAACCCAAGTGGAGCAAGAATAGTCATTAACCAAAGTCAATACGAAAAACTTGCATGAGTAGGATGGCTAAAAGGACCCATATATCGCAATGTACCAGATCAAAAATATCCTCAGGCATAACTAATATTTGGAAAAGCACTTACCAAAAACAAATTGTATGAGAATTGGGCAATATACAGCACATTAATCAAAAACAAGTCTTCTCCCAACTTGATATCCTCTTTGCTCACTGCAACATGGTCATCAATGTTAGGGACAACGGCCTTCCAACTATCTCCACAATAGTATGATATTGTTAATTTTAAACATAAACCCTCGTGATTTGACTTTTAGTTTCATCCCAAAATGCCTCATACCAATCTAATAGTCCTTAAGAAATCCATGATCATCCTCTTATTTAACAAATGTAGGATTTTTACCACATTCCCAACTAGAATATTGGTCACCATTAAGACTTACTGGAGAGGAGGATGAATTCTTTGTTTCATTTTTTGTTCATTATATATAAATCTTAGCCAATTTTGTAAGAGTGATTATTAATAAATGTGATAGATTCACTTTCTTAATTAATCATCATCAAATATATTCGCATAGAATTAGCCGATACTCCCTAACAAATTTTTCAATTTTCAATTTTTTTCTTTATAAATTAAAATTTATTCCGTATATTTAATAGTTTCCTCAAAGAAACCAATTTCTATATCCTAGATTTTCAAATTAAATAGTTCAATAGCACCAATTTTTTCTTCAAATAATATCACATTAAAAAAAAAAACGGCTTGCATCTATTTCTCCTCTATTTAACGAATAATCTTTATAATAAGAAATAATATTAATCAAACAAAATATAAACTTAAGTTGAAAGCACCTAAATGATATAACATTTTAAGTAAATATATAAAAATATAAATTATCAACAAAAAAAATATATATTATACAATTTTTTATAGTAGTCATTATTGTTAACTATAGCAATTTAACATTAGTTATCTAACACTAATTTCTTTTATTTCACCGCTGATTTTTTAAAAAATATAATTTTCAGTAATTATTTTGAAAGTTGCTACAACCTCAAAGTAAGCTTAAAACTCATGAAATAAATAGGCAAACATGTAACTGGCTTAGAACAAATCTGAGTTTAATTGTCTAACTAATCCCCATGTAACTACATATTAATATTAATTTCTAGATTACTCCTTTATATAATTTCAGGCTCCCAAATGTATTTGTTCTACATTTAACAGAATTAATTAGGACTAAATTAACAAGCTTTGAGACTTATTTTTCCCTACGTAATTCAAATTCCATATTTATGTTGTGAAATACTAATTGAAATTTGAAACATAACGATAGTTTAAATTTATTTTGCTAAGGTATGAAATTATGAATTGACTTGACTTTTTCTTTTTTCTAAGTTTGTAAGAGAGCTAAAGAAATTAAATTGTAAGAGTTAGGGGTGTTCATGGGTTAGGTTGGATTAGATTGAAAGATGTTTTAAACCTAACCCTATTGTAAATTTTTTCAACCCAAATAACTCTTATTAAAAAATGAACCTAATCCAACCCAACCATGAAATATTGGGTTGGGTTAGTTCGGGTTAATCGGATCCTTTATTTAAAATTTTGTTCTTAAAATTAGTCAAACGTAAATATGTAAAAATCTAATTTAATTATTTTCATATATTGAATTAAGATTAACAACCTAATTTTAATTTATATAGTAAAATTTTTTTTATAAAGTATAAAGAAACTACTTTTAAGAGTTGTTAAAGAATAAACTATTCAAAAAATATTATAATTAAACAAAATTAAAATCAATAAAATATGTTTTAAATTTAATGATAAATTCGAGTTGGTTTGAATTATATTAAGTGAACTCATAAATCAATCCAACCCTTAAAATTTTCATTTATTTGAACTCAATACAATCCAAATGAATTGATAACTTAACTAAACCGTATAGATTGAATTGGATTAATCGATTTTTTTGGGTGATCGGATTTTTTTAACTATCTCTAATAAAAGCTAGGGGAACGTACTTCTTTTTGGTGAACATACTTCTTTTTGGTAATGGAAGAAAAAAAAAAGTTTAAGAAAAGAGTTCACATTGAATTGAATTGAGGGCAACCCATTGCCGGCCAATCGACCTACAAAATCGCTTCAATATTTATTGGTCAGAATCTTGACTTTGGTCATCACCATTCTCATTTCTCGCAAAAATGGACCCCACAATCTTTTTCTTTCAAAAAAGAAAAAAAGAAAAAAAGAAAAACCTAAATCTCCATATTTGTTTCGAAAGTAACCAAACTCTTTCCAAAGTTGTAACATTATCATCAACATTCAAAATTATCTATTTTTTGCACGAAGACTTTTAGGTGGAGAATGGTAGAGAAAATAAGTAACAAAATTTCCTATAACCTAAAAGATGATGGAGATGAAGACGGTTGACGAAAACGGAGAATGTATTTCTATTTCAAATCTCATTTCCAATTTTGTTTGTCTCATCTTAAGTTTATTTTATTATAATAATTTGTTATTATGTTGTTATTCATATTATATTTAAATTATATGTTTTGTTGTTTTTATTGATTAAAACGTTCAAGATAATAAATATATTTAAATTGTATATATGCATAATTTGATAGATAACTATTTCATTTTACTACAAACATTGAGTGAGAAGTTTAACTATTTAATTAAAATTTTTCAATAATAGTTGTTTTACTTAATCGATTTTTAAAAATGAAAATTTTAATCTCTAAAAAAAATGGAGAAGGGAAAATCATCCCAGCCCTATATATATCTCTATCGACGTTACAATCAAAACTGCAATAGATGAAAATAGGACATAAATTAAGACTTGAAATTATATAATTGTAATTTGAAACAAAAATTAAAATCGTCACATAATCCCAAATTAGAGCCACCTTGTTTGAGATCCTCCTTTTGTTCTACATGAACCTACATAACACTAGCACGCCATATAATTCAATATATCTTTAAGCCAAAACCATATATATATATATATATAACCTACCACTTACCTAACATATAAAAATAGTAAAACCCTCCCCAAAATATACCAAAACCAAACTAATCAAATAATTTGGAGTATAATTTGAGCTAGTTAAATATTTTAACTATATAAATAATTAGTTAATTTAAACATAACATTTTGATATTGAAAGTAAATTACAAATTTAGGCATAAATTAATGTGAAAAGTAATTGACAAAGGAAATGTGTTCAATCTAATTATATCTGAAAAAGTATAAAAATAACGATAATAGTAAATATGAAAAAATTCATAGTTAAAAATAGACGAATAGTTATCATTTGACCCTCAAAAATAAAAATAATGATAATAATAAATGTGATAAAATTTATAATTCTAAATAGATATAGTAACTAAATAATGATAAAAGCATCAATTATGTTCATGATTTGATGTAGACCAATTTTCGTTAGGATCTGATACATGATCATAGAGATTTCTGCCTCAATCCCCCATTTTCTGGTGTCCAAAACAAACCACCTTCAAAAGTCGTACAAATTGCCAGTGCTATTCTTACAAATCCATCAGGCAGTGTTGTTCTTATCTCCTCAGATATTTTATACAACATATTTCTACCTAACCTATTAATTACTAACTAAAAGTATAAAAAGGCTACAAAAATGTTTTAGTTTCAAACACTTACATTTCCAAGCAAAGTACTATAGCTTGGAAAAACGTGAGAGGATGTTTGGTTTACCAATAAGAGTTGAGTTGATATAATATACTAACTCAATATTTGGTTCACAAACTTTAAATGTTGGTGGAGTTGAATTGGTACATTTTACCAATTTTCCCCAATTCACCACAACTCTCCATTTTTCCAATGTTTACAGTGGTTCCACCCATCGGTCACTATCGGCATCTATCGTTGCCACACTCTGGGAACCAGCTCCGAGCTCCGACCACCACCTTCAATGACAATTCTGGTGACCAACTTCAATGACCAATTCCGAGCTCCGACAACCACTTCTAATGACAAACTCCGGTGACCCAACTCCGACGACCACCTTTGCACGACCAACCCCGACAAACAATTTTGGGTTCCGACAACCACCTCCAACAACAAACTCCGATGACCAACTCTGACAACCACCTCTGTAGGGTTTGACAACCACATCCGACTACAAACTCCAATAAAAATCACTTTCGATGATCAACTTTGATGACCACCTTCGGTTGAGCAACTCTAACAACCACCTCTTGTGACAACTCCAGCGACCAACTTCAACGACCAATTCCAGACTCAAGTAACCACATCCGTTGACAGCTCCGATGACCCAATTCCGACGACCACCTTCATGTAATCGATTCAAATGACCAATTTTGGGTTCTGATAACCACCTCTAACAACAAACTCCAATGACCAACTCCGACAACCACCTTCATAGGCTTCAACAACCATCGCCAACTACAAACTCCAACAAAAATCACCTTCAATGATCAACTTCGATAACCATAATCGAGTGAGCAACTACGACAACCAACTCCAATACTACCTTCATGCGACCAACTTCAAGCTCCAACTACTGTTGGGTTTTATGTCCTAAAACTCGTGGTTTGTAAATAATGAACATATTCTATTATGCAATAAAGTTGTTATTGAGGTTTATTTAGTAAAGTTGTTATGCTATTACATGAATACTTGAACTATATGTGGAGAAATAAAAGTGGATCAAGTTCGAGTAAACAGCCAAAACAGTCTATAGTATTAGGACAAGGCCGGGTACCTTATTCTGAGGATACTATGGATGCGACCTCCTTTGCATTTGATACAAACGATGTGATCTTGAATCATTCATGTGGAGACATACAAGTAGAGGCATCCTATGCAATGAGTTTGCATAAGATCGAACTGCTAAATAGTCACTTTTATTTTATAATGTTGTTTACTGTTAAGATTGACTATTTCAATAAGATGACCTAGGTAACTCGATCTTAATCCTAAGCTAACTATGAACTCCTGTTTATTCGGGATTATCCATTTTAGGGATAAGATTGGATAGATAGTTGAGAACATAGTCCCGCAAGATGGAATACACTCCTACCCGATTCTAGGTTTAGTAGATAGGTTGTTCTATTAAGTGCTAACGTCAGGTCTTGAAAATCAGGTCTCATCCTCTTATTGGCCTGAGAGGAACTCGGTTGGTTGAATCACAAACCAATTGTTCATTAGAGAATCAGTGGAACTTAAGGAACAAGATGTAGTTACAGGGGTAAAACGGTATTATTTTTTTTTACCCAGCTATAATTACGAACAACCTGTGAAGGATTGACTTACTAATCATAGTTATATTTAGTGGACAGAAATATATCTACAGTGAGGATAGTGTAATTATTGGACTATAGTGGTGTCCCAGTAGTTAACAAATGTTGGTTAACTAGGCTAACAAATTTAGCCGTTAATCTCTGATTGTTGAAATTCATGATCTGTAGGTCCATTCGGTTCCCTGCTAGCTCATATTAGACTAAACCTTAGAACAGTGAGATGAGAGAATTTGAATTGTTCAAATTCGGGTTAGGAAATAACCGTTATTTATATTTTATAATTAAACAATTTGGAGAGTTGAAAATTATTTAAATGTGATTTAAATATTGGACACATAAATAGGGATTCGTGATCGAGATTGATGTTATTAATTAACTTTATATTTGATATTAAATTAATTTTATTAATCATAAAGATTTAATTTTATGATTTAATATTTGATATTAAATTTAAATTAATTAAGTTGTTTGATTAATTATTCAAAATTAATTTTATTTTAATTAATTTTATTTAAAATTCATTTTATAAAATTCATTTTAAATTTTGAATTTTTGAAATTCAAAAATTAACTGAATTTTACTTAGTGAATTTTTTCCACATTTGAGCTCCATAACACCTCAAAATCCCACTTGGTTTAGTGATCAATTTGCTGTCAATTTTTGGTAAATTTGGAGTGCATTCTTTAAACAGGGGAAAGATTGCTGTGATTTAGCTGCTAATTGATGAGCTTATGAAGCTAATTTTCCTCCAAATTTTTACACCACCAAAACTCTCTTAAAATTTTCTTCACCTTCAAATTCATCACAAATTGGATCCAACAATTCATTCTAAGATCAAAGAATAGTGGGAAGGACTCTAGTGGTGGTCCACGAAATGTTTGTGATCAGAAATAATCTAAGGATGACTTTAATTTTGACCTACATTAAGGTAGGGGTATAAACAGTTCGGGTTGGGTTGAGTTGGGGGTAAATTTTGGACCAACCCGAAAATTCGAGTTAGTCGGATTGGCTATCCGAGTGACCCGATTAGGATACCCAACCCAACCATTAAAATTCGAGTTGGGTTGATTTTGGTTTTCGGATTGTACACTTTTTTTCTCTTCCTGTTTTACTGTTAAACTTAAAAACAATATAATAACTATTATAAAAACATTGATCCAAGATAATTTACTAACATAAAATAGTCCTTAAATATGATGCAAACTTCCAAAACATAAAATACAACGTATCCATATCTAGGGGTGTATATGGATTGGGTTAGGTTGGGTTGAGGGTATTTTTTGGACTAAAATACAACGTATCCATATCTAGAGGTGTATATGGATTGGGTTAGGTTGGGTTGAGGGTATTTTTTGGACTAACCCAAAAATTAAGTTAGTTGGATTGACAACCCAAATGATCTAAATAAAGTTTCTAACCTAACCCTTAAAATTCAGGTTGGGTTGAGGGTATTTTTTGGACTAACCCAAAAATTAAGTTAGTTGGATTGACAACCCAAATGATCTAAATAAAGTTTCTAACCTAACCCTTAAAATTCAGGTTGGGTTGTCGGGTTATAACTTATTTTTTAACTTTTAATGAAAAATATATAAATTTATATACTAAACATGACTAATAACTAAAATCTCATAAAATTCAAATGTTAAATACTAAATATCAATTATATTTATTGCAAACTTAAAAAAAGAAAAGACCATTACAATTTTAAAAGAAAAATATTAAAAATTCATAAATTAATTAATACAATGTAATCAAATTTTAAATAAAGAGGAAATACACACATATATATATTATTGATATATATAAAATTCGGGTTGGGTTAGATCAACCCAAATTTTTTTTAACCAACCCAATAAAAATGGAAAAATTCAACCCAACCCAACCTTTACATTTTGAGTTGGGTAGTCCAGGTTGTTTGGATTTTCAAGTTATTTGAACACCCCTATCCATATCCATGAATCCACACATCCATACAAGGTATAACATTAATACAATACATAATAACAAAGTTATTGAACATCTAGTATTACGTAATAAGAGTCAACTATGAACCAAACTTCTATTATTAAAAAATATTCCGACCATCCCGAACATTCAACTTTGTCCTGAAAATTCATAAACATTCCAAGTAAGTAGTTTAAATAAAATAAATCAACATAAAGATTTACATAATTTGAAGCATTTCACACACCTAAGAAAGTTCATATAGATATGATCAATAAGAATCTTTCATTTACAATTCTAAGACTTGGTCTCAAGGAGAGTACTGAACTTTACTCCCTTTTAATAGTTGACATATACATCCACATCATTCTTCATCAGAACACCATAAACAAATTTACATTTTTACTAACCTCAAAATCGGCCGTTGGAATTGAAAGTTTGAAAAAAAACTTGTGGAGATCTAAAATTTTTAAAAAAATGTAAAAAAGGAAGATAGAAAACATATATTTTACTCAAATAATTTTAGATCTAAAATTAAACTTATGTAATTTAAATTAGAAAAGAAAAATGAAAAACGACGACGAGGCAAATCATGATGAACGGAAGTTAACCTGAGACGATGCGATATGAATAGCGACAGTGAACGATAATGACGGATGGTAACAATAAACATCGATAACAAACAACAATCAACGATCAATGAATGAGAACCCTAAAACGCAACACCCGAAAGAGAGAGGCTCAAAATGTGAGAGTTGAGAGACATGAGAAATGAGACACAATTGGACTTGATTGACGGTTGAAGTTCAAAACTAAAAACTCTAAAACGAAAATACTTATATATAAGGTTGGCAAAAATCTCCACAGGATTGAATCCTCGCAGGTCCCCACCGAGTCAAATCGGGGATAATAATCGAGTCCTTGCAGGGATGCCCCCACCTTTTATTGGTGGGAATGGAGACAAGAATGGGAAAATACCCCACGAGGATAGGGAGTCCCCTATTGCCAACCCTAATTATATAACATATATATAATTTTTTATAATCCCAACACAAGAACTCAACCTGAAAAGAAAGAAAAAAAAAATCCAACCCAACGTAAATTTTAAACAAACCTAATCCTAATCCCAATTAAATAGTCCAAATTGTTCGAATTTTCAGATAAATGCACTAAAAAATGACCAACTTTGAACTCCAAAAATCACCTCCGACGACAAATTTCGATACCCTCCAATACTCGACAAATTTTAACCGAAATCATATTCGATAATCAACTCCGACAACTAATTTTACCTATATCAATGTTAAAATTCATATTTGATAATCAACTCCTACAACTAATTTTGACTATTCTAAAATCGATGTTAAAATATAAGGTAAGATGGTTGCTTATATAAATAATATTATGTAGAAGATCAAAGTGGTTAAAATATAATGTAAGGTTGATTATATAAATAATATTATTTTGCCTGCATTAAATTGAAATTTATAAAAATATTTTTACAACATAAATGTTGGTAATATTAAAAAAATATATGTAATATATAAAAAAAATCATAAAATGAACTTTTTCCTAGAACATGTTATGACAAGAAATAATGAAAAATGAAAATTTGTTACACTCCAATAAAAAAAAAAAAAGAATTCAAAATAAAATTGTTCAAAAACTGTGATAACATTTACATTAGTGGTTAAGTTTTCCATTTTATTTAATTATATTCTTTATTACCAAAAAGGAAGAGGAAGAAAAACTTTTAATTTAAAAAATACAATCCACAACCATCGTTATAAAAACAAATTATTTAATATTAAAAAAACTCAAGACATAAACTTAAGTCGTCCCAAACACAGATATATAAAATCATCTCTCAACTTCGCCCTAGTCTTTTTCAACTTTTTTTTTTTTTTAACCTTAAAAATGTGCTATATAACTTAAAAAAAAGTAGAAATATTATTTCTAAACTTTTAAAGGTGAAATCTCAACCAGAACGAAGATGGAAATCTCCAAAGACTCGGCATTGTAGAAAAATTTTCTCAAAACTTTCCAACCGTTAAAAAGTCCAAAAAAGATCTTCCAAAAACAATCCTCTATCTAATCTTGAGCTGGATGCGCTGCTCTCGAGAAATGACCCAAAAATACTCTATTACAAATGACCCAAAAATACTTGCGAACAAAGTTTAATCAGGAGAGAATTGGATTGAAAGCTCTGGACACAAATGAATTTTGTATTACAAATCACACCTAAAAGGTTCAAATCCAAACATTCATTTTATATCAAGTTACACTACACCTTTTCAAGGTCATCTTTTAACGTCTCTTAATTTCATTTTTCGTTCAACTTACTCTCAACTTGAACTCTCAAATCTCATTTCCCCTGCTTCCCAAACCAAAAAAGCATATGAACAATATATTAATCAAAAATTTCCTTACCCAGAAAGAAAAACATGGTGTACTCCTCCAAAAACTCGTTTACCCCTCACGATTTACGAGACATGATTGATTCGTTTACAATCGTTTGTTCATTGTAATGTCGGTGCTGAATTTGGGGAAAAAAGGGATTAGTGGGTAAACATGGATATAACTAAACAATTACAAGACCTAACTCAAAGAAAATATTCAAATCATCTAATCTGAAAGAACATAGAAGAAAATTATCATATACTTGTTCATCATCAAAAATCAAAGGAAAACATCACCATCATCCAAGCCAAAACTATTAAGTCCGCAAGTGAACAGTGGATACAAAATAAAACAATATTAAATTCATGACCCTTTCAACACACTACAGTCCATGTCAGTAAAAACAATTAAATCAGTGCCCCACCAGAATACACTAGTCAACAATAATTTAAATCAACTTCATCCATATAATTGCAGTAGGAACACAAGATTAACTTACAATATAATCACAATGATCAGAAAATAGAAAACTATCAGAACCCATGATCCCCTATAGATCATATCTAGTTACTAAAACTACCTATACATTGGAGTCAGATGGAATTTTCTTGTCTTCTCCATCAAAATATAGTTTTCTAAATTCTTTCAACCCACCTCAAAATCTAAAAACAGAGCCATATATACATATATTTAAGGCTTACACATTTAAAAATTAAATCCTATTGTCTTCCAGTTTCAGTTGCCACCCATTTTGTGTATTTACATATCAAACAAAAGGTTTGGCTTAGGCTAATTTTTTTTTTTCCTTAGAATCGGAATTGAATGATGATTAGAGAAAAAAACCCATTTGAAGAACCAACCAAAAGTTCAATTTGAGGACTCACTTCACTAGCTCTGATACCCATCCAACGTCTGGTGTGCAGGTTGAAGGATTTGAATCAGCCAAGTCCAGAGAATTTTCCTTGCTCAGCTTCTCCAGCATCTTTGCTCTCAGCTCCCTCCCAGATTCGACTCGCTCCATCGCCGGTTCCTCCTCGAATCCATGCTCCGAGAAGTCGAGCAGTCCTCCATGACCAGTTGGAGCCCGAGTTGGAGTTGTTGGAAGGCTACAAAATCCATGGCAGATTCGAGATGGATAACCAGGAGATCCAATTTGAATATTCCAGGAGGATGGCAGGGATTTGACCTTGCTTAGATGCAAGTTACGGAGGGATGCGACCATTTCATTGATGGAACTCGAGCCAAGGGACCGGCCGAGAGACCGAGTCATGGGCGATAACGGTGGGGAGTCCACCGGAGTCGCGGACGGTGAAACGGACACCGGAGAAGACAGAAACGGCAACGATTTAGCACAGGATCCATCCAAAGACTGCCGAATAGGAGATTCATCATACGACTCAGGCGAGTTCGCGCTTCTCGGGCTCTGTTGAGGCAAAACCCTAAGTTGTTCAGGAGTATGAGCGAAGAAACAGACTCTCCGCCGACAGTTAGTCCCATCCTTACACGGCTGAGTCCTGTAACGAGCAGGATGAAGCCAACACTCAAAAACACCATGCGCAAACTCGCATGAATCGCCTTTCTTACAGCTACCTTTTCGAAAGTCAGGGCATGCCGTACCAGAGTAATGATACTTCCTCGGATCTCTCCGGCGGGCCTTCTCGCCTGGATGAGCATACGGACACTCCGTCCAATCATGAGACCGTCCACGCGTACACTTCCTCACCTTGAACTCAAAAATCCGAAAATGATCGCCCGAGTAAGCACCCACCGGAACGTCCGATTCCCGTCCGGACAACTCCGAATCAGATTCAATCTCCGATTCATTCGTATATCGCTGGAGTGCCGCTAGGGCTTCCTGGAGATAATAGGGAGAATAATCGCCGCCATTGGCAGTAACATCAGAACTCACCGAGATTCCACTCAGGGGAAAAGGAAACCGCGTCTCGCTTGCAGGAGGTTCCTCCGGTATCGTCAATGGAGTGATGTGAACCACTGGACCAGGGCGGTGGCGTTCACTGATTAACATATCGTCTGTGCCGGAGAAGACGGTGGTGGGTTACGGTTACAGTTTTTCCAGACAACACTCCTTGCCAAAACCACCGCCATACCCATGCCGTTTATAAACTACTTGGGAACCTAACCATACACCAAGGTTAGGTTAAATATACCCTAGTTAAGTTAAATTAACTCAACCTCGTTCCCATTTTTACGCCTCAGTTAAAAAAAAAATAATAATAATGGAGATGGAGACGGGGGATTCTCTAGTTTCCCCTAGTCGTTACCGTCAGATTATAAAAAAAAAAAAACAACGGTTCTAGAGACTTCCACGACGTAAATATTCCGATACTACAGTGACCACAATTTCCACGTGTCACGATCTTATGCTACTGTTACTCATCAGACGCTCACCGCACTGTCTTAATAAATTTTCATTCCACATAATTAATAACATCATTTATAATCACCACTTACTTGACTATACAAAATTAAATACTGCTGACGGATTGGGTTCCTTTAAACTTTAGATGAGTAACCCATCCTACCCAAATTTAAAATAGTTTAATGGATAAAACACTCCATTTATTTCTTTTAAATTTTATATTCGATTATATCTTTTGTTTTGACTATGGTAAAAAGCATAACCTAATTTCAATAAAGTACATTTTTAGAGAATATTTTTATATGTTATAATAGAGTAGATTTTAAATGTTAGATTAGATGGGAATCATATGTTTAAATCTCTACTTCACGTGTTAAACTAAAAAAACAATCTTTAACTATATTAACCACTTCTAAACTTATTTAAGAGATTTAATTGAATTTTAAGCCTTCAACTTTTAATTTAAACATTTATCCTCTTAAATTGAAAAACGAATGTCTAAATTTTAAACCATAAACAATTGGGATGATCGATTAGAAGAAACTACAAAAAGGGATAGCTTATTACTGTTACCTATGGTGACCAAACTTAACTCTTATGGTTTTGTATCAACTTTCTACCATTACTTTTTAATTTGGATTAAATTATACAAAATACTCTGAATTTTACCTTTTACTTTTTTTAATTCTAACTCTATATCTGTTTCTAAAATAGTTATTTCGTCAAGATTTTTATTAAAATGAGATTGTGATCGCTTGAAGAATTCTGGTACAGTAAATTTCAATTACGCCATTATCATTTCAGAAATTTTTATTATAAATCTTAACTACTAATTTTTTAAAATGACTATTTCATTAGCTTATTAGCTTCAAAAAAGTCATGGTGAGGAATTGTAAGAAGAAATATCAAACTGTTGATTTTAGTCTTTCTTACCAATAAATGAGTTTTTCTTAAAATACGTAGGTTCTCTCGTCATTTATTAACTAAAGTTAAATTCTCTAAATTTTCTCTCTCCTCTAATCGAGACCAATTCATATTTTTAGATGTAATTAAAACCATTCAATTGATGTATAGCCCACTTCTAAAGTATATCCATGTGAAATATTAACATAAATCAATCTATCATTAGCGTACAAGTGTATGATTATTTTTATTGAAAAGTCTTGAATATGTTACGACAGTTCCAAAATCCAAATTTGAGACATTTTATTTAGCTATCCATCATGATATCAGACCCTCATCTTCATTTTCAGAAAAAGAAATTCACAAAATAGTGATTTTAGAAAAATGAAACATTAAATTTTAAAAGTTCACAAAAAAAAAAAAAAAAAAGTTAATTCTGTATGGTTATTAGATATTTATATAGAAATGGATTTTGCGTGAAATAAAATAAAAGGAGGGAGGAAAAAAGGGAGTGAGAAAAGGTGGGAGAGTGAGCATAAAGAAAGAGGCAGGAGGAAGAGATGTCGGTAGTGATGGAACAAGGACACTTGGCGGCCTCAAAGGAAGGGTGGGTGTCCTTTACTGCGGCACGTAAGTGTAATTTGTCCCATTCCCCCTCCCATACCCCACACTTGGCGGCCCCAAAGGAAGGGTGGGTTCCCTCCATTGCGCCACGTATGTAGTTTGTCCCATCTCTACCCCACACTTGGCGAGTGGGTTGCCCTTTATTGCGGCACGTAAGTATTTTCTCCCATCCCCCTACCCCACACCCTCTCTCCCTTCTCTCACTCTTTCCACTTCTTTCTAGATCACATTCTCCTCTTCAATATCGATTTACCAAAATATCTATATAAATTTTCAACAATTTTATCTATTTTGTATATTGTTTTTTTTAATATACATAAACTACTATTTTTCTATTTTTTTAAATTCTCCTTCAAGTTATTATTATAGTATTTATGATTAAAGTATTAGAAATTGCAATTTAATGTAAATTTTTTTAAATATAGTAACGTTTAGATAATCTATTAAAGATAAATCATATCACTCATAAAAGTCTATTAATGATAAAAATTTATTGTTGGTAGACTTATCTATACTTATAACTTTTTTAAAATGTTGGTATACACATGGTTATTATTCTTAAAAATGCTATTTATTGTAATTATTTTTTGTTATAATTAGTTAATGAAACTTTGATGGTATATTTAATTAATTTTAATCATTATTTTTATAAAGTAACATCTAATTCATTCTCTTTTATTGGTTACTTCTCCCTTTATATTACAAATGTCGGTATTTATGAGGTGTTATACTCACCGAGTTTAGTTGAGTTAAGGTTGATTAGTTGCTAAAATTATCAATTTAATATTTAATCTATCATTTAAAGAAAGTTAAATTCGTTATTTTAACCAATTCAACTAATTCATCTAATACTTTCTCCTTGTAGTGTTTCCAATATAACTCAACTGACTCGATACCTTCAACCTGACATAGTTTATTACCCTTTTACTTCGCTCTTTTAATTTTTTAAAATTATTTTCTTTTAACAATATTGTTATTTTGAGAATAGTATACGGAATAGCACTAAAGAAGAGGATAATTCCAAATATTAAATCAGACCAAAATATTTACAGATATAACAAATTTTAGATTTTACTTTTGAAGTTTATTAGTGGTAGATCATATATCAGTGATAAAAGTCCACAATAGAATTTATCACTAATATATTTTGTCATAATTGTAATTCATTAAAAATGTTGATACGCTTAATTATTACTTCTAAAAGTGTTACTATAGAATTACCCTTTAAAAAAATTGTCACATAAATTTGGACCATAAATTTTCACATTTGTGCGAAGAGTCTATTGAGCTTACAATAAATTATGAACATTCCATTTTTTTAAAACAAATCCCTACATTTTAAATATATCTAAGATGTCGATGAATTTTAGTGCTTGTGGGTTTATAATTTTTTTTTTTACAAAATCAAATAGGCCAAGATTTAAGTAAAAAATAGATGGAATATCCATTAGACTCAAATCTAGATTTTAAAATTTATTAAATACAAAATTGAAAATGAATGATGTTCTGAATTTTTTAAAAATTCAGGAATCAAATCGACACAAACTAATATATAGATCAAATAAATACAAATTTAAAAAGTCATTTATGTTTAACCAATTGTTTCGTTCGTATAGAATAACTTATTTTTTATCTCTCAACTTAGCCAGATGTATCAACATTTACATTATCTAATTATATACACTTGTAATTTAAATGTTGATAAGTGCTACCATTTCTATGTTATATCATAAACAGATTTTTTTTTTTTTTTTTTTTTTTAAAGAATTGACATGAGAATAACTTTAAATATTTTTTTTATTACATATAATACATATCAATTATTATTGAATTATATTTATATTAGTAAATAAATTCAAAGTAATGTCTTCCTTAAATAAAGATCACAAGATAGCAAATTACAATAAATTAAGCAACCGAGTAGGTTTTGTTAATGGTTGTCTAAAATGATCATAATTCAAATTGGCATAAAATATATATTATTCGATTAATTCGTTATTAATGTCTTTCTTTTAAAGTCAAAATATTTATGTATTTTTAAGAGGCGTACATAATCAAAATAAAATTAGCTGGCAAGATCAAATCAAAGGGAACAAAATCGAATGGATTTGATTTCCTTTTTCTTTTTCCATGTTCAAATCAAACCAATTTGTTCCTTCTCGCTTTGTTCCATTTTCCTTTTCTGATGAAAGTACCAAACCAGTTCACTACTGGTCAAGATATAAAAGTAAAAATTTTAAATCTTAAATAACCAAAATAAATATCAACAAATAACTTTCTTTTTCTTTAATGGCCAATTTCCCTGTTTTAAAAAGAATATATATATATATATATATATATATATATATATATATATATATATATATATATAATATAATGAAATTTTAATTGATTATTCCATAAAACTTTACCCTTTTTTTTTCTTTCTAAAATTGTTTAGAACACAAAAAGATATGCAACTCCAACGTAGATATAAATTTTCAATAAAACGTCTACTCTCATGTTGAAGGTTCTAATTCTTAATTTCGTATTTGTTGCACCAGAGAATTAAGTTTACTATAGAATTATTGAACTCACCCATTTGTATGGTATGAGAAACAGTTAACATAAAATAGAAATTAAGTTTTTTTAAAAAATAAAAATAAAAGGAAAATAAAACCTAATCTATAACTATCCTCTTGAAGAAAAAAGAAAACTTATTATATTTGGGAGTCGACAAAAACATAGTTTAACTCATTATTATATGTATTCTTTACCAAAAATTCAAATCTTTGAATGTTCATCAATATACTAATTGTGTTAGACGAAAAAAACTTAATTAAACAGTGTTTTTTTTTTTTTTTTTTGTTAAGGTTGAAATGTTAATCAACCGTACTGAAAATTAAAATGTTAACTTAACAAAGAAAATTCGCTTCTACAAAAAGAAATTTAGAAACTAGTAAAATCAAAAGGAAAATATGACAATAGTAAGAAAGAAAAATGACTAAAATAGAACGAAATTAATGATATTTTAACCAACACATTATGATTTACATTGGCTGAATATTCAATTTAATGACGTAATTTAATATACACACGTATAAAATTGTATAAAATGAGCTCAGTAACGTTTTTGGAGAAAATTATAAATTTTGACATTTAAATTATTAAAAAGGAGATTTTTAAAAATGGAAAAATAAAGAAAACTATTTACACAAAATAGCAAAATTTTAATCTTATTTGTTGATAGAGATTAATAAAAATCTATCAGTATCTATCAATAATAGAAACGGATAGAAAATGTTGATAAAAATATATTAGTATTTATCAATATTTTTTTTTATTATTTTTGTAAATAGATTAATATTTTTTTATGAGTGAAAATTTTATTTATTAACATATATATGATTTAGATATCATTAAATAGAAAAATAAAATGTAAATACAAAGCAGACAAAAGATAAAACTATTTCATTGAAACTCTTAAAACTAACTTTCTAGGTAGTGGGTTTGGTCAAACAATGTCATAAAGCACAGTGTTGACCAATTTTTTATGCCATTATGATAAATAATTATTCCTATGTTAAAAATCTTGAAGCTTACCTTTTATTATTATTATTATTATTTTAATTTTATTTGGTTAGTACAATTAAAAATATATTTCAACCATAAACATCTATTGACGACTAATACGTGTCAGTTAAATTATTCCCATTTTAATAATAAAATTTTATTTTTGGGACAATTTTTTATCACTTCTATATGTTGGTTAAATTACACTCATTTTTTATAAAAATAAAAAAACTAAATCCAAAAGCAAGCATTTTGTTAGTTCATATATGGCAAAACATGGCTGCTTGACCACAGGACAAGGGTGGTGGGCCCTACTTTAATGTAATAATTTAATTTTTCCTATTTTAAGGACAACATGCTCGAAAATAGTGGACCATCTATGATATGACCACCAACATGGCCTGCTTCTTTCATAAATTTATTGTATTAATATTAACGAGTATATATATAATTATAAAAAAAAAAAAATCCTTTTTCTTTATAATTGCAGTAGTCTAAGTTTATATTTGAATACTTTTAAAATTAATTTGTTTACTTGATAGTCTATTGTATAATGAGAATTTTAAAAAGTAATGTTAATTAGAGGAAACATTTTTAATAATTTCAAACTTGTGTTAAACTTAGATTTATAATTTATATATAATTGAATGAATCTGTTGTATTTATTTTTATTAATTTGAACTTAAATTTTAAACAAACAAAGGTCAATGTATCTTTCTTTTTCAAGCTTAATCTAAAAGCTCATCTAGAATTAAACAAGTCCAAAATTAGACATAAGTTGTCAACATCTATCAAATCAAGACACAACCCCATCACATTTACATTTTAAAAAAATGGAAAAAAAAAAAAAAAAAAACTCACTTATGTGCAACAAATACCCTTAATATAACCACAGATGTTTGTAAATGGCAAATTAAATGAGGTAGCTCTTAAAAATAAATAATTTCTCATGAGATAAAATGATTTAGTATCAATTGACTCTACACCTATTTCAAAAATATGATGAGGCATCAAGCAATAAACATAAATAGTATGAAAGTATAGTATTAAAAGTTTTACTGTTTAAATTAGTTTCAATCCTTCTAAACATCGACTCCAAAAGATCAATAGAGTTCTCTTTGATCGTCTATTAGATCGAGTCGAAGTGAACACCAACTATCTAAAAGAAACATTGTAATTTTTCACAATGTTATAAACCTACTTAATTATAGTCAATTAATTGTCTAGTTCTAACACGGAGTCAAAACGTATAAATATAGTAGCTAATTTTGGCAATAAAGTAGACAAACTGCTCCAAACTCAACTCGACCACTTTAGTTAAGTACAAATTTGAACATCATATTGTATTTTTTTGGTGAGATCTAAACTTGTAGGATAGTTGAGACCTCAAATCACACCATGCGTATTTATGTTATTAGTAATTTAAGACTAAAAGAATAATTTCAATAAATAAGGAAAAATGCTCAATCCTCCGCTCATCCTCAACCTCAATCTTGAATGTCGAAGAGTCTATTTAGAGACTGACAAGAAAAATAATAAAATTTAAAGTTTCATTTGAAATAATGGTAAAACTATTTCAAAACTATAAAACTATCCAAACAAATTTATATAATAGTAATTACTAATTAGTAAATGACAAAACTATCCTAAAAACAATAAAATTAAGTATAAATGAGAATGCAAAGATGCACTATTTCAAAAACAACATGAATACCACAAATACACACTACCTAAACGTTCCACAAGCAAAAATTAAAAATTACCCAATATGGTCCTTAATGCCTATAGAACGCGTGTATACGAGGGAAGATGACGACCAAGCGGTGAGTTTCATCATCTTCATTCCATGTGACCATTTGCTCATAGAATCTTGAAAACTAACTTTAAATACTATCAATTCTATAACGTCATTGTTGAAAACAATGCTCAAAGTAGAAACAAAAGTAGGAAACAAGTGTGTAAGAGAAAAAGATCAGCGACCTGGTGAGGGTGGTCTTGAAAAGCTATCCAAGATAATGGATTCAAGAAAGGGTTGCTGAATCAAAGACATGAGATTGAAAAAAAGAAAATGAGATTTTAGGGGTGGCTAAGTGAAGAAGATGAAGAAAATGATTTAGGGTTTTTTGTTATCTTATTTTAATAAATGATGATGATATTAATATTAATAATTGTCTGAACAAATATATATATATACACACACGTATGTTCAAACAATTAAAGTTTAATTCTCATTTATATGTTTCTTTTTAAGTACAACAAGTCATTTTTTCGTGTCTTTATATGAAAAATTGAAAACATCGAAAATATGAAGAAAAAAAAATATCAAATTAATTTGATAACAATATGTATAAAATAATGAAAAAATATTTTAATACAATCGAATTTGTAACAAACATTTAAACAAATCGAATGTTGGTTGGATAAATTCAAATATAAATTGGAGAGAAAAATTGGTTAATTCGATAAGTAGTAAGATAAAATCTAATTTGATAATAAAATATAAATTCAAATATAATTTAGGAAAATAGTTCATTTATTTACCATTACATTGTATTCATGATTTCATTTTTATTTAAGCTTTAACAATTACATTATATTTATAATTTCATCAACTACCAAACCTACAAAAGAATTCTAGTTCGTTGTAAGGCATGGCAAAAACAACAAAATTGCAAAAGTGGATACTTATTTGCTTCTCAAAAAGAAAAATTAATGGTATAAAAATATAATAAGATGAGAAATAATAAAAGGTGATTAGAAATATAAAAATTATGATGAGGATCAAAAAATTTAATCTGAATTTAAAATAATAAAAAATGAATAAGATAATGTAAAATCGAAAGATATATAATAAATTAAAATTAAAATGGTGGTAAACAAATTAAAGATTTAATAATTATGAATATTTTTTAAAAGTAGTTAAATCAAATCAAAATGATTTGAATCAATTAAGGGGAGAAAAATAAGGAAGAAATTGTTTATTTTAAATCAATTCGTAGTTATCAAAATCTAATTTGAATATTAAAAATAAATTCAAATTCCAAAAGAGGGTGAAAATTACGGAATCACACCTATTTCATTTTTGAAATTGGATAGATTAGATTATAATAGGATTAATTTGGTTACTAATCAATCTCTCCAATTACATTGTATTTATATATAAGTTATTAATCAAACTCTCCACTTATGTATTTATATATTGGTTATTAATAAAGCTCTACACTCACACTGTATTTAATATTCCGGACATACGAACCAACTAATGGCAAGTTAAGTATTATCAAAATGTAAACTAAAATAGTGACTAAATATGAAATATGTATAATTCAAATATTTGAATAAATTTAAAATTTGATTAGGTGAAATTTGATAATATATGGATATTTAAAATATACATTTGGTTGAAAATCTGCATATTTAATTCTAATGAGATTAATTTGAAAAGTGGTTAAATAGAATTTAAATTAATAATAAAAGCTGCATTAAACCATTAACTATGTGAGGAAAATCAGGAAGAATGGTTATTTTGAGGAAGAGTTATTTTAGTTTTTCAAATGAATCGATTAGAAGGAAAGTGGAGAACCGAGACATTGTTAATTACTTTGTATACAGAATCTCGTCATTGTTTATGATTCTACACTTACCATGTATTTGTAGTTTCATCGATAACAAAAATTATGAACTAGACAAGGATAAGATAGGGATTTGAAAATTCGTCGTCTTGTGCATGTCATGTAAGTTGCCATAAGTCTTATTATTTGTTGGTTTTGTCATTTTTCAAAATTAAACCTTAAAATCTGTCATATGTTCAAAATTTTCTCTATTATGAGTTGGGCCTTGGGGCCAACCCATCCTCGTCGTCTGAGGTCGAAAAATCCAGTTTTCATATCGAGAGTGTCCAACATACCCCGATAATGACATCGTAGATTATTATCATATTTAGAAGAGAAAAGGAGAAAGTCTAAGTCAATCTCCTCTATAAATACATTATTTTAACCGCATATAAGATAACTTGAATCCTACTATTAAATTTTCTGACTTGTACATTCTTCCACTCTCTAACTTAAATATTACCCACTGTGTGTCGTAATCATCATATTCGTGCACATATTTTGTCTTTTGTGAGTCACAATTTTCCTCTCCTTTTAAAAAATTAATTGATGATGTTGAATTAAATTATGACATGGATTTAAATTTCTTTCTTAAGCAAGGTTCGAATTTGTTCACAAAAGCAGCTAAATAAGACCTAGTTCTTACACGGACTTTCATGATTTTGGCTATACTACGACAATAAATACCTGATGTGCATAACATCGAGATGAAAATTGGCTTAATTACTATATTCATATTCAATATTATGTAATATAAAATAAATATAGTATTATAATATATTTGCCAAAAGAGTACAAGAGATCATATGTCCAATCTGAAAATAGAAAAAGCTTACGTGGTAAAATCACGTGCATAGATTTAGAAGGTGACACAAGGACGTGCCAAAGGGACACATGGCATAAACATAGTACAACTAAAACAAGCGACGGCAAAATTAAAATAATAATAATAATAATAGTAACAATCATAATAAGAAAATATTGTGATCCGTACACGTGTCAAGGTTTTAACACTGAAGCCATGCGCACTAGAAATTTGTTGCGCGGTAAAGTTAATCCACGCGTCAAGCGCGACCTGTTTGGCCGTAAATGTGTCGTTATCGAAGTTGACATAGAGGTCCCACTTCTTCAAAAAGTGTATTAATTCGATTAGATTGAGTTGAAAGATTTTTTAGATTCAACTAAATTTTTTCAAATCATATAATTTTTATTAAAAAAAATAAACTCAATCCAATTCAATCATGAAATATTTTGGTTGGGTTGGTTTGAATTAATCGGATCATTTATTTAAATTTTTATTCTAAAAAAATTAAAATATAAATATGTAAAAATCAAATTTAATTATTTTCATATATAATTTTATCTCTAAATGCAAATAAACTACTGGTTGGAGAATAAATTATTAAAAAAATATTAAAATTAAATAAAATCAAAATCAATATATATATATATATATAATGTATTATAAAAAAACACCTCTATTCCACGTCGTGTAAATTTTATAATTTAAGTCAATTTAATTTAAATATTTATTAATTTCTTTTCCAAATCGTCTATTACTTTCAAATATGTGCAGTTTTTTTAAATATTGGTATAATAAAATGAATTATTTAAAATAAATGTATGAACAATTTTAAAAGAAAATTTTATCTACAAATTTAAATGGTTCATTTTAAAATGTTACGTTGTTATGGAGGATTTTAAAGTTTGATCGGTCTTTAAATTTTAAAAGGTTATATTTTTAACCTTGAGTTTCAAGTTTATTTATTTATTTTTGGGTTATGATTTTAAATTTTCATTAATGGCCACTACTTATAATTATTTGGGTTATTTTTTTATTAGTTATTTTAGAATAAATTATAATTAAATTAGTCTCATTGATTTTTCGAATATGACTAAAATTTATTGAAAATTTTCTTATCATAATTGTTTCTTATAATTAATTAAAACTTAATACTAAGAATTAAAAGCAAACATTAATTTGAGAAGTATAAAATTATAAAAACTATAAATTTATAGACTAAATAGAAATTAAACTCAAAACTAAATGAGTTAAATATAACATTTTGAAATTTAAGGATCAATTGAAAACTATACTTTAAACTTCCGGACTAAGGAGGTTTTTTTCTATATGTAATTAAATTTAAATTTAGTAAGTGAATTTTGAAATTCATATCTATTTAGTTCTTAAACTTTTAGAAGTGTCTAATAAAATTTTTAATTTTGTGATTTATAAATTTTTGATAAAATTTAAATTTTAGAAATAAATTAAACTGGCAATATAAATTTAAATTTTATGCCAAATGAAATTCTAATATTTCAAATATGTGTTTAATGAATTTATGATTTTAAAACATATCAAGAAGCATGAATCAAATTTATAATTTTGAAAGTTAGAAACTTAAGGCATCGTTTGGTAACAATTTGATTTTTTATTTTTAATTCTTAAAAATTAAGCTTAAACACTCATTTCCCTTCCAAATTTATAGCTTTGTTATCTACTTTTAACCAATTTTTAACTCAAGTCAATTTTTAAATACTACAAAATTAGTTTTTTAAAACTTACTTTTTATTTTGAAATTTGATTAAGAATTTAACTATTTTACTTTAGAAAAATGTAAAATATTGTACGAAATTGAGAAAAAATAAATTTAGTTTTCAAAAGCAAAAAACAAATAAAACCTAAATAAACATACTATAAGCTTTAGAAACTAAGAGTGTAATTTAACGTATAAATAGACATTAATGATGATACCTAAACAAATAAGAGGACTTTCCATTTAATAAATAAGGTGATATTTGTGTTAGGTCATGTTTGGTAAATATTTGGTTTTTACTTGTTTGTTTTTTAAAATCAAGCCTATAAATACTACTTCATGCTTTCTTTGATACCTACTTTTTTTCAATGGCTTAAAAAACTAAGTCAAATCTTGAAAATTAAAAAAGTAGTTCTTAAAAATTTGTTTTCATTTTGAAATTTGACTAAAATTTCAACTATTATACTTAAGAAATATACAAATAACTATAAAAAAGGAAGAAGAAATAGACTTAATTTTTTAAATAAAAAATTAGAAACGAAATCATTATCAAATAAGACCTTAGTTATTTTTTTATTGGGAATAAGCTATATGTTCGAGCTTACGTTGGCGCTTGACATTGAGTCTAAAAGACAAATTAAAGAGGATGTGTGGCATAAGTGATTACAATCTCCTAATTATTATTTTATCATGGTTGTCAAGTCCAACTAGCAATAATATAACCGCCTAATTAACATCTAGGGGAGCAATTAAAATATTTATTGACATACCGATATTTTTCAATTGTGATAAGGGAGATTTAAAGTGAGCTTAGTTCAATAGTACTGATATTTATTTCGATCCAAAATGTTGGGGCTCAATCCCTCACTCTATAATGGTTGTACTAAAAGAATGAACTCTCATTTATTCTCACAAGATTATTGTACTCGGTATAGTCTGGGTGTAGCTCTGGTTGTACCTATCTTCATACATCACTATTAATTATATAGTTAAAGATTCACTTGTTTTAAATTCATGTGGCAAATACCGATTCAATAATTCGGTGGACTGTATAAAAATAAGTATAGCATGAAATACACTCAAATATTTTTCATACTTTCTTTTTACCTACTTTAATAAGATCTGTGGAGGAAAATAATTTATCAAGTGATTTGAATTCATTTAGAATTTACGAGTATGATATATGGAAAGATTTATTGTCAATACCCCGTGTAATGCCTAACATTATATTATGATGTGATAGCCTGAAATACACTCAAATATTTTCTATACTTTCTTTTTACCAACTTTAATAAGATTTGTGGAGGAAAATAATTTATTAAGTGACTTGAATTCATTTAGAATTTAGAGTATGATATTGATGTTTTTTAAATAAAATATTTAGAAATATAGAAAAATTTATTGTGCTAACATTATATTATGATGTGGGCATGTTAACAATGACATGTTCACTTAATTAAAATAAGGAATCGGTGTCACGTGGACGTAGTATTATTTGAGAGATTTTATCTAGGTGTATTATGTGATAAGTCAAGGGGCAGTAATTTATTGTTAGGTATATAATATATGTTTGAAAACATAGGATATCAAATAATAAAGTTAAACAGCAAATTGTCTATAAAGTAGAAGCCACGTAGCTTTTATGTCACATAGAACGAGAGCATAGAATAATATTTCCTTTTAAAAAAGGGGAAAAAAATCACTTTCTTACTAGTGAGAGCATTAGTGCGATCAGAGGTTCTCTTATCTTAATCACGGCAATTATTTTTTTTAATAAAAGAAAAATACTTTGGTATTTGTTTTTTCAATTTTGGTTCATTACTTTTAAAATGTTTATTTGTATATTTATATTCTCAAATTTAGTTCATTTTAGATCCTATATTCTTAAAATGTTTATTTTGATTTTTATATCTTTTTAAAAATGAACATTTTGATATTTCAGATGTACATTGTTGTATTTTGAAGAACTCACTGTCATGAAAGTAAAAATGACGTCACCTCAATACTAAATCGCAAAAAGTTAATTGCTCCCCAAATTTATACATCTAATTTCTGACGCGTACTCGTTAGAGAACAGATTGAAATGGATGAAAAATAGTTAAGAAATTGCCACAAAATCAGAGAGCATGAATAAGGTTTTTTGTGTTCTCAAAAACAAAATTGCATAGCCTTTTGAAGAAGGAAGGAAAACATTTTAGGTCTAAGAATTAATTTTCAAATCCACTCAATTAATTTCAGTATAAATATATATACATATAAATTAAAGATAATAAACCTTTTGATAAAAAAAAATAAAGAGAAAGATAGTAAAAGTTATTTCTTTTTACGCATAAATGCAATTAGTACGCCTGTTCGATCAAATGAGCGACAACACACGTGCGAGACATATTTCTACTTCTACCACAAACCACAATTTGGAAGCTCACTTACAAGCCTTTATGTACATACCCATTTAGCAAGACAAAATCTTTCAATGTGAGACAAATTCCCACCCCTTTTTCCTTAAAATCACTTTTTGTCTTTTACTATAGGCCAAAACCTTAAAGTCATTCCCAACATATTTTGCTCGAGTTGCTAATGAGGTTGACGATGTTTTTTTTATTTTTGAGGGTCTTCCTCTTAATGGTCGTTGAGGCTTTTTGAACATTTAGGGACTGTTTTGGGGCGTTGAGTTGAGATAGAATATCTGAAATTCATATGTTTGTGGAGTTTATATATCTGTGTTTAGGGTGCAAAGTTATTTAGTCTGAATTCATATGTCTGTGTTTTAGGTGTAGAAATGAGTTTATATATCTGGGTATCTGATACAGTTTTTTAAACTCTAAATAATATGCTTTTATGATTACTATTTTTATTTTGAAATTTTTTTATTCAATAATTATAACCATCTTTGTTTAAGTAAAATATGGATTACAATTTTTTTTCCCGATTTTTTAGAACTATTCCTTCTTTCTTTCTTTTTTGGCAATGAACAACAATTAACCCATTATATTTTTTGTATAAATATGGTTAAATAAAATGAGAAATTAAAGCAAAATCAAAATTTTCTAGCCAATTTTTCTCCATGAATTTCATTATCATCTTCCTTTTTTCCTTATTCATCCTATTGTTGCTATATATTTTTACTATGTCATGTATTTTTTTTTTAAAATTAAATCTCCATCATCATCGTAACAACTAATGGAACGTCACCACATTTATTCAATAGTTTCACTTTTTCATTTCCTCTAAATTTGGAGGATCATCAGAGAATAAATCTCTATTTTTCACTACTTCTTGATAGAAAATGTTCTAGGATTTTTTTTTTTTTTTTTTTCATTTTATGGTTTTTCTTTTTGCTATATGTTACATACTTTTTCAACTACATACATATTTTTTGTCTAGATATTCTTAACATAGTGAATTCATTAAGTATAAATATTACAATTAATATAGACAAAATAATATTTTTTATATAATCAACAACCTTATAACATACTTTAACAATCATCAGTCTTATAGTAGTTGGAAGTAGTTGTCAAACTTGATTATCGAAGATGATTTTTGTTGGAGTTTGTAGCCGGATGTGGTTGTTGGAGCCTGAAGTTGGTCACATGAAAGTGTATTGGAGTTGGTTGTCGAAGTTTGTCATCAGAGGTGGTTTTCAAATTTCGGAGTTGGTCGGGCGAAAGTGGTCGAAAGTTGATCATCGAATATGGTTTTCACTGAAGATTATAGTCGGAGGTGACTGTAGGAGCCCAAAGTTAGTCGCATGAAGGTGATATTAGAGTCGGTTGTTGGAGTTTGTTGTCGAAGGTGGTTGTCGAAGCCTCGAGTTAGTTGTCGGAGTTGCTCGCTCAAGGATGATCATCGAAGGCGATTTCCATCGAAATTTGTAGTTTGAGGTAGTCGTCAGAGTTGGTCATTGGAGTTTGTTGTCAGAGCCAATTGATCGCCAAAGTTGATAGCGTAAAGGTGGTCGTCAGAGTTGGGTCATTAGATGTGGTTGTCGGAGTTGGTCGCGCGAAGTTTATCAAAGCTCAGAATTGGTCATCGGAGGTAGTTGTCAGAGTCCAGATTTCGTCGCTGAAATTGTCGTCGGAGGTGGTTGTCAGAGTTGCTATCAGAGATGGTTCGTCGAAGTCTGGAGTTGGTTGCTGGAGTTACCATTGGAGGTGGTTGTCAGAGTCCGGAGTTGGTCGCTGGAGTTGTCATCAGAGGTGGTTGTCGGAGTTCGGAGTTAGTTCTTGGAGTATGACAGTGGCCGATGGGTGGAACCACTGAAAACATTGGAAGAAGGGAGAGTTGGAGTGAGTTAGAGTGAGTTGGTAAATACCAACTTAACTCCACCAATATGTTGGTGAGCCAAACAATGAGTTGGTATATTATACCAACAACTCATGTTGGTGAGCCAAATACTTCTTTAATTTTTTGGATAGTTGTTTGGTGTAAAAAGAACTAAAACAATTACTTTTTAGAAATTTAAAGATCAAAATGAATATTTTAAAGGTATAAGGACCAACTAAAATAAAAATAATTTAAAAAATAGGTGAACTTAAAAGATAAAAGCCCAAATTAAAAAGTATGAGTAACGTAGTATTTAATATTTAAATAAAAGAAAGAAAAAGGAAAGTGGTGGTGAGGTAAAGGGATATGGGATTTGTTTGATAAGCGGTTGAAATTGACGGGAAAGCGAGTGAGGCACGAGAAATATTAACCTCACTCGTGACAACGCAACTGCACCTAAGTAAATGTCCAATCAAATTCTTCGACTGTGACCTATTGGTATTAGGAAACCAATTAGGGTAATGTTTACGGTTGTGTTTTTGTTCAAAAGCGGGTGACTTTAATATCTTTCGCGGGGTTGTCGTTGTTCTTCAGATATTGCAAATCTTATAACTTGCTCGATTTGATGGCCACACCATTCCCTTTTTCTTAATTTCTTTTTTTCTTTTCTTTTTATTTTAATAGTTACGTGATATATCTCTTACTCATTTGGGCCTGAAACATGTGGGCTTGAATATCTATGAATTATTTAAAATAATATGTTCCCAATCTTTTTAAAATTCCAATTTTATCCCAAACTATATTTTCCACTTTTGACTCTATAACTTCAAAAATAATTTTAAATAGTTAACGAAAAGATGATTTGGCTGTTAACTTGTTGATTGGATTTGCTAACATAGATTCTTGGAAGTTATTTAATTAAATGCCATTCAATTTAGTTTCAGATTGAATAAGACATCCATTTTTATTTTAGTATATTACTTGAAAACAACGATAAATTTAACTTCAACTTAACAAAATCTTTAACATTCTCCTGCCTCATTTAATCTACGAAAATTTTAACAAATATTCTGTTCGACGAGATTTTCAGATAAATTTGATTCGTGAATAACTTTTTAATTTGTATTATTTTCAGTATTGTGGGTATAGTCTCTAATAAATGATCATTTCAGGCTTTCTCTCGAAAAATAAACTTGTTTTGTAGATTTGCTTGTTCTCAAACGTGGATTTATCTGGAAGGATTTGCAACTTGTTCTTGATGTTGATTTTATGTGAAGGTGGTCCGATTTCTTCTCTCTGTTGAATCTGTATGCTTGGTTTGAGGAAGCAAAACGCGTGATATTCTTTTGGAAGAATGTTACAAATACAAAATAATGGATGATTTAAATTGATATAATTATGAAAGTTCAGGATTTAAATTGACACATTTATAAAAAATCAGAGAATAAATTGATACAATTATTAGTTTAGGGTTTAAATTGATACAAGTCTCAAAGTTTCAAGGTTTAAATTGATATGATTATTAGTTTGAGATTTAAATCGATATGACCCGCGAAGTTCAAGAGTATAAATTGATATTTTCCCTAAATTTTATTTGATCATACGTTTTCAGTGTTATGAGTTTTTGTAAATGTTAAGTTTGGTTTTTTAGTTAATCAATTTAAAATATTTATGTTGATTTAAATAATGACAAAAAAAAAAAGTAAAAAATTAATTGATTTTAATTATTTTAAATTGATGAAAAATTAGTGAGGGTCAAATGCTGTTTTTAAATAAAAAAATGAATCAATTTATTTATAAATATAGGAAAATATCATTGTCTATTGCTCGTCTATCACGATCTATCATTGGACAGTGACATTTTGTTATATTGAAAATATTTTCAATAATTTTCATTTAAAATAATTACTAGAGGTTAAATTCTCTTTATTATAATTTAATATCTTTGTAATAATAATAACAATAATACTAATAATAATAGACATAAGGATGAAAAATAAGTATTTAATAAAAAAATCAAAATTGTGTAACTTCTAAAAATTAGAGCTAATGAAGACAAAGTTCAAGACTAAAAAAAATAAAATTTAAAATTTGAGACTAAATGAAAATTAAATTCAGAATTGAAATTTAAAACTTAAAAACCAAACAAAATCTAAATCGAAAATTTAGGAATAAAAGGAGTTCTTTCTCATACAAATATGGTTCTTCCAAAACTTGATGAAATAGGTAGAAAAATTATCAAAAGAAGAAAGAAAAAAAAAAAAAACCCATTTTACACGACACGTTGTCGGTAAAGTAATTAAGAGAAGATAGTCAATGAGTGGAACCAAATCGAAGATTATGTAAAGATGATAAAGTCAGTTAAATGCACGACAATCGAAGATTTTACAACAGTCAGGTGTTTGTCGCGCAAAGTTGAGTTAGTAATAATTATAGGGGGAGTTAGATTGTCTGTGTTTGGGGTGTAGAGTTCGGTTGAGTTGAGTTGGAATGTCTGTGTTTGTTGTGCTGAGTTGAGTTGAGTTAGAAAATTGTTTGGGGTGCTGAGTTGAGTTGAGTTTGGGTATCTGGTGCAGTTTTTTTTAAACAAATATATTATATAATATATATATATATATTGGTAGTTTTTATGTTTTTTTTTTTTGCTTGTTTTTCTTTTTGGTATTTTTATATGTTTGTTTTTATTTATTTATTTATTTATTTTTCTTTTTGCTATCTTTTTCTGTTCACTTGTGTCTTTCTTTTCCTTGTTTTTCTTTTTGGTATTTTTATCTGTTTGCTTTTTTATTTTTTGCTATTTTTTCTATTTGGTATTTTTTTTTTGTTGGTCTCTCTCTCTTGCTCTCTCTCACTCTCTCTCTTTCCCCCACTCTCGATCATAACACTCAATTGTATAATCATTTTGTTCATATCTTCAAATACACACCATACCTATTTAACGTGAACAATTTATGAATCTTATTTCGCAATTTCTTATCTTTTTGATAACTTATAAGATTTTTTTTAATAATAAAAAAAACACTATTGATCCCCAAACTTTAGTAATTGTGAGTGAGGAAAGGAAACATTCTTTTCGATACTTATAATATTCGTGTCATAATACAAATACAAAAGTTACATGTCATGACGTATGTAAAAGTTATCATTCTTTTCGACATGACAGTCCATTGTCCATTTGCTATTATAAAAAAAGAACTATAAACAAAATACAGGGGTACTGGTTCAAATATAAGTGGTTAGTCTACATGTTTCTTCCTAGTAGACGGAGGCAATACCTCTTCCGTGCGTGTTTTGGTACTGCAAGGAAGCAATTTGTCTGAATGTCTGTGACAAGGAGGTCAATAAGGGTGATCTGATCATCTTCATTCAGGCCATCAATGCTGTATATGGTGTTTACTACTTCCTTCCGACGCCCGAACTCCAGCTCATACTTCTCCTTCTGCCACGATGCAAGTCTACCCATGTGTGTGTTCTGCATTTCAATAGTCGATCTCATGATGTCAATCATTTCAGCTTGGCTTCCTCTTGCTGCCTCGAGATGATTCGGTAGGTACACTCGCTCTACCTATAGAATTCTCTGCTAGCTCTGCATTTATTCCATCTTGATTTAATGGTAATTCTGTCTGGTGAAACTCAGGTGTGTGATAGTCTTGTGATCCAAGTCGAATCTCATCTTCAAACTTTCTGAATGCATTCGTCGCCATCACGTATGGGTCCTCACTTGATTGTCTTACTGCTTTGTCTTTCCCAAATATGGTGGAGAGGTCATCGTAATGGGGGAATGGCTTGTCCCACATCCCCTTCGCATTGGGATGACTCTACATTGATCACACACACATTTTTAATATTTATATTATAACACGTACCTGTACTTTTTTTTTTCTAGAATCTTACTCGAACCCAAAGATCGAAAATCTCCCTCTCGACTTGGACACATTTGAACTCCTCATTCCAACCGAACCCCGACTGACTTAATATCTCTGATACTTTGTTGTATTGTTTCTTCAGACTCCTCACCTTGCATTCAATGGTGTTCTGATTCAGTGTGCACGCGAACACTTTCTCATGCAGAATTCGCTCCAAGTGCCGTAGGTATCTTGGTCAAAACGTCCCATTGTCGAACCTCCAATCGGTCTCCACTAAATACAATAGGGCTTCCACTAACTTAGCGTCCTCCACCTTCGACCATATGTGTTTAGACCTTTTACCATTACATGCCATTATTCTGCATGCATATGTTTGTTGAATGAAAAGATGATATAAATTAAACACATGCACAAACGAAGGATAAACTACTGACATTATATGTTCCAATTTAACTTGTTGACACAGAGTCTTGACACAAAACATTTTCACAACATATTTGGAATGTTCCATAATTAAATTCCATTAAGTAGTAAAAGAAAAGTAAGCAATGAACATCGAATAATCAGGCTTTCTGCCATTTGGTAAACATTTCGACCGCCAAGTCATCCTTGAACTTGGTCCATTCCTCCAACAATTCAAAAATTTCAATATGATCCCCATCAAGACCAAATGATGCAGAATTCTCCTCATTGGGCACGTCAAGCATTGCACCGATTCCCATCTCCCTTATGATAAAGTTGTGAATAAGGCAACATGCAGTTATTGTTTGACATTGGACTTGTATTGGGTAGAATGATTTCCCCTAAGAATAGCCCAACGCCCCTTTAGCAACCCAAATGCTCGCTCGATAATGGTTCTTACTGTAGAATGTTTCATGTTGAAAAATTCTCTTCCAGTTTTCGGTGCGTTTCCTACTCCACGTCAATTGGAGAGATGGTATCGTTCCCCTCTGTACAACGTCAAGAATCCTTCAGCGTTGGAGTATCCAACATCACATAGGTAATAGTATCCTGTACACTTTTTGAAATGTCATGCACATGTGCTGTGGCATGTATGCATGTTTAAATAACGTATACGATTATTATAATACCCTTTGGAACCCTCAATCCGTACGGTCGTGAAACCGCATACCTAAGAACCCTTGAATCGACTATAGACTTTTCCCATCCTGGAGAAATGAAGACGAACTCCTCATTTTGATCACACACCGCAAGAACATTTGTCGCAATCTCTCCCTTTCTCGTCCTATATCGAGGTCGATCGACGACACTAACATTCACTTTAATGTATGTGCCGTCTAACACACCTAGACAATTCTGTTTCTCTCAAGTGATTAGAATGAATTTTAAAAAAATCTATCATTGCATGCATGTTTATGACGTATTGATATAAAAAAAAAATGTATTCATATAAAAAAAAACTGAGTATTTTTTGTACCTGTCATCTTCCATGGGTGCATGTATTTCTGTTCGGTTTTAGTTTTTTCAACAAAACAGTGTGAACTTATAAGACTACCCTAAGAATTGCATTGAAATATCTCGAAACCGTCTTGTCAGACTGTTGTGGCATAAAATGCTGTGTCATATGCTTATTCACACTACTTACAACATGCAGACGAATATGCATACGGATGAATGAATCATACAAGCTCATGCTGCCATAAACTTGATGACATAAAGATGGAAATGGAATGTGGATGCTGTGTTATGCATGACCCTTAGGTTTCCTTGGTTTCCCTTTTGAACCCTAAATTTCAGATTCAATAGCTTATATTACTCATAGTTCCAGACCTTATTTTAAGATACCTCCTTTTGTAAACATGTTCTAAATTGTCTCATAAAGCTTACCCTAAAATCTTAGCACATAACTCTCCGTGGTTTGGCCGGAATCCTGAAATCATCAAGATTGGCCTAAGCTTACTTGACAGCTCGACCCTTCTGTCGTTTGCTCACTCTCCAGCCCGATTCCTTGGAGATTCTTCTCTTGCAGCCCTACCCTAAAATCTATACTCTCTCAGATTTTCGGTGGCTTTGGAATCACTCCAAACGCACGAGTAGTTTGGGATATATCCTCGTCCCAAGTTGATGCTACTTCGAGACTTTCCTGTCCGACAGCATCTCCTCTTCTTAGAACCTCTTGACCAACGCATGGTCTTGCTACCAATGCATGCGTTCCTTCATGAATGCACAGTTTTCTCACAATTAGCCCTCATACACTCTTTCTAATGTCATTTGAAGAGAATTCGAGTTATGAAATGAAGAAAAGTCATTGGCCCTATTTATAGGCGTCCAAAATCTCTCCAAGGCCGACACCTTCTACTTGGCCACATGTTCAGGCGTCTTTTTCCCACACTATTAACGCAACCTTCATGCCAGCGCAATCCAAGGTTCCTCCCTTTTCCTTAGCCAACACATAATGCTCAAATTGCATGTTTTCCTGTGCATCCACCTCACTTGCTTGAAGCCCACGATTTCTCCCCAACAAGCCACATGTCTAGATGATTTGGCATCACCATCAGCGCATTCCACACTCTTATGGTCGCAAGCCATCTTGGCCGATTGCTCCTTCGCATGGCCTATGCGTCAATTTGACCTCAAATGCGTCCATCCAATTTGTACAACACATCTATGTCCGGACACCCCCTATTGGCGCATGTGTCAATCCTTTCTTTACGCCCTTGAGGTGTCTTTTTATCCTCAAAATAACACCCTTCCATCCATTGCCGCCTAGAACCTTGCCCTTATGCGACCTATTAACCTCGATTGCCATGTTTAATTAACGCAACCTTACCTTGTGCATCCTATTGACGCAACTTGGCCACATATGCTAAATGCTCGCAAGGCGCATCCGAATCCCATTGCGTGGCCGTGCATGTTCTTTTCTCTCGCATGGCTTTTTCTTTGGCCTATGCGCTCAACTAGGATTATGACCAATATTCTACCAGCACATACTATTTGCTCAAGCCTTGTTCTATGCGCCTGCATGCCCTCGGATTTCCTTGGCACATAGCACATCACCAATGCATAACAACTTTTGGGTCAAGTTAGGTCTTAACTCAACGCCTCATGGTTTATCTTACCATTGCCTAGCCTCTTGCTAATACATCCTTTATGACCAACGCATGTATGTCCTTATTGCTTGTCAACATCCTTAGTCTCTTACTCAAGACCAACGCACAATAACCTCATAAGCCTTATGTCCCGCTAGCCTTAGAAATGCAAAGTCATTTCACCATACGTTCATCATGGCTTGTCCTATCGCCTAGCTCATCGTCTAGTAATGCTGCCGCATAGCACCATCGCATAGTGCCTATGCCTATCGCATAGCACACAGCCTATCACACAGCTCTTGCTCATCGTGTAGCGCTGACGCCCATCGTCTAACGCAGCACGACTATCGTCTAGCACTAATGCCGATTGTCCAGTGCCAACTCCCCATCGCTTAACGCTATCGCCCGTCGTATAGCGTTATCGTCCATCGCATAGTGCTATCGTCCATCGCATAGTGGTATCGTTTAGCGTAACTCTCCGCATCGTCTAGCGCCACACTTTACCGCACGATCGCCTACATCATCGCTTAGCTCCCCGCATTGCTACACGATCGTCCAATGATCACCTACATCATCGTGTAGTACTGCTCACTTACTAGACGATCGTCTACCTCATCGTGTAGTGCCACTCCTTTGCTACACGATTGTCCAATGCCTATGTCCACGCAACTTGAGGTTGCTGCATGCTTTGCTAACCTCTTAAATGAGCACGTCCAATGCATGACACAACACTTAGCCATTTTCTAGCCTCCAACGCATAGTTCTCTTGAATTCATACTTAACCAAATTTTCACTAGTTAAGACTTATCTCAAAGCTACTAAACAATCTATTTAAACACTTAGAATTTTCCATAGGATTTAACTTACACTTAGTTAATTCTCTTTATTTCTTCTTAAGTAGGGAAACAGAAATCCAGGTTTCACATTTGAGAAGCAATATGGTGTTTAAGTTGATTAAGAATAAAGGCATCATAATTGAATTCCCCTGTGCCAATCTGATATAGAAGACTTGGCAAAGCAGTAGAGAGACCAAATATGTGAGAAGATGGGCAATAGTTCTCAATCCCTATCTTATGAAAAAACATATATTTTACTGAGATTAGAGCAAGACAATTTGCCTTTCTTGGGCCAAGCACGTTTGACTCCCCCCGTGAGTTCAAAAACAAGATCAGACATAGATGATCGTTGTTCAATAACATTTTCAGGATTTGGCGATTCAGAAACTTGTTAATGAGAGAGGTTGAAAATAAAAAGCAATGTCCTTTCACATGAACCTTTATGTAGTCCGAGCTACCTTCATTATCAAACTGGTGAGAGAAATTTACATAAAATTCATGAACCAATTGTGGGTAGTATGACCTGAGTTTCAGCATAGAGCGAACAATATCATCCTTCACAAGTAAATTCATAATTTCTAGACAATCTTGTAATTGTTCAGAAAGATCTCTTTCAACAGAAATCCGCCTGTTTACTACAAACTTCCACATCTTAGCACTATCCTTAGAGTGGAATGATATACCATCTAAAGGCACAACTGAAACATCTTTCTTTTTCACTTTACTCTTGGTCTTAGTTTTCTAAATATCCTCATCTAGCATATTCTAGGAATATTCTTCTAACACATTTTCTTCTTCATCAACCCATTCTGAGTCAGAAACAGCTGCATTTTGAACACTTGGTTTCAAGGAACCAACATCTTCACTAACACACTTTTGCTTGTCCTTTTGCTTCAACTAAGTAATTGACACATTGTCATTTGATGATTCATCAGTAGAACTGGATGAGCTCTTACTTGCTTCTTCCTCCTTAGAAATATTTTTACTCTCCCCAGTCTTATTAGACATATTATCTTCGGTTTCTTTTTCAGTACTTACCTTATTTGAATTAATTTTATCATTCAAACTTTCTAAATTCCCATGATCATCTTTGTTTTCAACACACTCAGATTCATTTTAACACCCTAGATGTAATAACATTCAACAACACATTTAGAGTTTCAACCTTAATAATTTCAAAATTTTGAACTGTTTCATCAATATTGGACTTAACACCCAATATAGTTGGACTGCTTTAAGTTAATTTATCTTTTGATGATTTCGTATTGTCAGAAACCTTAGACCCTTTTACTCTCTTTTCATCAAATTTTGTTTGTTCTATAGTCGCAACATGCATGTCTCGGCCATAGTAACATTTTCATTTCCAAAGTCAACAAGAAGAAGATGATTACCTATAGGGCTTTGAAGATCAGACGAAAGTTGGGAAGGCTAAATTTCAACACTAGAACCCACAAGGTCCTCCATGGTCGATCTAAGGAAGGTCTCCCCCTTCTTCTTTTACCTTTAGCTTTTGTCACGTGAGTTGTTCGTTTTCGCTTTGCATAAGGAGAAGGAACAATATTACCTTGTTCTAACGTCTCAACATTAGGGTTCTCATTTGCCTCAATTTCCATAACACTTCTTGATACAGTTTCATTGAAGGCTTCAACAACCTTTTTCTTTTTCACTTTTTCTTTAAAGTGGCATAAACTACCTTTAAGACCTCTCCATCACTCAAAAGGTGTTTCAAAAACAATCTTTGAGGGAACATTGTTCAAAATATAAACAACAGTCTCTACTGCATATCTCCCAAACGATTCAGGAAATTGAGCATAGCTCATCATAGACTAAACCATGTCCAACAAAGTTTTGTTTCTTTTTCCGATACACCATTTTGTGGAGGTATACCTGAGGCTGAGAGTTGGACGTAATTCCATATTCTATCATATAGTTTTGGAATCTTAAGTCCATATACTCTCCACCACGATCAGATCGTAGTGTTTGTATCTTTTTACCTAACAAGTTTTCAACTTCAGTCTTATACTCCTTGAACTTTTCAAGTATTTCAGACTTATGTTGCATTAGGTATAGATGCCCATATCTAGAATAATAATCTATGAAAGAGATGAAATATTCGTACCCTTCTCGTGCTCTTACATTCATCGGACTGCAGAGATATGAATGTATAAGCTCCAAGGTCTCTTTTGTTCTATAACCTTTTCTAGTAAAAGGTCGTTTTATCATTTTGCCTTCAAGGCATGACTCACAAACAGGTAAAAAGTTTTCTTTTAAACCATTTAGAAGTCAACTTTTCACCAATCTTTCAATCCTATTGAGATTAATGCGACCTAATCTTAGATGCCAAAGATGGGCATTTTTTAGGAGAAACTCTCGGTCTTTTAACAGTTGTTGCAATTTTGAACATTTCAGTATTTAGCACGACTTTTATAACTAACAAACTTAGTACATATAAGTTACTTTCCATTGAACCAAAGCCTAGTTCCATTCCATTCTTAAAAATAAATACTTTATTTTCAGAGAAGGATAGGGAATAATTTTGTTCAATCAGACAAGAAACATAAATTAAGTTCCTCTTGATATGAGGAACTACATATACATAATCTAATAACATATATCGTTTCTTGTCCAAAAATAAGTTAAGCCTTCCTACAGTAACAACTGAAACGACCTCACCAGTACCGACTCTAAGAGTCATCTCTTTAGCTACTAATTATCTCCAGGAATTAAATCCTTGATAGGAAGAACATACGTGACTAGTAGCTCCTGAATCAACCATTCAAGCAGAACCATCATTCTCTAATAAGCACATCTCCAAGATAAATAAATCAAATTTATTTTCTTCGGAGTTCTTTCTCTTTTGGAGAATAGTGAGATCAACTTTATAACCTATATTATGAAATCCAAATTTCATCTTAGAGGATAATCCTCGTTAATTGACTTCACTAGATTTAGCAGCATTTACTTTTTCTATTAGTCCCTTGGCATTCAATATGGATTGGAGTTTATCTAGGGAGCTGACAATACTGGTTTCATCATCATCAACCCATTCAACTTGAATTGTAAGAACTTTTGCTCAAACAATTCTTTCATTGATTGCATGATCTGATGTGCAGTGACCATACTCTCAAATCTTTTGCTAAGGCATCAAGTATCCTTACCAAAATGTAGACTCGAGCCTTATTATTAGTCTTCGTCCACATTTTGTATGCATCATTAACATTTCGTGTTGTATCAGGGGTTGGGACTTGAGGACAATTCTCAGTCAAGGTGATGTTGAGGTCGTTAACCACAAAAAAAGTTTTAATTGAATCTTTAAAAGTCGTATTATTAAAATCAGTCAAATTACTAGAGTCAAATAATAGAAAAATATAGTTTGACATTTTTTCTGAAAAGAAATAAATTGATCTACATTAGATTTTAAAATAGCTCTAAAACATCCAATAAATTTTACCAAAAACTACATGAACCTAATATAACATTTAATTTTTGCAATGATGCTTCAGTGATTTATGTCATCGAAGGGTAGTCAGTTGTCCCTTCACTGAACTGAGACATTCTCAACTAATTATTACACTAGAATAACTCTTACTCCTATAACAATTAGTCATCACTGATTTGGTAAAGAAATCATTAACTAGCTTAACAATTTATCGTAGGTGTGACATTTCATTTTAGACACTAAAGTTCCACCCCAATGAGCAAATCGAAGAAAAAAATCGATTGGGGCAAAAACTAAATTGATCCTATCCATTTATGGAGTTTGGCTGGATACTGACCTAATGCACAAACCATTCGAAGGGGAACGCTCCTAGGGCGCCTCGAGGTCGTGAAATAAGATCTTATGGTGCAAACTAATGAAGGAGACTGTAGCACGTATTGACACACATCTCTCTCCCACTTACTATAAATATTCTCTCCTTTCACATTGATATTGACCCATGCAAATACCATCCGAAAGGGACGCTCTCAGGACGCCTCGAGGCCAAGCATGAGTCTCACATTGTGAACATTTAGGGAGAAACATGAGTAGAAAATTGACATATCGTATATATTTTTTTCCTCCCATTGAGTATTTTTTTTTTTAAAAAAATAGGGTATCTTTAATTTAGAAAAAATATGGCTAATTATTTTCACTAAGTGATCGTTTAAGTTTGCCCAAAAGTAAAACTTACTTTGGATAGTGAAACAATTTTTTTTTTTATTTATGTTCGTTAAACACTTTAACAAACCTTAATCAACAATTGCATGCTTGTAACAAGTTTATCTAATTCATCTTTTCAGATCAGTTCCTAGGTAGGGGTGTTCCGTTTTCATCAACTTAAATATCTCAACCTAGACAGAACTAACCTTAGACAAAAGGTCCTTTATAGATACGTTTGCTACAATTTTAATATTTTATTAAAATCAATTTAATCCTATTAAACTGATTAAAAAGATTAAACTTAATTTCTAATCTTATTAGAAATGTGATCTTAGGTCTATGTGAATCATATTTTAAAACTATTTTAAAAAATGATTTTAACATAAGGTTTGCATGCAATTCTGAATTATTGATTTAATTTCTAATTTCATTTCATTATGACTTTTATAAAAGAAATGAAACAAATGAAAATAATTCATTGCATGTTATGACATACTTAGTAAACTTATAACGATTATAAAAATACCTAAAGTAGTGTCATGCATCATGCGATTCCATTTCATTACTAAACTTATATAACATTTATATAATAAAGCAAGGGAACGATTAATAACATACAACCATCGATAACATACTATATATTATAACTCTTATGATATAAATGATACATGGATATGTTATTAATGGATGCATGGATATACTATAACAATTATATTATATGATGCATGATCATGCTATAAATATAAAATCATGCAACTACATGTTATAACATTTATAATATAAATGATGCATGACTTATGCATAACCTGTGGTGTGATCTTGACTATATGACATACATTATGACATATAATAATAAATAAGAATCATACATCAAATGCATAATAAAAAAAAAATAATTATTTGACCGGGATTGGACGCCTAAACAATTAATTAAATTAATATAACACTTATATTAATTTAATTATTTAGAAAACATTTAACTATTACAAAATAATAGTCAACTGGTTCGAAAAAAGTGAATTGGACCTTGAACCGCTCGAACCGAACCACCCAACACCCAAATCGGACCCAAAATGCTCGAACCAGTCGAATCGGCCGCGAATCAATCAAACCACGAATTGAACTGGACGAGAACGAATTTGTTCTTTCCGTCTCGAAGTGTTGCAATGTTGTGCCTAGCATTGCAACCTATAGAAAAAACAAAGTGTCTTCCTCATCGCAATGTTCAACGCTAGGGCACAGGGTTGGAATGCTGTGGTATAGTCAATACTGTACAATCGCGATCTCCTTCGTTTTTCCTCCAATTTGGACCTCATTTTCTCCAAAAACTCATTGGGAACAACACAATCGACTCAAAAATAGTAAATTATAGACTCAATTGCAAAAAATATGTCCATAACACGGGCCCTTACAAACCAATTTGTAAATAAAAGCAGTAAATACTAAACGACCAATCCTGAAACATGCAATAGTTATAAATATTCAACAATAACATTCATCGCATGAATAAATTGTACAAAATGCAAACCCACCAATTCACTTATTTTTGAAAATAAGAAAAATTTGGGACCAAATCCTGGCTCTTATACCAATTAAAAGAATCTGTGAAGGCTCTGAGCGAAAATGTGGGCATTGGTCCCAATCTTCATTTTACACCGAACGCAAATTACAGTCACAGAACAAAATTATGCATTATACAAATTTAATTTACAACATGCTTAATTAATAGAAGAATTAGGGAAGAAAATGACATACACTTGTAGCCAAATAATTCTTCACGTATTCCTTTGATTCGGATCATGAACCCTTTGTTCTAGATCTCGATTTTTTTTTTTTTTTTTTAAAAAAACTTCCAGGAAATATAAATGTCCACCACGAAAAGGTAAACCTCTTAGGAATGAGAATTCAGGAGTTGTAGGTTTTGTAATTTTGGAAGAGAGGGAAAGATTTGAGAGGAGGAAGAAGAAGAATTTTTCTTCTCTATTCTTGGAGATTTTTTTCCAAGATCTCTCACTGACTCTTAGCAAGAAGAAGAAGAAAATGATCACTCAAAATTGAAACCTCTCTCACGTTCTAGTTGAGAGAGAATTAAGGGCTCCCTTTAATTAAATTACAATTAAAAATAATTTAATGTAATTAATAATTTTTTATATATATATATACACTATAACTCCTTCCCTTTAATTAAATTACAATTAAAAATAACTTAAATTACAATTAAATTACAGTTATTTTTAATTGTAATTTAATTAAAGGGAAGGAGTTGTAGTATATATATATATATACTATATATTATATCAGATATAACATAAACTTTTTATATTGTATTAAATACAATATAACCTACAGTTTTATTTTCTCTCAACAACGCATGGTATTTAAAGTAAATCATATTTATATTAAATTTAATTATATGAAATTCATTCATAAAATTAGTATTTATTTATTTATATATATATATATATATATATACTATAACTCCTTCCCTTTAATTAAATTACAATTAAAAATAACTTAAATTACAATTAAATTACAGTTATTTAATTGTAATTTAATTAAAGAGAAGAAGTTGTAGTATATATATATACTATATATTATATCAGATATAACATAAACTTTTTATATTATATCAAATACAATATAATCTATAGTTTTATTTTCTCTCAACAATGTATGTTATTTAACATAAATCATATTTATATTAAATTTAATTATATGAAATTCATTCACAAAATTAGTATTTGAATCAAATTCAAATATTTAATTCCTCTCAAAGTAACCTTTATGTTATAATGTACCGAATACATAATATTAATTATATCACGTATAACTAATTTAATTAATTATATCATATATAATTAATTTTCTCAATTAATTCGAACAATTCAAATTAATAAAAAATTGATTCTCATTAATCCCTGTTGAGCTACCAAGGGGACTTTATGGACCTGTAGATTAAAGCTTCAATGGTACTTGAATAATTAACTAAATTCCTTTAATTAAATTATTCAACATCTATTAACTACTGACCACTCCACTAAAGACTGACAGTTGCACTTTTCGCACTACATATATATTTCTGTGTCTATTGGATATATAACCAGTCAATAGTGCGATGACCCTTCACAAATTACTCGTAAGTACAACTAGGCCAAAATTATCATTTTGCTCTTGTAGTTACATCTAACTCCTTAAATACCACTGATCCTCTAATGAACAATAAGTCATAGTCCAACTATGACCAAATCCCTCTCAGGACAAGAGAGGGTGTGACAACATTGTTCAAGTCTCGGAATCAGCCCTTAAAGGAGAAGTTTATTGTTGGGATTGGTGATCTAAATCTCTCTTGTATTCTCGTATTCTGTAAACATTGTATAAACAAATTGTTATTAATAAAATAATTGTTATTTTATGAGCATTACTCAATCCAATAAACTAAGATTCTAGGTTATTTTATGTCATTTCAACATGTAATAGAGACATATAGGTGGATCATGTTTAAATGATAACCTAAATGGTCTATAGTAGATGGATAAGACTAGCTACCTTATCCTGGTGACACTACGAATATGGTCCGCTTTGTAGATATTACAAATATTGTAAAGTGCTAAAAATGATCTGATCCTGATCATTCATGTGAAGACATGTGACCGGGAGTATCCTATAGTAAAAGTTTGTATAAGACCGGACATGCTCATACATCATATAGTATAAATATTATAGTATATGTATGCATGCATTATAACATATCCATGCACAATTTATATTATAATTGTTATAATATATAGTTGAATGAATGTATGGAAAGTATGCCATAACATGATTCATTACTTAGTTATATAATTGTTATATATTAGTAATGAATGAAGATTGCATGAAGCTTGACATTACCTTAGGTTAATTTATAAATGTTATAATTAATTGAAGTATGTCAAGCATGCAATGGTTGGTTTAAAATTTTTCATTTATTTATAATTGTTATAACTAAATGAAATTAGAATTAAATTCAATAATTAAGAGTTTCATGCAAACCTTAGGCTATAATCATTTTTTAAAATTGTTTTAAAATATGATTGAGATAGACCTAAGATCACATTTCTAATGAGATTAGAAATCTAAGTTTAATCTTTTAGTCAGTTTAATAAGATTAAATTGACTCTTGATAAAAGATTAAATGTGTAACAAATGTATCTATAAGGGACCTTTTTGTTAAGGTGGGTTCTGGCTAGGCTAGGGTACTTAAGTTGATGGAAACGTCACACCCCTACCTGGGAACCTACCTAGAAGGTGAATTAGATAGATTTGTTACATGCATACAAGTTTGATCAAAGTCTATTAAAGAGTTTAATAAGACTTCAATCAAAATTGTTTAATCATCAAAGACAAGAGTTGTTTCATGTCCCAATCGATTTTTCCCTATGGTTGGCTCATTGGGGCAGAACTTTAGAACCTAAAATCAGGGGTTACACTTACACAAAATTATTAAGGATGTTAACAAATTTTGGACCAAATAATGGTGACTTTTAGCTACAGTGACAAGATGTTATTTCTATTTAATGGTTGAGAATTTCTCATTTCAATGAAGGGACACTTGATCACCCTACGGTTACTTTTGTCCTGTCTCATAGAAACATCATTGCAAAACAGATGTAACATAGGGTACACTAGACTATTTTGCTAAAAACTGATTAGTTTTCTTAAGTGGTTTAATGCAAGTAGACTAAAATAGTTTGTTCTTTTTAAGCAAATTCTTTAAATGGCTATTGCTACTTTAAGTTTACTTGTCGCGGATAAGTTAACGGGAGAGAATTACGCTAGTTGGAATAACACAATCAATACTACACTGATCATCAGTGATCTTTGTTTTTTCCTGATGGAGGATTGTCCTCCTATTCCAAATGCCAATGCTCCTCGAAATGTTCGGGAAGCATATGAGCATTGGAGATGGGCGAACGAAAAGGCCCGAGCGTATATCTTGGCAAACCTTAATGAAGTCTTGGCCAAGAAGCATGAGCCCATGCTCACGGCTCGTGAGATCATGGAGTCCCTGAGGGGAATGTTCGAACAACCATCTGCTCAGCTCATGCATGACGCTCTAAAATACATCTTCAATGCCCATATGCAAGAAGAGGCATCTGTTCGGGAACATGTTCTCAACGTGTGATCCATTTCAACTGGCAGAGATGAATGTGTGAAGCATCGATGAAGCCAGTTAGGTTAGCTTCATATTGGAATCTTTACCTGAAAGTTTCCTGCATTTCTGTAGTAATGCTGTTTTGAACAGGATTGACTACAACTTGATCCCTCTGCTCAATGAACTACAGACGTTCCAATCCCTGTTGAAAAGCTAGGAGTAGAAGGGTGAAACAAATATTGTTTCATCTTGTAAAAAGTTCCATAAAGGTTCGACTTCTGAAACTAAGTCTGTACCTTCTTCCTTCCGCACCAAAAAGTGGAAGAAAAAGAAGGGTGAAAAGGGGAAGGCTAACCCTGTAGTTGCTACTCATAGGGGTAGAAAACTCATTAAGGCTGGCAAAGGAAAATGTTTCCATTGCAACCAAGATGGTCATTGGAAAAGGATTTGTCCCAAATATTTGGCAGAAAAGAAGAAGACCAAACAAGTTAAATATGATTTACTTGTATTGGAAACCTGTTAGTGGAGAATGATGATTCTTCCAAGATTATTGACTCTGGGTCCATTAACCATGTTTGTTCTTCATTTTAGGAAATTAGTTCCTAGCGACAACTAGATGCTGGTGAGATGACGATGCGAGATAGAACTGGGCACGTCGTCTCGACTGTGGCAGTGGGAGGTCTCCTGTTGACTTTACAGAAAAAATTTCTTGCTTTTAAAGATGTTTATGTAGTTCCTAATTTAGAAAGGAACATAGTTTCTTTAAAGTGTTTTCTTGAACATTGTTATAATATCAACTTTCTTTCCAATAAAACGTTTATGTCTAAGAATGGTGTTGATATTTGTTCTGAAAAACTGGAAAATAATCTTTATGTGCTAAGACAATTAGTAACTAATGCCCTCCATAACACTGAGTTGTTTAAAACTGAAGTAATTCAACATGAAAGATTTAAAATTTCTTCTAAAGAAAATGCCCAGCTTTGGCACCTAAGACTAGGACACATCAATCTCAATAGGATTTAGAGGTTGGTGAAGAATGGACTTCTAAGCGAGTTAGAAGAAATTTTTTTACCTATATGTGAGTCATGCCTTGAAGACAAAATGACTAAGAGGACTTTTACTGGAAAAGGTCATAGGGCCAAAGAACCTTTAGGTGTAATACATTTAGACCTTTGTGGTTAGATGAATGTAAAAGCTAGGGGAGGTTATGAATATTTCATCACTTTTATTGATGATTATTCAAGATATAGGTACGTTTATTTAATGCAACATAAGTTTGCATCTTTTGAAAAGTTCAAAGAATTCAAGGTTGAAATTGAAAATGCATTAAATAGAACGATTAAAATATTTTGATTTGATCGAGGTGAAGAGTTTATGGATTTAACATTCTAGAACTATATGCTAGATCATGAAATTGTATCCCAACTCTCAGCACCTGGTACACCTTAGCAAAATGTATATTAGAAAGGAGAAATCGAACCCTATTAGACATGGTTTAGTCTATGATGAGTTACGCTTCCTTACCTGAATCGTTTTGGGGTTATGCAGTAGAGATTGCAATGTACATCCTGAACTGCGTTCCTTCGAAGAGTATTGCCAGAAGACCTTTGGAGTTATTGAATGGTTGTAAAGCTAGTTTACGTCATTCAGAATCTGGGGTTGCCCAGCACATGTGCTTGAGGCTAATCCTAAGAAATTGGAATCATGTTCAAGATTGTGCCTATTTGTAGGCTTCCCCAAAGAAATGAACGGTACTTCTTTGATCCTAAAGAAAACAAAGTATTTGTATCGACAAATGCTACTTTTCTTGAAGAAGACCACATAAGGGAGCATAGGCCCAGAAGTAAGATTGTGTTGAATGAGATTTCCAAAGAAACTATTGAATCTTAAATAAGGGTTGTTGAAGAACCTAATACCTCAACAAGAGTTATTGAAGTAAGTTCATCTAGTAGGTCAAATCCACCTCAAGTGTTGAAGCAACCTTGACGTAGTGGAGGGTTGCAAACCCACCTATTCGCTATATGGGTTTAACTGAAATCCTGACTATGGTAGTTGATGAAGAAGTTGACGATCCATCTTCTTACAAGAAGGCAATGGAGGATATTGGCAAGGATTAATGGATCTTGAAATGGAGTCTATGTACTTCAATTTCGTATGGGATCTTGTAGATCAACCTGATGGGGTTAAACCTATAGATTGTAAATGGATCTACAAGAGGAAACAAGGTGCTGATGGGAAGGTGCAAACCTTCAAGGCTAGACTGGTGGCAAAGGGTTATACCCAGGTTAAGGGAGTTAATTATGAGGAGACTTTCTCGCCTGTTGCCATGCTTAAGTCTATCAGGATCCTCCTATCTATTGCCTCATATTATGACTATGAGATTTGGCAATGGATGTTAAGACTGATTTTCTGAATGGCAATCTTGAGGAGACCATTTACATGGTGACTTAGGGATTCATAACCCAAGGTCAAGAGAAAAAGATTTGCAAGCTTGATTGGTCAATTTATGGACTGAAACAAGCTTCCCGATCTTGGAACATAAGGTTTGATACTGCGATCAATTTTATGGCTTTGATCAAAATGATGATGAGTCTTGTGTATACAAAAAGATCATCAACAGTTCAGTAGTTTTTCTAGTGTTATATGTATATGATATCCTACTCATTAGGAATGATGTAGGTTTACTGACTGCAGTTAAGAACTGACTAACGACCCGATTCCAAATGAAAGATTTGGGAGAGGCTTAGTTTGTTTTGGGTATTCAGATCTTTAGAGATCGAAAGAACAAAATGCTAGCTCTATCTAAAGTATTGTATATTGACAAGATACTTGTCAAATATTTGATGCAGAACTCTTAGAGGGGCTTATTGCCTTTCTGGCATAGAGTTACATTGTCTAAGGAAAAGTGTCCTAAGACACCTCAAGAAGTTGAGGAAATGAGACAGATCCCTTATGCATCTGTTTGGACAGCTTGTTGTATGTGATGTTATGTACTAGACTTGACTTCTGCTATGTAGTGGGGATAGTTAGTAGATATCAATCTAATCCAGGATTAGATCACTGGACCGCCGTTAAAAGCATCCTCAAGTATCTACGGAGAACGAGGGACTACATGCTTGTGTTTGGTTATAAGGATTTGATCCTCACAGGATACACAGACTCTGATTTTCAAACTGATAAGGATTCTAGGAAATCCACATCAGGACCAGTGTTTACTCTTAACAGAGGGGTAGTAGTATAGCGAAGCACCAAGTAAGGCTACATCACTGACTCCACCATGGAGGCTGAGTATGTAGCGGCTTGTGAAGCTGCTATGGAAGCCGTTTGGCTCAGAAAATTCTTGACTAATCTGGAAGTTGTTCCAGACATGTCAAAGCCCATCACACTTTATTGTGATAGTAGTGGTGTTGTGGCTAACTTACGAGAGCCTAGGAGTTATAAGTGCGACAAGCATATAGAGTGGAAGTATCATATCATCGAGGGGACGTGATTGTCACGTAGATAGCTTTGGAGCATAACGTTGCTGATCCGTTAATAAAGGTTCTCACGACTATGGTGTTTAAGGGTCACCTACAGAGTATGGGTTTGTGGGACAAACTACATCTGGACTAGGGCAAGTAGAAGACTTGTACTGGGCGCGTGTTATGCCCTAGATTATTATTTGTGTATTTTGTATTTTGACTATATTGTACACCCCACTAGCTTTAGGTCAAGTGGGAGATTGTTGGGTTGTTGCCCTAAATCTCGTAGGGTTCTATAGTTTTTAAACAATATTGAACAAACTCATGTGTATTTAATAAAATATATGATATTTATTCGTTGTCTATAAAATATATGATATTTTAGTTGCATTAACCGCAAACCAATAAACTAACATCCAAGATTATCTTTGTAACATTAACATGTATGTAGAGACATACGGGTGGTTCATGTTTAAGTGATAACCTAAATGGTCTGTAGTAGATGGATAACGTTGGGTACCTTATCCTGGTGACACTATGAGTATGACTCGCTTTGTAGGTGCTACAATTGTTGTAAAGTTCTACAAATGATATGATCCTGATCATTTATGTATAGACATACGAGCGAGAATATTCTATACAAAGGAGTTTGTATAAAACTAGACCACGAAATGTTTAATCTCATTATATGACACCATTCATAATAGAGACTTACATTTCACCAGGATGACCATAGGTAACATGACCTGAATCCTGAGTGAGTTGTGAACTCCTGCCTATAAGGGCGGTCCTTTGATTTGTATGGATGAGAGTGACCAGATTTCCGACTCAACAAGCCTACCATTTTGGGGATTCGTCTGATTGGGGAATTAGGAACACAACTACATAAGATGGAATTCACTCCTTCCTCGAGGCTGGGGTAAGTTGATAAATTGCTCCCTTAAGGGCTGATTCCGGGTCTTGAACAATGTGGGGCCACACCCTTTCCTGGCCCGAGAGGGGTTTAATCATAGTTGGACTATGATATATTGTTTATTATAAAGATCAATGGTATTTAAGGAGTTAGATGTAACTACAGATGCAAAACGGTGTATTGGCCTAGCTATTTTTACAAAGAATTTTTGAAGGGTCATCGTACTGTTGATTGGTTATATCCAATGGACATAAAAATATATATGTAGTGCGAAGAGTGCAGCTATCGGTCTTTAGTGGAGTGCCCGACAGTTAACAGATGTTGAATAATGTAATTAAAAAGTTTTATTAATTATTCATGTACGATTGGAGCTTCAAACTACAGGTCCATGAGGTCCCCTTGGTAGTTCAGTAGGATTAATTGAGGATCAGTTTTTGGATTAATTTGAATTGTTCAAATTAAGAGAGAGAGATAATTATATATGATATATTTAAGTTGTTTCAATTATATGTGATATAATTGTTATAATGTATTTGATACATTATAACTTAATGAGAGGAAATATATATTTGAATGAAATTCAAATATATTTTCTATGAATTGGATTCATACTTGTTAGATTTAATATAAATATGATTTATATTCAATGCTGTACAATAGAGAAAAGAAACTATAGTTTATATTGTATGTGATACAATATTAAAACTATAGGTCATATGTTATATTTGATATAATATATATATATATATACACACACACGATAAGTTAGTATCCTATTTATATTTATATTAATTATTATTTTAATAATAAGGGAGGGAGCTTTATTTTCTCTCCACCCACGTAAGTGGTTGGTGGTTATTTGTGGCAAGTAGAAAAGAAAAAGTTTCTTCTTTTTCTTAGAAGATAGAGAGTTGGTCGATTTTGACAATGAGAAAGACAATAGAAGTGTTCTGTGTTTTTATGGAGTTTTTGAGAACACTTTCATTCCTTCCTCCTTACCATTAAGTTTTTTCCTCAAGTCCAAAACAGCTAGAGCCCACCGCTCCTGGGTTCTCACCCTGAGAATACCGAGGTAACCTTCGTGGTCGTGTTCGTTCTTGTTCGAGGTTATTCTTGAAGAAAGTCTTCAAGAAGTTCTTGAACTGTTCGAAGGAAATTGTGAAGAAAGGTCTTCAAAGGTGAGATTTCTAAAACCTTTTCATTAGCATGTAGTAGTTTATAATTAAATACATATCTTATTTCTTGTCAACTAGAAAATTTACATTCAACGAAAAATGGAATTTGGTCGATCTGATTTTGCTCAAGGTTCTCTTCTCAAATAGTTCCTTCAAAATGTAAGTCTCTATTATGAACGGTGTTATATAATGAGACTAAACATTTTGTGGCCCGGTCTTATTCAAGCTCTTTTGTATAGAATATCCCCACTCACATGTCTATACATGAATGATCAAGATCAGATCATTTGTAGCACTTTACAATAATTGTAACACCTCAAAGCAGGCCATATTCATAGTGTCACCAAGATAAGGTAACCAGCCTTATCCATCTACTACAGACCATTTTGGTTATCACTTAAACATGATCCACCCGTATGTCTCTACATACATGTTTAAGCTACAAGATAACCTTGGATGTTAGTTTATTGGTTTGTGGTTAATGTAATAAATGTGGAACAAAATATCATATATTTTTTTAAATAAACCATGAGTTTGTTCAAATCATATACAAACTATACGACCCTATGAGATTTAAGGCATCAACCACACAACAATTACAAGAAATAATCAAGAGAAAAATTAACACAATAAATTGGTAACCCAATTCGATGAAACCACCTACGTCTAGGGGGCAGTGTGCCCAGGAAAGACAACTTCACTAATATGATTGGTAAACAATCACAATGTAGTACTTATCTGTAATGATAACACAATTATAGTCTCCCAAATAGCTTTATCACTCAACCATACACCAAGACTCTCCATAGGTTTGAGACTTCTTCTCACAAAAACTTAGGCTCTCCTTAAGTAGTAGAATCAACGAAGAATGTCTTAGGCTCCCCCTAAGATCGAGACTCAATTTCTATACGATTTGAGCTCTCCTTAAGTCGTGAGACTTCTTCTTACTTGTATATTTTCTTCTAGGAGCAAAGTTCGAATGGCTTAGGCTTCTCCTAAGCTATGAGAATCTATTCTCTAATGAATCACAATACACAAAAAGTAAACAGATCGGAGTATGTCTCCATGTGATGTAACTCTCTCCTTCTTACACGATCGATACACTTTCAATGTTGCTGTTGTAAAGGCAAAACGACCAACTCAAACTAGAGGACTAATTATCCTATAAATATGCACAACGGAAACACATAAGAGCAACCCTAACTTTTATAGCAATCGAACACTGAAAAAGGAAAATAATTGACAAATAATGACCTAGAAGGAAAAACCCGAAAAGGAAAGTATTTTGCAGAATCAACATTTCTGTAGAACATCCCTTCGCTAGAAAACTACATATGTAGAGTTAACTTAGATAATATCTGTGATATTTAAATAAATATTGCCAACCACATAATATTTAACACCAGTGAAGGAGGAAACCAATCAGCAATGTTTGACCATGTAGTGGGCCTCCACAACATACTTTCCATTAGACTCCATGTGAGCATACACTCGTATGTTCTTGAAAGAGTTTTTCAATCAAATCACTTATAGAATAGTGTCTGCTGGATGGCGTTGGAACAACAAGTTATTTTATATCTCCTAAATTTGTCAAGCAAATGCTTTCAGGAGTTTGGACAAGATTATTTTTCTTTTTTACTACTTCATAATTGTAACAACTAATTGGCAATACGTGTGAAGTAGAAAATTGAGCATTTGACAACGAGGTCAACAATGCAAATTTTATGCCAATTGACCTATAAACATTATGACAACTTGGTATCAATTTCAAACCACAAAAATTCTTGATAACAATTAAAAAATACAAGTGAAATTGAGAAAAAAAGAGGCATTAATATTTTATACAAAGTTATCTTCGAGATATCAAGATTAGACATAAATTCAGGGTAAAAGTGTACAAGTTTAGAGAATAATAGACACAAACTTAAAAATTTAGGGATCTTGTTAAGAATTTGAAAATGAAAGATGAACAGAAAACATAAAGCAATAGAGAATCAACGCATACGTGATTTACTAATAAGGTGTTATCTATGCCCACGGATGGAGGGAGAATAGTTTACTATTAGAGAGAATGATTTAGACTACAGATCAGAAGCCTCTCTAGAGTTAGAGAGTTTATACAATGCATGTCTCCAAATCCTAGAGTTAGAAACGTAAATAATGTAATCGTTTGAAGCACTAGATATCAAATTCAAGGTATTTTAATATATTTGTTAGATATTTTTTTAAATTTTTTTAGAGATTATAGATTAAATAAACACAAAAAAGGTCCGAGTGTTTTGAACTGATCAACTCAAAAATAACCCGACAAGATGAAAAAGTTTATAGTATAATAAAGTGTTAGGCAGGGATATGCGGTGATCTAGATGATTTTATAAATTAAATATCATGATCTACAAAGTTTAGACTTTAAAGTATGGAAAGAACTATTTAATATTAAGTTTGTTGACATGAAAGCAATGATGCAATTCTCGGTGTTCGAGTCCATTAATGTAATAAAGTTGCCTTCTTTGCTAAGATTATACTGTGAAAAAGCAGATCGCAAATTTTACCTAATATTGATACCCACCATCATTGATTTTATCAATCCTATTGCAACCATTTAAATAATGTTAATGTTGGATAAAAAAAGAAAAAGATGTTAATTTTTTCTTATTTTAAGGGATTTTTTTTTAAAGATACATTTAGATTATAAAGTAAAAGTAGCAACTTTATTGATAAAAATTGACAGCTCCATCAAACTCTAAATATACAAATCTATCATTGAAAGCTTATAAAGAGAAGGGAGAAATCATCATTTCAAGCTCTTGAAGATGGTGAATATTTACCATTCTGCCTTTGAACATGTCAAGATTAGAGGTATTTTAGACTTTCCCCTACTTGAATTTCATTGTTTTATTTGATTCAATGAAATTTTTATTTATTTATTCACAAATTTTGAACTATATTTTACTTACTTTCTTAATGTTGGCCATCGAGTTGAACTTGTACTCCTTATCACATGGTTCCTAATCATTAAATAACATTCTTCCCAACTCTTTATTTGAAGCCACACAAATTTGATAATAGGAATTTGATATTTGTAGGTCAATAGTCCCGATCACCTTATGACTCAAATGGTTGTTGGCTAAAGAGTATGTTTAGGAGTAATTTTGAGATGGTCAAAATCACTTTTTTTTTTTTGCCAAAATCATTTTTCTTAAAATGATGGTGTTTGACATGAGCTAAAATTGATTTTAGAAAAATCTAAAATCATTTCAAATTGATTTTGGAGGAATTAGTTGATAGGTGAATTTTGTTAAGTGATTAACTTGAAATCAACCCAAAAATGACAATCTAATTTAGTTTTTGTTAAAATATTGTTGGTTAGTTATTTGTGAAATATATATTTTTTAAAATCTTAGATATTGAAATAAAAGATGGCGGGCAGTCATTAAATTTTTAATTAAACAAACAATTATATATATTTTGAATTTTCTTTCAATATCTAATATAAATATTCATCTTACTCAAAATATCAATCGTGCATATAAGAATTTAACAATAAAATAGATAGAAATAGATATTTACCATAATATTTAGTTAAATAATAATTTCTCAAACAGAAATACAATTTTGAGTAATTGGATAACTCTAAATTTACTTTTAGAACCAAATATAATAATTCAAAATCACTTTTCAATATTTGAAAATCACTTAAAAAAATTTGGAATCAAACATAAATTTAATTGGTTAAAAATCAATATTACAAAATCAATTGTACCTAAATCTCCTTTTCTAAAATCACTACTTCGACTATTACTCCCAAACGTATCCTAAAAACTCTATCTAATTAGTACTCTTATTCGATCCAAAAGCGTTCTCTTAGTGATTTTTCACAAAGTATTTTAAGTGCATTTAGACTATTTCAAAATCACTCACAAATAAATTTCAAATATGATGTCTTTAATTAATAATTACTTTTGGTATTGGCAAAAGTAATAGATGCTTTTGTTCTTACCTCAAAGCATTTTCTTAGTAGTTTCTCACAAAGTATTTTAAGTACAGTTAGACTCTTTCGAAATCATTGCAAATCAATTCCAAACATAATGGCTTTAATTAAGAATTATTTTTGGTGTTCACGGTGTATATCTCAAAAAGTATAATTCTACCGAAATTGTACAAGAGTATAAATACCATACTAATGGACTAAAAGTAGGATCTATAAATACTCTAACCATCCTATAAATACATAAGAAATAAGAGAGTCACTGAAGTAGAAACATTAGCCAGAGGTAGAACACCTGTCAGTAGGATCACTAGCCCAATCAGCATCGAAGTAGTCGAATAATATCAGGGAAGACTATAAAGAGAACTAAAGTCCATGTCCCAAAGTACCATTGACATAACGAAGGATGTGAAGAACAACAATAAAATGAATGATACATTCTATTTTGATAGTTCCTCAAATTACAGTAGAACAAAATGCATTTTTGATTTCTAAACTTTGATGTTATAATTTATTCGACCCTTTTATTTTATTTTTCTTTTATATTTTATTTATTTTTGCTATTAATTTTGCTATTTACAAAAATAATTTCTATATTTATATTTTATTTTAATTTTCGATATGTATATTATTTTTTTATAGTTAAACTTTTGAGTATTAACGTTTACCATATGCATGTTTATATATAATTTTAATTCTAATATTCTAATATTTTTAGTATATCTGAAACTGAGTAGAATTTTACAATATATATAGTTTGCTGACTAAGACATTAATTTAACTTAACATTAATATTTTACAAACACAACATTTACATAATAATATAATTAAGTTGGATTTAACTCGACACATTTAAGAGAAATGACTTGAATTAGAGATGACAGTGTTGATCAAATTTAGACAACATATGAAATATAGGATAAAACTTTGTTATTATATTTAGTTGTCATCAAAACTTACTTGTATTAGATTATATAAACTTTTAGTAATCAATACTTTTGCTCCGACCTGGAAGCATTTTCTTAGTGGTTTCTCACAGCAGTTTGACTCTTCCGAATTCAGTCACAAATAAATTCCAAACATAATGGCTTCAATTAAGAATCATTTTTTTGTATTGGTGAAAGTACTTTCGATCATTACAAAAGACTGTAACTATATTTCACAAATTCAAAACAGTTTTTTTTTTTTGAACAAATAGATGAACTTTTTCCTTTCAACTAACATAACTGTTTTGTAAAATAGATTCTATCCAATAATCGACATAACTAGGATGACCTCACTTGTTCTAGGCTTTTATACAAATTGTGAATGCATTGCCATTAGAATTAAAAGCAGTGTCAGATTTAAGATTTTATATGGGGGCACAAGTTCATGTATATACATATATTTTTTTTTACAAGATATATATACATGTAATTTTAAATTGATTGGAGTGATATTCAAATTAAATAATATTAATTAAGTTAAATTAGCTAACATGAGTATGAACTCAGTTGGCATAAACTTACTATTAACTTCAAGGTCAAAGGTCCAGTCTTCCCACCCTATATGTCGATAAAAAAAAAAAGTTCAAATAAAGTTGGGGCTTCTCCATAAATAGACTAAAATAGGATACAATGTTACAAAAATGTTAGAAACTTACAATATTTACAAATTTGTCAAATAATTAGGGATTTTTATATAATATGCCAATTATACCTTTCAATATTGCAATCTTTATTATTTTAAAAAATAATACTGAAAATACAGAAATTAATAGGACCGAAATTTAGAAGAAAATTAAGAAAAAAAACTTATGTAACTAGCAAGTATCTTTTAGCACACTTTCTACGTGGAAACCCATATGGTTTTAGAATTTTCAAATTCCCTTAATTCACTATTATTGATATCTAAATGGTCATATATATATATATATATATATATATATATATATATATATATAGACAGACAAAAGACTAAGAGATGATAATTCAACTATAGATACTATAATTTTGAGTGTTTGGTGAGTTTTAATTTATATTTTGGAAACTGTTTTATGATGTTGCTAATTATATTTAATGAATATCTTGTATCATGTGGATAACTTTATTCTAGAAAAGAATTGAATACTAATGATATTTAGTATTATGGAGTATTTCATGTGTGGATTTAACTAAAAATGAGTACATGAAGTAAAATCCATCAAAATCTAATTAAATAATATCTAAACTATAAAATAATTTATTTCTAGTATCAAAAGTAAATTATACAATGAAGAACTTATGGTTGAGAAAAAGTTAAACTTTTTATAATCATGAATTGCTATAGAAAACTTATATAAAAAAATTGAAATGCTACCAAAAGTTTATAGCATAATTATAGTCATGTGAAAAGACCAAACCTGGTTATAACATAAAATTAAAGTTATAAATACTATATTATAGAGTAAAAAAAATGTTATTATCAATCGAAGAAAGCACATTATTTTAACTATATTAATATAATATAGCTTTAATAAAAAATCCTATAAGATATTTTTATAGCAACATAAATAAGTTATATCTTCATATTCTATTGTAGAGTTTGTCGTTATGAGTTTACAGCGCGAAACGGTTGACTTTGTTCTCAAGAGGAGGAAAATTGGATAAAAAAGTATTTAAGATCAATAATCAAACAAATATCATATTACTCAAATATTTAAAAAGATGAAGAAGCACATATTGACGAAGAGTTAGACATGCTAGCATATTAAATAAAAGAAAACATAGATAATAAAAAATAAAACAACTTACTTGAAAGAGAATTGAGAAAACAAATTGTGAAAAAAAGGAAAAAAATGACTTGTGGTTAAAAAATGTGGAGGATATTGTGGAGATGAGAAAACAAATTGTGAAAAAAATTATGGTTAAAAGAGGGAGAGAAAACCGAGAGCGAGAAAGGTTGGAGAATAGAGAAAAAAAAAAAAACTTTTTAAGAGAGTTTATGGAGAGAAAAAGGATACTGAGAAATAAGAAAAAGAGTAGGCTAGAGAGAGTGTATGTGTGAGTGAGAGAGAAAAAGAAAGATGGCTAGAGTTATATATATATATATGAAAAAAATAAATGAAATTAATTTTTTTAAAGGGAAAAGTAATACTTTTAATTTAAAAGGATTTGTTTGATTTTTTATAGAAAAATATGTGACTAAAATAATTCCTTCTAAATTTGAATAAATCTAGCCATTCTCCCTACAAGAAAAATATGATCATTAAATCTTCAAAATTTTATTCTCCCTAAATGCGAAGATGAAAAGAAAAGATTATTCTTTTAACTGTTATGAAAAAAATGAACATTAAAGCTTCAAAATTTGGCCCTCCCTAACATGCATAGATGGAAAAAAAATCTTTTATTTTATTTTATTTTGTTTAAAGAAAGAGAAGAAAATAGAACTTATTTTTATTTATTTATTTATTTTTCTTAAAAGTATGTGAATACTAAATGATCGAAAAAGATACAAAATTACACAAAATAAAAATTATGAAATACAAATCCCGGACATTTTTAGGGGTCTACAATATCTATTACATCTCTACAAAAATGCTATACAAAGTCTAGACTTTCAATAATAAAAACTGTCAGAAACTTTAATAACATTTTTTATTGCGATAAAAAATGCTATAAAAGACTTTCTATATCATTTTAGACATGCAATTGTAGCTCATATTATTAAAAGTTTTCAACATTTTGTAGGATTTTTTAATCCTATAAAAAGGGCCCTAAAAGACTTTTTGTTACATAATTTTAGGGCTGTTATTGTTCTTTAATAGCATTTTTATAACAATAAATTTGGTGCTATAATGGTTTCTATAGCACTTTTTATGTGTTCTTATAACATTTGATTTTAATATTATATATGTTTTTATAGCTTTTTTAAATGCTATTGTAGGTTTTATAACAATTTCTCGTTACTATTTATTATTAATAGTAGCTAGAACCATAACTTTTAAAACTTTAATGTCACAAATAGTTTCATTTGCATTCTTTAAAATATCATATAAAACTATTTAATTTCAAGCAAACATAGTACACCATGTTTGTTTACAACGAAACTAAATATCCAACAATAAAATAAATTTAACAAGTAATTTTTAGTGAAAGTTGGCTATAAAATACACAATTTACTGAGTATAGTAGCATGAGTATAATATAGAAAGTTAGGTGAGTTGTTATTTCCACTTGACATATTTAGTTGATTCTAGTTTTGATTTGTAGCATACTAGTCTATAACTGTAATTTGAGATTCAACTTTGGAGACAAAAATACTTGCGAACGATGTTCCAATTTTTATTTTACGTTGAAAACTTGCAAACCTACATTTCCATTCAAACATAGTTAAAAGTGTACACATTTATGCATAGGGGGACACATTTTGAAAATTTAAACACAATGGCAAAATCTAAGAAAACTAGTCAAATTATAAATAATGTAACCTAGAAACAAATACGTAAAATAAAGATATCCATTAAATGAGTTATTGAGAACAAGAATGGAGTACAACTTAAATTAAGAATTGCTTTTTTTAACCTAAAAAAGTTTTTACCTTACAAAACTAACATCTTTTTTAAAAAATTACTTTTCTAACCTCCTTATTTTTTGAGATTTTAAGTAGAGGATCCCATATGGTGAAAATAACATTTTGTCTTCTATTCAAGTGTCTACAATTTTATCTTTTTTCTAATACAACTTTTCGTACCCGATTTCAATGTTAAACCTTAAACTTCATTTTTCCATTTTATTTTTTACCATATTTTTGGCAAGTTTCAACTAATATTTGTGGTAGATTTATTGTTCTTTTAGAAGAAAAAAAATGGGAAAACAAAATTTTATTGAGATTTCTGGTAAGGATTGAAAATTTTTAGGTAAAAAAAACTTCTTACGTAAATTTTTCCTTACAATTGAAAATTGGGGGAAATTCATTAAATTTCAATTTTTATGAGAAATTACTCTAAATTACAGAAAAAAGTTGGAGTTGGAATTGGGTAAAAAATAAACTGACTTAAGTTGAAGGATAAAAAATAAAATTGATAAAAAGGAGAAAAAAGGCTATTGAAAAATTTACAGTAAGCTATTTTTTTTTTTGGTAAGAAACTTACTAAAAAATATTCAGTAAACTTACGAGGAAAATTTCGGTTAGCCTGAAGTTAAGTATAAAGAAATTGGATTGGCAACCAAGATTACTTGAAACTTTTCTTAAAAAAATTCAAAGTAAAAGTCAACCTTACGGGGTCAACTTCATGAGAAAGTTAACCTTCCCGTAAGGTTGACTTCCTCGTAAAGTTGACTCCCCGTAATGTTGACTTTGACTTACTTTTTTTTTTAGGAAATTTTTAAGGAATATTGATTGTCAACTCAATTTTTTTAAACTTAAACTCAAACTAACTGAAATTCCTCCAATAAGTTTACTAGATATTTTCTAGTAAGTTTCTTACTAGAAAATTAGCTTACTATAAATTTTTGAGTAGCTTTTTTTCCCATTTTTATCAATTCTAATTTTTTTATCCTTCAACTTAAGTTAATTTATTTTCTTTACCCAATTCTATCTCCAACTTTTTTTCCGTAAGTTTAAGTTAATTTAATTTCTTGTAAAAATTGAAATTTATTGAATTTTTTCAATTTTCAATTTTTAAGGAAATTTTTACATAAGGACTTTTTTTACCTGAAAATTTTCAATCCCTACAAGAAATCCCGAGGAAATTTTGTTTTCTAATTTTTTTTTAAAAATAACAATAAATCTACCACAACTATTGGTTGAAAGTTGCCAAAAATATAGTGAAAAACAAAATGGAAAAATAAAGTTTAAGATTTAAAAAGTAAGAAAGAAGTTAGAAAAAGTAGTTTTTAGAAAAGATGTTAGTTTTGTAAGGTGAAATTTTTTAAGGTTAAAAATAACCATTTCCAAAAGTTACAAATAATTTACTTATGTTCGATTAGGCATAACTAAACAAGAAAACTAATTATTCATGACGAAGGAAAATGTGAATGCAAGATATATATATATATATATATATATATATATATATGAATCCAAATAACATTTCCTAAAAAATTAAATAAAAAGGGTGGTGTCTTTTCTCTTACTTGGTGAAGGAAATTTAGTTAACAATCATTAAAACTCAAACAACATTCATAAAATAAAAAAAATATGAAATGATATCAGAGAGTTCATATCCTAGACATTTTTTTTTTTTAAAAAAAAACTTTAGCAGAATTAATATAATTCCACAAATAAAAGGGGCAAGAGGTTGCATCAAAACCAATATATTATGTGCATGACTAAAATTACAAAAACCTTTTTTACAAAGTTTTGGCATTAACAAACTTCAAATGGGAGGGAAATACAAAATAGTAATAATAAATGAGTTAGACAAAGAGTAATTCCTTGATGGTTAGATCTTGTTTTAAACGTCTTGGTAGTATTTTCTTTTCAGACTGGACGGTGAGAGAGGATAACATGGGAATAAAAGGATTATGCATTAAGAAAATAGGATAACTTCTTCAGATTTTACTTAGCTCATGATATTAAGCTTTTCCCTTACCCCGTTGAGATTACTGACTTATGGAAAATGTTAGAATGAAAACAAAAGTAGAGGAAGTGATGAATGGAGATATAATGATATTGAGATAGAGATATAGTTGTTGAATACATGTGAATAATTTCTTAAATTACAATGTAGTACAACACAAAATGATAACAGAATAAGGTGAAAAGGTAGTTGGTTGTAATTTCTTGCTCTCAACAGGTGAATGTCTAGGCTGTTGGTGTTGAGATGGTTGAGCTGGATGGAGAAGGCCCTCTCAGACTCTTACTTCGGTGAGAGTCTGATGATGAATTGGGGTGAGAAAAATGGAGTTGGATTTCTCTCTCATAAACTCTCTAATGATCTCCTCTTCTTCTTAGTGTCAAGACTCTATTTATAGAGCCACACATTGTTTCTTGTTGGTATTCCCACTCTGATCAGTCGTCATCGTTTGATGCGGTAGATGCAAATATCAGCATACTAAACATGGTCAATGTTATGGAAGCTTGATAGAAAATCCACTGGTACAGTTTCATAGATCCCGAGACATGCAATCATCTGTTTTGTTGGGTTTTATGTCCTAAAACTTGTGGTTTGTAAATGATAAACTTATTCTGTAAATCAATAAAGTTGTTATTGAAGTTTGATTCAATAAAGTAGTTATTGAATATATGAATTGTTTATTTCGTTTTAGAAATAAATTCAATAAATTAAAAAATCTATGACTATTTTATGAGTACTTGAACTTTATGTGGAGACATAAGAGTGGATCAGGTTTGAGTAAATAGTCAAAATGATCTATAGTATACGAATAAGATTGGGTGCCTTATTCTGGTAACATTATTAGATGCGACCCACTCTGTAGTTGTTACAATTGGTTGTAAAGTACTACAAATGAAGTGATCCTGATTCGTTTATGTATTAACATGAGGAGTGAGGGCATCCTATGCAATGAGTTTGCATAAGATCAGACCAAGAAATAAATTACTCTTACTTATAATGCTGTTTACTATTTAAGACTGACTATTTCAAAGTGATGACCTAGGTAACTTAACCTTAATCCTAAGCTAACTCCTTAATCCTGAGCTAACTATGAACTCCTGTTCATTCGAATTATCCTTAGATTTGCAGGAGTGAGTTTTGGCTAAACAGCGCCAGCTAAAAAAGCCTCCCATTTTAGGGGTAAGACCGGATAGGTAGCTAAGGACATAGAGTGCAAGAGGAAATTCTCTCCTACTAGCTTTTAGGGTTAGTAGAGAGGTTGTTCTTTTACGTGCTAACTTTGGGTCTTAAAAAAGGGGCCCCACCCTCTCATTGGCCCGAGAGGGACTCAGTTTGACGATTGGATCATAAACCAATTGTTCATTAGAAAATCATGGAACTTAAGGAATAAGAGTTAATCTCAGAGGTAAAACAACTATTGACCCTGACGTTATTATGAATAACCTGTGAAGGGTTAACTTACTAATCATAGTTATATTGAGTGGACACAATATACCTGCAGTGAGGGGAATGCAACTACTGGGTTTTAGTGGAATGACTCGGTAGTTAATGAATGAGGGTTAATTCGATTTAAAGAGTTTAGTCAATTAATCTCGGATTGTTGGAGCCTATGATCTGTAGGTCCATTAGGTCCCCCTACTAGCTCATAAACGAAATAAGCCTTAGAATAGCGTGATAAGTTAATTTGAAGCGTTCAAATTTGAATTAAGGGAATTAGTAATTATATGCGATATAATTACACGTTTGAATGAAACAAAACTGGAAATCGATTAATATTTAAATATGATTTAAATATTAATTTCATGAATAAATTAAGTGGAATTGATGAAATTAATTTAATATCACATATTAAATTAATAGAAAATTAATTAATTGAAAATTAATTTTTAGTAACAAAAATTAAAAGAAAAATAGAAAAATAGAATTTGAAAAATCTCAGAAGTGGGATTTTCCCACTTTGGTGAGAACAAACATCTTAGTCATGTTCCACCTTCGAATTCCACATCAATCTCAAGTAGAAGTTGTGTGTTATTGATGCAATCTGATTGCATGATACTCTTGCATAAAAACACATTTATTCAGCTGGAAAAATGTATGCAAACTGGTTGATTTTGTTGAGATTTGAAGTTGAAGAAAGGTTCTTCAGCTGGGTGAAAACCAATGAGTGTCTTCTCAAGATCTTTTGTTAATTTAGCTTGTTTTGAGTCCCAAAATTCAATCTAAGGCTCTTAGAGAATAGTAGGGAAGTCCTAGTGTAGTTCATGATCAGAAAAGGAAAGGATTGCAGCTGATTTTTTAGGAAAAAAAAGATCTATACAGGTATTTATGAAATCCTCTTATTATTTGATAAACATGCTTAATTTAGAGCTAAAATTGATGATTTAGTGTGCTATGATTATGTTTTCTTCTACTACATGCTTGTTCTAACCAACATGTTTGTTCTTTGAAAGATCAACGCATGCAGCATCTCTTGCGATCATTTGCAAAATAAATACTTTTGGCACAATATGCTCATGATATGCGGTTAGCGGGTACCTTTGAGACATTTTAGCGTAATCTTGATATTTAGCATGAATTCTAAGTATGATTGACGCATAATATTCTTTCGTTCCTTCATTATTCTAAGAAAAAGGCTACAATAACTTGTATTTCTACAAGTTATCACTCACCCATGCAGATTAAAAGATAATCCCGAATAAACAGGAGTTCATAGTTAACTCAGTATTAAGATCAAGTTACCTTAGGTCATCAATTTGAAATGATCAGTTTTAATGGTAAATGACGTTATACGAAAAAGTGACTATTTAGTAGTTGGTTGTTATGAAAACATCTTTTGCATATGATACCCCCACTCGCATGTCTCCGCATGAACGATTTTAGGATCATATTGTTTTTATCAAATACAAAGCGGGCCGCATCCATAGTGTCCCCAGGATAAGATACCCAATCCTATCCTTATACTTATAGACCATTTTGGCTATATACTCAAGCCTGATCCTCTTTTATGTCTCCACAAAAAGTTCAAGTATTCATATTATAGCTAGGGTTTCGTTAGTTTATTGGATTTAGGCTTTACAAGTGCAAATTACACATTTAATAACATCTTTTTGCAAATAGAATATGTTTAATGTTTACAAACTGCGAGTTTTAGGGACATACAACTTAATAACGGGTAGAAATACACGTTATTACAACGTAAATAAGTAAAACAATGAGAGAATGCGACGGTAAAAATAAACAATATCATGTCCAAAAGCGCTAAACTAAAGAAATTGCAATCGCATGTGCCCATCGCATAAAAACAGTTAATTTACTTATTTTGTGCAGGAAAAATGCGTTGGCGCAAGAGAAATTACGATCCAAAGGAATTAGGCGTCCGCACGCTTGAAGATTGCGATCTCAAAGTCATGCAATCGTATGCGATCGTGAGAAGTTACTCACAAAGGTGGCCGCATAAAGACTGTGCATCAAGGTGACAACATAATAAATCATGAGGGGATGGAAAGCTGATGACGGTCGAATATGAATTTAGTTGACAAGCCGTTAAAGCCACACTACACTGTAGCAAGTACACTCAACTTTCGGTGACCATTAATCGACGCATCAGAGCAGTAGATTTAATGACCGCCCATCATTGCAATCATTAGAAAGAAAGTCTGCTTCACCTTGAGCTCTATAAATACCGAAGGCCGCCATTGTAACAAGATATCATATACAGATCATATACAAGTTAGAGAGCCGTTAGTCCGTTCATGTACATACTCATACTTAGATTTAGAGGACGGAGACGAGTTAGGAGACGAAAAAGTCGAGAGATCATTCTCGGACAGATCAAGAGATTGCCGGAAAGTGCTACAAAGAGAGAGGGCCAACACTTGCGAAAGCAAGAATATTCATCTGGACAGAGTTGGAGTGAAAAAGACAGTGTAAAAGGCTACGAGAAGCAAGATATTGCTTACCGGGCTTCTTATCTCTAAATTCCATTGCAATTTTGTATTTAACACTTTATTTATAGAAAATAGAAATCTCATTTCCTCTCCACACTTCGCATGAGTAGCTAAATTTCCAAATGGGTAGAGAAGTACTTAGCTAGCATGAGATTTACATTTTATGCGATCATCTTGTCTTATGTATGCGTCATTCGCCCTTTAGAGATACTTGAGAGAGTAGTCTAAAGATAAAATCTAGACTTGAGAGAGTCAGATTAGAATCTAGGCTTGAGAGAGTCAGATTAGAACCGCATAAGCAAAAAATAGACACTTAAACATAAGTTCTATCGTTATTTACACATCACATGCACCCTAGAAATAGGATATGATAGTATGCGGTCACCTTGTTTTATGTGTGCATTATGCATCATCGCATAGACAAGAACAGAGCCTTAGACATAAGTCCTATTGAATTTTTCGTATACATCGCATGCGTCCTAGAAATAGGAATTATGACATTTGCATTGAGAGATGATATGCTGTTATTTGTGTGTAGCATGATCGTATAACTTGTATGTAATCTTAGGAAATGTTAACTAAACCCCTTCTCAACCCGTTCATCGCATACTCATTGTACTTCTCAATTTCATCAATTCTTCGTTCGAACTCAGTCATTTAGGAAATATTCTTAATCAAAATACCATCCAACTCATTTGTTTTCACCACCGCAAGAGAATCAAAGTAGCTGTCACATATTTACTCAGTAGTCCCTGTGTTCGACCTTGGACTTACCAGGAAACCTAGTGAGGCTTATACTTGGATCTTATTAGGAAAACTTGCATCGCATAACACATACCACCGCAAACTCACATCATAATTGCATCACAATTCACAATGCATTACAACCCAATGGAAATGTCATCACAAGAGTTCATATCCTAGACATTTTTTTTAAAAAAAATTTAACAGCGTTAATACAATTCCACAAATAAAAGGGGCAAGAGGTTGCATTAAGACCAATATATAATTTAGAGTTCAGTTTTGGTTTTTGAAGCAACATTTTTTATCTTCAGACAACTACAGAAAAATGGAGTAAACATTATCTGGAAAACATAAAATTTACCTTATCCACATCCTCACCATTGTAACATTAATCTAAGCCATTAGCATTCATATCAATAACAAGGACACTTATGTGCATGATTAAAATTACAAAAACCTTATTTAATAAAGTTTTGGCATAAACCAACTTCAAATGGGAGGGAAATACAATATAGTAATAACAGAGAAGTTAGAAAAAGAGTAATTCCTTGATGGTTAGATCTTGTTTTAAACAATAAGAGGACAAAAAGTAGTGTTTGTTTCAACCTTTATGATAACACCTGGAATCATGTTCAAATGAGAAGGATACATAAATCTCAACATTCCATTTGATGGATTATGTATAGCTTTCATAGCCAAATAGTTTCACTTACAACCATAAAGTATAAGCACTAGGAGACAAGAATATTGAAACAATTTATATATATTTGAGCCCTTTTTGGTGTCGCACCAAAAAAAACTATGAATCAAAAGAAATTTATACTACCGAACTACTCCTATCACTAAAAAAACGTAGCAACAATGGTAAGTACGAGGTCAAACCACAGGGAGACACAAAATTAATTCCCTCTTAAGCTAAATTTGACTGTGGAAAAACAGTAAAAACGGGGTTTTGGGTTTTGATTAATTTGAAAACATGTAGGAAAATAAATTGCAAGGGATAAATGTAAACAAGAATTGGTTCATCTAGTTCTCAGATCAAGTTAGAAATTCAATGTCATTTCAATCATTGTTTTCAGTCAATTGACTATGCAATTGAATTATGCATGCATAATTAACCGCTCGATTCGTTCTAACTAGCTCCTACAAAGGCAGACAATTAGTGTGAATCTAACTGAGAAAACATCTTAATTATTAATTAAGGTCGGAAAGCCAATACCCTAATTAAAGTACATGCTTCTAAATTTTATAGGGTTCAATAGCGGTCATATAGAACTAAAAACACATGCATTAAAATTTAAGATTTAATTATGTCGATTAACTGTCAGGAAAGCCGTATTCAATTAACCAATTTTGTTTTTTAACATAGCAACTCATGCATCCTAGGAATAGCCATCAAATGCACAATTTACTATTGCAACTTATCACCTTAGCAATACATTAATATGCAAAAATAAACTTAAACAAGACATTCATGCAAATTGTGACGAACTAAGAATTGATTAGCATGCACGATTAAGCATGAAAAGTCAGCCTCAAAATCATGCTTGGGAATTTAAACTGATTTAAAGAAAAAACATAATTCAGAGTTGCAATCATCAATTAAAATTAGAAAACTTAAGATATTGACATCGAATCCTTGATCTAAGAAATAGATATAAAATTACCTCATCGATTCATGGACAAACCCATGAGATACAATCCAATCCGCGATTACAATCCAAAATTAAACTAAAAACTAACATAAAGATACTGAAAACATCAAAGGGGAAGAATAAAACTCGGCCTCCATGAATTTCAACATAAAAATGACCTAAAACCGAAGAAAGGAACTTAAAGGTTTAAACGCAACATTGCAACGCTAGGAAGAAGCGTTGCAACGCTGCCCTGTATTTGAGAAAAAGAAGAAGAATGCGCGTGGAGCAAATTAGCATCAAGGTATTCGGAGCATTGCAACACTGATTACAGTGTTGCAACGTTGCCTCGCACGCTAGAATTCTATCTTCTCTCGTTGGGCGAGCGTTAGACTTAGGCAAAGACTGAGCGCTGCGACCCTGAAATAGGAGTATCTTGGTCATTTTCACTCTTTTGAAGCCTGAATGCTCAAATCAACTCCAATTTGCTCCAAATTATCCCCGTTTAGCTTTAAAAGGACACTTCTACCTCTTGGTTGTTTGGTACCTAAAAAAAAAAAGAAAATAAACATATAAAATCCAAGAACGAGCTCAATTAGGCTAGGAATAATAGCTCTTTTTGAGAGCTATCATGCAACGTTGCAACGCTGCCCTACACACTAGCATTCTGTCTTCTAGCATCGACGAGTGTTAGACTTAGGCAAATATTGAGCATTGCGATGTTGAAACAGGGGCATTTTGATCATTTTTGCTCCTTTGAAGCCTGAATGCTCAAATCAACTCCAATTTGTTTCAAATCATCCATGTTTAGCTCCAAAAGGACAATTCTACCTCTTAGTTGTTCGAAACCTACAAAATAAGACATAACACATAAAATCCAATAACGAGCCCGAATTAGGCTAGGAATAATAGCTCTTTTTTAGAGCTATCAATATATCAACTCTCTTTACTAAGCGACTTGGTAAGTAGCCTGAAAAAATAAACTTGCTAAGGAATATTCTGATAATGAAAACTTCGTCGAATCAATAGTTAGGCTCAACCCACTGCAATTAATGAGCTTAAAAAGTACAAAGATGCACACACAAATTCATTAGTTTGGACAATTTGGAAGGCTATACTTGCGTTTTTGAAAATTCATCATTCCTAACTTGAAGCAAAGTTCAACCTCATCGACTTCAATGAAAATTAGAACAGTGGCATTTTTTTGTCGAATAGTGGAAACTCCACGAACAATTTTCTTTCCTATGTGTATAAAATTTGGTGACTTGGGGACTTCATGGTTACCAAATACTAATTAAATTAATTACCTTGAAAAAGCAAGAAAATGAATAGAACATAAAAAAGGCTGAACATGACGAAAGAAGTGTAGTAGATACACCTGGAACAAATGAGCTCGATCCAAGACCAGTTCCATAGTTAGAAAAAATGACTCTTTCTATAGGGGCAAACTATAAATGAGAAAAAAGAAAGCACAGGTAAATAAAAGGACCAAAAAAATTATCTATGCCCACCAACCACCGCAAGTATGCTTAAGACAAATTCATAATCATAATTCAGGAGTAGAGGTTAGCAAGAAAATCTTAGGTATTCGATCACCAAGAATACCATGAAATTGACTTAACTTCCATGCCTTTTTTCATTCATGTCTTATTAAAAACACAAGTCTTATTACATAAATCTTTTACCCTTTCAACCATTCTCAATCTCAAGCTAATCTCATTATACCCCTTCAGTCCAACTTTTCTTGATTCTATAAGGACTGAAAGATTACATTTTGAACCTATGTACTTAATACCTAAAGGAATATTAACTACTAGACAATCATGTATATTTCTTCTAAAACACGACTCTCCAAAACTTGATTTTCTTACAAGTAGGAAGGTTTTTTAGACAACTAAATGCATAACTTTGATCTTAAGGTAAAGTTGAGAAATGGAGTTTACCATTAACCCCAACTTGGAATGTTCAAATCAATCGTCCACTTCAAATCTTTCCCCTCAAATACTTATTTGTTCATTTAAATTGCTAATTCAAGATACAAAAAAATTCTCTCCTTTGAAATAGCAAGAAGCCATGATAGACTAAATGCTTTTATAATTTGTAGTCAATATTCAATTTTGACAGTATTTAATTGAAATAGCTCAACTAGCTCCAAAATATAATCCATAATCCTTCACAAAAGTAGTTCAGCCATCATGTATCAAACATTTATGGCATCAAATGAATCTAAAACAATCATGATGCATAAAACATATTGCAACCAAGTATGATTTCCCTGCATACCAAGGGAAATGAGATCCCTCCACATCCAACAGCATGAGATTAACCAGAGTCTACAACGCCTTCTTTGTATCCTCTTACACTATTTGCTTCCCCAATAGCAAACGCTTCATGTGAGTAGAATTTGCCAATTACATAACCTCCAAACTAGAAACTAAGACCAAAAACATCAGTTATGTAAAATCAAGCCGAATACTTTATTAAATCTTGTGTGGTTGGCATTATTTGTTTAAGTGTTGCAGATGTTATCGAAGTTGTCATTGTATTTGCAGTTTCTAGCAAATGTATGTTTCTCGAAAACGCAGAATCTACAAAATTCTTTCCTTATTGGGATTTTCTTTCTGCAACATTATTTTCCAATCTTTTCCTTGTTCAGTGTGCGACTGTTTTGGAAGTTAGGGTTATTGTTCCTTATTTCCATTGTGCATATTTAAAGGACAATTAGTCTTCTTGTTCAGATCGACCATTCGATCTTTATAAGAGCACCATTGTAACTGCATTGATTGTGTAAGAATGAGCGAATTATATCATTCGCAAACATACTCCATTTTGTTTATGTTTTGTGTATCACAATTCATCTGAGAAGGGATTATTAGAGCTTGGGAGAAGCCTAAAGTCATTCGAGCTAAGGGAAATTTTCTCTTAGTGGGAAAGATACAATTCGAGTGAGAAGGAGTCTCATGACTTGAAGGGATCTTATAGAGAGGGAGTCTCAGTCCTAGGGGGAGCTCAAGACATTCTTTACTGATATTCTCACTTAAAGGGAGCCTAAGTTTCTGTGAGAGGAAGTCTCAAACTTAGAGGGAGCTTAGGTGTACGGTTGAGTGATAAAGCTGTTTGGGAGCTTAGTTGTAATTGCTTATAATTATCTTTCCTAGGCACACTGTCCCCCAAACGTAGGTGGTTTACACCAAATTGGGTTTCCAATCTCTTGTGTTCATTTACCTCTTGATTATATCATGTAATTGTTGTGTGGAATGTTATGACATTATAGTTAACATAGTTACCTTGCAGTAGTCATCTCCTTTCTTATTTTTCAATTGGTATCAGAGCGAGTCACCATTATCTCTGGTGCTATGATATGGCCTCTCTCAAATGGAAGAAGTAAAGAAAGGAGGATCTACTACATGTCCTCTTGTACTAGATGGGTCAAACAATGCATATTAGAAAACGAGGATGTCAACCTTTCTACAGTTGTTAGACAACATGTTTTGGAAGTCCATTATTGTTGGCTAGACATATCCTCAAGTGGCTGATGAGAAAGGTGAATTGGAGCTTAAGCCTGAAGTAGAGTTGATTGAAGAAGAGGATGAAGCCTCTCTTGGAAACCCTTAAGCCCTAAATGCCATATTTAATGTTGTTGATAAAAACATATTCTGGTTGATCAATACATCTGTTTCTACTAAAGAAGCCTGGGATACTCTTGTTGATGATCACAAAGGAACTTTCGAAGTTAAGATTTCTAGATTGCAACAGTTGGCCTTAAAATTTGAAGCCTTAAAAATGTAAGAAGAAGAAACTATTGTTGGTTCCAATGCCAGGTTACTTGACATTGCAAATGAATCGTTTGCCTTGGGAGAAAAGATCTTTGAAGAGAAACTTGTTAGGAAAATTCTCAAACCGTTACCTAAGAGAATATATATGAAAGTCACTGCAATATAATAAGCTTAGAATATCATTGCAATGATGATTGATGATCTCTTCAAATCTTTACTTACTTTTGAAATGTCTCTTAGTGACAAACATGAGAAGAGGAACAAGGGAATAACTTTGCAATCTTCAATTGAAAGGCACTCATATGATTCAATAGAGAAGTTCGAAGAAAATCTTGTCGATGCCATCTCTTTACTATCAAAACAGTTCTCTCACGTACAACATAAGTTTGAGAGGAAATCAAATTTCCGCTCTCCAAGGATGACTAGATATGGCAATACCTCTAGATTACCTGTTCAACGATCTCCAAAAACAAAGAAGGATTCTGACAAACAGAATGGTGATGATCTGAACATAGATAAACAATTTCGGTGTCCTGAATATGAAAGCTTTATCACTATAAGTTAGATTGTCCAAGATTTCTGAAGAGGCAAAACAAGAGTTATGATCTTGCTTACCAGTTTTGGGCTGAAGCCTTGAGTACTGCATGCCATATTCATAATAGAATATCTCCCCGTCCTGGTATTGACTCCACAAGCTATGAAATTTGGAGGGTGTGAAAGCCCAATGTCAAATATTTTCATGTTTTTGGCAATCCATGCTACATATTGGCATATCGAGATCCTAAGAAAAATTGGGTTCCAAATAGTGATGAAGACATCTTTTTGGGATATTCTACAAACAACTGTGCTTACAGAGTTTACAACAAGCGCACTAAGTGTTTTATGGAGTCCATAAATGTTACTATAGATAACACAAATAGAAGAAATAGTACATCCCCTCTTGAAGATGATGAGAATGAGTTTGTCGGAATGAAAATCGTAATCATGAGATAAGTGTCACTTCAAATGAAATTGACATTTCTTGTGACACCTCAGAGAATGTGGATCAGAATGCTCCCTCTGTAGATAAGATGAGTAAGTGTGTTCAAAGCAACCCTCTGGTAGAGTTTGAAAAATCATCCCTCAAGTAATATTGTTGGGAATCTAGAGACTGGAGTGTCCATCAGAGAAAAGGATAAAGTGGATCACTTACAAATTATTGGGAACATCTGTTCCACCTCTCCGGTGGAACCAGAAAATGTTGTTGAAGCTCTATACGATGCAAAAAGAGTTGTGTCTGTTTGAAAGTAATAATGTTTAGGAACTGGTATCTGTTGGGTTTTATGTCCTAAAACTCGTAGTTGGTAAACAATAAACTTATTTTGTAATCCAATAAACAATAAACTTATTTTGTAATCCAATCAACAGAATTGCTTATTTTATTTTAGAAATAAATCCAATAAACTAAAAGATCCAAGACTATTATATGAGTACTTGAACTTTATGTGGAGACATAAGAGTGGATCAAGTTCGAGTAAATAGTCCAAATGATCTATAGTATACGAATTTGGTAACACTATCGGATGCGGCCCATTCTGTAGTTGTTACAATGAGTTGTAAAGTGCTATAAATGAAGTGATTCTGATTCGTTCAAGTGGTGACATGAGAAGTGGGGGCATTTTGTGCAATGAGTTTGCATAAGAGCTGACCAAGAAATAAGTAACTATTATTTTATAACGTTGTTTACTGTTTAAGACTGGCTATGTCATAGCGATGACCTAGGTAACGTGACCTTAATTAACTATGAACTCCTGTTTATTCGAGATTATCCTTAGATTTGCATAGATGAGGGTTGACTCAACAACGCCGACTCAATAAGCCTCCCATTTTAGGGGTTAGACCGAGTAGATAGCTGGGAATATAAGGTGCAAGTTAGAATTCACTTCTACTCGCTTTCAGGGACAGTAGAGAGGTTGTTACCTTAAATGCTGACTCCGCGTCTTGAACAAGGAGCTCCACCCTCTCATTGGCCTAAGAGGAATTCATTTTTGTTGATTGGATTACAAACAAATTGTTCATTAGAGGATCAGTGAAACTTAAGGAATAAGAGGTAATCTCGAGGGTAAAAACAGCTATTGACCCAGCTATTATTATTAACAACTTGTGAAGAGTTAACTTACTAATCATAGTTATATCGAGTGGACACAATATATCTACAGTGAAGGGAGTGCAACTACTGGACTTTAGTGGAGTGACCTGATAGTTAATGAATGAGGGTTAATTCGGTGTTAAGAGTTTAGTCAATTAATCTTGGATCGTTGGAGCCCATGATCTGTAGGTCCATTAGGTCCCCCTACTAGTTCACAAACGTAACAAGCCTTAGAATAGTGTGATAAGTTAATTTGAAACATTCAAATTCAAATTAAGAAAATTAGTAATTATATTTGATATAATTACACATCTAACTATGGAACTAAACGAAATTGAAGAATCGATTAATATTTAAATATGATTTAAATATTAAATATGAATAGGGATTCATGATGGTGAAATTAGTGTTAAATTAATTTAATATTTGATATTGAATTGATTAGAATTAATTAAATTATTTATTATTAATTTTATTAAAAAATTAATTAATTAATTAATTTCGTAAAATTAATAAAGATTTCATTTTTGAAAAATTTATTTTGAAAATAAATTAGAAAATCAAAAATTGAAAAGAGATGGAAAATGGAAATCCCAAAAGTGGGATTTCTTCCTTTCAAACCAACAAGTTCACACATATTCCACCATACTTTTGAGTCAGTTTTCCAATCATGAGGTGCAATTCATGCAATAATCATCTTTGCATGAAAGTTATGCAATAAATAAAGAAGATTGGAGTGAAAATTAGACATGCATTTTAAGTTGATTAAGTTGAAAAATCTTCAAAGGTTGAAGAAAACTCTTCAGCTGATAAACCATAACCTTTTCTTTATTTTCCATTAACCCAAGCTTATTTTGAGTTCTACAACTCAATCTAAGACATCAAGAGAATAGTAAGGAAGGCCTTGAGGTGGTTCATAAGCAGATTTGGAGAAGATTTGTAGCTGGAATTCGAGTTTCAAGAGGTTTTTCAAAGGTATGTCATGAAACCCTCTTATTAGTTTATGAGCATGCTTAATTTAAAGCCAAAATTAATGAATTAGAATGTTTAATGAACCTTTTACTTTTACTGTGTGTTTTCTAACTTTAACAAGTCCTAGTGGTGGTTTATGAACAGAAGAAAAGAGGATCGCAATTGATTTTTGTTAAAGAAGAAGACCCAGACATGTATTCTTGAAACCCTCTTATTATTTGATGAACATGCTTAATTTATAGCTAAAATTGATGAATTAAAGTGCTTAATGATTCTGTTTTCTTCCGTTGCATATTTGTAGAAACTAACAGTACCAAGTGGAATTTAAAAAATAAGACTGATGTAGATGGCATGGTCACTAAGAACAAGTCTCATCTAGTAGCTTAAGGGTATTGACTTTGGTGAAACTTTCACTTCTGTTGCTCGATTGGAATCTATCAGACTATTATTGGGATTTTCTTGTCTCTTAAAATAGGTACTTGAAAGAAGAGGCGTTTGTTGAACAACCTAAGGGTTTTATTGACCCTATCCATCCAGACCATGTGTATAAACTCAAAAAAGCCTTGTATGGCTTAAAACAAGCTCTTCGTCTTGGTATGATATATTGATTGTTTTTCTTGTCAACAATGGCTACATGAGAGGTGGAGTTAACAAAACTTTGTTTATAAAAAAAGGAAATCTGGTGGTTGCTCTAGTTTACATAGATGACATAGTCTTTGATGGAATGTCACAAGATTTGGTGGATCTTCTTGTTGAATAAATACAGCCTGAGTTTAAGATGGGTATGGTTTGAGAACTGACATACTTGGGATTTCAAATTAAGTAAATGAAGGATGACATGTTCATTTCTCAGAGCAAGTATGCCAAAACTATTGTAAAGAAATTTGGTTTTGAAAATGCTAACATCAAACAAACTTCTGCTCCTATTCATATCAAACTATCCAAAGATGACGAAGGGATGAATATTGATGAAAGATGTATAGGAGCATGATTGGAAGTCTTTTGTACCTTACATCAAGTAGACCTGATATAGCTTTTGGATGGGTGTTTATGCTAGATACTAGAGTAAGTCCAAAAATAGTAACTTGTTAAGTGTCAAGCGAATCATCAAATACATTAACAGTACTAGTGAGTATGAAATCTTGTACACTTTTGATATTAACAACTCTTTTATTGGACAATATGATGCAGCTTGGGTTAGGAGTTTAGAAGACTACAAAAGTACTTTTGGAGGTTGTTTCTCCCTCAGGAACAACTTAGTATCCTGGTTTAGTGAAAAACAGAATTGTGTATCCCTTTCTACTGTAAAGGTTGATTGCATACCAGCTGGTAGTAGCCGTACCCAATTCATTTGGATGAAACAGATGTTAAGTGAGCATAATGTCTCGCAAAATTCCATGACATTGTACTATGATAACTTGAATGCAATCAATATATCAAAAAAACCTAGTCTAGTACAATAGAAATAAACACGCCTACATTCGACATCATTTTATCAGAAACTTAGTTAAAAACAAGTAGTTTGTTTTGAAACATGTTTGAATTGACAAGCAAATAACAGATATTTTCAAAAAGGCCCTTGATGTGAAACAATATGAAGTCCTCAAAGCCTCTTGGGGCTTATGTAAAGTTGAAGCGTAGCAATTAATCAAAGAAGATTTATGGACCTCTGGAGGAGTAAGGCCCATTGCATGTGATGACGTGGTACTCATTTGTGTCTTGGTCTAGTAAATGGATGAGGAAGAAAAAACTTTATTACCTTGAGATTATTATTGTTGTTACTTGTTAGTTATGTTTTGACGGGAAAATTCGTTTTGAATTTTCCATTTCTATCACACACGATCTTTCAAACTTTTTTTGCGATCGTGTCTTTGTTGAATAAATTCTTCCTAACATGGTAAGTACTCGTCGAGGGACAGATACTGATGAGCCAAAAATGTGACATATAAACAGAAAGCTAATTGTCAAAAGTTGTTGGAAATTCTTGAAGAAGATGTGTCCGTCAGGGCCAGAGGCTCAAACCCTATTGTCAATCAAGAATTTGCTAAGTCTACCCCTGGGATGATGCTCCTTCCCCTGTTGCCATGAAGAAAAGATTTACTTGGATCTCAAATAAAAAAGGGAAGAAGATGATAGGATGTAGAATCATGCAACAGAAGTAATCAAAATCAATAAATATTCTAATTATATTTAATTTGAGTTCTAATAGCATGCAAAATCAAATCTTCAGTTGAAGAATTCCTTCAATTACAAGCTGCTCCTCATGAATTCTCAGCTTCAAATCTTCAGTGAACTACCAAGAGATCTTCTCTACTATTCTCAACCTTGAATTTGAGTGGTGGAACTCAAGATTGAAGTGAATTATGATGGGAATTGGAGTGAGTTTAAGAGAGAATAAAGCTTTTTGCAGAATATAATTTATCAGCATCCAAAAAACTTCTCCAATCTAAGAAATTCAGAGGTTTTTATCAAAACCTTTCATGCAAGTGCTAATGGAAACTGTAGTTGATACTTCAATTGCAACACATGAATGACCTAGGCATTTGGATTGAGAAGATGAAAACTCACAAGCCAAAATTGTGGAAAAATCCACTAACATTTTAATTTCCATTTTTTAATTTTTAATTTTAATTAATTCAAAATAAACTAAAATAAAAAATCAATGATTCAATTTCTGAAATTGAATTAAAATAAAAATTAATTTAATTTTAATTAATTAAAAAAATTAATTAATTAAATAATAATTTAATATCAAATATTAAATTAATCAAATACCTACTATTAAACATGAATCCGATTCATGTAATTAATATTTAAGTCAATATTTAAATATTATAAACTCTCCCATTTTGTTTAATTTCGATAAATTAAACGTTAATTATATAGAATATAATTATTCAACCCTAATTGCAATTTGAACATTTCAAATTGAAAACCCTAAATTCAATGTGGACATTTCAAATTGAAATTTAATTTGAACACTTCAACTAGAACTAACATGTAGTAATAACATGCTTTGATTTGTCATTGTGGACGATGTTCCACTACATGTAGTGTTCGGCGTAAAGTAGGTGTCGTTAATTCTATCTACCAAAAAAAAATGAAATTTATTTAAACTCTAACTACAACTAGAACTAACACGTAGTAATAGCGGAAGTAAGAGGTCGATCCCAAGAGAACCTTAAATAATTGGCCCAAAAATTGACTAGAATTCCTAAATGCAAAAGATTAAATGGGAGATTTGTTTGTTTTAAGAACTAATATAAACTAACTAAGCAAAAGAGAAGAATTGATATAGAAAATTTATTGATAAGAGAAATAAGGAGGAGATTATGAGATAAAATTCAATGGAAATGAAATATTGGGGATTTTATATAACTAGGCAATTATATCATTGACTTAATAAGAAACCATGCAATTAGATTATTCAATAGTTCGTTAAGAATAAATTCTTAATACCCTAATTAGCTAATTTCACAATTAATCCTAATCTTGGTCTTAATTGCTTCCTAAAAATATTTCACAACTGATTTCTAAATTGCATTGAACTCATGAGTTTTTTTAACTATTCTAATCTTGAAATCAAAAGACTGAAAATTCAAGATTTACATAAATGTTCTGAATTAATAAATTCTTTTAAGAAAAGAGGAAAAGAAGTCCACATTTTCTATCAAGACTACTAATTCTTGCAACTACAATTACAATTTTGTTATAGAACCATGCAACTTTTGCATACAAAAATTGATTATCTTGATTCATCAATTCAATCTTAATCAATTTTATTCTAAATCTCAGGAACATTCAAAAGAAAGTAATTATATGAAAGAAAATTCAAGAACAGTTTCAAGAAAATGTCTAATTACATAGTATCCCAAGAAAAGGATTTACCTACTCATGGAGGTTGCACTAGGCCCTTTTTATTCCTTTATGTCTAGACTTGCCTCTAAAACAAAATTGTTATTTTTAGACCAAAGTTTGTCCTTTCGGGATAACAAAGAAAATTAAGTAGATATGACATTTCTAAGAGTTTAAAGGTTCTAGATAAATCTAAGGACTAAGTATTCAATTTTTTTTAATGAAGTTAAAAGGAAAAGAAAGTTTCTTTTGAAAAATGGTTTCAAATTTTTGGTTGAAAAGTTTTAAAAATCTAAAATTTCATTTGTAACCTTACTAGAAAGAGTGCATCATCAAAATTTCATCAATAAGAATCAAGAGATTGAGTAAAAACAATTGATGCATAGAATCAAAGTGAATGAGATTCATGAACGTGCAAATATGAATTTTTCAATTATGAATTTATTGAATTCTAGGCAAAAATAGTATTTTGAAGATTTAAAGAATTCAATAGACATATTTATCAAAGGTTCAAATTTATACCATCGAGATCAATCAAAGCCTCAAACTTATTCATATATAGCAAAATCTATGTAATCAATCCAAGTAATCAACAATTCATTAATCCCGAGCTCAGATGCCCGAGGGTTCCAGCTATGCAAAAATTTTAGAGGGGGCTATTCTTAAGTTAATCAAAGAATAGTCAGAAGAATAACAAAAAAAAAAAAAAAATGCAATGTTTACCCACCTCCAACTTAAAGATGGAACTTTGTCCTCAATGTTTAGAATAAGCAAATGAATTCAAGAAAGCAAAAAGAAGGAATGAAGAGAGAAACTTCCTTGGTTTTGTTGTTGATCATTTATTTGCTTCAGAGAGAATTTTCTTGCTTTTGTTTTTGTTTTTGTTTTTGTTTTAGATTTGAAGGTTGACCTATAAAGAAAAAGAAAAGAATCAATTATTTTATTCATGCTAAAAATAAGAGAGAAAAGGAAATGAAAAAAATGAAAAGAAAGAAAATCCGATGACCACCTTCGCGCTACCAACTCCGATGAACAATTTCAGGCTCTGACAACAAACTTCGATGACCAACTCTGACAACCACCTTCGTAGGTTCCGACAACCACATCCAACTACAAACTCCAATGAAAAACACCTTCAATGGACATCTTTGAGCGAGCAACTTCGGAGATCAACTCGGGGCTTCGACAACCACCTCTGACGACAAACCCTGAAAACTAACTCTAATATTACCTTCATGTGGTTAACACTTGGGCTCCGATAGCCACCTTTGACTACAATCTCCAGCAAAAATCATCTTCGACAACCACCTTCGATGACCACCTTCGCCCAACCAACTTCGAAATTTGAAAACCATCTCTGATGACAAACTTTGACAACCAATTTCAGTACCACCTTCATACGACCAACTTTAGGTTCTGAAAACCACCTCTGACTACAAACTCTAATGAAAGTATCTTCGATAATCAACATCGACAACCACTTTCAACTATTATAAGACTGATGGTCGTTAAAGTATGTTGTAGGGTTGTTGATTATATAAAAATATATTATTTTGTCTACATTAAGTGTAATATTTATACGTAAAAAAATTTAAAAAAATACTTTTATTTCATTGAGTTTACATTTCAAATGAGTGTTAAAAAAATTTAGACAAAAAGTAAAAATGTAGTTGAAAAATATGTAACATATAAAAAAAACATAACATGAAATTTTTTTTCTTGGAATATTTTTCAACATATATTAGTGAAAAATAGAGATTTGTTTTCTGATGATCCTCAAAATTTAGAGGAATTGAAAGTGAAATTGTTGAAGAAATGTGGTGACATTCCATTAGCTGCTAAGATGATGAGAGAGATTTAATTAAAAAAATTATTGCATAGTAAAAATATAGAGCAACAACATGAAGAAGAAAAAAAAAGAAGATGATAACAAAATTCATGGAGAAAAATTAGGAATCAAAAGTTTGATTTCTCTTTAGTTTCTCATTTTATTTAACCATATTTCCATAAGAAATGTAAATGGTTAATTGTTGTCAAAGAAAGAAAGAAAGAAAGAAAGAAAGAAAGAAAGAAAAGTTTTAACAATTAAAAGAAAAAAATTGCAATCCATATTTTATTCAAACAAAGATGGTATAATCATTGAATTAAAAAGTTGCAAAACAAAAATAGTAAAAGCATATTATTTAGAGTTAAAAAAAATGCATCAGATATTCCAAACATATGAACTCAACTCTGCATCCCAAACACATACATATGAACTCAGACATATGAACTCCAGACATCCTATCTTAACTCAGCACCCCAAATAACTCTTTTAAGTCATTGTTTTGCAAAATTAAAGTCTTGCATGCTTAGAATTGGGTTATCTGGTTTGTACTTCTGTTGTCACCCCGAAAGATCCACCTTTGACTTAGGAGTAATCAAACTTGTTTTAGAGCAAAACTAGACAAAGTGGATAATATAAGGCCTACTGTGAAAAAAAAAGAAAAAAGAAATAAAAGCGAAAGAAAAGCAAATTAGTTGCAATTCTTAATAAATAAATAAATAAATAAAAAATGAGGCAATAGCTAGTTTGCTTGCAAAAAAATGGTGTATGTGTGTCCATGGATAGAGGTGAAAAGAGCTACCTCCGCCGTATCTAGTTTGGGCCGAGCGAGAAAAGAGTGGATAGGTTCCCCGCGGTTAGGTGTAAAAGCTAGCCCTCTAGGTAAAATAAATACCCTTTATGTTTTTTTGTGTGTGTTCAGGCACCCTTGTCCTAGTGTTGCCATCTTTTTTGCAAGTGTGGTATTTAAAACTTTTTCCGGCCATGGAAACTTAACTAGATAAACTCTAGGCTCACTCATGCACGAATAGTTTGAGATCTATTCTTAACTTTGTGCTTCATAATCATAATTGAGTTTTGTTCTTAATTGCAAATCTCATTCTAACTGATTATTGAGTCTGGAGTAACAATCTTGCAAATTAAGCTAGCATATCTTTAATTATCTTATATTCTATTTGATTATGTGCTTCTACCTTACTCGGGACGAGCAAGTATCAAGTTGGGGGTATTTGATAACTCTCAAAAAGAGTTATTATTTCAGCTTAATTTAGGCTCGTTATTGGATTTTATGTGTTTATTTTTCAATTTTTGTAGGTACTGAGCAATCATGAGGTAGAATTGGTGATTTGGAGCTGAACGGGATTAATTTGAAGTAATTTGGAGGTGATTTGAGCATCCGGACTTCAAAGGAGTCAAGAAGACCAAAATGCCCCTGCTTCAGCGTTACAATGCTCATAATTTGCCTTGGCCTGATGCTCGCCCAACGCTGATGGACAGAATGAGTATCGTTTCAATGCTCACCATCAGCATTGCAACGCCACGATTTTTAAATGGAGATTGCCTAGCGTGTGTGCAAGTGAGTGTCGACCCCAACATTGTGCTTCTGTCCCTGACGCTTGGATCCAACCGCATCAGCGTTGCAACGCTCCACATAGCGTTGCGGCACTCTCAGTTTTTCTCTAAATATAATCCTTCCGATTTAAGTCAGGGGGATGCCAAAAATTAATGGGGACATGCTGAATTTCGATGGAGGCAGAGGACGGGCCTTATTTTCTTCCTTCCCCTATTTATTTTTAGTATCATTAGGATAGTTAGTTTGATTTTGCAACGATGAATATGTATTGGATTGTACCTCGTTGGTTTGTCTATGAATCGGAGAGGTAATTCTTTTATTTAGTTATTGGATCGAGCTTTCATGTAAATTATTGAGTTTTCTGCCCAACTTTGTATTTTAGTTCGAAATTGTGTTTTCTTTGAATCTTGCTTGACTTCGATTTTCATTTGTGTGTTGGATTGACACCCTATCATGATTGCAATTCTGTCGCTAGATAATCTTGAGCTCGCACCATTTTTGTGTTTCATAACTAGGCCTCATACTTTAAAGGAGTTGCTAGGGACCAACTTCTATGCCATTTCTTACTCCATAAAAACATAACCATTAAGGCAAACAAGGAAGTCCCTATTCAATGCTAGCAATAAACTACACGGAGAAAAAGTCATGAGGGATTATCATAGCTCGAGAATAAGTTAAGATGATGAAAGTAACTAACCATAGTCCCCATAGAAACAATGTGTAATGAAAATTGTAATGGAAAAAACCTTGCAATGAGAGGGCATTTAATGGTTTCCATTATGATAGGATTTCCTTGTTCATCTTGAGCACCAAATTGTTGTATATGAAGATGAATATGTAAAAAAATGTTATGAAATCTTTCCAAAATACTTCAATAGAGGGAAAAGAATTGAAGAGGGATACATTTAATGAAAAACTACGAGTATCTTGGGTAATTTGCATAGCAAGCTTAATAATTCCTTTGGTCTGACTACTGACAAAATTCCATTCAAATCTCCCCTAGAGTTTGCTTAATTTAAGTCCACAAAAGAAAATCTATATGACTCAAGACAATAATTGCAATTAATTTTAAATTTTCAAAACATATTAAAAATTGACTTCAGATTTTCAACCCTAGTTTAAACTACTCATAGCCAAACTTCTACATTAATATTGTCTTAAGATAGTTCCTATCTCGATTACGCCATTATCAAGACAAGGAACTTTGCTGAAATAAGAACAATAAGTTGCTGGAGAAAAACGCAATCAACGCCATTCAAAACCTCATCGCACCAAATCTTCCTTATTTTCTAAACAATAATAATCAACCAACAACAAATATAGGCAAATAATAAAATAACAAATTAATCAACGTAGGAAAATTTACATAACAAAGTTTGGTTTTTATAAGCTAAAGAAACAAACATGGTTGATGCCATAGCCAATAACTATTTCTGCAAAAATAAGAAATAGGATTGAAGTTAAAATATTAACTTAGAATTAGGGCTTTTCTTCAGCTTCCTTATCTTTGGTTTTAAATTTAACATAAAACCTCAAGGAACCTCCTTGAGTGCTGTCACAAAGATATCTAAATAGATAAATTACAAGAAAACATCTCAACAATCAAGACACTCAATGGTATCAGACGGAACAACAAGAAGAGGGAATGAAATAAAGAAATAGGGCTTTTTCGTCAACTTTCTTATCTTTGCTTACAAATAATAGAGAAAGCCATGGAGTTGGAGTTGCTCGAAAAACAGATGATCTCGGGTGGTGAAATTGCTCGAATGGAATGATAAAGAAGAGTAATGGTGAGGGAAGACTGATGCAGTTCTGAATGGCGGAGAAACGATGGCGAATGGCAAACCTGTGAGATTGAGAAGATAAAAGTGAATTGTGAATGGTAGTATGGAAAAATTAAAAATGCAGTATCGAAAAATAAAAAATGGGGGTCTACTGAAAAAAGTGTAATCGACGCCTTATTAATTTCGCTTTTCCCACTTTCTTACCTTTTATTTTTTAATAGCTTTTTCTATGAAAAGCTATCACATGCTATTAAATGGGTTATTTGTTGTAGTGAGATAAAACTTTAAATAAGATTCATGCTAATGAAAAAATAATTAACATGCAATTTCTTAGGTTGAGAAGGTAAAAGCTAAGAGGCACAGACACAGATACGGATACATGATACGAATACGATGCAATACGACGATACGTTAGTTTATAAAAAAACTAAGATATAGATACGTCGAAGATACGTTAGTTATATATATATATATATATATATATATATATATATATATATATATATAATGTCTAGTTAATTGTTATAATACTTATTTTAAGTTAGATCAAAATGGATTCAAGAAGAGAGTGAAAACTTGAAAAAAAAAAATCTAGTAACGTCGAGTGATTATTGAGCAACTAGAGTAGATGGTAGGAAAGAAGTAGAATATGAAGATTGAAGAATGGAGTTGTGGATGAAGGGAGTGTGAATCATGATTTAAATAGTGGAAGAGAAGGAAAAAATGAAGATTTGATTATTTTTCAGATTTTTTTTATAATTTTTTTTAATGTTTTTTATTTTTAATTTATTTTTTTTGGATTGCTCAATTTAAGTGGAATTTTATGTTTAGAAGTGATTTTAAAATGGTTGAAATTACTTTTGCTATTTTCAAAATCACTATGAAACATGTTTAATTCTTCAAAACTAATTTTGATGATATGAAAATTGCATTTAAAAGTGTAAAATTGAAAACTAAATTAATTTTAAGTAATTAAAAATGTATTTTTGAGGTATTTTAGAAATGAAAAGAAAATTGATTTTTGATGATTTTAAAATCTTTCCTAAACATGCAATAAAATAAAATGGGTTATGGGTTGAGTTTTTTAAGTGGTTAGGCTTAAATTTGAAAAAAAAAAGTTGACTCACGTATCCCCTTCACGTATCTGGAAGTAGATACGCGTATTTGAAAATTAAAAATAAAAATAAAAAAATTAGATACTTCAAATCACGTATCAGCACGTATCTACTACGTATCTAGACGTATCCATATCTGATACTGATTCTCTGGACAATTAGAAGTATTTGTGCTTTCTAGAATAAAAATATTTCAAAGGATTTGTCTAACTCAGATAATTCTCATGCTCAGAGTTAAAACCTAACATATCTACAAGATCTTTAAAGACCAACCAAGACATTAAATTCCTTCCCTAAATGATCACAAAGTGAACCATTTACTTTCATTTGAGGATTTGTAGATAGCCATGCAAATTTCTTGTGTTCTAATCTAAGTTCCTCTCTCTCGAACTAAAATCCAAATAACTACTAATTATTAAATGACCAAAATAATAAAAGCATGAAGCATTCAATTTGCATGCAAGATAATTCTAATGTATAAAAGTAACTTTTTTTAAAACAAATTATTAAAACCAAAACATGAATTACTAAAGTTCCACAACTCAAAATCAGCAATTCTACAAAGAAAAGGGAAGAGAAAGAGCTCCTAAGGCATGCAATGTTCATTCTCGTTGTGACGATCTCAAACTTTGAATTATTTCTTCTTAGCTCTCAAGATGCTATTCAACAACTCCTTCAAAGTGGAAATTATTAAAGGACGTTTCTCACCAATTGACCTCTATTGGAATGAAGTGAATGGTTTCATTTATACGAGAGGTTTTATCCTAATCCAATTCTGTTTAGATTCCTTTAAACACTTTAGGAATATTCCTATTTTGACTTCATTAAAAATAGAAGATAAAAATAAGAATTTGAGCTGATTTTCAAGAGAGGTGCGCTTCAATATTTTTTCGTTAAACATAGCAGCGTTGCAATATTGTGGACAGTGTCATGACGCCATCGAGTTTAGCCATCTTTAGTTGACGCTGTCTTAGTGTTTAGATGCCGTTGATCTGTCATCTTCAATGTTGGAATTCTTCATTTTCTACTCTTTTAAGCTCCATTTTGACCATTTCCTCCAATGTGCTCTAATAGCTCAAAACCTAAAATTCAGTTAAATAACCACGTGAAATCACATCTAAGAGCGAGCGAGCATGCATGCATACATACATATATATTATTTTTAATTCATTAAAGATGGAAGACCACACTTTTTTTAAACCATATTTAGTGTGAGAACTCATTTAAGGGTTAAAATTGTAATACTTATATAAGTCTAGGATGAAAATTGATAAAATTAAAAGTTTAGAGTTCAAATTGATAAAATCTCACAAATTAGGGTCAAAATTTATCCTTTCCTATTTTTTTTCGAAAATAAAAAAGCCAATAAGTTTAAATTTAAAATAAATAAATAAATGTTTTTAAAGATTTGTCCAAATTTATCTTCTAAAAAATTTCAATTTTCTCTTACAATGTCAACTCTTGGTTGTTGGGTAATTTCAGAAAAGAGATTGTTGGCTGGCAGGTAATTTATATGAAGCTTGGGAACTATTATTTTTTGAAATTTTTAAGAAGAATTTTTGAAAATTTTAACTTCTCTCATGTTTGCCGTTAGTAAATAATACAACGAAAAGGAGAGAAAAATGATTGGTTGGCTCAAATGACCATTTATATAAACGACTTCACACAATTCCTTAAGCATAGTGCTTGAAAAGCTAATCATGTGGATAAATTGGTAACATTTCCTAATCCAAACGACTTTGCAGTGAACATTTTTCTATTTTGATGCAAGTCTTTTCCACCAAAAGAGCATTGCTTGTACATGCCATGAGCCTTGTTTGGACGAACCATATTTTTCCTTTGGATTTTCATCGGTGCAAGACAACTCTAACATGCTTTCTTCATTAGCATTTCTACACATAGTTCCTATAATAGGCGGTTTGAAAAGAAATTTGTTGAGGATTTCTACCAATTTCTTCAAACAAAACCAATATGTATTTATGTCATTTGATAGAAATGATCTTGGAATGTGAAACCATCATTGGGAAGGATTCTCACAATTTTCAAAGCATTTACTAGGATCATATGCCCGGCTATAGTCAAAGTTTGTATCATTAAATAGTCTTTTTTTATTAATAATTTTACAATAATAGAAACACTCAAAGTGTATAGCAAGCCAAAAAAAAAAAAAAATTGTATATATAATTATTTTTGAGAAAATGTAACCAAACAAATTAATGTTTTAATTTTTAACCATTTTCATAAAAAGTGTTTAAATGAAAAGGTTTGCTTTTAAATGGAGGAAAATTAGCAACCTTATTTACAAATATAGCAAAATGTTACTATCTATCAGTGATAGATGGTGACTGATAGACATTTATCAGTGTTAGTGATAGACATTGATAGACACCAGCAGTGTTAGGATTAGTGCCCTAACTCCCGTAGGTCTCTTAGCTATGTATTAATTATTTAATAAAATAAGAAGTATTTTATTCGACATCTGTATTGCATTAATTCAATCCATTAAACTAATATTCAAGGTTATTTAATGTAGGTTGAATAGTATGTGGTAGACATACAAGTGGATTGTGTTTAAGTAATAACCTAAAAGGTCTGAAGTATATGGATAAGGTTATGTGTCTTATCCTAGTGACGTTGCAGATACATCCACTTTGTAAATGTTATGATAATTTTAAGTATTACATATGATTTGATCCAAATCATTTATGTGGAGACATGTGAGTGGGAGTATCCTGTACAAAGAGTTTGTATAAGACCAGACTATGAAATGAATAATCTCTCTTTATAACACTGTTGATCGAAGAGACTAACATTGTACAGGATGACTATAGGTAACTCGATCTTAATCATGAGTGAGTTATGGACTCTTGATTAGGAATGCAGCCCTTTGATTTGTATGGGAGAGAATGATCCATGTCACCGACTCAATATGCCTACCATTTTGGAGATTTTTCCAAGTAGAGAGTTGGAAACATCGCTACACAAGATAGAGTTTACTCCTTCCCAACTTTAGAGAAAGTAGATGAATTGTTCCCCTAAGTGCAGACTCCGAATCTTGAACAAGAGGCTCCTTCCTCTCATTGGTTCAAGAGGGATTTGTTTATGGTAAAACCATAAAGAGGTTATTCATTTAACGATTAGTGGGACATAAGGAGTAAGAAGTAATTAGACTTGTAGAATGGTAATTTGACCCAGCTGTAATTATGAGCAATTTATGAAAAGTTAATTTACTGATGATTGGTTATAACCGTGGACATAGAAATATATCTACAGTACGAAAAATACAACTGTGGGTCTTTAGTGGAATGACTCATAGTTAATGAATGTTGATTTTTAATTAAAGAGTTTAATTAATTAATCTTGAATCATTGGAGCTTCTATAGGTCCATTAGGTCTCTTATTAGCCCACTAAGGGTAAAATAAGAAATAAGTAGTTTTCGAATAAAGAGAAATATATATTAATCATATATGATATGATTAATATAAAGTATAATATGTAAACCTTGAACCCTATTTTTCCTACTTAAGTATGATAATTAGTGTGTTAACTAAAATTAAGTAAAAGATAATATTATGTTTGCAGGGAAGCTTGAGTATGATAAAGAAAAAGGACAAGTTCTAATTATTGAGGAACAAGACTCTCAGGTAATAAGGAATTAATAATAGTAGTTAGGAAAATTTTAGCTAAGTGTGGAAGCTAGATGTGCCATGCATTGGAAGCCCATGCATTGAAGGTTATTGAGGTGTGTGACAGCCATGTTCCTAAGAGGTTAGTTGAGCGCATGATGGGCGTGTTGCATGGGGAAATGACTAAGTTTTGGCCGTGAGTTACCATGTGATGGGCGTGGGCAATGTGCCAACCAAAGCCCATGTGAGGTTAGAGAGGCAAGGATGCACCTGGCATGGTGAGGGCAATAGCCGATGAGGCTGCAATGTGCTTGGCGAGGTGAGGCTATGTGTATTAGCCGGATGTGTTGTGTGTGCAAGCAGGATCATGCGATGGTCACCAGCCCAAGTGATGTGTGCAAGTGACACCAGGGTATACGCTGACTAGTTCATTGTGTGCTGAAGTGTTGCCATGCATTGGTGAGTGTTCGAAGATTCGACTTTGCGTTGAGGGTGTGCGTTGGCCGTGGGGATGTGCATTTGAATGTGCCATGCGATGATAAGATAATGGTGAGCCATGAGTTGGTTAAAAGGTGATCACAACTTATTCACCCACTCTAGTGGGCCAGCTGTCAAGATTAAGGGAACTAATTCTATTTAGTGGGCTAGGTGGCACGGTTAGACTTAAGCTAAAGCATGCAGTCTCACCAATATAAAGGATGGCCTCAGTTCAAAGGGTCAGTTTGAGCATGTTACTCGTGTTATTGAGGTGATTCCATAGCCATTTGAACGAGGATTGTGTATAGTTGAAGCTCCAGGGCTGCCGAAAGGAATCTCCAAAGGATTCAAGGTGACATGAGAAGAATTCCTCAAGAAGGTCAAGCTCTCAGATGAATATGGGCCAGTGGTGAAGATTGAACATTTCTAGCCAAACCAAGAGGAATTTAGAGCCCAAATTTTATGGTAAGCAAGTTAAGATGTTTTTTTATACAATTGTAGAAGTAAGTTTATCAAGAAAAGTCCTGGAAAATTAGTTATTCGAGCTCAAATTTTAATATGAAATTTTGGTTAAACAAGCAAGCAGCTGCAATTGTTGAGAGAGCAGGAAGCTCAACCCAAACAGGCTGTAGGCGCGTGCAAAGGATAGGTTAAGCGCAAGGCATATGCTGGGTTGGGTGCAAGGATGCGCTAGTATGCATTGGACTGTATAGACGTGTGTTGAAGCCATGAGCACAAATTTTACTAACACATTCTTTACTCAAATGTTTAGATTCATGCTTTAGTAGCACATGCTTTACTCAAATGTTTAGATTCATGCTTTAGTAGCACATGCTTTACTCAAATGTTTAGATTCATGCTTGCTTATGTTTAAAGAATGTTTAAGATAGTTTCCAAGCAAAATAGTTTCTATGAAGCTATTAACGCATGCTAGTTTAAAGAATGCGCTAGTTCGAGAGCATGATTTAAGTATTTCTATACTTAATTTTCAAGAAGCATGCGTTGGAAATTTTATGCTATATAGTAAAGATGTTTAAGCATATGGTTTATGTTGCTTATGCTTCCAAACTATGTTTTACTTCAAAGTATGAGTTTTATGATGATTACTAGAACCTGATACTGAAGAACATTGAGAAGGTATCTGAGCAGTAGTAACTATGTGAAGTAACAACTATTCAAGAGAACCTATGAGCGGAAGGAAGATCTTTCCAAGCCCATTATCACAGAATTAAAGACATTCATAAACATACAGAATAGTTATGCATCTTTAACAAAATTATAGCATGCTTAAGTAATTAAAAACAAAAGGAATGAGAGACATACCTTTGAAGAACTCTTCTTCTGTGGATCTCTCGCTCTCGTGAAGAACCAGTCAACAACCTCTTGCTTTCGTTCAGATCACCTACACAATCATCTAGTAATCACGAACAATCTTCTCAACGAACAAACACCCTTCGACACTACCACTCGACAACCTTGGTATTTTTGGAGTGAGAATGCAGCAGATGTGGGCTCTGTTGGATTTGATAGAGGAATGAAGGAAGAAAACGATCGTACTATACGATCAAGCAAGTGGGAGGAGGTTTTGTCTATCGCATAGATCAAGATGATTGATCGTTTAGTAAAACTCGGTTGGTACACGATTGTTTAGTAAAACTCGGTTGGTACACGATCGTTTAGTAAAACACTACTGATCATTTATACAATTGTTTAGTAAAAGACGCTTAGCAGGTGATCATTTAGTAAATCTCTTTGTGCGATCATTTAGTAAATCGCCAATACACGATCATTTAGAAACTCGCTTGAAGGCTATCTTGTAGTCTCCTGTGAGCTCAATGATAAGTAATGCACACAATGAAGCGGTCTCTTTCAAAATGAAAACTCTTTTCATATTATCATTCAATTATTCAAAACTGAAAATAACAACCCACTTTCACGGTTAATGGAGAAAATAACAAACCACAATTATCTCATAATTATTTTAATTATAAATAAATATAATAATGAACTTATCATATTATATTTATCTCTATAGTTTTAATATCACATAATATGTAATATTTAAACCTTAATTCCTTTCTCCTTTATTTAATATAAATTATATTTATATCAAAATCCTCCAATTAATGTATCTCATACATCATATCAATTATATCACATATAATTGAACTAGTTTAATCATATCATATATAATTAAACTCCCTCTTATTAATTTGAACACTTCAAACTAACCCAAAAACTGATTCTCAACTTGAATCCATTGAGCTACCAAGGCGACCTTATGAACTTGTAGCTTGAAGCTCCAACAATACGTGAATAACTAACTAAACTCCTTAATCACGAGATCCACTATCTGTTAATTGTCGGGCGCTCTACTAAAGACCGACAACTGCACTCTTCTCACTACAAATATATTTATGTGTCCATTGGATATAACCAGTCAATAGTACGATAACCCTTCATAGATCGCTTGTAAGTACAGTTGGGCCAATTTACTGTGTTGCCCCTGTAGTTACAACTAACTCGTTAAGTACTCCTGATTCCTCTAATGAACAATATATCATAGTCCTACTATGAGTGAACACCTCTTGGGCCATGAGAAAGTGTGTGGCACCACATCGTTCAAGTCCCAGAATCAGCCCTTAAGGGAGCAATCTATCTACTTACCCCTGCTTCAAGGAAGGAGTGAATTCCATCTTGTATAGCTGAGTTCCCAACTCCTCAATCAGACGAATCTCCAAAGTGGTAGGTTTGAGTCGGCAATTTGGCCACTTGCACCTATTAAAATCAAAGAACCGCCTTCATAGGCAGGAGTTCCCAACTCACTCAGGATTAAGGTCATGTTACCTTGGTCAACCTAGTGAAATGAAACCTACTACTTTGGGGATTCGTTTGATTTGGGAGCTGGGAACACAACTACACAAGATAGAATTCACTCCTTTCCCAAAGCAAGGGTAAGTAGATAGATTGCTCACTTAAGGGTTAATCCCGGGACTTGAATGATATGGTTCAACACACTTTCTCATGGCCCGAGAGGTGTTCACACATAGTAGGACTATTTTATATTTTTCATTAGAGGGATCGGTGGTACTTAAGGAGTAAGATGTAACTATAGGGGCAAAACGATAAATTGGCCCATCTATAGTTACGAGCATCTGTGAAGGGTTATCTTACTGATGATTGGTTATATCCGTTGGACACAGAAATATATCTATGGTAAGAAAAGTTCAGTTATCGATCTTTAGTGTAATAACTAGCAATTAATAGATGGTGGATCTTGTGGCTTAAGAGTTTAGTCAGCTATTCACGTATCGTTGGAGATTCGAGCCATAGGTCCATAAGGTCCCCTTAGTAACTTGGATTCAAGTTGGGAATCAGTTTTTGGGTCAGTTTGAAATGTTCAAATTGACAAGAGTGATATAATTGAACTTTTTAATTATGTATGATATGATTGACTTTATGTATGAGATACATTAATTTGAAGAAAATTGGATATAAATATGATTTATATCTGGTGGAGGAGAAAACACTATGGTTGATATATGATATCAAACTATAGGTTATGAATATAATATGATTATATTTATAATTTTTAATTGGACAATTATGAGATAATTGTCCACCGTTTTCTTTGTAACCGTGCATTAATGGGAAGTTCCATTCGGTTTCCATAACTGAAGAATAAAATTAAAATTGTTTTCATTTTGCAAAGAATGTGCTTATTTTGCTCACGAAGTGTTTTTCCCATCGCTTAGTGAATTGAGAGCTTATATGATAGCTCACTTTTATTAGACGATCGCTTACACACGCGCGCTACTTACTAAACGATCGCTTGCCTTTTTCTAAACGATCTCTTAGTGCCGAGCTTTACTAAACGATCGTATAGACGATCACCTAGCTTTTCCTACACGATCATGTACTTCACCTAAACGATCAAGTACCCTGTCTATATGATAGATGTTGCTTTATCCCATTTGCTTGATCGTTGTATACGATCTCTTTTCCTCCTCCCCTCTACAAAATCCGAATAGAGCCTATTGTTTGGATTCTCACTCTGAGAATAATAAGGGTTCCAATTGGTGGTGTCATCCCCATCTTCTTTGTGTATTCATGTGGAAATGTTCGTGGTAGACGATCGGTTGTTGCTGAATGATAACCTGACGTTCCAGCGAGAGCAAAAGCTTTCGTTCATAGAGAGAGCGAGATTTCAAGTGAAGAGGGTCTTCAACTAGTAAGTTTACTTGTTCTTTTATTTATTTATCTCTAAGCATGCCGGTAATTTAGTAGTTTGATGCATATCTGTATATGTGAATGTAAGTGCAGTAATTCTGTTACAATGCTTTTGGAAACATCCGCTTCCGCTCATAGGTATTCTTGTATAGGAGTTCTTTCAATTGGTATGAGAGCCAGGTTTCTGATATTGCAAATTCATTGATACAAAGAATTTCATTTACATTCTCGGTGGGTAAAAACATGTCTACTCTCTATTTTAATTGTTAGTTCGTTTGTGGATGTATGGATTACTAGAGTTTCTAGGATGAAACCTCGGTTTGTTAAATTCTTTTACATTTCAAGTTAATTGTAAAGGCCCTTATGTTTTTGGGCATTATTAACTGCTATCGAGTCTATAATTTCAAAGTAGTTTGAGTCTTTGAGTTGTTCAAGAAGAAGCTTCGAAGCAAGGGTTGCTGTTCTTCGAGGATGAAGACGATCAAACGTTGGTCGAGTCGTGTAGACGAAGGGGTAGACGATCTTGAGTATTGGATACTCGGGAGCTGTTTAACGTGTGTGCACTAGATGATCGTATAGCTGAGCAAGCTTCATCGCTTAGTTACTAACTATATGATCGTGGAGTAAATCACGTTGTAAATCGTTTACCTTTCGCAGGTTAAGCGATTGACTAGACGATCAGACTTTGCAGCTTCGTTGTCGTCTAAGCGACCATTTAACATCCGCGTGCTATCGTCTTATGCACTACACTATCGTTTACTTGGAGACGTTTACTAAACGATGGGTCTTATATCTTTTTTTATTTAGCTTATTTATTTATTTTTATATTATTAATGAACCGATTTGCAAGGCTAAATACTCTTGGGTGATCGATAGTGAAGTAGTACCGTGAGGGAAGGGTGAAAAGAACCCCCATCGAGGAGTGAAATAGAACATGAAACCGTAAGCTTCCAAGCAGTAGGAGAAGACCAGGACTCTGACCGCGTGCTTATTGAAGAATGAGCCGACGACTCATAGGCAGTGGCTTGGTTAAGGGAACCCACCGGAGCCATAGTGAAAGCGAGTCTTCATGGAGAAATTGTCACTGCTTATGGACCCGAACCTGGGTGATCTATCCATGACCAGGATGAAGCTTGGGTGAAACTAAGTGGAGATCCGAACCGATTGATGTTGAAGAATCAGCAGATGAGTTATGGTTAGGGGTGAAATGCCACTCGAACATAGAGCTAGTTGGTTTTCCCCGAAATGCGTTGAGGCGCAGCAGTTGACTAAACATCTAGGGGTAAAGCACCGTTTCGGTGCGGGCTGCTAGAGCGGTACTAAATCGAGGAAAACTCTGAATACTAGATATGATCTCAAAATAACAGGGGTCAAGGTCGGCCAGTGAGATGATGAGGGATAAGCTTCATCATCGGGAGAGAAACAGCCCAGATCACCAGCTAAGACCCCTGATTGACCGCTCAGTGATGAAGAAGGTGGGGATGCAGAGATAGCCAAATCGGAAATTTAGAAGGCTTAGCTTAGGACCCCACTACTCGTCGTATTTTGTTTAGTATTGCTACCGTGCATGACTTCAAAAGTCATGATGATATTACTGAAGAACATCTTTATCAGAATATTTTTGCTTCTTATTTCGGGCAATTAGCAATAATTTTTCTGTGGACTTCCGAAAATCTGTTTCATGTAGCTTGGCAAGGCCATTTTGAAGCATGGGTATAGGACCCTTTCCATGTAAGATAGATTGCTCATGCAATTTGGGATCCTCATTTTGGTCAACCGGCTGTCGAAGCTTTTACTCGAGGTGGTGCTCTTAGCCCAGTGAATATCGCTTATTCTGGTGTTTATTAGTGGTGGTATACAATCGGTTTACGTACTAATGGGGATCTTGAACTAAGAAATAGATTCTAGAAGCTAAATTAAAGATGGGTATCTTGAGCAATTTCAATAATCGGGTTCATTGATATTCCTGGTATAGTAGATGCTATCACACATACAATCATACTTAATTCGATGGAATTGTTTGATCTTAAAGGAGATCTTCTATAATTTCGCACGTGAGGGGTTATTTCTTGGTTTCGTCCAGTCATTAATAACTTGATTATTTTTAGATAATAGTAGATAGAAATAACGCTCGTAAGGAGTCCTATTGAAACTAAGAAATATAGGTTTGCCTGCCATCCACACCAGCATAAATTAAGTTTTCCGAAAAAACCTGCTAGTGGAAGAAGACCTCCTAAGGATAAGAGACATATGGTTACAGAAAGAGCCAAAAGAGGATCTTTTGTGTATAATCCTGCATGGTTCGGTCTATTGCTCTTTCCTTGTGCCTATTTTGCCGTTGGAGGTTGGTTTATAGGTACAACCTTTGTAACTTCATGGTATACCCATGGATTGACAAGTTCCTATTTGGAAGGATGCAACTTCTTCACTGCCGCAGTTTCGACTCCTGCTAATAGTTTAGCCCATTCTTTGTTGTTACTATGGGGTCCTGAAGCACAAGGAGATTTTATTCGTTGGTGTCAATTAGGTGGTTTGTGGACTTTTGTTGCTCTCCACGGTGTTTTCGGACTAATATGTTTCATGTTACATCAATTTGAACTTGTTCGATCTGTTCAATTGCGACATTATAATGCAATCGCATTCTCGGGCCCAATTGTTGTTTTTGTTTCTGTATTCCTGATTTATCCACTAGGTCAGTCTGGTTGGTTCTTTACGCCTAGTTTTGGTGTAGCAGCTATGTTTTGATTCATCCTTTTTTTCCAAGGGTTTCATAATTGGACATTGAACCCATTTCATATGATGGGAGTTGCGGGTGTATTGGGCGTCACTCTACTATGCGCTATTCATGGTGCTACTGTAGAAAATACCTTATTAGATCGAATTATTGTATTTATTCGATCGATCAACAACTGTCGAAAATTTCTTTTTTGCCTACCTCTATCCCGATAAGCTGAAGCCAAAGCTCTTATTTTCTGTTGTGTAATAGTTCGAGTAAGTCTTGAATGAGCCCCTCGAAAGCTTGATGCAAATAAACGAATTTTTCATCTACGTCTCTGAGCTATATATCCTTGTTTAATTCTAGTCATTGAATAAATGAAACTTTGATGAATAACTAATTGATTTCCTTTCTTTCATTTATTCCTTTGTCCTTGCTGAGTCTATTAATAACAAAATGTATTTTTTCAATGTATAAAATAAAAATTCTAATGGCTTTTGCTACTATAACCTTCCCGACCACAATTTCTTTTTTTGTTCTAGTCACCCCAAAATACCAAATTGTATTCATACTAGGTATCAAAAAAAAAAAAAAAAAAAACAAACATAGAGTAAATAAATCAAAATAGAAATGGATAAAGAAATAGTGGGTTCTTTCGTTTCTATGGTTACTTCTTAAACGGTGAGGTCCTCTCTATGCACTGGAGCTCCTTCTTTTATTTCATCAATGTTATTGTTAACTTGTACAGTTCACCCTCTTTGGCTTTACCCATGAATTAGGTAGTAATCGGTCTTTCACAACGAGATCTTCCTATATAGTAACGGTATTTAATTATGAAGATTAGTTAGGTAGCTGACCCTCTTAGTCTGTTCTTGGAAGAATAAGGCCATAATCCTTCTGTTAAATAGGATTTCCTCTACTTAATGGATAAGCATTTGTTACCAATGGGGAATTCTTTCTCATCTAAAATTGAAAATTGAGATGATTGGATTTGCACCAATAGAAACCATAAATTTTATACAAAAAAAAAAAGAATAAAAGGATGCGATAAATCTTTTTTATTTATTTTTAGATAGTGAACGAAGTTCTTCCATTAATTCTATCCTATTCACTGGTACTTATCACTGATACAGGAAAAATTTTATACTTTCTTTTGTCTTGGTCCATGGTCTAAACGAGTTGCACATACACCCTAGTACATGTTCCTCGACGCTGAGGGAATCCTCGAAGGGCGGGTGATTTGGTGACATTTCTGATTGGCTGTCTTGTGTTTCTAATAAGTTGTTTAATAGTTGGCATGGTGAATTGTATACATAATGAGTTGATTTAGATCAATCCTAACCGAATTGATTATGAATTACTTCTATATTCGATATTAATAATTAATAAGATTAATAGTAATATAAAATATTATATTAACCCCGGGTAAAAAGAAAGATAAAATCTTAAATTTCGGATTTTTGCGTGAAATCCCTGCTATTTTTTATTAAACCGCTACAAGATCAACAATTCCATGAGCTTGGGCTTCTGTTGCTGACATAAAAACATCCATTTCCATGTCTTCGGATACAACCCATAAGGGTTTGCCTGTTCTTTGTACCTAAACCCTTGTGATGGTTTCGCACAGCTTCAGTAGTTCTTCTGCTTCCAGAGAAATTCTCTCGTTTGTGCCTCATAAAAAGAACTAGCAGGTTGATGCATCATTACCCTGATGATTTAATAAATAGTTTTCTCTATCTCACATCATGATCATGATGAGTCAAAGATAATAAAAAAAAAGATAAGATTAACAATCGTAGGCATCCTTTGTGCAGTGCATACGGCTCCACAATGGAATTCATTTTTCAGCAGGCAAAGATTTACCTCCGTGGAAAAGATGATTCATTCAGATCGACATGAGAGTCTAACTACATTGCATTGCCAGAATCCATGTTGTATATTTGAAAGAGGTTGACCTCCTTGCTTCTCTCATGTTACAATCCTCCCACCGAGCCCCCTTTCTCCTCGATCCACAAAGACAAAATGGAGGACTGGTGCCAACAGTTCATCACGGAAGAAATGACTCACTGAGTCGAGATCACTAACTAATACTAATCTAATACTAATAGAATAAAAAAGAATTGTCTTTTCTGTATACTTTCCTCGGTTCCATTGCTACCGCGGGCTTTACGCAATGTATCGAATCATATAGATATCCCTTCAACACAACATAGGTCATCGAAAGGATCTCGGAGACCCACCAAAGCACGAAAGCCAGAATCTTTCAGAAAATGGATTCTTATTCGAAGAGTGCATAACCGCATGGATAAGCTTACACTAACCCGTCAATTTTGGATCCAATTCGGATTTTTCCTTGGGAGGTATCAGGAAGGAATTAGAATGTAATAATGTCGATTCATACAGATTCAGAAGAAAAGGTTCTCTATTGATTCAAACACTGTATCTGCGGGATAGGGATAGAGAAAGAGGAAAATAACGAAGATTTCACATAGTACTTTTGATCAAAAAATCAATCTGATTTATTTCGTACCTTTCGCTCAATGAAAAAATGGGTTAGATTTTACAGAATCAAACCTATGGGACTTAAGGAATGATAGAAGGGAATTAAAAAAAAAAAAAGTGAAAAATAAGGCATATCTGACCCATTTTTTCATTCGCTCAGTTAGTTCCATCTTTTTCAGGTTTATTGGTTTTGTAATGAAAAGTATAGGGTTTTGTTACCTCTTAAACTATCTTGCCATTAGGTAGGGTTTTATATGCCCAAGCACTTATTTGTTGAGGAGAAACTAATCCAATTCGGAGTTGTTGATGTTTATATCGATTGATCATAAAAAAAAATTTCTGATTCATTTTGATTAAGCTTCCTTCATATTAATCTGGAAGTTCTTCTTAGATACAAGGAAATGATTCAGTTCCAAAGCCAAAGACCGTAATTCTCGAACGAGCAATTGAAAAAATTTTGGAGTATCCTCAGGTTTAGGTATTGTTTCTCCAATGATTGTAGTACCTAGTACTTCTTGTCGAGCTCTAATATGATCAGATTTATAAGTAAGCATCTCTTGTAAAATATGAGGAACACCAAATCCTTCTAGAGCCCAAACCTCCATTTCTCTCACCCGTTGTCCATCTTGCTTGGCCCTTCCTCTAAGGGGTTGTTGTGTAACAAGTGCATAATGCCCACTGGAATATCTGTGTATTTTATCATCAACTTGATGAATTAATTTCAAGATATAATACTTTCCTATTAACAGGTTGTTCAAAAGGATTTCCCGTTCTTCCATCAAATATTCTGCTTTTTCCCGGATACTCGGGTTTAAATACCCATGGACTCGTTGTTTGCTTACTGGCTTCATATAATTCAGAAAAGACTAGTTTTCTAGAAGCCTCTTGTTCATATCTCTCATCAAAAGGTACTATTCGTTAATGTCTATCTAGCAAACTTCCCGCTAACTCGAGTGAGCACTCAAATATCTGTCCTACATTCATTCGTGAGAGGACCCCTAATGGATTGAAAACCATATCAACAGGTCTTCCATTTTGCAAAAAGGCATATCTTCTCTAAGCAAAGTTTTTGAAACAATACCTTTATTTCTATGTCTTCCCGCTACCTTATCGGCTACTTTGATTTCACAGAAGTAGCCTTCGTAGTAGCTTCATCGATGTTACCTACCAAATAAAAGGCTTGTTCAGGAAGACCATCTAATTCTCCGGAAAGGATTAATTTAAACCCTCTAATTGTTTCTGCTAGGCCAACGTATTTCCCGGGGGAACCAGTAAATACTTCTGCTACGAAAAAAGGTTGTGATAGGAAACGCTCAATTTTTTGTGCTCGTGCTACGGTTAAGCGATCCTCTTCAGATAATTCGTCCAACCCAAGGATAGCTATAATGTCCTGTAGTTCTTTGTAATGTTGTAAGGTTTGTTTAACTCTTTGCGCAGTTTCATAATGTTCTTCACCAACGATTCGAGGTTGTAGCATAGTTGTGGTTGAATCTAATGGATCTACTGCTGGATAGATACCTTTGGCAGCTAATCCTCTTGATAGTATGGTAATAGCATCCAAATGTGCAAATGTGGTGGCAAGAGTAGGATCGGTCAAATCGTCCGCAGGTACATAAATAGCTTGAATAGAAGTTATCGACCCTTCCTTGGTAGAAGTAATTCTTTCTTGTAAGGAACCCATTTTTGTACTAAGAGGATTTCATTATCAATTAGAATAATTTATTAATTCGAAATGGAGAGAAAATTGAAGAAATGACCTTAAATCTTAGGAAGACTCCGAATCGAATTATTTGGGATTCAGAAGTGAAAAAATCATTTTAGTTACGAATAGTGGCCAAATTGGTGTATTACCAGATCATGAACCTATTGCCACAGCTGTAGATATAGGTATTTACTCATGGGTGGGGCAAGTTCTTCTATTCTGGTTTATGGTTTCTCTTGGCTATATGGTTCATCCGGGGGAGAGATCGAGCTTCAAGAAATAGTAAATGGTCTTCTTTGAAGGATGAGAACCAACTATGTAGCATATATATCGAGAATTCAAGTATTGTATACGTCATTAGTCTGATCCTTTGTAGGAACTACCCGTAATAACGAACTTGCAAAATGAATCTGTTTATCATAAAGAGATTTATTGTTCCTGACCGTACTTCACCTTAATTGTTTTTTGAACTAGTAAAAGTTATGTCTTGGTCCGAGTGGGGATAGTATTTATCTTCTGCATGTCCATGAAGTTTTGAAAAATCCAAACATCTCAGAGATAGATAGAGGTAGGAATTTATTTAACGAACCGCACTCCTTCCTATACGTTAGGAGTTCATTGATGAGAAGGGGCTAGGGAAAGCTTAAACCCAATTCCTACAGGGATGAATATAAGCGCAATTAAAATTCCTGGGGAGTTATACATTTGTGTATTGAGAAGACCATTTACTATTTCTTGAAGCTCGATCTCTCCCACGGATCAACCATATAGCCAAGAGAAACCATAAACAAGAATAGAAGAACTTGCCCCACCCATGAGTAAATGCCTTCCATTTACTATTTATGGTTTTCTCAGTTGTACTAATAAAATGAAGTATGTAGGCTCCGCTTAGAAAAAAAACTCAATTTGGAATCTATCTATTCTATGATTACTACTTGTATCATATTCGATTTATAAATAGCATTGAGAGAAAACTTTTAATCAATCGAGTCATATGATGAATACGTTGGTTGAATATTTGGTTAAAAGAATGAAGTAAACTGAAAAAGAAAAAAGAAGTCATAGCAAAAAGACATGCTATTGGGGTATTTGTCCTATATGTGCAAATCCAAATCGGGCAGATATTGACTCGGTGTAGAGCATAAACCTAAAAGAATTGAAGAAGACCATTTGGGAACAAGAAAATGACATTGCAAGTGAAATTTGATCTCGATGAAATAATACATCAATGAAAAGTTAGTTCGAGAAATTGAAAATTTAATGAATTGGTTTTTTATTTATTCAAATTTATAGTATAGATAAACGACCACGGGCCGAAGGACAAAACTCATCCATTTTTAAAAATAGAAGGTAAGAAAAAGCCCCTTCATTAGAAGTTAGAAAGAGTCCTCTAAAGAAGGCTAAAATCTAAACATTGATTCTTTTTTTTGCTATTTTTTTTGAACCGTATGTATCATATTGGAAGAGCCAAAAGATTCTTCCAATGTATCATTTCTGGGTCCAATGAAATTCATAGATATAGGTAGAAACCCTGTCAAATAGAGATTTTTCTTTCGACCATCTTTCGATTGTTAATACAATATATAAGGACCGCTACTACAAATAGTATTACACCCTTGATCGTGAAATATCGATTGCTTGTTGAACCCTATGAATTGCGTGAAAGTAGGATACTCCAAATTCGGGAGTCTAAGAGTTTTATAAAATGTTCTTTATGGAAAAAAATGTGAATGAAAGATCCCACTGAATTGAATTGGGTCCATGAATCTAAGAAATAGTGAGAATTCTTGATCTTTCTCAATTTGAAAATCTAGGATTTAAATTGATGTCCTTTCATTGAGTCCTCCTAAATTGCATTGATTTATCCTAAAGATTTCATTTCAATTGGTTATTTACTAAAATCTCCTTTTGGCGGAGAAGGGTGGATTGTTAGGGTGGACGATTTGGAAGATATAGTTGGGGGACATGTATGGTTAGGTTCCATTTGTATACTTGGTGGAATTTGACATTTCTTAACTAAACCCTTTGCATGGGCTCGCCGCGCACTTGTATGGTCTGGAGAAGCTTACTTGTCTTATAGTGTAGGTGCTTTATCTGTTTTTGGTTTTATTGCTTGTTGTTTTGTCTGGTTCAATAATACTGCTTATCCGAGTGAGTTTTACGGGCCGACTGGACCAGAAGCTTCTCAAGCTCAAGCATTTACTGTTCTAGTTAGAGACCAACTTCTTGGAGCTAACTTTGGATCCGCTCAAGGACCTACTGGTTTAGGTAAATATCTAATGCATTCTCCGACCGGTGAAGACATTTTTGGAGGAGAGACTGTGCGTTTTTGGGATCTGCGTGCTCCTTGGTTAGAACCACTAAGGGGTTCTAATGGTTTGGACTTGAGTAGACTGAAAAAAGGCATCCAACCTTGGCAAGAACTTCCAGAGAATATATGACCCATGCTTCTTTAGGTTCTTTAAATTCCATGGGGGGTGTAGCAACCGAAATTAATGCAGTCAATTATGTCTCAACGTTGAAGGCATCCCCGAAGGGCGGGCGATTTGGTGACATTTCTGATTGGGTGTCTTGTGTTGCTAATAAGTTGTTTAATAGTTGGCATGGTGAATTGTGTACATAATGAGTTGATTTAGATCAATCCTAACCGGATTGATTATGAATTACTTCTATATTTGATATTAATAATTAATAGGATTAATAGTAATAGAAAATATTATATTAACCCCCGATAAAAAGAAAGATAAAATCTCAAATTTCGGATTTTTGCGTGAAATCCCTGCTATTTTTTATTCAACCACTACAAGATCAACAATTCCATGAGCTTGGGCTTCTGTTGCTGACATAAAACATTCCTTTCCATGTCTTCAGATATAACCCATAAGTATTTGCCTGTTCTTGTACGTAAACCCTTGTGATGGTTTCGCGCAGCTTCAATAGTTCTTCCGCTTCCTGGAGAAATTCTCCCGTTTGTGCCTCATAAAAAGAACTAGTAGGTTGATGCATCATTACCCTGATGATTTATTAAATGGTTTTCTCTATCTCACATCATGATCATGATGAGTCAAAGATAATTAAAAAAAGATAGGATTAACAACCGTACACGCATCCTTTGTGCAGTGCATATGGCTCCACAATGGAATTCGTTTTAACCTTCAAGTGAAGGAATAGAAAATAGAGGATCTAGCAGACCTAGAGCAGTAAATGATCCAATAACCACCCTTCCTTTTTTTTTTTTAGTAATTTTAAAATACTATGATGGTTCCGTTGCTTTATTACTTCGTTTGTTATTCAGCAATCCCAAGGTTTCGGTTTTTTTCTTTAAAAATAAATATTTCGTATTCTTTCATAACAGAAATATTGTTAAGTGTCTTCTGTCGTGAAACAAAAAAGTTTCAATAGGAGATTTTAATGTGACCCAATCTTGGGATAAAGGCTCTCTTGCGCTGATATTTATTTCTGCTTAACTCTTGACTCAATATTTTGACTGCTAATTTTTATTTATATAAGCTATTTTCTTTCACTCATATAACTATTTGATTTAGTTTCATTAATTCGAATAATTAATAGAAAAATGAAGATATCTTTTCAATTCATTTCACCCCTTTTCTCGAAAAAAAAGTGGGAGAAGTTTATGTCTCAACGAATCACACGTAGAGATATTGATAATGCACATAGAGTTAATGGTATTTCATAACTAATTGATTGAGTAGCAGCTCGTAGACCACCTAAAAAGAAATATTTATTATTGGATCCATATCCTGACCTAAGAAGTCTGATGGGAGCAACACTTTAAATGGCAATCCATAAAAAAACACCGATATGGAGATCGGCTAAAACAAGGCGATAACCAAAAGGAATTACTGAATTGCTTAGTAAAATTGATATGATTGCTATGGATGGTTCGATACTGAATAAACGAGTATCACCTCTAGATGGAAACAGATTTTCTTTAAAAAGTAGTTTTGTACCATTTGCTAAAGCTTGAAGAACTCCCAAAGGACCAGCATATTCACGTCCAATCCGTTGTTGTATCCCTGCGGATATTTCTCTTTCTAACCATACAATTACTAGTACGCCTATTGTGATTCCCAATACAGTAGTCAAAATAGGGACAAGTACGCATAGAATTCCAGAGACTTCTTTTAAGAATTCCAATCTCGAAAAAGAATTGATATCTTGGACTTGTGATGTCTCGTAGTTCCTACAGGGTGGAGACGATGGGGTCGGTCCATGGATTTTCCTTCCTTTTGCCGTATTTGGCTCTAAGGGTTGAAGGGAGATAGTGCACTAGGGATCCCAGATGAGGGAACCCTAAGAGAGCTGCTGACTCCAAGTACCATCCATGTACGATCAATACTAGATCTGACCAACTGCCCATCCTACCTCCTCTACGTTCTTGATAGCCCATCTTTGTCTCAGTAGAGTCTTTCAGTGGCATGTTTCGGTCCTCTTCCGCATTACTTAGAAAAAGTGAGCCACCGGTTCAGGTACAAGATACTATCATTATCGCCTGGACAATTAGACATCCAACCCGTAATTGTAATGACCCAATTTCAAGAGTGAAGCTCTACCAACTGAGCTATATCCCCCCGAGCCAAGTGGGGCCTACATGAAGGAGTCAGATGCTTCTTCTATTCTTTTATTCTTTTCCGTGGCGTAGCTAGGCCATCCTAGACTTGAACCAGAGACCTTGCCCGTGAAGTAAATCATCGCACCTACGATCCAACCAATTGGGAGAGAATCAATTGAATGTATAGCCAAAAATAGTTATTGTCACTATTTCTTTATCCTTTTCATTCTGGTTTTAGAGGTAATTTTAATGTGGCCCATTTTGAGGCACTGTTTCGTTCTTGAATCTCATCTTATATCTTTTTGTATTTAAATTATTTATTTATTTTTATATTATTAATGAATCGATTTGCTCGGTGGAAAAATGTAATAAATATAATTTTTCATTCGTGTTTTCGAGGTGGTTCATCCCGGTCCATTAATATGTGTTTTTATAATGAGATGTATATTTTAATTTATATGTCATATGGTATGCACATACAGAAAAATCCCACCTTAGGTTATGCATTGGTCATGCATCATATTATAAAAGTTATGATTTAGAGAAGCATGATTTAAATTACGTAAGAGCATGCTCATACATCATATAATATAAGAGTTATATTTATGCATGCATAAAGTGTTGACATGCATCATCTTTATATTATAATTGTTATAGTATAAGGGTGTAAGGAAACTATGTGTGCTTGGTTGTTACTCGTATATAAAAGTTATGTATAGTAATGTCTAGACATTGTATGAAGCATGACACATAGGTTAAATTTATAACCGTTCTAAATACCTAGTTGTGTAGCAATATATGATTTTGGTTGTTTCTTTTATAAAGGTTATAAAAAGAATTTTATACTAAAATCAATAAGAAAGACATGCATGCTCACTTAGGTTTAATTCATGGTTTTAAAATGTTTAAAACTTGGATGAGATAGACCTAAGATCACAGTTTTAATATGATTAACAACCTTAGGCTTTAATTTTTTTAATCAGTTTAATAGGATTAAATTGATTAATAAAAGTTAAAGTGTAGCAAATCTATCTATAAAGAACCTTTTGTCTAAGGCTGGTTCTGTCTAGGTTGGGGTATTTAAGGTGACGAAAATGTAACACTCCTACCTGGGAAGTTATCTGGAAAGGTGAATTAGATAGATTTGATGCATGCATACAAGTTAAGGGCAGTCCATTAAAGAGTTATTGTGACTACTTGAAGACAGAAGTTAAAGACAAAAGTTGTTTTTTAGCAGATTTAAAAGATGACTTAGACTAAAATCAGTAGTCGGATTGTCTCGGTTAATGAACCCTTAGGTAGAACATTCAGTGGGAGGTACTTGGGGCATATGATGCTTCATTTAAACCTTTCGTGTTTCTCCCTCATAGTCCACACCATGAGATCTACCTTGAGCCTCGTGGCACCCTGGGAGTGTCCTTTCTAAAGGATAGTGTTTGGGTAGGTCAATATCAAGGTGGATGGAGAGAATGTTCATAGTACGTCGGAGCGGGAAGTGTGATAGTATATCCCACGGTCTCTCTCATTACGTTGAATAAAGTTTCTGCGCATTGCCTCGACACACCCTGGGAATGTCCCTCTATAAGACGGTAGTTCTACGCGTTTCTTTATTTGATCTCCTGTAAGAGGATAAGGTTACTTAGTCGTCCTAATCATCTTCTTCCCTACGGTGGGCTCATTAAAGAGGGACTCTAGCATTGAATACGAGGGGTTCACACTCTTGACTTTGCACATTTAGATGTTTTTATTTTACCACAAACCAATAAACTTAATATCCCTTGTTGTCTTGATGTAACTTAAGCATATATGTAGTGACATACAAGTGGATCATGTCTTAAGTGACAACAAAAATAGTCTTTAGTATATGGATATAGGAGGGAAAACTTATCCTGGTAACACTACGGATGCGGCCCGCTTTGTGGAATTGTTACAAGTTTTGTGACTTGTCACAGATGGACTGATCCTGATCATTCGTGTGGCAGACATGTGAGCGAGGGCGTCTTATACAGAGAGTTTATATAAGATCTGACTTCGAAGTGTTAACGTCTCGTCATATAACTCTGTTCAGACTGAGACTTGACTTCACTAGGATGAGCATAGGTAACATGACCTCAATCCTGAGTGAGTTGGGAACTCTTGTGATTAAGGGCAGTCCTTTGATTTGCATAAGTGCGAGTGACCAGAGCACCGACTCAAACCTACCACTTTGGGGATTCGTCTGATTTGGGAGTTGAGAACTCAGCTTCACAAGATGATGTTCACTCCTTCCCCGAAGCAAGGGTAAGTAGATAGATTTCTCTCTTAAGGGCTGATCCCAGGGTTTGAACAATGTGGCGCCACACCTTCTCATGGCTCGAGAGGTGTGCACACATAGTAGGACTATGTTGTATTATTCATTAGAGGGATCAAGGGTATTAAAGGAGTAAAATTTTACTATAGGGGCAAAATAGTAAATTGGCCCGCTGTAATTACGAGCATATGTGAAGGGTCATCGTATTGATGATTGGTTATATCCAATGGGTATAGAAATATATTTATGGCAAGAAGAGTTCAACTGTCAGTCTTTAGTGGAATGCCTGGCAGTTAACGGATGGTGGATATCGTGACTAAAGAGTTTAGTCAGCTATTCACGTTGAGAGTAGGTTTTTGGGTCAGTTTGAAATGTTCAAATGGAGAGGAGGGAGTTCAGTTATATATGATATAATTAACTTTATGTACGAGATACATTAATTTGTAAGAAATTGGATATAAATATGATTTATATCTAGTGGAGGAAAAATAATATGATTAATATATGATATTAATTCATAAGTTATGAATATGATGTGATCACATTCATTGAACGGTTAAAAGGGTAATGGGACGACGTCTCTTCTGTTTTAATAAAGGATGAGTAAGATGAAAGATCATTTTGAGACGCATAAATAGCTCACGGTGTGTTAAGCATGGGATATACGCGGTTGATGCTTGAATTTTATGAAGTGGAAATTATGGATGATATGTATTGGTGGATTGCGTTGTGCATTCAAGTTTCCCCAGAGAAATCCAAGTGTAAATTCCTCTGAGTTTCCTGGTAAGTCCAGGGTCGAACACAGGGACTTGTGAAAAGAGTTGTGTTGGAGATTTTTATGAAAACTTGCGGTAACCAGTTGAATAAATAAGTGTTGGGTTGTTCGAAAAGAGTTGGTAAATAGGAAATACGATGAATATGTGATGAACGGGTTGGGAAGGGTTTCGGCTAACACTCCCTAGGATGCGTTCATGCCTTGCGATCATGCAACATGCATACAATAGTAAACCACCTCTTGGTGTGAATGCCACAGCTTCTAAGGCTAGAACGCATGCGATAAATATGCGATAAATCTACAGGGTTTACACATAAACCTCTATCTCTATTTATGCGATGACAACATGACATTCACACAAATATGCAACCACATAATATCATTCCTATTCCTAGGATGCATGCAATGCAAGTTGACAAATAGAGCTTATCTCTAAGTTCCTATCTTTTGTTTATGTAACCCTAATGTTGCTCTTTTGAGTTCAGATACTAACCTAGTTCTCTCGAGAATTTAAGTTCTTTCTTTAGATTCTCTATCGAGTAACTCTAAAGAGGTATTTTTCACAACATAAAACAAGACAAGCGCAAGCAATGAACTTCTTAGATCATGTTTACTTAATTCCTCTCAACCCATTCAACTAATTTAGCTACTCATGCATATTAAGAGAGTGAGCAGATGTAGAAATAGAACTTTCATTGAATAGATATAAGATGAAGTGCAGAATAACAATGGAAGTATAGTAAAGAGCCTGGAGCAATTTCTTGCTGCTAGGCATTACACTGTTTCTACTCGTGCTCTAAAGATATTCTCGCTTTCGCGAGAATCAGCCCGCTCTCTACTCTTACACCCCAAGGTTCTCTCTCGAGCTACCTTGGATAATCTCCGGCATCACCACTTTCTCTTTCTCCCCCGTAAAATGGAAAAGAAAATTATGAACAGAGGTATGAAGTTGTAATGGTGATGAGGTAATCGACTGCTTAACCCCATCTCTGAAGAATGCACTTAGTATTTATAGGGCATCAAAGGTGAAAGGCGGCTTCTCTCTCCTGGTTGTAATGATGGGACAACTTTAATTCCTGACTGATGCACTGGATAATTGTCACCGATAAAGTTGGATGTACTTTGTGACTGTTATCGATTGTTAACTTAATTTGGATCCGATTGTCGTCAGCTTTCTGTCCCATTGATCTTAATTGTCCTTTCGTCCGGATGCGTCCACCATGTTGCGGGGATTATTCTTGGGTGAATGTTTACAAGCACAATCAACGCAAAGTCCTTCGGTGAAGTTGCGCTCGACCAATGTATTCCTATGATCGCATTCTTTGCATTGGTTAACGCATTATTCTGCACAAAAATATAAAGATCAACTGCTCTAATGCATTGGACGCATGTGATCGCAATATTATAGAATTTATGCTTAATGGACGGAATTTAACATATATCATCAACACAATCTAACATTGTTTAAGGATTTAGCACTATGATAACGTGCATTTCTACCCGTTATCAGCGGTCATTGTGTTGAAGTGTATCATTGCTTACAAAATTTGTGCCTATAAAATAGTGCCTGCACGATTGCTTACGTATACGATAGTTTTAAGCGATCGCTTAATGATTACACCTGTGCGCCCTATTTACCAAAAGATAGTTTACCTTTTTCTAAGTGGTCGTTTAGCGTCCGATATTTACTAAACAATTGTATAGATGATTACTTAGTTTTTCTACAAGATCTTTTAGACGATCGTTTACCTTTTTCCTACACGATCGTTTAGATGATCACTTACCTTTTTCCTACACGATCATATACTTCAGCTAAATGATCAAGAATTTTGTCTATACGATAGACGAGCCCACCCTTTGGATTCTCACTCTAAGAATATTGAGGGCACTAAGTGGTGGTGTCATCTCTGTTTCCTTCTTTTCATGTGGTGACTGTTCGAGGTAGATGATTTGGTTTTGCTTAGCAATAGCTTATCGTCTCAGCAAAAGCGAGATTTTCTATGAAGAAGAAGTCTTCAACTTGTATGATTTTTTGATCTCTTTAGCAATATGAATGCATTTTAGTATGTTTGAATGTATATGTGGAAATTCTGTTACAATGAATTAGAAAGATTCGCTTCCGCTCGTAGGTACTTTTGAATAAGAGTTCATTCTATTATGAAATCGACAATTAAAGAATACAAAAAGGAACGTAGAGATAGAGAAGATCGACACACAGATATACGTGGTTTACTAACGGTGTGTTAGCTACGTCCACGGGCAGAGGGAGAACAGTACTATTAGGGAGAATGTTTTTCAGAGAATTACATCAAACGGCGCCTCTAAGGTTACAGAGTTTATATAGCGCAATACTTTAAACTCTACGAGACCCCCGTACTTGGTTGTTTGAAGCGCCAACAAACAAATTCAAGGCATTCCAACAAATCTCCACCTTGACTTGAATTCTTTCCCAGATAATAGATGTACCAAATGCAACATAAATCAATATTGCCAAACGTACCCAGACTTCTCCTTCATGCCTTAAAGTGTCCTAGAAAGAGGACCACTAACAATTCAAAACATTCAGCAAGTACAAACAATGTTGGAACTTTCCTTGTGGGACCGGTTTTGTGAACATATCAGCAGGGTTATCAGCAGTACCAATTTTCATCACTTTAACTCTCTGCTCTATGTGCTTAGTTCTCTCATGATGAACTTGATGAACTTGATCCTTGGCTAGGCATATTGCACTCAAACTATCACAATATACAATAGCTTGGTCATGATACAAACCAAGATCACCAACTAACCCCCTCAGGCATATTCCTTCTTTAATAGCTTCTGTCAAGGCCATGTACTCTACTTCAGTAGTAGACAACTGTAGGCTATAAGGTGGCCTTCCAATTAACAATAGAACCACCAGAGTGAACACATAGCCAGTCATAGACCTCCTACTGTCAACATCTCCAGCATAGTCAGAATAAGAATAACCGGTCACCAAACACTCTGTGCAATTACCATAAATGAGTCCAACATCAGACGTACCTCTAAGGTAATGAAAAATCCTTTTAATGACTTGCCAATGCTTCTTCCCAGGTTGACCCATGAACTTGCTGACAACACTAATAGCATGGGCAAGATCAGGCCTAGTACAGACCATAGCATACATCAAACTTCCCATTGCACTAGCATAAGGAACTCGAGACATGTACTCCTTCTCAACTTCATACTGAGGTAAAAGCACAGATGATAAACGAGCATTTATAGCATTAGGAGTATCTATAGGCTTAGCTGATGACATATCAAACTTGGACAATATTTTCTGAATATATTCTTTCTGTGACAAGAAGAGCTTATTCTTATCTCTGTTCCTATAAATCTCCATACCCAGAATTTTCTGAGCATCACCCAAATCCTTCATATCAAACTCAGCATTGAGAAGATTCTTCAATTTCAGAATGTTAGACTTGGACTTTGCAACTATGAGCATATCATCTACATATAAAAGTAGATAAATCATCGAACTATCATCCGCTTTGTTGTGATATACACATCAATCATACAGACTTCTGTTATGGCTAAGTCCAATCATATAGTTGTAAAATCGTTTGTACCACTGACCGCTTTAACCCATACAAAGATTTCTTTAACTTAAAAACATAATCTTCTTTACCTGGACACTGGAACCCATCTGGTTGGGTCATACAAATCTTTTCCTCCAACTCTCCATGTAAGAAAGCTGTCTTCACATCTAGTTGTTCAAGTTCCAAATTATGATGTGCTACTATAGCTAGTAACACCCTGATAGAAGTATGTCTGACTACTGTTGAGAAGATCTCATTATAATCAGCTCCTTCCCTTTGTGTGATCCCTCTAGCAACAACTCGAGCTTTATATTTAATGTTCTCTGAAGGTGATATTCCCTCATTTTTCTTGAAGTCCCATTTACAAGTGACAAATTTTCTCTCCTTAGGTCATTTAACTAATTCCCAAGTCTGATTTTTGTCAAGAGATTCCACCTCATCCCTCATAACAGAAAGCCATTGAGTAGACTCACCATACGACACAACTTCTCTATAGGTGGATGGCTCATGAGGATCCACCTCTTTAGCAACCTGCAATGCAAAAGTACCCACATCTTCAAAACCATACCTAACTCTTCTAGCTTTATCATGAGCTATACTCGTGATCTAGAATTCTCAGGCAAAACAGCTTTTGACATTTTAGGCACATTAATTTCTAGTTGCACATCAGTTTCTGGAGTAACATGTTGATCTTCAACACCTGGATGTTGTAATTCATTCACAGCTGAAGTGAATTGCATCTCCACCTATTTATCAACACTACTACTTTCTCTCACATCAGTAGTCGTCACAAAAGGCTTTACAGTTGAGTTAAGCATGGAATTTTCATCAAATATCACAGTTCTACTAAGAACGACTCTATTCTCAAAAGTTAACCAGACTCTATATCCCTTATTCATCCCCAATACCCATAAAGATACCCTTTTTAGCTCTCGGTTCTAATTTAGAGAAGATTAACATAGCCCATGCGCAAGGATGACACGCAGTCGTGCGGTGAGTCTAGAGTAAACTATTCTTTCGCCTTTTACTAAAGAATACCGTGTGCTCGCCGTTCATGATATTGCTTTCACATGGCGCTTAAATAAATTCTTTCATTAACCTGATAGTAGACAGTACAACCAAAAACTTTTAATAAAGAATAATCTGTAGGCTTACCAGACCACACCTTGTAAGGTGTTTTACAATCAATAGTTGTGTGAGGTCCACGATTGATCAGATAACATGATGTATTTACTGCTTCTGCCCAAAACCTTCTAGTCAACTCTGCATTAGAGAGCATGCATCTTGCTCTCTCTGACAACGTTTGATTCATACGTTCTGCAATCCTATTTTGCTATTGAGTATCCCTAATAGTGTGATGACGAACAATCCCCTCAGCTTTACAGAACTCATTAAATTCAAATCTACAGAATTTCAGACCATTATCAGTTCGCAGCCTTTTGATCTTCTTCCCAGTTTGATTTTCAATCAATATCTTCCACTGCTTGAAATTCTTGAAGGTTTCACTTTTATGTTTCATAATAAAAACCCAAGTCATTCTTGAGTAATCATTAATTATAGACAAAAAAATATCTACTACCTTCAATAGATTCAACTTTGGAAGGTCTCCAACAGTCTAAATGAATATAATCAAGTGTCCCTTTTGTGCAATGAACACCTCTTAGAAACTTGCTATGATGAAGCTTCCTAAATACACATTGTTCATAGAATTCAAAATCTTGCACCTTGTGCCCACAAAGAAGATCCCTTTTTGATAGAATTTGCATCCCTTTTTCACTCATATGACCAAGTCTCATATGCCATAACTTAGTCATATCATCCTTCTGAACGACCGACGATGCAACATCAACATAACTGTTATCGTGGAACCTAATAGAAAATACAGTGTTCCAAGCTTTATACCTTTCAGAACTACCTCAGAACCCTTATAGACATACATTGACCTTTACCTTTAAAATTGTAACCCTTGCTATCGAGTACACTAAGGATATCAAACTCTTCTTCATTAGTGGAACATGTCTAACCACTTTTAAACTGTAGAAGGCACCATTATGAGTTCGTATCTTGACTGAGCCGATTCCAATTATCTTGCACACAACTCCATTAGCCATGCTAACATTCCCTCCACCTATTTGCTGATAGGTTGAGAACCAATTTCTATTTGGGCACATATGATAAGATGCCCCAGAATCAAGAACCTACACATCATCAGAATGTGAATGTTCATTCACAACTAAAGCTAGATCTCCTTCAGAATCGATCTCGACTTCTTTAGGATCAATCTCAACTTGTGCAACAGAGGCGGATACTTCTCTTTTGTCACTCTTTTCCTGATTCTTTTTTATCTTAAGACATTCGGTTTTCCAATGCCCCTTTTCTTTACAATAGTGAGAAATATCATCTGACCTAGAACCCTTTGACTTTGAAGACTTTTTATTCTGGTTGAACTTCTGCTTACAAGAATTCCAATGTCCCTTGCTCCTTGTAGTAGCTACCCCAGATTCCTATAACTGACTTTCTATAACTGAACTTCCTACATTTTGACAGTCCTCTCACATAAGCAACGTGAACTTTGTATCTTCTAAGGTCAGAGTTTCTTTCCCTCCAATATATGAGTCAACGAAAGTCTCATACGACGGGGGCAAAGATGTCAACAAAATTAGGGCAACATCCTTATCATCAACCTTAACCTCTACGTTACGCAGGTCTAATAAAATTTTATTTAATTGATCAAAATGGTCTCGTAGAGACGTACCTTCCTACATATGTAGATGATATAGACGTTTCTTAAAAAACAATTTCTTGGTTAAAGATTTCATCATGTAAAGACTTTCCAACTTCAACCAAATACTAGCAGTAGTTTCTTCATTTGCGACCTTGATGATGACGTCATCAGCCAAATATAGAATGATCGTCGAATGAGTCTTCGCCTCAAGAGTTTGCCACTTTTCATCATCCACGGTAGCCTTCTTTGACTTACCCATCAGCGGCGCCCACAGCCCCTACTGCTCTAGCAGGGATCACATCTTGATCTACCATAAACCAAAACTGTTCCTCCCGTTAAATTTGTTGATCTTTACGTTCAATCCAGACATCTTCAATTGTCGAACAAATGCAGAATTTCAAAGAAATCCTAACAAGGCTCTGATACCAGTTTGTTACGAAATTGAGAATTAAAGAATACAAAAAGGAACATAGAGATAGAGAAGATTGACACACAGATAAACGTGGTTCACTAACGTGTGTTAGCTACACACAGATATACTTGGTTGTTCGAAGCGCCAAAAAACAATTCAAGGCATTCCGACATCTTCGCACACTTATGAAAAATTGTTAAGCGTTAACAGTTCTGGACCAAATAAAGGGTGGCTATTAAGCTCAGTTCCAAGAGTTGGTTCTGCCTAATGGTTGAGAATTTCTCGTCCCAGTGAAGGGGCATCTGATCACCCCACTAGTAACATTTGTCCTACCTCGCTAGGGAATCATTACAAAATGAAATTCTAATCACTTAGGGTACTTGGAAACTGTTTTGCTAAAACTAATTGGTTAAAATGTGGTTTAGCAAAGTCTTATAAAAGTTTGTTCATTTTTCAGCAACGGTTTTAAAATGGTTACAGCCACAATTTCTTTATTATGCATCGAAAAACTTATTGGCGACAACTATTCGATTTGGAAACATATGATCACGACGATAGTCATCATCAAGGATATGACGTTTGCCCTTAAGGAGGTCTGTTATCCTATTCCAGCTCTAAACGCAGCTCGAAATGTTCGGAAGGTGTACGAGCGATGGACACGGGCAAAATAGAAGGCCCAAACCTATATCTTGGCTAGCCTGAGTGACGTATTTGTCAAGAAGCATGAGCCCATGGTCTCGGTGCGTGAGATCATAGAGTCCCTGTGGGGGATGTTCGAACAACCATCTGGACAACTCAAGCACGAGGCTCTGAAATATATCTTTAACTCCAAAATGGAGGAAAGCACCTCTGTTCGTGAACACGTGCTTAACATGATGGTACACTTCAATGTGGTGGAGATGAATGGGTATAGAATCGATGAGGGCAGTCAGGTTAGCATCATCTTACATTACTTTCGAAGAGCTTCCTTCACTTTGTTAGCAATGCGATTCTTAACAAAGTGGAATATACCATTACAACTCTCCTCAACGAGTTACAGACATACCAACTGAAAAGTGAAGAGAGGAAAAAGGGTGAGGCAAATGTTGCCTCGTCTTCTAGAACGTTCCATCGAGGTTCGACCTTAGGGATGAAGTCTACGTCTTCTACTTCTAACTCTGGAAAGGGGAATAAGAAGAAGGGTGGTAAGGGGAAAGGGAAAGTGCCTGATAACCCGCAACCTGTTGCACCAAGCAGGTATCCGCCATCAGTTGAAATAGGAAAATGTTTCCACTGCAACCAGGACGGACACTGGAAGAGGAATTGTGCTCGCTGGCTGAAGGAAAGGAAGGTCGTTAAGGCTAAGACCAAGGCAGACAAAGGTAAATATGATTTACTTGTGCTAGAAACTTGTTTAGTGGTGAATGATGATTCTGCCTGGATAATTGATTTGGGCACTACTAATCACGTTTGTTCTTCTTTTCAGGGGATTAGATCCCGATGACAGCTAGAGGCAAGTGAGATGACGATGCAAGTAGCCACCGAGCACGTTGTCTCAGTCGTGGCAATGAGAGATAGTTAGTTAACTTTATAGAATATGTTTGTTGTATTAAAAGATGTTTTTGTTGTTCCTGAACTAAAAAGGAACTTAATTTATGTAAAGTGTCTGTTACAATGTAAATACACTTTTTCTTTTAATGTGGGTAAAGTATTTATTCATAAGGATGGTGCTGAGATTTGTACAGTTAAACTGGAAAACAACTTGTATGTGCTAAGACCGTTAGCCTTATGTTCCCTCCATAACATAGAGATGTTTAAATCTTCCATGACTCAATCTAAATGTCAAGGAATTTCTCTAAAAGAATGCCTAACTTTGGCACCTTCGATTAGGGCACATCAATTTCAATAGGATTGAGAGATTGGTGAAGAATGGCCTTCTAAGTTAGTTAGAAAAAAATTCATTATCGGTATGCGAATCTTGCCTTGAGGGTAAGATGACTAAATGACTTTTACTGGAAAAGGTTATCGAGCCAAAGAGCCTCTTGAGTTAATACATTCTGACCTCTGTGGTTCTACGAATGTGCAAGCCCAATGAGGCTATGAGTATTTTATCAGTTCTACTAATGATTACTCTAGGTATGGGTATGTTTATCTGATGCAACGGAAGTCTAAATCTTTTGAAGAGTTCAAAGAGTTTAAAGTTGAAGTTGAAAATGCATTGGATAGACGAATTAAAACACTTCAATCAGATCAAGTTGGAGAGTTTTTGGATTCGAGGTTCCAGGACTATTTAATAGGCCATGGAATCGTTTCCCAACTCTCAGCACCAGGTACACCTCAGTAGAATGGTGTAGCAGAGAGGAGAAACAGAACTTTGTTGGACATGGTTTGTTCGATGATGAGCTACGCTTCCTTACCGGACTTTTTTTGGGCAGTGGAGACTGTGGTATACATACTCAATTGTGTTCCTTCTAAGATTGTTGCGAGAACACCTATGGAGTTATGAAACGAGCGTAAAACTAGTTTACGTCACTTCCACATCTAGGGTTGCGTTGTAGATGTGCTTGAGGAAAATATCACGAAGGTTAAACCACGATCGAGGTGATGCCTCTTTGCAGGCTACCCCAGAGGTACACAAGAGGGTTATTTTTATGATCCATCGAAAAATAGGATATTTGTTTCCATGAACACTACATTTCTGGATGAGGATCATATCCGAGCACAGTCCAGGTAGTAAAGTTGTGTTACGTGAGCATTCAAATGAAACTATTGAAACTTCAATACGAGTTGTTGAAGCGCCTGCTTCATCAGCCACAGTTGTTCATGATAGTTCATCTAGTAGGTTGGTTCCACTTCAAGAGTTGAGGGAACCTCGACGCAATGGGAGGGTTGGAAACCCACCCGTTCTCTATATGAGTTTCACAAAAATTCTGGCTATGGTAGTAGATGGCGACGTTGAGGATCTATTATCTTATCAGAAGGCAATGGAGGATATAGACCGGGATGAATGGGTCAAAGCCATGGATCTCGAGATGAAGTCGATGTATTTCAACTTAGTTTGGGATCTTGTAGATTAGCCTGAAGGGGTAAGAGCTATAGGTTGTAAATGGATCTACAAGAGGAAACGGGGTGCTGATGGGAAGGTGAAAACCTTTAAGGGTCAACTTGTGGCAAAGGGTGATACCCAGGTGGAGGAAGTCGACTATGAGAAGACTTTCTCGCCTATTGCCATGTTAAAGTTAATCTGCATCCTCCAGTCCATTGCCACTTATTATAATTATGGGATCTGGCAAATGAACGTCAAGACGGTCTTTCTGAATGGCTATCTTGAGAAGACCATTTACTTGGTGCAATCCGAGGGATTCATTGCCTAAGGTCAAGGGAAAAATGTTTGCAAACTAAATCGGTCCATTTATGGGCTGAATCAGTCCATCTTGGAACATTCGATTTGATACTGTGATCATATCGCATGGCTTTGACCAAAATGTTGATAAACCTTGTGTCTACAACAAGATTGTCAACGGTTCAGTAGTTTTCTTAGTGTTGTATGTAAACTATATCCTACTCATTGAGAATGATGTAGGTCTACTAACTGCAGTTAAAAACTGGCTGGCGACCCAATTCCAAATGCAAGATTTGGGAGCGGCTTAGTTTTTTCTAGGAATACAGATCTTTCGGGATCGTAAGAACAAAGTGCTAGCATTGTCTCAGGCATCGTACGTTGACAAGATGCTGCTCAAATACTCGATGTAGGACTCCAAAAGGGGCGTGCTGCTATTCACGCATTTGATGTACGTGATGCTCTGCATTAGGCTAGACATCTGTTACGCTATGGGAATAGTTAGTAGGTATCAGTCTAACCCAGGCCAGGGTCACTGAACTGCAGTTAAAAATATCCTCAAGTATTTTTGGAGAACGAGGGACTACATGCTTGTGTATGGATCTAGGGATTATGACTTTCAGATTGATAGGGACTCTCGTAAGTCCACTTTAGAGTCAATTTTTTCTTTTAACGGAGGAGCTGTAGTGTGGCGAAGCGCTAAGCAGGGGTGCATCGCTAACTCTACTATAAAGGTCAAGTACGTAGCGGCTTGCGAAGCTGCTAAGGAGGTCGTCTGGCTCAGGAAGTTCCTGACAGAACTGGAAGTTGTTCCAGATATGTCTAAGCCCATCACCCTCTATTGTGACCATAGTGGTATTGTGTCAAACTCCAAGGAGTCGAGGAGTCACAGGTCCAACAAACATATAGAGGGGAAGTATATCTTGATCCGTGAGATAGTGCATCGAGGGGACGTGATTGTCATGAAGAATGCTTCGGAGCACAACGTTGCTGAGTCGTTTATGAAGGTTCTCATGGCTACAGTGTTTAAGGGTCACCTTCAGAGCATGGGTCTACGGGACTACTTATGGCTGGACTAGGGCATGTGGGAAATTTTATTGTACTAGGCTTTAGTGCCCTAGTTTATTGTTTTGTACTAGTTTTTGTACACCCCACTCACTTTAGGACAAGTGGGAGATTTTTGGGGATGATGCTCTAAAGTCTCGTGTCCTATAGTTTATAAATACATTTTGTGTGAACGCTTGTGATGTATATATATGATATTTACTTAACTTCTTGACTTTGCATATTGGATGTTTTATTTACTTTACCACAAACCAATAAACTAAAATCGCTAGTTGTCATTATGTAACTTAAGCATGTATGTGGTGACATACAAGTGGATCATGTCTTAAGTGATAACCAACATGGTCTGTAGTATATGGATATAGGAGGGAAACCTTGTCCTGGTAATGCTACGGATGCAACCTGCTTTATGGAATAGTTACAAGTGTTGTAACTTACCACAGATGGTCTAATCCTGATCATTTGTGTGGGGATATACGAGCGGGGGCGTTCTAAACAAAGAGTTTGTATAAGACCTAACCACGAAGTGTTAACGTTTCGTTATATAATGCCATTCATGACAGAGACTTCACTTCACTAGGATGACCATAGGTAACATGACCTCAATCTTGAGTGAGTTAGGAACTTGTACCATTGAGGGCGGTCCTTTGATTTGCATGGGCGGGAGTGGGCAGGTCGCCGACTCAAACGTACCACTTTGGGGATTCATCTAATTTGGGAGTTGGGAACTCAGCTACACAAGATGGAATTCGCTCCTTCCCTAAAGAAGGGGTAAGTAGATAGAATGCTCTCTTAAAGGCTGATCCCGAGGCTTGAACGAGGTGTTCACACATAGTAGGACTATGTTGTATTGTTTATTAGAGGGATCAGTGGTACTTACGGAATAAGATGCAACTATAGTGGCAAAACGGTAAATTTGCCCAACTGTACTTATGAGCATCTGTGAAGGGTTATCATACTAATGATTGGTTATATCCGGTGGACACAGAAATATATCTGTGGTAAGGAGAGTTCAGCTATCGATCTTTAGTGAAATGTCTAGTAGTTAACGGATGGTGGATCTTGTGGCTAAAGAGTTTAGTCAGCGATTCATGTACCATTGGAGCTTCGAGCCATAGGTTCATAAAGTCCCCTTGGTAGCTTTGATTCAAGTTGAGAATCAGTTTTTGGGTCAGTTTGAAATGTTCAAATTGACAAGAGGGAGTTCGATTATATATGATATAATTGAACTTGTTAATTATATATGATATGATTGACTTTATGTATGAGATACATTAATTGGGAGGAAATTGGATATAAATATGATTTATATTTGGTGGAGGAGATAACACTATGGTTGATATATGATATCAAACTATAGGTTATGAATATAATATGATTATATTTATAAATTTTAATTGGACAATTATGAGATAATTGGCCACCGTTTTCTCCATAATCGTGTGTTAGTGGGAAGTTCCATTCGGTTTCCATAACTGAAGAATAAAATGATTTTTTTTTTCATTTTGCAAAGACTACGCTTATTTTGCTCACGAAGTGTTTTGCCCATTGCTTAGTGAATTGAGAGCCTATACGATAGCTCACTTTTGATGGACGATCGCTTACACGCGTGCGCTGCTTACTAAACGATCGTTTTCCTTTTGCTAAACGATCGTATAGGCGATCACTTAGGTTTTCCTACACTATCGTGTACTTCACCTAAATGATCAAGCACCCTGTCTATACAATAGACGCCACTTTCTCCCACTTACTTGATCGTTGTATACGATCTTTTTTCCTCCTCCCCGCTACCAAATCCGAACAGAGCCCACTCTTTGGATTCTCAGTCTGAGAATATTAAGGGTTCCAAGTGGTGGTGTCGTCCCCATCTTCCTCGTCTGTTCGTGTGGAGTTGTCTATGGTAGACGATTGGTTGTTGCTGAACGATAGCCTGATGTTCCAGCGAGAGCGAAAGCTTCCGTTTGTGGAGAGAGCGAGATTTCAAGTGAAGTGGGTCTTCAACTGGTAAGTTTACTCGTTCTCTTATTTATTTATCTATAAGCATGCCGGTAATTTAGTAGTTTGATATATATCTGTATGTGTGAATGTAAATGCGGTAATTCTATCACAATGGTTTTAGAAAGATCCACTTCCGCTTATAGGTACTTTTGTATAAGAATTTCTTCAGAGTTGACGTTGGTTGTGTTGAAGGCACTCCATACCAACTAAGGTATAACATTGAGAGATTGAGCAAAAAGGTTCTCTCTCAACTAAAGAGGTTAAAATAAGCAATGCTTAATTTATGTATGCTGTGTTTTAGAAAAGTTTTAAGTATGAGTTTGCTCTAAAAATTACGGTTTAAAGCATGATGTCTATGATTTATTAGTCACTCCTTGGGCTAGTAGCTCACTCGTTTTAAATGTTTTCTTTCCCAAATAATGGTCAATTTCCTAAGGCTTAACTCCACTGTTGCTTTGCCATTCAAAGAATCCAATTTAGAGAGAAGTTGCAGGTGTTTTCTTGTAAATGTCTATACATAAATGTTATTCACGTTAGGGACTAGGGCTAACTATTGGGACCCACTAAACTCTATATCTGTTAATGATGGAAATATGTTGTGTACTTAACCCTGGTTGTGTTATCTGAGTTTTAAGTATTTTAAACTATTATTTATGTATTATAGGGATTCCTAAGCTGGTTAAGGATGTAGGTTAGACAGTAAGTACCACAAAAGGGTTGGTAACGACTGTTGTCATTCTCTCCTAGATTAAGAGGGTAATCTGGGTGAGCGTTTGATAAGTTTGTATCAGAGCATAAGGTTTTGGGAAAAGAAAGAGAGTTCATGTATTAGTTCAAGTCCATATTGTGAGTCCCTAACATATGTACTTTATAATTAGGTAAGGATGCCAAGAAGGAGTGGTAGGTGGAGCAAGCAGACAAGGACACTGAACCTACCATTAGAAACCCTGAGGTACGAAGGGATCCAAACAATTGGAAAGGTAGAGATCCTGTAGTTAAGGAAACAACTTCAGAAGGTGAGTCAAGTGCTCAACAAGTAGAAGTAGATCCTCAGTTAGAGGAAAGGATGTTTGATTGGATCGCCTAGAGGTTAGCGACAAGTATAGGGTTCGTATAGGCAGACCCACAAAAGAAGTATAGCATCGAGAGGCTCAAAGCCTTAGATGTGACGATGTTCTAAGGTGCCAGAGATTTGACAGTTGCTGAGGTTGGCTAGATTTTTTTGAGAAGTGTTTTAATGTGATGAGATGCCCTGATGACCGTAAGGTTGGGTTGGTGGTGTTTTTACTGCAGAAAGGAGTCGAGAAATGGTGGAAGATCATAGACGCTAGAAGGAATCGATCAAAGTTTATGAACTTGTTGTAGTTCAGGAAAGTTTTTGAAGACAAGTATTATCCTAGCTCTTTTAGAGAAGCTAAGAGAGATGAGTTTCTCAGAATAGTTTAGGGATCGATGACGATCGCTGAATATGAGAAGAAATTTACGGAGCTGTCTCAATATGCTCTTCTGATCATAGCGGAAGAAAAAAGATGGATGTAGGACGTTTGATAATGGCTTGAGGGAGAAAATTTGTACTCTAGTCACTTTTACTACTAACTGGGTGGATTTCACTCAGTTGGTAGAGACAACAATTAGAGTTGAAATAAGTCTGGCAGATGTTGATCAGACGCAGAAAGGAAAAGAAGAGAAACAGAGAGATCCAGCGAAATTGAGAAGGTCAGAATTCCAGGCCTCATTTCCATGGGAATTCAGTTATAGAAGTTAGAAAGTTGCGAGCCAATAGGGTTCGAGCAGGAAGAGATTGAATCCTATAGCTAGTTCAGTTAATAGATCAGGGTTTGGACGTGCTAGCAAACCAGTAGCTAGTACAGGTGAGAAACCCTTATGTGTGAACTGGGACAAGCATCATCTGAGGACGTGTTACAATGGGAGGAACTTCTATTTCAAGTGAGAATAGACTGACCATTTTAAAAGGGAATGTCCACGGTTAGTTTGTGAAACTTAAGTAGAGCGAAATGCGACTTCTCAGACAGTGATCAGCCGAAGGCAACTGGAGAGAGGTGAGGGTTCTAGTAGAGCTAAACAGAAAGGAGTAGTAGAACAACCACAACAATAGGGTAGAGTATTGGTAGTGACCCACCAGGAGGCGAAGGGGGCTCCAAATGTTGTGACCGATAAAGTAACTTTATTTACTAGATCCTGGTGCTACATATTCATTTATATCTAGCATGTTTGCATCACATAAAGATAAGATGGTTGAAAGCATGCCTGAGGACTTGTTGATTTATACGTCTGTTGGAGATGTTTTAGTCGTGCATAAGTATAACAGGAACTGTGAGGTAGTCCTTGACAACCAGAGTTTATGGGTTGATCAAATTCCATTAGAATTACTTGAATTTGATGCTATTTTAGGCATGGATTTTGTGAGTAAGTATCATGCCTCTGTTGATTGTTTTATGAAAGAAGTAGTGTTTAGAAGGCCAAAAGAGCGGAAATTATTGCTTATGGGAAGTAAAAGACTTCTCCCAAGTAGTTTGATATCAGAAGTTAAAGCTAGGAAGTTGTTTAGCAAAGGATGTGTTGCCTATCTGGCACGTGTGGCTTTTCCATACGATAAAATATTGAAGTCTGAGAATGTGTCGGTTGTGCATAAATTTCTTAATGTGTTCCCTAAAAAGTTGTCAGGATTGCCATCTGACAGGGAGGTTGAGTTTACTATTGACTTGAGTCCAGGTACAACATCTATTTCATAGGCACCGTACAGGATAGAACCAGCTTAGTTAAAGGAGCTAAAGGTGTGGTTAAGCATGTTCATGCATTTTAATATATTATAAGAGTTATAATGTATGGTATTAATGCATGTATATGATTTCATGAGTTACTTAATGTAGTTTGTAAAGTTAAATATATGAAATTGAAAAAGCAAGATGCATGAAATTACTTAGGTAAATATATTTAGGAAAATTATTTCGAATAGTAAAACTGTTGAAAATATTTACAAGATAGAAAAAATTTAGAACTATTAATGATAGACGTTGATATACACTGACAGATTTCTATCAGTGTTTATCAATATCACTGATAGACATTGGTAGAAGTCTATCAATGTCTATCAATATCTATCATTGATAGTTTTAAAATTTTGTTATATTTTGTAAATATTTTGGTTCATTTTTCTATATTTAAAAATAGCCCTTATATTTATTAATGTCTTGTGTATGCATGTTTGATTTGCATGAATTGCTTGATATAAGTATTATGTTAATAAAGATTAAAATCAATTTGCATTGAGCATGACACATCCATAGTATAATATAATTGTTGTATTAAAGTCAAAAAATGCATGTCATATGGTTTTCTAATTAATTAGAATTTTATTGTTAATTAATTAAACCATAGAAAGCATGATTGTAAGGCTAATAATTAATTTTCTAATAGTTATGAAATTAATACTTAGTAATCGTCAACTTATAAAGAGTTGCATGTAAACTTAGGATCTTAGGGAATTTGAATTAATTTTAAAATGTTTAAAATTAATTTAGACCTTAGGTTACATTAATTCTAATAAGATTAGAATTAAGTCCTATATTTTTAATAGATTTAAAATATGACTAAGTAGGTCAAATAGGACTTTAGGTTATAGGGGAACTCTACCTGTGAAGTTCTGTTTAGACTGGGGATATTTAAGATGACAGTTTACAGAATATCTCCTACATAGGAACTGACGGAAACTTGAGTTGAATTAACCTTAATTCTGTTAGCATGTATTATCAATAGATTAATTAAATGGTTTAATTCACCTAAAACATCAGAGTAAAGACCTTATTGTAAGAGTTATAATAGGCATAGACTTTGATAGATTCATTAGTCAGAATTTAACTACGCATAATAGAACTCTAAACCAGTACAACACTTTAGTGGGAGAAAAATGGTACATATGATATATCAATTTTTAGCTCTCACGTCCCTAAGAGTTCACACCGTGAGATCCATACTCCGCTTCGTGCCACCCTAAGTGTGGCCTCCCTTCGGAGAGTGTTTGCATGGGTCAATACCAAGGTGAATAGAAAAAGTGTTCATAGTAAGTGGGAGAAGGATGTGTGTCAATGCATCCTATAGTCTCCCCCATTAGGTTGAATCCTATGATTCGCTTTCATGTCGTTCTAGAACGACCACCCCTTTGGAGGGCCTGATCATAGGATTCAGAATAATGAAAAACTTCAGTAATTGATAGGGTTTCTTAAGTTAATTTTCAATAGTTGTCTTTCCTTACAATAGCTTATTGAAGAATATCTCTGGGATCTTAAAAAGGTAGTGTCACACTTACGAGATGAATTAAGCTAGTTAATGAACTGTTGGCCGCAAAAACAATAGCTAAGAATTATAGGAACAAGAGTTATTCTTGTATTAGTAATTAGTTGAGATTGTCTCAATTCAAGGGAGGGGTAGTTGATAACCTTTTGGTGGCTGTTGCTCTAAACCTCGGAAGTATCGTTGCAAAAATAAATCAATAGTTTAATTAGGGTTCTTTGATTGTTTGTTTTCGCTGAATTGTTTGGATGCCTGTATTTTGTGTAATAGGTTAAGGCAAATATAACTGGTGCAGTCCATTGTTTGTTATTCTTTTCAGCATGTTCTCCACAATTATATCCTTACTAAAGAATTAAAATCAACCGATCAAAACTAGTTCTAGAAACTTGTTTAGTGGAAAATGACCATAACTCTTGGATACTTTCTTCAGGAGCCACGAATCATATTTGTTCTTTTTTATTGAGAATTGGTTCCTCCAACAACTTGAGGAGGGTGAAATGACGCTCAAGGTTGGAACGGAAGACGCCATTTAAACTCAATCAATGAAAGCTTCAAAGTTTTTTTTTTACAAATAAATATTTTTTTTAGAAAATTTATATATTTGCCCTAAAAAAAAGGAACCTTGTATCTATTTCATGTTTACTTGAACGGATATACTCAATTTCCTTTTCTATTAATGAAGCTTTCATTATGGAAAATTGTGTACTTATTTGTTCAGCTAAATCAGAAAACAACTTATATGTGTTAAGACCAACTGAAGAAAAAGCACTATTAAATCATGAGATGTTTAAAATTGCTAACACTCAAACAAAAGGCAAAGTTCTCAAAGTAACAATAATACCTACAATTGGCATTTGAGATTAGGTCACATAAATGTCCTAGGATCGGGAGATTGATAAACAATGAACTTCTAAGCGAGTTAGAAGATGATTCATTACCTCCATATGAATCCTGTCTTGAGGGAAAGATGATTAAAAGTCCTTTTAGTGGAAAAGGTTATAGAGCCAAAGAGCTCTTAGAGATTGTACATTTGGATCTTGTGGTCCAATAAATGTAAAAGCTCGAGGACGATATGAATACTTCATCTGTTTTATAGATGATTATTTGAGGTATGGTTACTTATACCTAATGGAACTATTGCTTTTATTTCCATTTACAAAATATAATATTTAAGGATTGAGATAAAATTTAGTATTTTATAGCTTCAATCTCCAAAATCCTTCTCCACACTATAAGATCTAACTTAGATACTTCTTTTGAAAATCTTTGACATTTTTACGGAATATATTTTATCATGTGGAAAAATTTTAATTATTCAAACTAGAGTGTCCATTATCATACCATTGTAAAATAAAATTATTATATTTAAGAGAATTCTTAGTTTGGAAGAATAGTTTTTTTTCCCCTTTTTTAAGGCATGGAGATTTCATGAATATTTTTTCAAAGTGAGAAGAAAATTGTTTAAAAAACTTGAATGTAAACGACCTTATGTTCAAAGAAAATAAACAGAAAGTCGAATATGGCATGGATTTTTGGAACGATTCATTAAAATAAAAAGCATTTAAAAACTAAAGAAAATAACATAATAAGATAAAAGAGAGATATATCAAGTGAAGGAGATCAATTTTGGGGAGAAGACTATGTGGGGAGCTGGGAACATAATAATACAAGATGGATTTCAGTCCTTCCCGACTATAGGGTAAATAGATGAGTGTTCCCTTAAGTGTGTCTTCAAGACTTGAACATAGGGCCCTACCCTCTCCCTGGCCCGAGATGTAACCTAGGTAACAGTAATTTTTGCTACTTGATGTTATCAACACTCGTGAAAGACTAACTTATTATTATTGGTCTATATTCGTGGACAAAAAATAATATTTGTAGCGAGACAAATGCAGCTGTCGGTCTTTGGGGAAGTGTAACCACTGTTAACGAATATTAAATATTGTGGTCAATAAGTTTAGTCAATTAATCTCATATCGTTGGAGCTTTTGATCTGTAGGTCTATGAGGTCCCCTTCCTAGCTCATATATTGAGGTAAATATGTCTTGAATAGAGTTTAAAATGTTGAAATGAACTTAGGGAAACAAAATAATGTATAATGATACATTATAATTTAAAGTTTACATTTTAATTAAACTTTATAATTCAAATTTTGTTTTGGATATGATTCAAAATTAATTTGTGAGAGAATAAATATTTTAAAAAGTTCAAATATGAATTTAATATGAATTGGATACATATTAAAACTATAGGCTAATATTAATGTGTATCAGATACACATTAAAATTATAGGTTATGAGAGAAATACAACTGAATATGATTCAAATGTAGGCTAAATTGAATATTTGATATTCAATATTTAATTTGGCAAAGAATTAATTGGCGAATTAACTAATTGTTTAATTAAATTTGATTGAATTAAATTAAATTTGTTGAATTAATTCTATAGGTTATGTGAGAGAATTTCATTTAAATATGATTTAAATGGACTTATGAATTGATGGGGTTAACATTCAACATACAGAAGCTATTAGGTTCTTAAGCACTCTAATTACATTAATTTTAGTAAAGAAAAATGCAAGTTCCTGATAATGACAAAAATAGGGTTTCGAGAGTATAACCTTTATTGAATCCACTTAATTACGCCAAATCTCCATGAATTTCTTCTTCAATCCTTGAAGTAGACTACCACAACAGTCTTCTCTACTACTTTCAAGCCTTAGATTGGATTGTGGGATCCAAATTGAATGAAATTTTGGGATGAGGTTTGGAGAGATGGAGAGAAAAATTTTCAGAAAAATGTCTTTTTTTTTTTTTTTTTTTTTTTTTTTTTTGCATGCACCAATTGAGGGTCAACCTCTGATATAACTCATTTCTATAGGTTCTGATTTAGGAAAATTATTTCAAATAGTAAAATTGTTGAAAATATTTACAAGATATAGCAAAATTTTAGAATTATCAATGATATACGTTGATATACACTAATAGATTTCTATCAGTGTCTATCAATATCACTGATAGACATTGGTAGAAATCTATAATTTTCTATCAACATCTATCAATGATAGTTTTAAAATTTTATTATATTTTGTAAATATTTTGGTTCATTTTTCTATATTTAAAAATAGCCCTTATATTGATTAATGTCTTGTGTATGCTTATTTGATTTGCATGAATTGCTTGATATAAGTGTTATCTTAATAAAAGTTAAAAATCAATTTGCATTGAGCATGACATATCCATAGTATAATATAATTGTTGTATTAAAGTCACGAAATGCATGTCATATGGTTTTCTATTTAATTAGAATTTTATTGTTAATTAATTAAACCATAGAAAGCATGATTCTAAGGCTAATAATTAATTTTCTAATAGTTATGAAATTAATACTTAGTAACCATCAACTTATAATAAAGAGTTGGATGTAAACTTAGGATCTTAGGGAATTGGAATTAATTTTAAAATGTTTAAAATTAATTTAAACCTTAGGTCACATTAATTCTAATAATATTAGAATTAAGTCCTATATTTTTAATAGATTTAAAATATGACTAAGTAGGACAAATAGGATTTTAGGTTATAAGGGAACTTTACCTGTGAAGTTCTGTTTAGACTTGAGGTATTTAAGATGACAATTTACAGAATACCTCCTACTTAGGAACTGACCAAAACTTGAGTTGAATTAACCTTAATTCTGTTAGCATGTATGATCACTAGGTTAATTAAATGGTTTAATTCACCTAGAACATCAAAATAAAGACCTTATTATAAGAGTTATAATAGGCATAAAATTTGATAGATTCATTAGTCGAAATTCAACTACGCATAATAAACCCTAAACCAGTACAACACTTTAGTGGGAGAAAAATGGTATATGTGATATATCAATTTTTAGCTCTCACGTCCCTAAGAGTTCACATCGTGAGATCCATACTCAGCTTCGTGTCGCCCTAAGTTCGGCCTCCTTTTGAAAAGTGTTTGCATGGGTCAATACCAAGATGAATAGAAAAAGTGTTCATTGTAAGTGGGAGAAGGATGCGTGTCAATGTATCCTACGGTCTCTTCCATTAGGTTGCATCGCGAGATTCCTATGATTTGCCTGCATGTCGTTCTGGAGCGACCACCCCTTTGAAGGGCCTGATCTTTGGATTCAGAATAATGAAACTTCAGTAATTGATAGGGTTTCTTAGGTTAATTTTCAATAGTTGTCTTTCTGTACAGTAGCCTATTGAAGCATATCTCTGGGATCTTAAAAAGGTTGTTCACACTTACGGGATGAATTAAGCTAGTTAATGAATCGTTGGCCACAAAAACGATAGATAAGAACTATAGGAATAAGAGTTATTCTTGTATTAGTAATTAGCTGAGATTGTCTTAATTCAAGGGAGGGGTAGCTGATCACCCATCGGTGGCTATTGCTCTAAACCTCAAGTATCGTTGCAAAAATTAAATCAATAGTTTAATTTGGGTTCTTTGATTGTTTGTTTTCGCTAAATTTATTGGATGCTTGTATTTTGTGTAATAGGTTAAGGTAAATATAACTAGTGCAGTCAATTGTTTTTTATTCTTTTCAGCATGTCCTCGACAATTATATCCTTGCTAAAGAATTAAAAATTAATCGATGAAAACTATGCGATGTGGAAATCTATCTTGAACACGATTCTGGTCATAGATGATCTGCGATTCATCTTACTGGAGAGGTGTCCTCCAATCCCTAATCAAAATGCATCCTAAGAATTGAGAGATGCGCATGACTGTTGGACAAAGGCCAAGGACAAGGCCCGAGTTTACATCTTGGAAAGTCTGTCTGAGGTTCTTACCAAGAAGCACGAGGCTATGATCACATCACGTTAAATCATTGAGTCGCTCCAGGAGAAGTTTGGGAAACCATCCACTCAGATCCGGCACGAGGTTAACAAGTACGTTTATAATGTTCAAATGAAGGAAGGCCAATAATTGAGAGAACATGTTCTTCACCCGATTGATCATTTCAATGTCACCGAGATGAATATGTGGTCACGGACGAGCAAAGGTGTCCTTTATTCTAGAATCTCTCTCGAATAGTTTCCTCCAATTCGGTAACAATGTGGTTATGAATAAAATAGAGTACACCATAATTACTCTCTTACATGAGCTATAGACTTATCAATCTCTTATGAAAAGTAAGGGACAGGTAGAAGAAGAGGCAAATGTTGCCCATTCCAAAAAGTTCCATAAGGGTTCATCCTCTGAAACTAAGTATGTTCCCTTATCATCTGGTTCTAAGAAGATCCAGAAGAAGAAAGAAGGGAAGAGGAAGACTCCTGTTGCTGGGAAAGGCAAGGGCAAGGGCAAGGTGGCCGACAAGGACAAGTGCTTTCATTGCGATATGGATGGTCATCGAAAATGCAATTGCCTCAAGTTCTTTGCTGAGAAAAAGAAAGAAAAATAAGGTAAATATGATTTACTGGTTCTAGAAACTTGTTTAGTGGAAAATGACCATAATGCCTGGATACTTGATTCGGCAGCTACGGATCATATTTGTTCTTCTTTACAGGGAATTGGTTCCTCCAACAGCTTGAGGAAGGTGAAATAACGCTCAAGGTTGGAACGGGAGATACCATTTCAGCTCGTTCAGTGAGAGCTTCGAAGTTTTTGTTTTACAGATAGGTATTTGTTTTTAGAAAACTTATATATTTGCCCTAAAATTAAAAGAAACCTTGTATCTATTTCATGTTTACTTGAACAAATATACTCAATTTCCTTTTCTGTTAATGAAACTTTCATTATGGAAAATTGTGTACTTATTTGTTCAGCTAAATTAGAAAGCAACTTGTATGTGTTAAGATCAATTGAAGCAAAAGCATTATTAAATCATGAGATATTTAAAATTGCTAACACTAAAAAAAAAGGCAAAAAAATTCTCAAAGTAACAATAATACCAATAATTGGCATTTGAGATTAGGTCACATAAATATCCTAGGATTGGGAGATTGGTAAACAGTGAACTTCTAAGCAAGTTAGAAGATGATTCATTACCTCCATGTGAATCCTGTCTTGAGGGAAAGATGACTAAAAGACCTTTTAGTGGAAAAGGTTATAAAGCTAAAGAGCCCTTAGAGATTGTACATTTGGATCTTGTGGTCCAATAAATGTAAAAGCTCTAGGACGATACGAATACTTCATCTCTTTTATAGATGATTATTTGAGGTATGGTTACTTATAACTAATGGAATTATTGTTTTTATTTTCATTTACAAAATATAATATTTAAGGATTGATATAAAATTTAGTGTTTTATCATTTCAATCTCCTAATAAGTCTTCGCTACATGATCACTTGAAAAAATTCAAGGTTGCAATATGTTTGTATAGAAAGGCATATAGAGTCATTTTCATTTTATTTCAAATGGTTGCATCTTAATTGGATTATTCTATATCGCTGTGTAATCGTTCGAACTTTTTCTTCACCAATAATTTTTTGTATCAATGTGCTTATATTTATAAACACATATATATTCCTTTCATCGAATCATCAATGCATAGTAGTTTTATATCTTTTGTAAACACCATAAAAACATATTTCATAATTTGATCAAGTTATCATTTCATCATCAAGTAATTTTTTCCCCTTTTTTTCGCCAATTATGTTGTTTGATGGTAGGTAATTTATATGAAGCATAGAAACTTTTCAAGGATATGAAATGTTTAAGGATAAGAAAAGAATGTTGAGAAGTTTTCAATTTCTTTTATGTTTATGACTAGTAAATCATACCAGGAAAAGGAAAGAAATAAAATACTTTATTCCCAAAAAATAACATTTATTATACATAAAGAATGTATATTACACCACTCAATTCTTTGAGCATAGTGCTTGAATTGCCAATTGTGCAGATAAATTGGTAGCATCGCCTAATCCAAATGACTTTGAGATACATAAGTTGAACAATTTTCCATACCAATGCAAGTCTTTTCCACTAAAAGGGCGCTGTTTCTCACATCCCATAAGCCTTTCTTGAACGAACCACATTTTCCCTCTGGATTTCCGTAGCTAGCAAATTGGATTTTAGAGATGATATGCCCCCCTTGGCAAGACAACTCTAATATGCTTCCTTCATTAGCATTTCCACATATAGTTCCTATATTGATTGTTTGAACTGAGACTTGTTGAGGATTTCCACCAATTTCTTCAAACAAAACTAGCGTATTTGTGTCATCTAATAGAAACGATCTTGGAATGTGATACCATCTTTGGGAAGGAGTGCCACAATTTCTGACACATTTGCTAGGGTCATATGCACCTCTGTAGTCACAGGTGGCACTGCAACTATCATTGCCAGCAATGAAAGAAGGCCAAAAATAGCCTATGCTTTGTCCATTTACCTAAGCCTGGCCTTTCCCATTCCTTGCATGTCCAATGTTATAGGGTCAATTCTTAAAGATGTCTTAAAGCTTGTTTTGTACCGTATCATTTTCCTCCCAATAGATTTTTTATTTAATGTGCTCCAATTTATTCTCAATGAGAACATCGGGTTGTAAAGTTGCTTCATTTCTCCACTTAATCCAACCTTATGAGACCATAAATTTGATGACAAATCAGTTGTGACATTTCCATCTCCAATTAGATAAATGGGACCTCCATTAATTCCAGTTGGTTTCGTGTCATAAAATGCATCGTAATTTTTCAATCCTACTATGGCACTCAAAAGGGTAATGGTATTGGTTCCTGGTTTTAATAGAATGGATTTCTCAAATACAAAACTCTGGCCATTTTTTTCTCATTGCGATCCAATGTACCTTCTATTCACAAAGGCGTGAAGTACATGACCCTTTGTATTCATTTGGAGAGTTACATTTTGAAGTGAAGATGTAGCGTTGGTGTCAACATTCGTCATGTACCACAAGTAATCGCTGAAATCAACAGTGGTTCCTTTTTGTTCCAAAAGAGGTTTGCCTTAAATGTAACATTTCCTTGTAGAGTGTCTCTCATGGGCTCCGGAGCCCAAACCCACGAGAGTTGTGCATTTTCCTTCTCATTCTGCACCTTCACGAACATAGATGTTTGAGAATTGATCTTTGCAGTGTTGAAAACCTCTTTGTTGCAACTGTCAAGAATGCTCACGGACCAAGCTGGTACAAAATACTTTCCATCTGCCTACAAATCTACGATAGCATGATTGCTGGCATTTGTGTTGCTCAAAAAGCAAAACCTCTCTCTTGTTGTTGGGTTAAAGAATTTCGTTAAAGTGACATAGCTACCAAATTTTGGTCTGAGCGGGTTCCGTTAGTGAGAATCTTCTCTCCTGTTTTGATGGATGCATGGAGTTGTTTGAGATGTCCCCATTTGGGTTGATTCAAGTTTCCATATTCATCAAGTGGGGCATTGTAATCATAAGACGTAGTGATGAATGGACCTCCTGAGGTTCTTCCAAAATTGGTGCCTCTATGCTACATGTAATAATTGTTAAACATGCCACCAGATTGGAAAAATCTTGCCACTGAAAAGGCTACGTCTTTTGCACTTTTATAGGGGTCTTTGTCGCCCCATTTCTTAAACCATCCCACCCAGTTTTCACTAAACATTTTTGGGCTCTTAGGATTGTTAGGACTAAAGTTATCACAGTAGAATCCGTTGCATGTATTAATGATCTGTCGTGGGGCATCACTTTTTGGCACATGATCCATGGAACACCAATATTGAGAGATTCAGCCATTTGAGTGCACCAATTGATATATGCTTTTCCTGCATTTCCATATGGTGTCATCACGTTTCCATACTCGTTCTCAATTTGAGCTAAGATTATTGGCCCTCCTTGCGATGCAAATAGGTTGGCTTGTTTACACATATTCACTATCTTTGTTGTGAAAGTTTGCATTTCGTTCTTGTAGACTTGATTGTCTGTTTGAAGTTGGATTCCTGGAATATTATGCAACCATAGTGGAAAGCCTTCGTATTTCCACTCCGCACACACGTAAGGACCAATCCTCATCATGACATATAGCCCAGCATCTTGAATGAGTTGGAAGAATTTGATAAAATTCAAATGTCGAGAGAAATCGTATTTTCGTCGTTGAGGTTCATGGCAATCCCAAAAAATGTATGTCTCTATTGCATCAAATCCACAATCTTTAGCTTTTTGAATAAAATCAGGCCATATTGTTTCGGTGCTGCGTGGATAATGAATTGACCCTGAGAAGATAACTCGTGGTTCACAATTGATAATTATGGTATTTGAATCATAAGAGACATCGTCTCCTATACAAAAAGAAATGGAACATAAAGTTGCAATGAGGGTAAAAACAAGTCAATGAAGGTTAAACATCTTTGAATCTCCAACTCTATGGTTGGTTTTATTTGCATTTGTCTTGATCAATGTGTTTATATAAGAAAACATTGTGATTAAGGTGAGAGTTCTTTTCAATCTATATTTATACTCTATTTTTTGATGGATTCTAATATAGAAATATTGTTAATGAATTTAACTTGCCAAGCGTTATCTGTATGGATTGTTTCTGTTACATTTTGAAAATGTTGTCCGGCCTTATCGTTGAATAACTTACAAACCAATTAAATATAAAATAACACAATTTTGTTTTACGCAACATGGTTTTACTCATTCATTTTCCATCTTTGGTTTGAATTTGCAAGACATCGACCCCTTTTAACTAACATAGTGGGGCTAATAAATTCAATTAGAGTAGAAGTTGAGTTGGAGTACTATCTCACCTAGTTGAGGCCCGTGGTATTTTATGGATGAAAAGTGATAATGGGTTGATTTCAAGGGCTCATTCAACTACTTAATTCTCATCATCCGAACTCTTCAAAATCCTTTTCCGCACTATGAGTTCTAACTTAGATACTTCTTTTGAAAATCTTTACATTTTTACGAAATATATTTTATCATGTGGAAAAATTTTAATTATTCAAACTAGAGTGTCCATTATCATACCATTGTAAAAGAAAATTATTATATTTCGGTGAAGTTTTTAGTTTGGAAGAATAGTTTTTTTTTTTTTTTTTCCTTTTTTAAGGCAGGGAGATTTCATGAATGTTTTTTCAAAGTGAGAAGAAAATTGTTTAAGAAACTTGATTGTAAATGACCTTATGTTCAAAGAAAACAAACAAAAAGCCAAATATGGCATGAATTTTTGGAACGATTCATTAAAATAAAAAACATTTAAAAACTAAAGAAAATAACAAAATAGGATAAAAGAGAGACATATCAAGTGAAGGAGATCAATTTTATGGACAAGACCGTGATTGGATTGTAGGATCCAAGTTGAATGAGATTTTTGGATGTGGTTTGGAGAGATGGAGAGAAAAAATTTAAGAAAAATTTCTTCAGCTTTTTTTTTTTTTTGCATGCACCAATTTTCTTTTGATTAAGCTAGTATTTAAGTAAACTAGACATGGAAATGAGTTAATATCGGAGATTGACCCTCAATCTTCCACAGTTGAGTGGATTAAGTATAGTTAAAAAGGAAGAGCGAGAAAAACCCACTTTCCACTTTTTTTAACAATTTTCTTTTTAATTAATTTAATTTTCTAATAAATTAAAATTAAAATTAAAAAATATAGGTTCTGAATTTGGTAATTTCAAATTCAAATTTGTTTTAAATACTTTATTTAAATAAATAATGAATTAAACAAATTTAATTAATTAAATAAATAATTTAATATCAAATATTAAATTAATTAAATAACTAATCCAATACATGAATCCTTATTCATGTACTTAATATTTAAATCTCATTTACATATTTTTAACTCTCCAAAACCGTTTAAATAAATGTTAGTTATATTGAATATATAAATCTAATCCCTATATCGAATTTGAACATTTTAAATTCTCTCAACACGTTATTCTAAGGTTCAATCCTTTTACGAGCTAGTAGAGAGACCTAATGGACCTACAGATCATGAGCTCTAAAGTTTTGAGATTAATTGGTTGAACTCTTTAAACCGAAATCAATATTTGTTGTTATACCAAGACACTCCACTATAGCTTAGTAGTTGCACTCTCCTCACTGTAGATACATTTATGTCCACTTGATTTAACCATAATCATGATAGGATATACTGGCATGCAACAGAAGCAAACAAAATCAATAAGCACTCTTAATACATTTAATTTGAGTTCTAAAGCATACCTTTGATGAATTCTCCCTAATCCAAGCTGCACTTCACATTAATTCAGCTCCAAATCGTTAGTGAACCACCACGAGATCTTCTCTCTATTCTCAGCCTAGAATTTGAGTGGTGGAAGTCGAATTTGAGTGAATTTGTGAAGTTAGAAATGTGGGTTTTTGTGAGGAAGAATATGAACTTCAGAAAACTATTTTCTTCAGCTTTTGAACCCCATTCTTCTTCATAATTCAGGAGGTTTTAATTACCATCAGCATGCAAGCACTTCATCAGCCATGAATGCCAGTAGCTAGTTGAAGATTCCAAGTGTGATTGGTGTCAATTTTCATGAGAAACGCCTCATGCTTGAGAAAAGTGGGAAAAACCCACTAAATTCCCTATTTCCAAATTTCCAATTTTATTTGTTTTAATTAATTCTATAATTAATTAAAATTTGATTTAATTAATTCTCAATTAATCAAATCTAAATTACAAAATCTAAATTCTTAAATTGAATTTCAAATGGAAATTAATTTTATTTTCAAGTAATTAAACATATTTAATTAATTAAATAATTTAATATCAAATATCAAATTAACCACGCACTTAGTTTTCATACATGAATCTTATTCATGTAATTTAATGTTTAAATCAATATTTAAATATAATAAACTCTCAAATTGTTTATTTCAATAAATTAAACATTTAATTAATTATATCGAATATAATTATACAAACCCTAATTTGTATTTGAACTTATTCAAATTCAAACCCTAATTTCAATTTAAACATTTTCAAATTGAAACTCAATTTGAACAATTCTGTTTTATATCATTCCAAATTCACTCAATTTAATAATTCAAGGTGTTCATGTTTTACGAGCTAGTAGAGGGACCTTATGGACCTATAGATTATGAGCTTCAACGATATAAAATTAATTGGCTAAAACTCTTTAGACCGAATTAATTAGTATTTGTTAACTATCAAGTCACACCACTATAGCTCGATAGTGCACTCTCCTCACTGTAGATATATTTGTGTCCATATGATTTAACCATAACCAGTAAGTCGACTCTTCACAGGTTGTTCGTAATAACGGTTGGGTCAATATGTCGTTTTACCCCCGATATTACGTCTTGTTCCTTAAGTTTCTACTGATCCTCTAATGAACATTTGGTTTATAATCCAAACATTAAACTGGATCCCTCTCGAGCCAATGAGAGGGTGGGGTCCCTTGTTCAAGACCTGAATTCAGTACTTAAGATAACAATCTCTCTTATCCCTAAATCGGGTAGGTGTAAATTTCGTCTTAAACACTATGTCCCCAGCTGTCTACCTGGTCTTACCCCTGAAATGGGAGGCTTATGAAACTAGCACTTTGATCCAACCCTCACCTATGTAAATCTAAGGATAATTCAGAATAAATAGGAGTTCATAGTTAGCTCAGGATTAAGATTGAGTTACCTAATCATCTAAGCAAAATAGTCAGTCTTAAATAGTAAACAGTGTTATAAAGTAAGAGTGACTTATTCCTTGGTCCGATCTTATGCAAACTCATTATATAGGATGACCCGCTCCTCATGTCAATATATAAACGAAACAGGATCACTTTATTTATAGCACCTTTACAACAACTTTTAACAACTACAGAGTAGGCTATATCCAATAGTGTTGCCAGAATAAGGCATCCAACCTTATTCATATACTATAGACCATTTTGGCTATTTACTTGAACTTAATACATCTTTATGTCTCTACATAAAGTTCAAGTATCTATATAATAGCCATGGATCTTAGTTTATTGAATTTAGACTGTATGAATGCAATTTAAAGATTCAATAAAAACTTTATTGAAGAAATGTTGAACAACATCTTTATTGATAATAGAATGTGTTTAACTTTAGCAACTGTGAGTTTTAGGACACACAACCCAACAATACTCCCAATTGGACTGAAACTCCAATGTATCAATATATACAAATATATACAATGTTGTGTTATACTAAGAGAATAAAAGAAATAAATACAATAAACTAGGGCATCAGATACCCATAAAATCTCCCACTTGCCTTAGTTACAAATATCTTGTAGACCTAGTCCTCTTAGGTGACCCTCAAACACTTTAGCCGAGAGGACCTTCGTAAATGGATCAGCTAAGTTGTCTTGTGAGGCTATTTACGTGACGATCACATCTCCTCTATGTACTATCTCCCTGATGAAATGGTACTTCCGCTCGTTGTGATTTCCATGCTTATGGCTTCAAGGTTCCTTTGAATTTTCAACTGCTTCACTGGTATCACAATACAGGGTGACTGGCAGATGCATATTTGGAACTACTTCTAAATCCATCAGGAACTTTCTGAGCCATACTGCTTCTTTCGTTGCTTCACTTACAGCTACATACTCAACTTTCATTGTGGAGTCAGCAATACAACTTTGCTTGATAATTCTCCACACTTTTCCATATAGAGTGGGACCTGGAAGTTGATTTCCTCGAATCTATATTGGTCTGAAAGTCATAATCAGTTTTTTCAGTAAGGATCAGATCCTTAGCACCATATACGAGTATATAATTTCTCGTTCGTCGGAGATACTTGAGAATGTTCTTAACGGCAGTCCAATGATCATATCCAGGATTGGACTGAAATCTACTGACTATTCCAACTACATAGCATATATCGGGATGAGTACACAACATTGCATACATTAAACTCCCTATTGCTGATGCATATAGAATTCGTTTCATATCCTCAACCCCTTGAGGTGTCTTAGGACTTTGTTCCTTAGACAGATGAATTCCATGTCTGAAAGGTAACGTTCTTTTCTTGGAATTTTGCATTTTATATCTAGGCAACATCTTGTCTATATAAGATGCTTGAGATGATGCAAAAGTTCTATTCTTGTGATTCCAAACTATTTGGATCCCAAGAACATACTCTGCTAAACTCAAATATTTCATTTGGAATTACGTAGTCAGCCATCTCTTAACGTCAACTAGAAATTCTACTTCATTTCATATGAGTAGAATATCATCAACATACTGAAAGAGTATATTAGCATGCAGTGAAAACAACAATGATCACTAATTTACATGCTAATATACCTCTTATTATTGTATGAACATGCTTTATTTACAAATCTTCTCCAATACTTCTTGTGAACCACCTCAAGATCTTCTCTATTATTCTCTTGGAGCTTTAGATTGAGTTGTGGGACTCAAAATAGGTTTGAATGAAGGGAATTTAGAGAATAACACCACTGATGCAACTTGAAGAACTTTTCTTAAACCTTACAAGTTTTCAACAAAACTTCAGCAAGTTCTAATAGTTTGTGCACCCAATTTCCCCTTCCATCTTCTCTATTTATTGCATAATATTCATGCATAGAAGGAGGCTGCATGTGGTGCAGCTCATGCTTGAAAAGTGAATCAATTCAAGTGGATTTTGTATGAGCATCTTGGTTAAGTGAGTGGAGGAAACCAATTTTCCAATTTATTGTTTTAGTTATTTTTTTTTTCCCAAATTTCTAATTTCAATATTGATTTCCAAAATCAACTTAATTTCAAAAATAAAATTATTATTGATTTTATAAAATTAATTTCATAAATTAATCTTTTAATAAAATAAACAATTAATTAAACAATTTAATTAATTCTAATTAATTTACTATCAAATATTAAATTAATTTTACACAAATTCCACCTTCATGAATCCCTATTCATGAATTTAATATTTAAATCATATTTAAATATTTAATTAATTCTCGAATTCCATTTAATTTTAATTTGAACGTTTCAAATTAACTTATCATGCTACTCTAAAGTTAATTTATTAACAAGCTAGTAGGGGGACCTCATGGACCTACATATCATGGGCTCCAACAATTCGAGATTAATTGGCTAAACTCTTGACATCGAATCAATCCCCATTCGTTAACTAATGAGTCACTCCACTAAAGCTCATAGTTGCATTCCCTTCAGTGTATGTCCACATGATTTAACCATAATTAGTAAGTCGACTCTTCACAGGTTGTTCGTAATAACAGCTGGGTCAAATGTCTGTTTTACCCTTGAGATTACGTCTTGTTCCTTAAGTTCCTACTAATCCTTTAATGAGCAATTGGTTTGTGATCCAGTCACTAAACCAGATTTCTCTCAGCCCAGTGAGAGGGTGGAGCCCTTTATTTAAGAACTGGATTCAATACTTAAGAAAACAACCTTTCTCCTATCCCTAAATTAGGTAGGCGTGAATTTTGCCTTGCACTCTATATCCCCATTTATCGACCTGATCTTACCCCTGAAATGGAATGCTTATTGAGCCGACGTTGTTAAGCCAACTCTCACCTATGCAAATCTAAGGATAATTCCGAATAAATAGGAGTTCATAGTTAGCTCAGGATTAAGATTGAGTTACGTAGGTCATCTAAGTGAAATAGTTAGTCTTATACAGTAAACAGCGTTATAAAGTAAGAGTGACTCATTTCTTGGTTCGATCTTATGCAAACTCATTGCATAGGATGCCCCCGCTCCTCATGTCAATACATGAACGAATCTAGATCACTTCGTTTGTAGTATTTTTACAACAGGCATCCAATAGTGTTACCAGAATAAGGTACCCAACCTTATAGATCATTTTAGCTATTTACTCGAACTTAATCAATCTCTATGTCTCTACATAAAGTTCAACTATCCATATAATAGTCGTGGATCTTAGTTTTTTGGATTTAGACTTTTATGTATGCAATTTAATAGAATCAATAATAAATTTATTGACTATAGAATATGTTTATCTTTTACAAAGTGTGAGTCTTAAGACATAAAACCCAACAATACTCCCACTTGGACTAAAATTCTTGTGGATCAATATACAAATATATAAAATGTTGAGTTACACTAAGAGAACAAAAAATATAAATACAATAAACTAGGGCATTAAATACCCACAAATTCTCCCACTTGCCCTAGTGATGAATATCTCGTAGACCTAGTCCTACTAGGTGACCTTCAAACACTTTAGCTGAGAGGGCCTTTGTAAATGGATCAACTAAGTTGTCTTGTGAGGCTATCTACGTGACAATCACGTCTCCTTTGTGTACAATCTCCCTGATGAGATGGTATTTTCGCTCGATATGTTTTCCTCTTTTATGGCTTCAAGGTTTCTTTGAATTTGCAACTGCTCCACGGTTGTCACAATAGAGGGTGACAGGCAGCTACATATTCGGAACTACTTAGGTCAGTCAGGAACTTTCTAAGCCATACTGCTTCTTTTGCTGCTTCACTTGCAGCTACATACTAAGCTTCCATCGTGGAGTCAGCAATACAACTTTGCTTGATACTTCTCTACACAACTGCTCCTCCATTCAGAGTATATACTGACCCCAAAATTGATTTCCTAGAATCAATATCAGTTTGGAAGTTAGAATCAGTGTATCCAGTAAGGATAAGATAGTGCATCACTATACACTAGCATATAATTTCTCGTTCTCTGAAGATACTTGAGAATGTTCTTAACGGTGGTCCAATGATCATATCCAGGATTGGATTGAAATCTACTGACTATTCCAACGAAATAGCATATATCGGGACGAGTACAAAATATTGCATACATTAAACTCCCTACTACTGATGCATATAGAATTCGTTTCATATCTTCAACCTCTTGAGGTGTCTTAGGACTTTGTTTCTTAGACAGATGAATTCCATGTCTGAAAGGCAACATTCCTTTCTTGGAATTTTTCATTTTATATCTAGACAACATCTTGTCTATATAAGATACTTAAGATAGTACTAATGTTCAATTCTTACGATTCTGAACTATTTGGATCCCAAGAACATACTGTGGTTCTCCCAAATCCTTCATTTGGATTGTGTAGCTAGCTATCTTTTAACGTCAGCAAGAAATTTTACTTCATTCCCAATGAGCAAAATATCATCAACATACAACACATGAAAAGCGAATGTTTTGTTAACGATTTTCTTGTAAACACAAGGTTCGTCAACGTTTTGTTCAAAGCCATAAAATTTGATCACAGTGTCAAATATCATATTCCAGGATCTAATGCTTGTTTCAACCCATAAATGGATTGATTAAGTTTGCAAACTTTTTGCTCTTGACTCTGTTCAATAAACCCTTCTGGTTGAGACATATAGATACTCTCTTTAAGATAGCCATTCAGAAAAGCTATCTTGACATCCATTTGTCATATTTCTTAATCATAAAATGTAGCTATGGACAAGAGTATTCTAATTGACTTTATCATGGCAACCGGAGAGAAGGTTTCTTCATAATCTACCCCCTCTCTTTGGGAAAACCCTTTGCCACAAGTCTTGCTTTGTAGGTCTGTACCTTACTAGCTTGGTCTCGTTTTCTCTTGTAGATTTATTTGCCCTTGATGAGTTTTACCTCTTCAGGTTGATCTACAAGATCCCAGACATAATTGAAATACATAGATTCCATTTCAAGGTCCATGGCTTTAATCCATTGGTCTTTGTCGACATCATTCATTGCTTGTTTAAAGGACAACGGATCCTCTAAGCCATCATCTGGTATGATGACTTGAGTTTTAGTAAAACTCATGTACTAGTCAGGCTGTTGCACAACCCTTCCACTACGATGAGGCATTCTTAACTCTTGAGAAGGATGTGAAGTACCAATTTCATCAACAACTCTTGTTGATGAACCTGCTCTATCAACAACTCTTGTTGATGCATTTGTCGATTCTCTGGATATTTCCTCTATTACTAGCTTACTGTGAGGTTGATGATTCTTCGTGTGGTCTTCCTCCAAGAATGTTGCATTTGTCGATACAAATAACTTGTCTTCTTGAGGATCATAAAAGAGACCACCTTTCGTTTCTTTTGGGTAGCCTACAAATAGGCATACTTTATTTTTAGGATTTGCACCAACACATGTAATGGGCAACCCCAAATTCTGAATTGATGTAAATTTCCTTTACGTTCTCTCCAAAGCTCATAAAGTGTTTTAGAAACACTTTTTGAGGGAACTATGTTCAAAATATACATTACAGTTTAAAGTGCATGTCCCCATAAAGAATTTGGTAACTGAGGTTAACTCATCATGGAACGAATCATGTCCAACAAAGTTCTGTTTCTCCTTTCTTCCACACCGTTTTACTGAGGTGTGCAAGGGGGATGTGAGTTGAGACTGGATTCCATGTTTTATCAAATAGTTATGGATTTCTAAGTCCATATACTTACCACCTCGTTCTGATCGAAGTGTTTTAATCTTTTTACCTAATTATTTTTCAACCTCAGCCCTATACTCTTTGAACTTCTCAAATGTTTCAGACTTTTCGTGAATCAGGTAAATAAGCCCATACCTAGAATAGTCATTAATAAAGCTGATGAAATATTCATACCCTTCTCTAGCTCTAACATTTAGAAGACCACAAAGGTCTGAATGTACGAGTTCTCAAGGTTCTTTGGCTCTAAGACCTTTTCCAAGAAAAGATCTTTTGGTCATTTTACCCTTAAGATAGGATTCACAAGGTGGTAATGAACTGTCTTTTAACTTATTTAAATGACCGTTCTTAACTAGTCTCTCAATCCTGTTAAGATTTATGTGACCTAGTCTCAGTGCCAAAGATAGGCATTAGGAGAAATTTTCCTTTTCTTATGAGTCTCAGCAGTTTTAAACATCTTTATGTTCATAACGGCTTTAACCTCAGTCGGTTTTAACAAATACAAGTTACTTTCTAATTTTGCAGAACAAATTTGTTTACTTCTTGTATTGATGAACACTTCATCATTTTTTAAAGAAACTTTATAATTTTCTTTTAGCAAACAGAGATAGATATTAGATTCCTTTTCATAGAAGGAATGTAATAAACATTTTTTAGATAAATGCACTTATCTCCTATAAATAACTTCATATCTCCCATTGTTTTAGCTGAAACAACCTCCCCGGTCCCTACCTTAAAGATTGTTTTACCATCTGTCAGTTGTCTCCAGGAACTTGTTTCCTGTGAAAAAGTATAGACATGATTAGCGGCACTTGAATCAATTATCCAGGTTTTATCATTTTCCACTAAACATGCTTCGGTAACAAGTAAATCATATTTATCTTGTTGTTCGAATTTTGCATTGTCATCTATATTGTCCAAAACTTTAGATGTATTGGGAGATAGAGGACAATCCTCTGTTAAAACTCTATTGAAGATATAACTGCTAGTAATTTTTTTGTTGATTCGATTTTACTGTTATTTAATTTCGAAGTGAGTATTCTAGAAGAATTCAACATGTTGAATATTTTAAATAAATTCTAATTAGCAAATTGCAACTAAACCCAAAATCAATTTTTAGAAAAACAGGTAATAATGTGCCCATAACCATTATTTATTTGCAATGATACTATAATGAGTAAGAATACATGCTACCGAGGGGCAATCAGATACTTTTTCACTAAAGCAAACAATTTTGACCAAACACTATCTCCAGAATAACTCTTATTCCTATGGTCGTTTAGTTACCATTTTTTGTCAGAAATTACTAACACTTTAGTAATTCTTGTAAGTGTAACCCTCCGTTTTCAGACGTCAGAGATCGGCCCCAACTATGCTACCGAAATGGAGAGTCAAGGTTCTGAATGGACCAAAAAAATCCTATCCATTTCTGGAGTTTGAGTTGTTCCAAATCCTATGTTACAACCCTCCGTGGGGATAGTCGTCATTAAACGACTAGCAAGGGCCAACTAAAGCAAACCAGCAAACAACATAGGAATCTCATGGTCCAAACTAAAGGAAGAGACCACAGGAAATGTTGACACATATCCTTCACCCACTTATTATGAACTACTTCCCCCAGTCACCTTGTTATTGATTCAAACAAACACTTTTCGTATGGAGGTCACTCCCAGGGTGACACGAAGCATCATATGAATCTCACGATGTGAACTATGTTGAGACGTGCCAGTTGAAATCTATTTATCATATATTTGATTTTATATTTGAACGACTTCCCTTTATTCACCGAAATCTAGATTTATGTTCAAAAATACTTTTCATATGGAGGTCATTCCCAGGGTGACATGAAGTACCGCTTAAATCTCGATTGTGAACTCTTAGAGATGTGAGAGCTAAAAATAACATATCGTATATGTTATTAATCTCCCACTGAAGTGTTCTAATAACTTTATCATATATAAGTTATTAAACTCCCATTGAAATGTTCTATTATTATAGGTAAAAATATACTTAGGTTCTTCTTGGCTAATAAAAACAACCCTAAGTCTAAGTGGTTTATCCAAGTATAACGCTTATAATTGGATTTTAACCTACAATGTCTAAGTGATAAACTATTTTATTACCTTACACTGCCCACGTACGCTTATAAAACTAGTTAATAACACTCAATTATTCGGCCATAATCCTCGGGTATGAGGTGTTCTGTAGACCGTTAACTTAAGTATCCCCAGCCTTAAACAGGATTATATACCAATTGAGTTTGTACCTATGATTTATAAGATAGCAACCTATTTTAACTATTAAAACAAGTGTTTAACCTACGTGAGTATGCAGCTTATCTTTGTTATGGATTTTAATGTCTAACTCAATTTTATAACAACTTATAACAATTATGCATGCTTTACATCCACAACATGCAACAAAGGCATTCAAATTTAATAAAATAGTTATATTAAATAACAGAACTAAACATGCATTCTATACATTATAACAGATTATAACATATACATAATGCATGTAACATGCTTCCTAGGTGGGATTTTAAATCTACATGGCATATTGTATGTACATACAAGATTTACTTAAATATAATATACATCACATGCATAAATAATTAAACACATACTAATATGATTTACTTAAATATAATATACATCATATGCATAAATAATTAAACACATACTAATATGGTTTTAGTTTTGGCATAAACAAGCAAACAAAAGCCTAAGAAATACAAAACAACAATTAACAGCTCCAAACCGCTTCCGGGCCACTCGTACCGCTCCAAACGAGACCTAAACAGTTTGAACCGGATGAGAATCACTTAAACTGGATCAATTAAAACACTTTTGAAGGTGAACCAGGTCAAGTTTGAAGACCGGTCAATCTTCGATGGTCCTCATTAAGTGAACGGGTCAAACTTGTCATACCAGTTTAAAAATCTAGCTCAAAGTTGATCTCTCGCTTCTAGCTCAAAATCTCGCTCGAACTTGATCTCTTGCTGCTAGCACGAAATCTCGCTCAAACTTGATTCAAAATCTTGCTCGAACTTGATCTCTCGCTTGAAATTCCATTAGAATCTCACTCAAACTAGAAATCTCGCCCAAACTCAATTCAAAATCTCGCTTAAACTCGAAATTTCGTTTGAAAATTCCACTAGAATCTCACTTGAAACAAAATCTCGCTTGAAACTTTGAAATCTTGCTGCTTGTACATGGAATCTCGCTGGAATTTTGAGTAGTGTTGCAACGCTCAAGGGCAGTGTTGCAATGCTACCTGTTGTAAGTCTCACTCTCGCTTGTTCTGAATAGGAATCTCGCTTGAACTTTGAGCACCGTTGCAACACTCAAGGGCATTGTTGCAATGCTACTTGGGCAAAAGCTCACGATCTGGAAACTGCAACTCGGCTTTCTTCACTTGTTTCTTCAATTACATCTTAATTTCAACTCTAATGACTCCAAATAACTACAGACTCTTGAGCACACATATAAGCTCATCAAACAAGATCCAATTACAAATTTAATCAAGGAATCAAAGAGAAATTAAATGTCAAAACTCATAAAACCATATCAGTGCACCATTTTCATATATCTCATGAAAAAAATACCCACCACACCAAAACTAAACCAAATTGAATGCTTAAATGATGCTCTGATACCATTTGAAGGAGTATATCAGCATGCGGTGGAAGTAACAAGGATCAATAAGCATTCTAATTCATTAACTTTGGCTATAAATAAAGCATGCTCATACAATAATAAGAGGGTTTCATGTCATACCTTTGTAGAACCTTTTGAAACTCAAATTTAGCTACAAATCTTCTCCAATTCTTCTTGTGAACCACCTCAAGATCTTCCTTACTATTCTCTTTGAGTTTAGATTGAGTTGTGAGACTCAAAATAAGTTTGAATGAATGGAATTTGAAGAAGAACACCATTGATGCAACTTGAAGAATCCTTGTTTAACCTTACGAGTTTTCAACAAAACTTCAGTAAGTTCTAATAGTTTGCATGCCCGATTTCCACTTCCATCTTCTCTATTTATTGCAGGACATTCATGCATAGAAGAAGGCTGCATGAGGTGCAGCTCATACTTGAAGAGTGAATCAAGATTCAAGTGGATTTTGTATGAGCATCTTGGTTAAGTGAGTGGAGGAAACCAATTTTCCAATTTTGTGTTTTGTTTTTTTTTTTTTTTTTCCTTCCAAATTTCTAATTTCAATATTGATTTCCAAAATCAACTTAATTTCAAAAATAAAATTATTATTGATTTTATAAAATTAATTTCATAAATAAATTTTCTAATAAAATAATTAATTAATTAAACAATTTAATTAATTCTAATTAATTTAATATAAAATATTAAATTAATTTTACACAAATTTCACCTTCAAGAATCCCTATTCATGAATTTAATATTTAAATCATATTTAAATATTTAATTAATTCTCCAATTCCATTTAATTCTAATTTGAACGTTTCAAATTAACTTATCACGCTATCTAAAGCTAATCCATTTATGAGCTAGTAGGCGGACCTCGCGGACCCACAAATCATGGGCTCCAACGATCCGAGATTAATTGGCTAAACTCTTTACACCGAACTAATCCTTCGTTAACTAATGGGTCACTCCACTAAAGCCCATAGTTTCACTCCCCTCACTGTAGATATATTATATCCACGTGATTTAATCATAATTAGTAAGTTGACCCTTCAAAGGTTGTTCGTAATAATGGTTGGGTCAAATATTTATTTTACCCCCGAGATAACATCTTGTTCCTTAAGTTCCTACTGATCCTCTAATGACAATTGGTTTGTGATCAAGTCACTAAACCAGATTTCTCTTAGCCCAGTGAGAGGGTGGGACCCCTTGTTCAAGACCTAGATTCAGTACTTAAGAGAACAACCTTTTTCCTATCCCTAAATCGAGTAGGCGTGAATTTCATCTTGCACTATATGTCCTCAGCTATCTACTCGGTCTTACCTCTAGAAGGGAAGGTTTATTGGGCCGACGCTGTTGAGCCAACCCTCACCTATGCAAATCTAAGGATAATCCCGAATAAACAGGAGTTCATAGTTAGCTCAGGATTAAGATCAAGTTACCTAGGTCATCGAAGTGAAATAGTCACTCTTATAGAGTAAACGCCAATATAAAGTAATAGTGACTGATTTCTTGGTTCGATCTTATGCAAACTCATTGCATAGGACGCCCCCATTCCTTATGCCAATACATGAATGAAACTAGATCACTTCATTTGTAGTATCTTTATAACAACTTGTAATAGTTACAGAGTAGGCCACATCCAATAGTGTTACCAGAATAAGGTACCCAACCTTAATCATGTACTATAGATCATTTTAGTTATTTACTCGAACTTGATCCATATCTATGTCTCTACATAAAGTTCAAATATTCAGATAATAGTCATGGATCTCAGTTTATTGGATTTAGACTTTTAAGTATGCAATTTAATAGAATCCATTTTCCATATTCCATATTTTATAATCATAAAATACAGCAATAGACAAGAGTATTCTTATTAACTTTATCATGACAACTGGAGAGAGGGTTTCTTCATAGTCTACCCCCTCTCTCTGGGTAAACCCTTTTGTGATAAGTCTTGCTTTGTAGGTCTATACCTTACCAGCTTGATCTCATTTTCTTTTGTAGATCCATTTGCAATTGATGGGTTTTATCCCTTCAGGTTGATGTACAAGATTCTAGACAAAATTGAAGTACATAGACTCCATTTCAAGGTCCATGGCTTTAATCCATTGGTTTTTATCCACATCATTCATTGCTTGTTTGAAAGTCAATGGATCCTCTAAGCCATCATCTGGTAGACGACTTGAGTTTCAATTAAACCCATGTACCGGTTAGGATGTTGCACAACCCTCCCACTACGACGAGGCATTCTCAACTCTTGAAAAGGATGTGAAGTACCAGTTTCATCAACAACTCTTGTTGATGGACCTGCTCTGTCAACAACTCTTGTTGATGCATTTGTCATTTCTCTGGACATTTCTTCTATCACTAGCTTACTACGATGTTGATGATTCTTCGTGTGGTCGTCCTCCAAAAAAGATGCATTTGTCGACACAAATACTTTATCTTCCTGAGGATCATAAAAGTTACCACCTTTCGTTTCTTTAGGGTAGCCTACAAATAGGCATACTTTTGAACGATGTTCCGACGTTTTAATATTTTGCACCAACACATGTGCTGAGCAACCCCAAATTCTTAAGTGATGTAAACTTCTTTTACGTCCTCTTCAGAGCTCGTAGGGTGTTTCAGAAACACTTTTCGAGGGAACTATGTTCAAAATGTACACTGCAATTTCAACTACATACCCCCAGAAAGAATTTGGTAACTGAGCATAACTCATCATGGAACGAACCATGTCCAACAAGGTTCTATTTCTCTTTTCTACCACACCGTTTTGCTAAAGTGTGCCAGGGGCTGTGAGTTGAGATTGAATTCCATGTTCAATCAAATAATTTTGGAATTCTAAGTCCAATGCTCACCACCTCGATCTGATCGAAGTGTTTTATCAGTGAATTGCTTCCTAAATCTAATCAAGTTTTAGTAAAGTAATAATATATCCAAGATTATTTTTCCAACGATACTACAGCAAGACATTCTTGACTAAATACTATCTCCAAAATAACTCATGTTCCGATAGTCATTTAGCTACCGTTTTTTGTCAAAAATTACTAACTCTTTAGTAATTCTGTAAGTGTAACCCTCTGTTTTTAGACCTCAGAAGTCCAACCCAATAATGCTCTTGAAGTTGGAAAGTCAAAGTTGAAACCAACTTTAGAAATCCTATCCATTTCTAGAGTTTGAGTTGTTCTGAATCATATGTTAAAACCTTCCGAGGGGATAGCCGTCGTTAAATGACTAGCGAGGCCGAGTTAAAGATGACAAGCAGGTACAACATAGAAATCTCACGGTTCAAACCAGTAGAAGAGACCGTAGGATATGTTGACACATATCCTTCACTCACTTACGATGAACTACTTCCCTCATTCGCTTTGGTCTCGATCTCATGACAAACACTTTCCAAATAGAGGTCACTTTCAGGGTGACACGAAGTGCTACATAGATCTCACGATGGGAATTCTGTAGGTACGTGAGAATTGAAATCAATATATCATATATTTGATTTTCCATTGAACAACTTCCCCTCATTCACCATGATCAATCCACACAAACACTTTCTGAATGGAGGTTACTCCTAGGGTGACACGAAGTGTCACATGAACCTTTTGGTGTGAACATGTTGAGTACGTGAAAATTTTAAAATCAAAACATCACATTGGATTTTAAGATGAACAACTTCCCCTTATTCACTAAAATCTCGATTCATGTAAACACTTTCCGAATAAAGGTCACTCCCAGGGTGACACAAAGTGCCACACGAATTTCAATCGTGAACTCTTAGGGACGTGAGAGCTAAAAAAAAAATCATATCATATATGTTTATTAATCTCCCACCGAAGCATTCTAACATATCATATACGTTATTTGATTTTCTCTGAAGTGTTCTAATAGTATATCATATGTTATTAAACTCCTACTGAAGTGTTCTAATATTTAAACGGGGTATACATTTCCTTTAGGCTTGTTTCGGCTAATTAAACAACCTAAGTATAGGTGTCTATCCAAGTATAACGTTTATATTTGGATTTAACTTACGATGTCTAGGTGATAAACCGGTTTTAAAACCTCACATTGCCACATATTGCTTATAAAACTGGTTAACAACGCTCAATAATTTGGCCATAATCCCCAGGTAGGAGGTGTTCCGTAGATCGTTAACTTAAATACCCCCGGCCTTTGACAGGATTATATACCAGTTGAGTTTGTAACTCGAGTTTTACAAGTTTAACGACCTATTTTAACTATTAAAACTAGTGGTTAATTTATATGAGCATGCAATTGTTCTTCGTTATGGATTTTAAATGTCTAACCCAGTTTTATAACTGCTTACAAAATTTTATACATGCTAAACATCCACAACATTCATCAAAGGCATTCAATATTTAATATAACATTTATATTAAATAAAAGAAACCCTAAACATGCATACTATATATTATAACAGTTTATCACATACTTTCAGTGTATGTAATATGCTTCCTATGGTGGGATTTTAAATCTACATGGCATTCTGTATGCACATACAAGATTTACTTAATTATAACATACATCACATGTATAAATAATTAAAGACATACTAATATGGTTTTAGTTTTTGCATTTTCAAGCAAACAAAGGCTAATTATTACAAAAACTAGCAAAAAAACAGCTCTAAAACTCTTCCAGACCGCTCCAAACAGGATCCAAATAGCTTGAACCGGACGTGAACCGCCTGAATCGGACCAGCCAAAACCTTTTTGAAGCTGAATCAGACCGGAAAAGAAGAGAATCGGTCGAACTGGGTCAAAACTCATTCACCCGAATGTCAAACCAGACCAAAACTCGCTTCTTTGCTCGGTCAACACTCGTTAAGTCCGTCAAACTCGTTTGGTTCAGTTGAAACTCAATCCTCGATGGTTGGTTGAAAGAAAAACTTGATCCTCGCTTCTCAATGAAACTCGTTCCTCGCTCCACTATGAGCAGTGTCACAACGCTCAAGGGCAGCGTTGCAATGTTGCCTGGACAGAAGCTCACGATCCAGTTTTCTACAACTTGGTCCTTCTTCACTTCTTTCTTCAATTACAACTTAATTCCAACTGTAATGACTCCAAATAAATTACAGACTCTTGAGCATACATATAAGCTCGTTAAATAAATATTCTAATTCATTAATTTTGGCTATAAATAAAGCATGTTCATATAATAATAAGAGAGTTTCAAGACATACCTTTGTAGAACCTCTTGAAACTCGAATTCAGCTGCAAATCTTCTCCAAATCTTCTGGTGAACCACCTCAAGGCCTTCCTTACTATTCTCTTGGAGCCTTAGATTGAGTTGTGGGACTTAAATTAAGCTTGAATGAAGGAAATTTGGAGAAGAAGCTCAACGATACAACTTGAAGAACACCTTCTTCAACCTCTCAAGTTTTCAGCAAAACTTAACAAGTATATCAGTTTTTGCATGCCCAATTCTCAGTCCAATCTTCCTTATTTATTGCAAAACCATCATGCAAAGAAGATAGCTACATGAAGAGCACCTCATGCTTAGAAGATTGAATCAAGAATTTGGTGGGAATTGAGTGAGCTATATGGTTGGATAGTGGAGATCTCCCACTTTTTCCAATTTTGTGTTTTTCAAGTTTTTCCGATTTATTGATTTTCAAATTAATTTCCAAAATCTATTTTGTTTTCAAAAATTGAAAATTTTATTAATTTTACAAAATAATTCATTAATTAATTTTCTATAAAATTAATAATAAATAATTAATTAAACAATTTAATTAATTCTAATTAATTTAATATCAAATATTCATGAATTTAATAAATCATATTTAAATATTAATTGATTCTTTCATTCCTTTTAAATCTAAAATCAAACGCGTAATTATATTACATATAATTACTAATTCCCTTAATTCTAATTTGAACATTTCAAATTAACTTACTCTAAGACTAATCCATTTACGAGCTAGTAGGGGGACCTCATGGACCTACAGATCATGGGCTCCAATGATCCTAGATTAATTGGCTAAACTCTTTACACCGAATTATCTCCCATTCATTAACTAATGGGTCACTCCACTAAAGCCCATAGTTGCATTCCCCTCACTGTAGATATATTATGTCCACTCGATATAACCATGATTAGTAAGTTAACCCTTCACAAGTTGTTCGTAATATTGGTTGGGTCAAATGTCTATTTTACCTCCAAGATTACCTCTTGTTCTTTAAGTCCACCAACCCTCTAATGAACAATTGGTTTGTGATCTGATCAACAAAACGAGTCCCTCTTGGGCCAATGAGAGGGTGGGACCCTTCGTTCAACATCCAAAATTAGCACTTAAGGGAACAACCTCTCTACTATCCCTGAAAGTGGGTAGGAGTAAATTTCATCTTGCACCCTATGTCTCCAGCTATCTACCCGTTCTTACCCCTAGAATGGAGGTTTATTGAGCCGACACTGTTGAGCCAACCCTCACCTATGCAAATCTAAGGATAGTCCCAAATAAATAGGAGTCATAGTTAGCTCAGGATTAAAGTCAAGTTACTTAGGTCATCGCTTTTAAATAGTTAGTTTTAAACAGTAAACAGCGTTATAAAGTAAGAGTGACTGATTTCATGATCCGATCTTGTACAAACCCATTGTACATAACGCTCCCACTTCTCATGTCATAACATGTACGAATTAGGATCACATCGTCTATAGCACTTTACAACTCCTTGTAACAACTACAAAGGAGGCCGCATCTAATAGTGTCACCAAAATAAGGCACCCAACCTTATTCATATATTATAGATCATTTTAACTACTTACTCGAACCTAATCCACTTTTATGTCTCCACATAAAGTTCAAGTACTCATGTAATAGTCATGGATCTTTTAGTTTATTGGATTTATTTCTAAAACGAAATAAGTAATTCATATATTCAATAGCAACTTAATGAATTTTCCTAATATGTTTTATTGTTTGCAAACCACGGTTTTAGGACATAAAACCCAACAAGACTTTCCTTCCTTTATTATGGGTTTCAGATATTTTAAACATCTCTATGTTCAAAACGACCTTTACCTCAGTTGGTTTTAACAAATACAAGTTATTTTCCAATTTTGCTGAACAAATTTTGATATTCTTTGATGTAATGAACACTTCATCATTTTCGAAGAGACCTTGTAATTTTGTTCCAACAAACAAAAGATAGATATTAAATTCCTTTTCATAGAAAGAACGTACTGAACATTTTTAAGTAAAATGTATCTATCTCCTACAAATAACTTCATATCTCCCACTGCTTTAGCTGAAACAACCTCCCCGGTCCCTACCTTAAATATTGCTTTGCATTCTGTCAACTATCTCCAGGAACTTGTTTCTTGTAAGAAAGTACAGATATGATTAGCGACATCTGAATCTATTATCTAGGTTTTATCTTTTTCCACTAAACACGCTTTGATAATAAGTAAATCATATTTATCTTGTTGTTCGAAGTTTACATTCTCATCTATACCATTCAAAACTTTAGATGAATTGGGAGATAGAGGACAATCATCTATTAAAACTCTTTTAGAACCATCACCTGCTAGTAATTTGTATGTTGATTCGATTTTACCGTTAACTAATTTGGAAGCAAGTATTCTAGAAGAATTTGACATGTTAAAATTTTAAACAAATTCTAATTTAGTAAAATTGCACCTAAATCCAAAATCAAGTTTTAGAAAAACAAGTAATAATGTACCCATAACCTTTTTTTATTTGCAACAATACTATAGTGAGTCAGAATAAGTGCTACTGAGGTGAGTCAAATACTCCTTCACTAAAGCAAAACAATTTTGACCAAACACTATCTCCAGAATAACTCTTTTTCCTATAGACGTTTAGTTACCGTTTTCGATCAAAAATTACTAACTCTTTAGTAAATCTGTAAGTGTAACCATCTATTTTCAGACCTCAAAGGTCGGCCCCAACAATGCTACCGAAATGGAGAGTCAAGGTTGAGAATGGACCTAAGAAATCCTATCCATTTTTGGAGTTTGATTTGTTTCGAATCCTATGTTACAACCCTCAGAAGGGATAGTTGTCATTAAATGATTAGCAAGGGCCACCTAAAGCAAACCAGTAGGCGCAACATAGGAATCTCACGGTTCAAACTAACGGAAGAGACCACAAGACATGTTGACACATATCCTTCACCCACTTACTATGAGCTGCTGGGGTTGATACCCTAAATCTCGTCGGTGTTGGGGTTGATGCCCTAAAGTCTCGTGTCCTGTAGTTTGTAAACAGTTTGACGAACGTTTGTGTTGTTAATATATGATATTTACTTCACATCTTGTATTTTTGCTCAGTTACTTGTTTTATTTTCTTTACCACAAACCAATAAACATTAAATCCCTGGTTATCTGTATGTGACTCAAGCATGTATGTGGTGACATACAAGTGGATCATGTCTTGAGTGATAACCAAAATGGTCTATAGTATATGAATATAGGAGGGAAACCTTATCCTGGTAATACTACGGATGTGGCCCGCTTTGTGGAATGGTCACCAGTGTTGTGACTTGTCACATATGGTCTGATCCTGATCATTCGTGTTAGGGACATGCGAGCGGGAGCGTCCTATACAAAGAGTTTGTATAAGACCTGACCACGAAGTGTTAACATCTTGTTATATAACACCGTTCATGTCAGAAACTTCACTTCATTAGGATGACCATAGGTAACATGACCTCAATCCTGAGTGAGTTGGGAACTCTTGCCATTGAGGGCAATCCTTTCATTTGTATGGGTGCAAGTGGTCAGGTCGCCGATTCAAACCTACCATTTTAGGGATTTGTCTGATTTGGGTGCTGGGTACTCAGCTACACAAGATAGAATTTACTCCTTCCCCGAGGCAGGGGTAAGTAGATAGATAGCTCCCTTAAGAGCTGATTTCGGGGCTTGAACGATTTGGCACCACACACCTTCTCTTGGCCCGAGAGGTGTTCACACATAGTTGAACTATGTTGTATTGTTCATTAGAGGAATCAGTGGTACTTAAGAATGAGATGTAACTACAGGGGCAAAACGATAATTTGGCCCAACTGTACTTACGAGCATCTGTAAAGGGTCATCGTACTCATGATTGGTTATATCCGATGGACACAGAAATATATCTGTGATAAGAAGAGTTCAGTTGTTGGTCTTTAGTGGAATGTCTGACAGTTAACGGATGGTGGATCTTGTGGCTAAAGAGTTTAGTCAGCTATTCACGGACCATTGGAGCTTTAAGCCACAGGTCCATTAGGTCCCCTGAGTAGCTTGGATAAAGTCGAGAACCAGTATTTGGGTTAATTTTGAAATGTTCAAATTGACAAGAGGAAGTTCGATTATATATGATATAATTGAACTGGTTAATTATATATGAGATACATTATTTTGGAGAAAATTAGATATAAATATGATTTATATCAAGTAGAAGAGAAAATACTATAGTAGATATGTGATATCAAACTATAGGATAAAAATATAATATGATTATATTTATTAATTAATTAGTTGGTTGGGCAGTGTCGGTTATTGTAACCGATGAATTAAAATGAAAAATGTTTTCATTTTTGAATCGTTCAATCAATCGCCCAAAAAGAATTCGCAAGCGTGCATTAGAGAAAAGAAAACGATTGCTTAAGTTTTTTCGAGAGCCTATATGATAGCATTCTCCGCCTAAACGGTCGTCTACCTCGCGCCTAAACAATCGCACGCTGTTTCCTACACGATCGGATAGCTTATCTAAACAATCGTATAGTATGCCAATTTTGCTAAACGATCGCATACCTTTTCCTAAACGATCGTTCAGGAAAACCTACACGATCGTTTAGCTCCTCCTAAACGATAAGCATTTCTATATGCGATAGCATCTTTTTCCCTCCCACTTGCTTATCGCCTACACGATTCGTGTTTCCTCCTTCCTCTACCAAATTCACCAAAGACCATGCTTTGGGTTCTCACTCCGAGAATACCCGGGGCTCTTTCCTGGTGGTGTCGTCCCAGCGGTGTTCGTATTTGCGGTTGTTCGTGTTGCTGCAGTCGACGCTTCTGCTGGGTGCTAGTAGATCGTGTAGAGGTTTTCCACTGCTGTGAGTGCTAAAGTTTGAAGAACGTCTTCAACTGGTATGGCACTCTTTTCCCTTGTTATTTTGTTGCTCATAGCATCCGAAAATTAGTGTTTGTTTGCATAACTGTATGTTTTGAATGTATAATGTGTATTTCGATCACTGTGAGATCAGAGCGATCCGAACGTGCTCATGGAACTCTTCGATATGAGATCATTCATTAGGGTTCTGTAGTTTGTAAACATCTGTATGAACGAACACTTTGTGATTTATAATATGAGATATTTTATTTACTTCAGTCTATGAAATATGATATACTTTATTTGCATTAATCATAAACCAATAAACTAAGATCCCTGGTTATCATTGTAACTTAAGCATGTATATGGAGACATACAAGTGGATCATGCTTTAAGTGATAACCTAAATGGTCTGTAATATATGGATAAAGAAGGGATACCTTATCCTGGTGACACTACGAGTATGGCCCACTTTGTAGGCGTTACAAATGTTGTAAAGTGCTACAAACTATCTGATCTTGATCATTCGTGTATTAAACATGCGAGCGAGGATACTCTATACAAAGGAGTTTGTATAAGACCATACCATGAAATGTTTAGTCTCGTTATGTAACGTCGTTCATAATTGAGACTTTCATTTCACTAGGATGACCATAGGTAACATGACCTTAATCCTGAGTGAGTTGTGAACTCCTACCTATGAGGGCGGTCCTTTGATTTGCATGGGTGAGAGTGGCCAGATCGCTAACTCAAACATACCACTTTGGGGATTTGTCTGATTATGGAGCTGGAAACTCAGCAACACAAGACGGAATTCACTCCTTCCCCGAAGCAGGGATAAGTAGATAAATTGCTCCCTTAAGAGTTGATTTCGAGGATTGAACAATGTGGCGTCATACCTTCTCTTGGCTCAAGAAGGGTTTAGTCATAGTGGGACTATGATATATTGTTCATTAGAGGGATCAGTGGTACTTATGGAGTTAGATATAACTATAGGGGTAAAACGGTAAATTGGCCTAGTTGTACTTACGAGCGATTTGTGAAAGGTCATCGTACTGTTGATTGGTTATATCCAATGGACACAGAAATATATATGTAGTGCGAATAGTGCAGTTGTCGGTCTTTAGTGGAGTGCCCGGTAGTTAACGGATGGTGGATATCGTGATTAAATAGTTTAGTCAGTTATTCACGTACCATTGGAGCTAAGCTATAGGACCATAAGGTCCCTTTGGTAGCTCAATGGATTCAAGTTGAGAATTAGTTTTTGGGTTAATTTGAAATGTTCAAACTAACAAGATGGAATTTTATTATATATGATATAATTAAATTAGCTCAATTATATATGACATAATTGATTTAAATGTTTTTTGTACATTATTATTTGATTGGAGGAATTAATATAAATATGATTTATATTAAATGCCATAAAAGAGAAAAAGAACTATGGTTTATATGTTGCATATGATGCAATATTAAAAATATAGGTTATAAATTTAATATGATAAGTTAGTTATTATATTTATTTATAAATTATTAATTATGAGATAATTAATTTTCTTTTTCTCCAATAACTACCTTAGTGTGTGGGTTTTTAGATAATTTATGGCAATTGAGGGATAAAGATAAAAAATAGTTTTCACTATGCATTCCATGCACAACGAAACAAGTGATCAGATTAATTGTTGAGAGAGTAAAGATAAGATTGAGTTCACTATACGATAGTGCCTATTACTACACGATCGAGGATCGAGTCAATACGATAGACTTCTTCCTTCTGTCCAATACTCGATCATCTACTTGATTGTTTCCTCTCCCATTCTTTTATCCCTCTATCTAGATTCATACAGAGCCCACAACTCTAGGATTCTCACATCGATAATACCAAGGTAACCTTGTGGTAGTGTCGAGTTCTGTTCGAGGATCAAGGATCAAGTTGTACTCACTGGTGATCAAGGATCTACCAATTCTGTTCGAAGCATTTGAGTTTGAACGGGGGAAATACGTGAAGAAAGGGTTCTTTAAACATATTTTATTCTCGATTCATTTTATTTAATTTATGAAGCATGCTGTAATTTTCGTTTAATGCATAACTATTTCTGAATGACTATAAATGTTTATGTTCTTTCCAATGGAGTTTGGAATGATCCACTTCCGCTCACTGGTTCTCTGAGTTTAGAGTTCCTTCAATTGATATCAGAGCCAGGTTATTCTAATATTCCAAATTCCAATGATGTATTGAATTTCATCTACAGTCTTGGTGGGTTTTATGAATTCTACAATGCATTTAAGTGTTAGATTGTTTGTGGTTGTTGATTGATGGATGTTTATGGGATAATTGCCTTTGTTTAAGCTTTCTTTACATTTATAAAATTAATTTATAAGGACCCCTGCATTTTTGGGCATAATTAACTTGCCATCGAGTCTGTATTCAAGTTGTTGTTTTGTTTGAGTCGTTCGTGACGAAGCTTTAGACACATGGAGATGTTGTTCACTTCGAGGGAAAAGATGAAGCATTGGTCGCATCGTGTAGCCCAAGCTAAACAATCATTTAGATTTGGCTATGCGATCATGTAGAAAAGTTCTACTCGATCGTGTAGTATTTGCTAAACGATCGCATAGTTAATGCTACGCAATCGAGTAAAGAGTTTACTCGATCATGTTGCGTTGGCTACTCGATCGCGTAGATGCTCGAGGTAAACAATCGCTGAGTATATGATACTCGATGCATGGCACGCGCACTAAACAATCGAGTAGGCTAGCATGCTCATCGCATAGTCACTAGCTACTCAATCACTCGGTATGTAATACTTGACGCTTGCTTCTCGAATGTTTAGACAATCATGCTCATCGCATAGTTGTTGTCTATTCGATCACATGACATGTATTACTCGATGTGCACTGCCTGATCACATGGCCTTCATGCTCATCCTATAGTTCAAAGGCACACAGTCCATGCTACACGATCGTTTATACTCGATAAGCGTTACTCGACGACCTGAAGGAGCTGCTACACGACCTTAGGTTCATTTCAGCTAATTAAACAACCCTAGGTCTATGTGGTTTATCCAAGTACAACACTTATAAACGGATTTAAACCTACAACGTTAGGGTGATAAACCGTTTTATTACCTCACATTGCTCATGTATGCTTACAAAACTGGTTAACAATGCTCAATTATTAGACCATAATCCTCAGGTAGGAGGTGTTCCATAGACCGTCAACTTAAGTACCTTCAGCCTTAGACAGGATTATATACTGATTGAGTTTGTAACCACGTTCTACAAGATGTCTGCCTATTTTTAACTTATTAAAATGGGTGATTAACCTACGTGAGCATGCAGCTTATCTTTGTTATGGATTTTAATGTCTAACTCAATTTTATAACAACTTATAAAAATTAGACATGTTATTACATCCACAACAGCCATCAAGGCATTCCAATTTATTATAACAATTATATTAAATAACTGAAACCCTAAACATGCATTCTATACATTATAACAATTTATAACATATATATAATGCATGTAACATGCTTCCTATAGTGGGATTTTAAATCTAAAAAGCATACGATATGCACAAACATGTTTAAATTTAAATACAACATACATCACATGCATAACTATTTAAATAACATTGATATGGTTCAACTTTAGCATCCTAAGCAAGCATAATAACTAAATTATTACAAAATGGGTCCAAAAACAGCTTCAAATTGATGTAGATCTGCTCGAACCGAACCTTCAAAACTTCTAAAAGTGTTGAACAGGTCAAGAAAGGTTGAACTGGACCGGAAGATCCTGAACAAGACCAGCCAAAAACCATTTGAGGCCAAACTGGACCGGACTTGAATAAAACTGGGTCGAACTGGCCCTCCTCGTTCATCCTCCCTTAGCAAACCGGTTCAGTCCTCGATCTTCGCTACTCGGTCGATCCAACTCGCTGCACGACGCTCGATTGAAAACTTGCTTGCTCGATCATCTGGTTGGTTCAAAATCGCTCAACAATATAAGCAGCGTTGCAACACTGCCTGGACAGAAGGCTATTCTCCAGAATCTACTCCACGACCTCGCTTGCTTCAAACACAATTTTATTTTATGCAACATGGTTTTGCTCATTCATTTTCCATCTTTGGTTTGAATTTGTAAGACATCGACCCCTTTTAACTAACATAGTATGGCTAATAAATTCAATTAGAGTATAAGTTGAGTTGGAGTACTATCTCACCTAGTGTGAGGCCCGTGGTATTTTATGGATGAAAAGTGATAATGGGTTGATTTCAAGGGCTCATTCAACTACTTAATTCTCATCACATGAACTCTCCAAAATCCTTCTCCACACTATAAGGTCTAACTTAGATACTTCTTTTGAAAATCTTTGTCATTTTTATGAAATATATTTTCTCACGTAGAAAAATTTTAATTATACAAACTAGAGTGTCCATTATCATACTATTATTAAAAGAAAATATTTTGGAGAAGGTTCTTAGTTTGGAAGAATAGTTTTTTTTTTTTTTTAAGGCATGGAGATTTCATGAATGTTCTTTGAAAGCGAGGAGAAAATTGTTTAAAAAAATTGAATGTAAACGACCTTATGTTCAAAGAAAACAAACAAAAAGCCAAATATGGCATAGATTTTTGGAACAATTCATTAAAATAAAAAGCATTTAAAAACTAAAGAAAATAACAAAATAGGATAAAAGAGAGACATATCAAGTGAAGGAGATCAATTTTGGGGACAAGATCGTGTGGGGAACTAGGAACATAATAATACAAGACAGATTTCAGTCCTTCCTAACTATAGGGTAAGTAGATGGGTGTTCCCTTAAGTGGTGTCTTCAAGACTTGAACATAGGGCCTTACCCTCTCACCAGCCCGAGAGGATTTTATGTTTAATGGTTGGACCATAAACATGTTGTTCATTGGAGGAGCACTGATACTTAAAGATATAGAGGTAACCTAGGGGTAAAATAGTAATTTTTACCCAGTTGATGTTATGAATACTTGTGAAAGACTAACTTGTTGTTATTTGTCTACATCCGTGGACACAAAAATATATCTATAGCGAGACGAGTGCAGTTATGAGTCTTTTGTGGAGTGTAATCATTGTTAATGAATATTAAATATTGTGGTTAATGAGTTTAACCAATTAATCTCATATCATTGGAGCTTCTAATCTGTAGGTCCATGAGGTCCCCTTCCTAGCTCGTAAAGGGTATTGAGGTAATTATGTCTTGAATAGAGTTTGAAACATTGAAATACACTTAGGGAAATAGAATAATGTATAATGATAAATTATAATATAAATTTTATATTTTAATTAAACTTTATAATATAAATTTAATTTTGGATATAATTCAAAATTAGTTTGTGAGAGAAGTAACTATTTGAAAAGGTTCAAATGTGAATTTAATTTGATTTGGATTCATATTAAAACTATAGGTTAATATTAATGTGTATCAGATGCACATTAAAACTATAGGTTATGAGAGAATACAACTGAATATGATTCAAATATAGACTAAATTGAATATTTGATATTTAATATTTAATTTAGCAATTAATTAATTGGAGAATTAACTAATTGTTTAATTAAATTAAATTAAATTCAATTTGATTTAATTTAATTTAATTAATTGAATTAGTTCTATAGGTTATGTGAGAGATGTTCATTTAAATATGTTTTAAACGGACTTATGAACTGATGGAGTTGACATTCAACATACAGAAGCTATTAGGATTTTAAGCACTCTAATTACATTAATCTTAGTTAAGAAACATGCAAGTTCACGATAATGACAGAAATAGGGTTTCAAGAAAACAACTTTGCTTGAATCCACTTAATTACTCCAAATGTCCATCAATTTCTTCTTCAATCCTTGAAGTAGACTACCACAAGAGCCTTCTCTACTATTCTTAGGCCTTAGATTGGATTGTGTGATCCAAATCGAATGAGATTTTGGGATGAGGTTCGGAGAGAGGGAGAGAAAAATTGAATGGATTAAGTATAGGCAAAAAGGTAAAGTGGGAAAAAACCCACTTTCCACTTTTTTAAACAATTTTCTTTTTAATTAATTTAATTTTCTAATAAAATAAATTTAAAATTTTTAAAAATATAGTTTCTGAATTTGGAAATTTCAATTTCAAATTTATTTAGAATACTTTATTTTAAATAAATAATGAATTAAACAGATTTAATTAATTAAATTAATTAATTAATATCAAATATTAAATTAATTAAATACCTAATCCAAATCCTTATTCATGTGCTTAATATTTAGGTTTCATTTACATATTTTAAACTCTCTAAAAACATTTAATTAAACATTAATTATATCGAATATAATAATCCAATCCCTAAACTGAATTTGAACGTTTCAAATTCTCTCCACACGTTATTCTAAGATTCAATCCTCTTACGAGCTAGTAGAGCGACCTAATGAACCTACATATCATAAGCTCCAACGTTTTGAAATTAATTGGCTAAACTCTTTAAACCGAATTAATCAATTTTCGTTAACTACCAAGACACTCCACTATAGCTTAGTAGTTGCACTCTCCTCACTGGTAGGGTCCGATTTTGTGATGGGTTGGTTTGGTTCGCAGTTTTGAGGTCTGATTCGAAGTGGTTCAAATCGATTCGAGTTAGTCTCATCTAGTTCTTGAGCGGCAGAAGTCTTTTTAGGATAAATTTTGCAAAATTAATGTAATTTATTGCTTTATTTTATTCTAGGAACCAAATCACCCAGTTCATTTGTTGTTTAACTAATGTTTTATGGATGTCATTTAGATAAATCCCAACATAGGTTAAGCATGTTCATGCATTTTAATATCTTATAAGAGTTACAACATATGGTATTAATACATGATATATGATTTCATGAGTTATTTAATGTAGTTTGTAATGTTAAATATATGAGATTGAAAAAGCATGATGCATGAAATTACTTAGGTAAATATAAAGAGTTATATTTATTAATGCCTTGTGTATGCTTGTTTGATTTTCATGAATTGATTGATCTAAGTGTTATATTATTAAAGTTGAAAATCAATTTGCATTGAGCATGACACATCCATAATATAATATAATTGTTATATTGAAATCACGAAATGCATGTCATACGATTTTCTAATTAATTAGAATTTTACTGTTAATTAATTAGACCATAGAAAGTATGATTATAAGGCTAATAATCAATTTTCTAATAGTTAAAAAATTAATATTAGTAACCATCAACTTATAATAAAAAGTTGCATGTAAACAGGAACTTAGGAAACTGGAATTAATTTTAAAATGCTTAAAATTAATTAGTCCTTAGGTAACATTAATTCTAATAAGATTAGAACTAAGTCCTATTTTTTTTAATAGATTAAAAATATGAATAAGTAGGAAAAACGGGACTTTAGGTTATAAGGGAACTCTACCTGTGAAGTTCTGTTTAGACTGGGGGTATTTAAGATGACAGTTTACAGAATATCTCCTACTTAGGAATTGACCGAAACTTGAGTTGAATGAACCTTAATTCCGTTAGCATGTATTATCACTAGGTTAATTAAATGGTTTAATTCAACTAGAACATCAAAGTAAAGACCATATTATAAGAGATATAATAGGCATAGACTTTGATAGATTCATTAGTCGGAATTTAACTACGCATAATAAAACCCTAAACCAGTAGAACACTTTAGTGGGAGAAAAATGGTATATGTGATATATCAATTTTTAGCTCTCACGTCCTTAAGAGTTCACACCGTGAGATCCATACTCGACTTTATGTCGCCCTGGGTACGGCCTCCCTTCAGAAAGTGTTTGCATGGGTCAATACCAAGGTGAATAGGAAAAGTGTTCATAGTAAGTGGGAGAAGGACACGTGTCAACGTATCCTACAATCTTCTCCATTAGGTTGCATCATGAGATTCCTATGATTCGCTTGTATGTCATCTTGAAGCAACCACCCCTTCGAAGGGTCTGATCATAGAATTCAGAATAATGCAAATTTTATTACTTGATAGGGTTTCTTAGGTTAATTTTCAATAGTTGTCTTTCCTTACAGTAGCCTATTAAAGCATACCTCTAGGATCTTCAAATGGTAGTGTCACACTTAAGGGATGAATTAAGTTAGTTAATGAATCATTGGTTGCAAAAACGATAGCTAAGAACTATAGGAATAAGAGTTATTCTTGTATTAGTAATTAGCTGAGATTGTCTCAATTCAGGGGAGGTGTAACTGATCACCCTTCGGTGGTTATTGCTCTAAACCTCTGAAGTACCGTTGCAAAAACTATATCAATAGTTAAATTAGGGTTCTTTAATTGTTTGTTTTCGCTGAATTGATTGGATGCTTGTATTTTGTGTAATAGGTTAAAGAAAATATAACTAGTGCAATCAATTATTTGTTATTCTTTTCAGTATGTCCTCCACAATTATATCCTTGCTAAAGAATTAAAAATTAACCGATGAAAACTATGCGATATGGAAATCTACCTTAAACACGATTCTGGTCATAGATGATATGTGGTTCGTCTTAATGGAGGGGTGTCCTCCAATCCTTGCTCGAAATGCATCATAAGCAATGATGGATGCTCATGATCATTGGACAAAGGCCAATGACAAGGCCTGAGTTTTTATCTTGGCAAGTCTGTCTGAAGTTCTTACGAAGAAGCATGAGGTCATGATTACAACACGTCAAATCATGGAGTCCCTTCAGGAGATGTTTGGGCTACCATCCACTCAGATCTGGCACGAGGCCCTCAAGTATGTATATCATGTGCGAATGAAGGAAAGCCAATCGTTGAGACAACATGCTCTTGACCTGATGGTCCACTTCAATGTCATTGTGATAAAGATGCAGTCATAGATGAGCAAAGTCAAATGTCCTTTATTCTGGAATCTCTCTCAAAGTTTCCTCTAATTCCACAACCATATGGTTATGAATAAAATAGAGTACACCATAATTACCCTCTTAATTGAGTTACAAACTTATCAATCTCTTATGAAAAGTAAGGGACCGATAGAAGAAGAGGCAAATGTTGTCCATTCCAAAAATTTTCATAAGGGTTCATCCTCTGAAAATTACTTTGTTCCCTTATCGTCTGGTTCTAAGAAGATTCAAAAGAAGAAATGAGGGAAGAAGAAGGCTCCTACTGCTGGAAAAGGCAAGGGCAAGGCAAAGGTGGCCGACAAGGACAAGTGCTTCCATTGCAATGTGGATGGTCACTAACAACGAAATTGCCCCAAGTACTTTGTTGAGAAGAAGAAAGAAAAATAAGGTAAATATGATTTATTGGTTTTAGAAACCTGTTTAGTAGAAAATGACCATAATGCCTGGATACTTGATTCAGAAGCCACGGATCATGTTTGTTCTTCTTTACAGGGAATTGGTTCCTCCAACAGCTTGAGGAGGATAAAATGACACTCAACGTTGGAATGGGAGATGCCATTTCAGCTCGTTCAATGAGAGCTTTGAAGTTTTTTTTTTTTTTTTTTTTTTTTTTTTTTACAAATAGATATTTGTTTTTAGAAAATTTATATAATGGCCCTAAAATTAAAAGGAACCTTGTACTATTTCATTTTTACTTGAACGGATATACTCAATTTCCTTTTCTATTGATGAAGCTTTCATTATGGAAAACTGTGTACTTATTTGTTCAACTAAATTATAAAACAACTTGTATGTGTTAAGACCAACTGAAGCAAAAACACTATTAAATCATGAGTTGTTTAAAATTGCTCACACTCAAATGAAAAGGCAAAGAATTTCTCAAAATAACAATAATATCTACCATTGGCATTTGAGATTAGGTCACTAAATCTCCTAGGATCGGGGATTGGTAAGCAATGAACTTCTAAGTAAGTTAGAAGATGATTCATTACCTCCATGTGAATCCTGTCTTAAGGGAAAGATGACTAAAAGGACTTTTAGTGGAAAAGGTTATAGAGCCAAAGAGTCCTTACAGAGTGTACATTTGGATCTTGTGGTCCAAATAAAGTAAAAGCTCTAGAAGGATACGAATACTTCATCTCTTTTATAGATGATTAATTAAGGTATGATTACTTATACCTAATGAAACGATTGTTTTTATTTCATTTACGAAATATAATATTTAAGGATTGATATAAAATTAAGTGTTTTATCATTTCAATCTCCTAATAAGTCTTCGCTACATGATCACTTGAAACTCCTTTTTCAAGGTTGCAATATATTTGTATAGAAAGGCATATAGAGTCATTTTCATTTTATTTCAAATAGTTGCATCTTAATTGGATTATTCTATATCGCTACGTGATTGTTTGAACTTTTTGTTCACCAATAACTTTTTCTATCAATGTGCTTATATATATGAACACATATATATTCCTTTCATCGAATCATCAATGCATAGTAGTTTTATATCTTTTGTAAACACCATAAAAACATATTTCATAATTTTATCAAGTTATCATTTCATCATGTACTATTTTTCCCTTTTTTCACCAATCATGTTGTTTGATGTTAGGTAATTTATATGAAGCACAAAAACTTTTCGCCAATTTGAAATGTTTAAGGAGAAGAAAAGAGTGTTGAGAAGTTTTCATATGTACCAGGAAAAGAAAAGAAATAAAATACTTTATTCGCAAAAAATAATATTTACTATACATAAAGAATGTATATTACACCACTCAATTCTTTGAGCATAGTGCTTGAACTGCCAATTGTGTAGATAAATTGGTAGCATCGCCTAATCCAAATAACTTTCCAGATACATCAAATGAACAATTTTTCATACCAATGCAAGCCTTTTCCACCAAAAGGGTGATGTTTCTCACATCCCATGAGCCTTTCTTAAATGAACTACATTTTTCCTCTGGATTTCCTTAGCTAGCAAATTGGATTTCTGAGATGATATGCCCCCTTGGCAAGACAACTCTAATGTGCTTCCTTCATTAGCATTTCCACATATAGTTCCTATAGTGATGGTTTGAACTGAGACTTGTTGAATATTTCCACCAATTTCTTCAAACAAAACCAGCGTATTTGTGTCATCTGATAAAAACGATCTTGGAATGTGATACCATCTTTGGGAAGGAGTGCCACAATATTCGACGCATTTGCTGGGGACATATGCACCTTTGTAGTCACAGGTAGCACTGCAACTATCACTGCTAACAATGAAAGAAGGCCAAAAACAGCCTATATTTTGTCCATTTACCCAAGCCTGGCCTTTTCCCATTCCTTGCATGTCCAATGTTACAGGGTCAATTCCTAAAGGTGTCTTAAAGCTTGTTTTGTACCATGTCATTCTCCTTCCAATAGATTTTTTATTTAATGCGCTCCAATTTGTTCTCAATGAGAACATCAGGTTGTAAAGTTGTTTCATTGCTCCACTTAATCCAAGCTTATAAGACCATAAATTTGATGACAAATCAGTTGGGACATTTCCATCTCCAATTAGATAAATGGGACCTCCATCAATTCCAATTGGTATCGTGTCATAAAATGCATCGTAATTTTTCAGTCCTACTATGGTACTCAAAAGGGTAATGGTATTGGTTCCTGGTTTTAATAGAATGGGTTTCTCAAATACAAAACTCTGGCCATTTTTTTCCTATTTCAACCTAATGTACCTTTTATTCACAAAGGCGTGAAGTACATGACCCTTTTTATTCACTTAGAGAGTTACATTTTGAAGTGAAGATGTAGCATTGCTGTCAACATTCGTCATGTACCACAAATAATCGTTGAAATCAACAGTGGTTCCTTTTTGTTCCAAAAAAAGGTTTGCCTTAAATGTACCCTTTCCTTGTAGAGTGTCTCTCATGGGCTCCGGAGCCCAAACCCACAATAGTTGTGCATTTTCCTTCTCATTCTGCACCTTCACAAACATAGATGTTTGAAAATTGTTCTTTGCAGTGTTAAAAGCCTCTTTGTTGCAACTGTTAAGAATGCTCACGGACCAAGATGGTACAAAATACTTTCCATCTGCCTGTAAATTTATGGTAGCATCATTGTTGCCATCTATGTTGCTCAGAAAGCAAAACCTCTCCCTTGTTTTTAGGTTAGAGAATTTCGTTAAAGTGACATAGCTACCAAACTTTTGGTCTGAGTGGGTTTCGTTAGTGAGAATTTTCTCTCCCGTTTTGATAGATGCATGGTGTTGTTTAAGATGTCCTCATTTGGGTTGATTCAAGTTTCCATATTCATCAAGTGGGGCATTGTAATCGTAAGACGTAGTGATGAATGGACCTCCTAAGGTTCTTCCAAAGTTGGTACCTCCATGATACATGTAATAATTGTTAAACATGCCATTAGATTGGACAAATCTTTCCACTGAAAAGGCTACGTCTTCTGCACTTCTATAAGGGTCTTTGTCGCCCCATTTCTTGAACCATCCCACCCAGTTTTCAGTAAACATTTTTGGGCTCTTATGATTGTTAGGACTAAAGTTATCATTGTAGGGCATCACTTTGTTGGCACATGATCCATGGAACACCAATATTGAGAGATTCAGCCATTTGAGCGCACCAGTTGATATATGCTTTTTCTGCATTTCCATATGGTGTCGTCACGTTTCCATACTCATTCTCAATTTGAGCTAAGATTATTGACCCTCCTTGTGATGCAAAAAGGTTGGCTTGTTTACACATATTCACTATCTTTGTTTTGAAAGTTTGTATTTCGTTCTTATAGACTTGATTTTCAGTTCAAAGTTGAATTCCTGGCATATTATGCAACCATATTGTAAAGCCTCCGTAGTTCCACTCGGCACACACGTAAGGAACAATCCTCATTACAACATATAGGCCAGCATCTTGAACGAGTTGGAAGAATTTGATAAAATTCAGATGTCCAGAGAAATCGTATTTTCGTCGTTGAGGTTTGTGGTGATCCCAAAAAATGTATGTCTCGATCGCATCAAGTCCACCATCTTTAGCTTTTTGAATAAAATCAGGCCACATTGCTTCGATGCTGCATGGATAATGAATTGACCCTGAGAAGATAACTCGTCATTCACCATTGATATTTATGCCATTTGAATCATAGGAGATATTGTCTCCTATACAAAAAGAAATGAAACATAAAGATGCAATGAGGGTATAAACAAGCCATCGAAAGTTAAACATGGTTGAATCTCCAATTCTATGGTTGGCTTATTCGCATTTGTCTTGATCAATGTGTTTATATAAGAAAACATTGTGATTAAGGTGAGAGTTCTTTTCAATCTATATTTGAACTCTATTTGTTGATGGATTCTAAAATAGACATATTGTTAATGAATTTAACTTTCCAAGCTTTATATGTATGGGTTGCTTCTGTTAAATTTTGAAAATATTGTTCGGCCTTATCTTGGAATAACTTACAAACCAATTAAATATAACATAAGAAAATTTTGTTTTACACAACATGGTTTTGTTCATTCATTTTCCATCTTTGGTTTGAATTTGTAAGACATCGACCTCTTTTAACTAATATAGTGTGGATAATAAATTCAATTAGAGTAGAAGTTGAGTTGGAGTACCATGTCACCTAGTTGTCCTAATTCTCCCGGAGTCTCGTTGTTTGTAATTATACACATTGTTTATGAATAAAATAATTGTTATTTCATTATGGCATTTACTCATATCCAATAAACAAAGCTCCATGGTTATCTTATATAAACTTAAGTATGTATATGAGATATACAAATGGATCATGCCTTAAGTGATAACCTAAATAGGTCTATGGTATAAGGATTAAGGAGGGATTCTTGATCCTTGTGACACAATGGATACGGCCTGCTTTGTAGAGGTTTGCAAGTATTTCAAACTACTACAGATGGTAAATCCTGGCCATTCATGTAGAGACATTCGAGCGAGGGTGTCCTATACAAAGAATTTGTATAAGATCAGACCACAAGATGACTAGACTCTGTATATAACATCGTTGATACTGGAAACTTACATCTCACCTAAACGACCATAGGTGACACACCTCAATCCTGAGTGTTTTGGGAACTCTTGCCTTTGAGGGTGGTCCTTTGATTAGTATGGGTAAGAATGGCCAGATTATCAACTCAATATGCCTACCTTTTTGGGAACTTGTCTTATTTGGGAGCTGGGAACTCAATACACAAGATGGAATCCATTTCTTCCCCGAAGCAGGGGTAAGTAGATAGATTGCTCCCTTAAGGGCTGATTCCGAGGTTTGAACATAGTGGCCACAGCTTCTCTTTGGAAGAGAAAACTCGGTCATAGTAGAACTGTGACTTATGTTCATTAGAGGGATCAGTGGTACTTAATGAGTTAGATGTAAATACAGGGGCATAACAGTTATTGACCGAGTTGTACTTACGAGCGATCTATAAAGGGTTGTCGCACTTTTAATTGGTTAAGATGGACACATAATATATCTATAGTAAGAAGAGTTCAGCTGTCGATCTTTAGTGGAGTGTCTGGAAGTTAACGGATGGTGGATCCCGTGACTAAAGAGTTTAGTCAGTTATTCATGTACCATTGGAGCTTCGAGCTACAGGTCCATAAGGTCCCCTTAGTAGCTCAATGGATTCAAGCTGAGGATCAGTTCTTGGTGTTGATTTGAAATGTTTAAATTGATAAAAGGTAATTCGATTATATATGATATGATCAGTGTGGTGTGGTGTATGAGATACATCTAATAGAAGATTAATGTAAATAAATTTTACAATAAGAGCCATGGAATAAAAAAGGAGTTATGGTTTGTATTGGGGTTGATGCCCTAAAGTCTCGTGTCCTGTAGTTTGTAAACAGTTTGTACGAACACTTGTGTTGTATAATATATGATATTTACTTTACATCTTGTTTTTTATCAGTTGTATGTTTTATTTGCTTTACCACAAAGTAATAAACATAAAATTTTTGGTTATCTATATATAACTTAAGCATGTATGTGGTGACATACAAGTGGATCATGTCTTGAGTGATAACGAAAATGGTCTGTAGTATATGGATATAGGAGGGAAACCTTATCCTGGTAACGCTATGGATGTAGCCCACTTTGTGGAATGGTCATAAGTGTTGAGGACATGCGAGTGGGAGCGTCCTATAAAAGGGTTTGTATAAGACCAGACCAAGAAGTGTTAACGTCTCACCTAAACGACCATAAGTGACACGACCTCAATCCTGAGTGAGTTGGGAACTCCTGCCATTGAGGGCGGTCCTTTCATTTGTATGGGTGCGAGTGGCCAGGTCGCCGATTCAAACCTACCATTTTGGGGATTCGTCTGATTTAGGAGCTGGGAACTCAACTACATAAGAAGGAATTCACTCCTTCCCCGAAGTAGGGGTAAGTAGATAGATAGCTCCCTTAAGGGCTGATTCCAAGGCTTGAACGATGTGGCGCCACACACCTTCTCTTGGTCTGAGAGGTGTTCACACATAGTTGGACTATGTTGTATATTTCATTAGAGAAATCGGTGGTACTTAAGGAGTGAGATGTAACTACAAGGGCAAAACGGTAAATTGGCCCAACTATACTTATGAGCATCTGTGAAGGGTCATCGTACTCATGATTGGTTATATCCGATGGACACAGAAATATATTTGTGGTAAGAAGAGCTTAGTTGTTGGTCTTTAGTGGAATGACTGACAGTTAATGGATGGTGGATCTCGTGGCTAAAGAGTTTAGTCAGCTATTCACGTACCATTGGAGCTTCGAGCCACAGGTCCATTAGGTCCCTGGGTAGCTTGGATAAAGTCGAGAATCAGCGTTTGGGTCAGTTTGAAATGTTTAAATTGACAAGAGGGAGTTCGATTATATATGATGTAAGCGAAACTAGTTAATTATATATGATATAATTGACTAAATGTATGAGATACATTATTTTGGAGGAAATTAAATATAGATATGATTTATATCAAGTAGAGGAGAAATTATTATAGTAGATACATGATATCAAACTATATGGTAAGAATATAATATGATTATATTCATTAATTATTAAATTGGTTAATTATAGATAATTGGCCTAAAACTTCTTTCGGTCATGCGTTAGTGGGAGAATACGAAGTCAGTTATTGTAACCGAAGAATAAAACGAAAATTTGTTTCATTTTGCCAAAGTTCGAAAAATTCGCTATCGGTGTGAAAACGTAACGATCGCCTAGCTTGAGAGCCTATACGATAGTCACTCATCATCTAAACGATTGCATACCAGCGCCTAAATGATCGCACGCCCGTCCTTAAACGATCGCATCGCGTGCCAATTTTTCTAAACGATCATCTACCATTTATTAAACGATTTCTTAGTAAAACCTACATGATCATGTAGCTTCTTCTAAACGATAAGCACACAGCTATACAATAGCCCTTTCTCTCCCACTTGCTTATCATCTGCACGATTTATCTTTTCTCCGACCTCTACCAAATTCACCAAAGACCACATTTTGGATTCTCACTCCGAGAATACCAAGGGCTCCATTTGGTGGTGTCGTCCCTGCTGTTTTCTTGTTCGTGACTGTTCGTAATGCTGTCGTTCATGTAAACAATCCTGCTGTTGCAGCCGATTGGTTTGCTGGGTGATAGAGTTCGCGTAGAGGTCTTCTGCTACGTCTGAGTTCAATGTTTGCAGAGGGTCTTCGACTAGTATGAGAACTCTTTCCTTTGTATTTTATTGTTCGAAGCATGCCTTTAATTAATGTTAATTTGCATAACTATCTGTTAGAATGTATGTGTTGTATTTCGATCACGATGAAATCGGAGAGATTTGAACACACTCATGGATGCTCTTCGTTAAGAGATCCTTCAGTTTGTATGTTTCATGAGATGAAATATTAAAACTATAGGTTATAAATATAGTATGATAAGTTGGTTATCATTTATAATTATAATAATATTACTTATTGGATAATTATCTATTTTTCTCTAATAATCAATTGAGTGGGAGGTTATGGGTGGTTTCATGGTAACCTTGAAATAAAAGGAAAAATGTTTTCCTAATTTTAAAATGATTTGCAAAGTTGTTTTATTTGAGATTTCACTCTCAGTAATTACTCACGGATAGTTGTCAAGTAAATCAGATTTACTAAGAGACAGCTTGGAATTAGCTAAACGATCGTGGAGTGTTCTTACCAATAGACATTCAGCTAGACGACGAGCTAAACGATCACATAGCTTTTGTTAGATGATCGCATAGCTTTTACTAAACGATTGGGCATCGACCTATACGATAGGTTGTTTCATCTCCCACTTGCTCATAATTGTTCTTTCTCCGGTTTTCTGCCTCTAACCAAGTCCACACAGAGCCCATCCTTTGGATTCTCACACTGAGAATACTGAGGTAACATTTTTGGTGGTGTCATACTCAACTCGACACAGTAGAGGTTCTGTGGAGGCTGTTCACGGTGTTCGGGGTGTTCGTGACCTTGGCGATCGCTTAGTTCGAGTTCGCTGTAATCGTGCAGTGTAGCGGTCGTGTTGGACGAATGTTCTCTGTTGTTGTGTTGCTGTGATCGAGCGTTTATGATCAAGGAACTTGAAGATGAGTCTTCAAAGGTTTGTCAATTCCTTCCCTTGATCATGTAGCAAAGCATGCTGTAATTTCTATTTTGTGCATAACCGTTTGTTTTCGTTTGTGATTGTAATTGTAATGTTCATATACGATTGAAATTTGGAAAGATCCTTCCGCTGCTCATGGAAATCCTCGTGTCCAAATTTCTTCAATGTGAGGCCCGTGGTATTTTATGGATGAAAAGTGAGGATGGGTTGATTTCAAGGGCTCATTTAACTACTTAATTCTCATCACTCAAACTCTCCAAAATCCTTTTCTGCACTATAAGGTCTAACTTAGATACTTCTTTTGAAAGTCTTTGACATTTTTACGAAATATATTTTATCATGTGGTAAAATTTTAATTATTCAAACAAGAGTGTCCATTATCATACCATCGTAAAAGAAAATTATTATATTTTGGAGAAGGTTCTTTGGAAGAATGGTTTTTTTTTTTTTAAGGCATGGAGATTTCATGAATGTTTTTTGAAAGTGAGAAGAAAATTGTTTAAAAAACTTGAATGTAAACAACCTTATGTTCAAAGAAAACAAACAAAAAGCCAAATATGGCATGGATTTTTGGAACGATTCGTTAAACTAAAAATCATTTAAAACTAAAGAAAATAACAAAATAGGATAAAAGAGAGACATATCAAGTGAAGGAGATCAATTTTGGGGACAAGACCATGTGAGGATGTGGGAACATAATAATACAAGATGGATTTTAGTCTTTCCCGACTGTAGAGTAAGTAGATGAGTGTTCCCTTAAGTGGTGTCTTCAAGACTTGAACATAGGGTCTCACCCTCTCACTGGCCCGAGAGGGGTTTATGTTTGATAGTTGGACCATAAACAGGTTGTTCATTGGATGAGCACTGATACTTAAGGATATAGAGGTAATCTAGGGGTAAAATAGTAATTTTTACCCAGTTGATGTTATAAACACTTATGAAAGACTAACTTGCTGTGATTGGTCTATATCCATGGACACAAAAATATATCTGTCGTGAGATGAGTGCTGCTGTGGTTCTTAGGTGGAGTGTAACCACTGTTAACGAATATTAAATATTGTGGTTAATGAGTTTAGTCAATTAATCTCATATCGTTGGAGCTTTTGATCTGTAGGTCCATAAGGTCCTCTTCTTAGCTCGTAAAGGGTATTGAGGTAATTATACCTTGAATAGAGTTTGAAATGTTGAAATACACTTAGGGAAATAGAATAATGTATAATGATACATGATGACATGCAGAAATGCATGCCATCTTAGGCCTTTTATTTAGAATTATGAAGGCTATTAAGCAAAATACGCTGTAATTATATTAGGAATTCATGAGAAAATGATCTTGTGTCGTTCGACATGATGAATCTCGGCTAACCCATTATTATGTGTTATTATGCGTTCAATGTTCTATTTTTGTAGCTAACGTAGGAAGTGGACACAAACGCGGAAGCCGGACTACCGCATAGACGACCGCATACGGAGAAACTCTCCATCGCAAAGGCAAACGCGTTCAATCAAAGCATGGGTGTTGCGGTAATCAATCGCATGCGTCCATCGCATGGGAAGTTGCGCTCATCAAGCGATTGCGGTCATCGTGTCGAAGTTGCGGTATTCAGCAAATGCGGTCACTAAACGATTGCGGCTACATGATAACTGATAACGGGCAGAAATGCACGTTATTACATTGCTAAGTTATTAAACAATGAAGGTATGCGTTGATGAAATATGTTAGATTGCATCCAAAAAGCATTAAGTTTATAACATTGCAGTCGCATGCGTCTATCGCATAGAAACAGTTAACTTTTATGTTTTTATGCAGAATATGCATTGACGCAAGGCGAAAAGCGCGATCACAAGAAATCAACGAACGAGCACAACATTACCGCAAGGCTTTGCAGTGATTTGTGCTCGCAAACATCTGCTCAAAAAGAATTTCTGTTTACAGCCGGTGCAAATTGGTGGGCACATCTGGGTGAAAGGCATAATTAAACACGATGGGACAGAAAGATGATGACGATCGAATCTGAATTAAGTTGACAAGCCGCTAACGATAATATGTACACTCAGCTTTTCAGTGACAAATATTCGGCGCATCAGTCAGAGAATTAAAGCCATCCCATCTATGCAATCATAAGAGAGAAGCCGCCTTCACCCCAGAAGCTCTATAAATACCGAAGGCATCCTTCAAAAAAGGGGTTAACAAGTTCACTTGTTCACTGATTTAGGAGCTTTTGTTGTGTTCATAGTTTTCTTTTATTTTTAAGGCGGAGCAAGGGAAGAGTAGAGACGCCGGAAGATCGCTCAGTACAACTCGAGAAAGAACCCGGAGGTGTAAAAACAGAGTGCAGGCCGACTCTCGCGAGAGCAAGATTATCTTTTGAACAAGAGTAGAAAGATAGTGTAAAAGCCTGGGAAGCAAGAGATTGTTACCAGGCTTTTTATTCTCTTCTTGCATTGTTATTTTGTACTTCAACTTTATATTTATACAATGGAAGTTCTTATTCTACATCTGTTCACTCTCTTGGCACGCATGAGTAGCTAAACTTGTCGAATGGGTTGAGAAGAACTATGATTGCGATTATCTTGTGTTATGTTGTGCCAAACATCCCTTTAGAGCTATGAGAGAGAGAGTCTAAAGAAAAAACCTAAGACTTGAGAGAGCTAGGTTAGAATCTAGACTCGACAGAACAAGATTTAAACTGCATAAACAAGAGATAGGGACTTAGAGATAAGCTCTATTTGCCAACCTTCATCGTATGCATCCTAGAGATAGGAATGATATTATGTGATCGCCATATTTTTGTGTGTGTATTTTGAAAATTACCATGCTAAACATGCTTAACTTTGGAGTTCTTATAATTGAGCCACCGAAAAGGAAGGTGCACCTTGTTGGTATAGGTAGTAACTTTCAATTCTTTTAAGTCTTTCTTGACCGTACTTTCATGTCCTTAGGATCCCTCTCATTCAGATGTGATATCGGTTCATTCATGTACCCCTCCTGAACTCGGGTCGTTACATGTCCACCAGCTTCTGCTTGGTTCGTCCCCGAACCACATCTTACTAGGAGAGGTTCCGCTCTGATACCAACTGTAACGACCCGACCCCCTAGGAGTTAAGTTAGGCCGTTACTAAATACATGCATGCATGGAACTCAAAACGACACTCTGTTATGGCGAAATAAATGCTAATTAAATAAGATAAGTTCAAAAGACTTTCATTAAATTCAAATATTAAAACGATAATAGGGTATCCAGAAATCATAAAGGATAGTAAATAATCTAAAAAACGATTCTTAAAAGTAAGTTTTAAACATCAAAACTAAAAGTTAAGAGAAACATGAAAAGAACTTTAAATTTCATTATGCGGAATCGTAAAAACTAGTCCCAGTGGCTTGATCACGAATTTCGCTTGTCCATCGCCAGTGCATCTCATCTATAACACCCCAGGCCCAGGATTCGGACCAGAATTCAGAATCCGAATTCGGCATCTGATGGCCCCGACATTCCTTTACGTCCCCCGCGACCTGGCTACGTCATCCTCATTTGCCTTGAATGCTTTTTAGAAGTAAAAGTTGTCCCTACAAACGAACACGAGTCCTTTCAGCATGCTTTGTCCTCACTCACATGCATCCTAGAAAAATTTCCAAGAGATCACCCAATATAGGATTGCTCCAAGCAAAGCACACTTAACTTTGGATTTCTTATGGTTGAGCCACCGAAAAGGAAGCTGCACCTTGTTGGTATAGGTAGTAACTTTCAATTCTTTTAAGTCTTTCTTAACCATACTTTCATGACCTCAAGATCCCTCTCATTCATATGTGATATCGGTTCATTCTTGTACCCCTCCTGAACTCGGGTCGTTATATTTACACTTGGATTTAACTGAGAAAACTTGAGTGCTCAACGGATTTTCATCATCGCATTTCATCCATAATTCCACATCATAAAACAACGCATCAATAACGAATAATAGAGGGATCAACGCAAGGCTGGTGGAATGAATGCATCAACATACATCTCGGGAAAATCAAAAGCTGATGTTGACATTTCACCTACCACGCTGTTAGCAGCAAAGATTATGAAAGGACTAATACGTCGCGAATGTCAAAATCAGAGCAGTCCATTAATGTTGTCGGCGATCCAAGCTCTATATAAAAAAGTCGATGAGCAGAATTTCAAATCATCTAGAGTTATCCCTGTGATCCAGAAAAATGTGTGAGAAGAAAGCTTGAGAGTTCTTCATCTCCTTCCTCCATTCCGAGTGATGATCGGAGCCTTCGACCGGAGTTAGATCTCGGGAGAGTCATCTCCACCGCCCATCCATGGCACCACTGGCAGCCTTGACGCACATCCGCTGGAAATAAGTCATTGCTTCCAGCCGGTCATTTCATTTTCTCTTCTTTTCTTATATTGTGTTGTATTACATTTGATGATTAAGGAATTAATACATTATGTATTCAATGCAGTTCTGTGTTTCCTTCAATTCCATCCCCATCCTTCTCTACTTAGCATCCTTAACTTTCATTTCATCACTTAGTGATATTGCTAGAGTATCGCATACTTAGTCATGTGGATTAGAGATATGAAGCATGTAGCAAACCACCGAGAGGTGTGCGTTGTGCGAATGTGTGAGAAAATCTTATTTTCTTAGTGTGAAGCTGTAGCAACGCCTGTCTATAGGCTAACACAATGCTTGTCTATGAGTAAAGTCAGCAACAACCAACTGCCCGGAAGGGTAAGTGGTTGGTCGCATTAAGCAATGTAAGCTATTGTTCACTAGAGATAGGAATAATCTTGCGTCAGCCAAGTTTGTGTGGTTACCTTGTCTTATGTATGCGCCCATCATACTTTAGAGCTACTCGAGAGAGAGTCTAAAGAAAGAACCTAAGACTCGAGAGAGCTAGGTTAGAATCGATGCTCGAGAGGGCTAGATTAGGTTTGCATAAGTAAGAATGGAGATTTAGGAATAAGCTCCGTTTGCTATTACACAACGTATGCACTCTACGGAGAGGACAATGGCTGCGTCCAGAAAGTAGGATATGGTGGTTGTATGCGGTCATCTCGACCCTTATGCATACACATCGCATACTTCCTAGGTTTAGGCTTTTAGTGTGTGTAGCATGATTGCATGGCTTACGTTGACTAAGGTTGCCCTTGCAGTCACTCTTAAGGGTTGCAATGAAGACATCTCCACATTTTATCTATTTTTACATCTATTTACTTCCTGTCAATAGTTGTCGTATCTCTACCTCTCATTCATATTCTCATTGTGTTGTCTGTTAGTTAGGAGTAGGAGTAATGTTAGCTTAGCAACCCCTCCATCATTCTTTTATTCAACCGCCGCATGCACATGACCTCATTCATCTAGCTACAAGTCCCTGAGTTTGACCTTGGATCACCCGAGAAACTTGCATTCACGTTATACTTGGCGTGAGCGACAGAAAACTTGTAATAGGAACGCATGGTCATCGCATACATCTGTTAACTCATAGTCATTCCAACGCATGACCACCGACGCATGATAATCAACGCATACATTAAGAACATGCATTGTATATTGAATCCACGGAATTTTAGTTATCAAGTCCTTGGCGATTTGGTAATCAAAATTTCCGTCATCAATATATTATAATATAAAGTTTATATTTTAATTAAACTTTATAATATGAATTTAATTTTGGATATGATTCAAAATTAATTTGTGAGAGAATTAAATATTTTAAAAAGTTCAACTATGAATTTAATATGAATTGTATTCATATTTCATATTAAAACTATAGGTTAATATTAATGTGTATCAGATGTACATTAAAATCATAGGTTATGAGAGAAATACAGGTGAATATGATTCAAATTTAGGCTAAATTGAATATTTAATATTTAATTTGACAATTAATTAATTGGAGAATTAACTAATTATTTAACTAAATTAAATTATATTTTATTTTATTTTATTTTATTAAATTAATTGAATTAATTCCATAGGTTGTGTGAGAGATGTTCATTTAAATATGATTTAAATGGACTCATTAATTGATGGAGTTGGCATTCAACATACAAAAGCTATTAGGATCTTAAGCATTCTAATTACATTAATTTTGGTAAAGAAACATGCAAGTTCTGATAATGACAGAAATATGGTTTCAAGAATACAACCTTTATTGAATCCACTTAATTACTCCAAATCTCCATGAATTTCTTTTTCAATCCTTGAAGTAGACTACTACAAGAGCCTTCTCTACTACTTTCATGCCTTAGATTGGATTGTGGGATCCAAATTGAATGAGATTTTTGCATGAGGCTTGAAGAGAGGGAGAGAGAAAATTTAAGAAAAATTTCTTCGACTTTTTTTTTTTTTTTTTTTTTTGGTTTTGCATGCACGAATTTTCTTTTGATTAAGCTAGTATTTAAGTAAAGTAGCCATGTAAATGAGTTAATATTAGAGATTGACCCTCAATCTTCCACCAATTGACTGGATTAAGTATAGTAAAAAGGTAAAGTGGGAAAAACTCACTTTCCACTTTTTTAAACAATTTTCTTTTTAATTAATTTAATTTTCCAAAAAAATGATTTTAAATTAAAAAATATATAGTTTTTTAATTTGGTAATTTCAAATTCAAATTTATTTAGAATACTTTATTTTAAATAAATAATGAATTAAACAATTTAATTAAATAAATAAATAATTTAATATCAAATATTAAATTAATTAAATACCTAATCCAAAACACGTTATTCTAAGGTTCAATCCTTACACGAGCTAGTAGAGGAACCTAATAGACCTACAAATCATGAACTCCAACGTTTTGAGATTAATTGGTTAAACTCTTTAAATCGAATTAATCAATATCTGTTAACTACCGAGACACTCCACTATTGCTTAGTAGTTGCACTCTCCTCAATGTTGATACATTTCTGTCTACTTGATGTAACCATAATCTGTAAGTCAATCCTTCACAGGTTATTTTTATTTAAAGCTAGGTAAAAATTATCGTTTTACCCCTATAATACATCTTGCTTCTTAAGTCTCCACTGATCCTCTAATGAACTATTGGTTTATGGTCCTACCAATAAACCAAGCCCCTCTCAGCCATAGAGAGGTCGGAGCCCCTTTGTTCAAGACTAAGAACTAGTCCATAAGGGAACCTAACTCTAAAATGGGTAGGAGTGAATTTCGTCTTATAGAACTATGTCTCCAGCTATCTATCCGGTCTTACCCTTAAAATAGGAGGCTTATTGAGCTACAATGTTGAGTCACTTTCACCCATGCAAATTAAAAGATAATCTCGAATAAACAGAAGTTCATAGTTAGCTCAGGAAAAAGATCGAGTTACCTTAGGTCATTGAATTGAATAGTCTGTTTTAACAGTAAACAGTCGTTATAAAGAAAAGTAACTATTTCATGATCCGGTCTTTTGCAAACATCTTTTTCATAGGATATACCCACTCGCATATTTTCACATGAACGACTTTGGGATTACATTGTTTGTATCACTATACAAAGCAGGCTGCATTCATAGTGTCCCCAGGATGAGGTACCCAATCCTATTCATATATCTATAGACCGTTTTGGCTATATACCCAAACCTGATCCTCTTTTATGTCTCTACATAAAGTTTAAGTATTCATCTTATAGTCATGGGTTCGTTGGGTTATTAGATTTAGGAATATATAAATGCATTTTATACGTTCAATAATATCTTTGTTGAAACAATTTTAATAACATCTTCATTGAAATAAAAATATGTTTAAAAGTTACAAACTACGAGTTTTAGGACATATAACCCAACATTAATTAAATTGGATTTAATTAATTATTAATTTAGTTAGTAAATTAGTGAATTAAATTAATTATTAATTATTAATTATTTAATTAAAATTTTAAATTAAATAATAATATATCCATAGGAGTTATAAAAAAGATTGTGGATAACTACCCACGTTTAGGATCCCATGCCTAAATATACCTGGGAGATGAAGAAGTTTTCTTTTTTCACAGAAAAATGATTGTTGAAAAAAGAAAAAGTCTCTATAAAATTCTCTCAAGAAAATCATATTATCTTGGTGTTTTTCTTTTTCCAATTTTGCTATGGCTCCCACAAACTAATAACCCCAATTTATCAGAAAATAGGGAGGTTCCCAAGTGTTGGTGTTCTTGAATTCCATCTCGAGAAGATTTGGTTTTTTCATCTTAGTCGTCAACGAGAGTAAGTAACGTTTTTCTCTCTCTGTAAGATTAAGTTCCCAAAAAGATGTAGCATGTTTAACCTAATTTATACTGTAGGTTGAGGTTGTCTTTTATCTCTATTTTATTTTGTATGTGTTTCCAATGTACTTGTATTTTGGATTCTAATTAATTTGGAGTTGGGTCTTGGTTCTTCCGTTTCGTTAGGGCTTTTATACCTGCAATTGGTATCAGAGCAACTCATATAGTTAATTTTGAAATTTTAAAATTTGCACTAGTTTGGTGGGTTAAATTGCATTCTGGAATGTGGTTTGCGAATAAATGTTTACGGTATAATTTGGCTAGAGATTTACATATTTTGATTTGATCAATTTGTAAAGGCCTCTAAAGTTTTGGGCATTTTATCATGTAAATCGAGTCTTTTGTAAGTCCGTGTCTTTAATTAGGGTTATTTACGATGAAGATCGAGACCATTTTTGGCCAAAATGGACGAATCGCAAATCTTCCTAGATTCGCTTCCAAATGTCGCGGCATTACAATGTTGCAGCTCAGCGTTGCAATGCTGACTCAATTTCATGAGGGTTGGTGAAATGCGTCCGGTTTAGCTGCGATCCAAGATGGTATGGTCTATTTCGGGTGGTTCAAGCTGGTTGGGTCCGGTTTTGTGTTGGGTTGGCTTGGTTCGCAGTTTTGAGGTCCGGTTTGAAGCAATTCGGATCGATTCGAGTTAGTCTCATCTAGTTCTTAAGCGGTAAAAGTCTTTTTAGGATAAAGTTTGCCAAAATTAATGTAATTTATTGCTTTATTTTATTCTAGGGACCAAATTACTTAGTTCATTTGTTGTTTAAATTATGTTTTATAGATGTCATTTAGATAAATCTCAACATAGGTTAAGCATGTTCATACATTTTAATATATTATAAGAGTTACAATGTATAGTATTAATGCATGATATATGATTTCATGAGTTATTTGATATAGTTTATAATGTTAGATATATGAGATTGAAAAAGGATAATGCATGAAATTACTTAGGTAAATATAAAGAGTTATATTTATTAATGTATTGTGTTTGCTTGTTTGATTTTCATGAATTGATTGATATAAGTGTTATATTAATAAATTTAAAATCAATTTGCATTGAGCATGACACATCCATAGTATAATATCATTGTTATATTAAAGTCATGAAATGCATGTCAGATGGTTTTCTAATTAATTAGAATTTTACTGTTAATTAATTAGACCATATAAAGCATAATTATAAGGTTAATAATTAATTTTCTAATAGTTATAAAATTAATATTTAGTAACCGTCAACTTATAATAAAGAGTTATATGTAAACTTAGGATCTTAGGGAATTGGAATTAATTTTAAAATGTTTAATATTAATTTAGACTTTAGGTCACATTAATTCTAATAAGATTAGAATATATGACTAAGTAAGAAAAACAGTACTTTAGGTTATAAGGGAACTCTACCTGTGAAGTTCTGTTTAGACTGGGGGTATTTAAGATGATAGTTTACATAATACCTCCTACCTAGGAGTTGACCGAAACTTGAGTTAAATTAACCTTAATTCTGTTAGCATGTATTTTCACTAGGTTAATTAAATGGTTTAATTCACCTAGAATATCAGAGTAAGGATCAAATTATAAGAGTTATAATAGGCATAGACTTTGATAGATTCATTAGTCAGAATTTAACTATGCATAACAAAAACCCTAAACCAGTATAACACTTTATTGGGAGAAAAATGGTATATGTAATATATCAATTTTTAGCTCTCACGTCCCTAAGATTCCACACCATGAGATCCATGCTCGGCTTCGTGTCACCCTAGGTGCGGCCTCCCTTCAGAAAGTGTTTGCATGGGTCAAATACCAAGGTGAATAGGAAAAGTGTTCATAGTAAGTGGGAGAAGGACGCGTGTCAATATATCCTATGGTCTCCTCCATTAGATTGTATCGTGAAATTCCTATGATTCACCTACACGTCATCCAGGAGCGACCACCCCTACGGAGGGCATGATCATAGGATTCAGAATAATGCAAACTTCATTACTTGATAAGGTTTCTTAGGTTAATTTTCAATAATTGTCATTCCTTACAGTAGCCTATTTAAGCATACATCTGGGATCTTAAAATGGTAGTGTCACACCTACGGGATGAAATAAGCTAGTTAATGAATCATTGGCCGCAAAAACGATAGCTAAGAACTATAGGAATTTGAGGGAATTAAGTATATGATATAATTGATTGAACTTAATTATATATGATATAATTATTATAATATATTTGATATATTATAATATAAAGTTTAAATGACAGGAAATAAATATTTGAATATGATTCAAATATTAGTGATGTGAATTGGATTCATATAATTGAATTTAATTTAAATAGGATTTATATTAAATCCCATTGATGTGAGAATTAATACTATAGGTTATATTGTATATGATACAATATTAAACTATAGGTTATATTTTATATTGGATATAACATATAGTAAGTATATATTATATGTTAAGTTAGCTACTGCATTATATATATTAAATAAATTGAAATTAGTTTTAATTTGTTTAACTTTATTTTAAATTTTTTAAATTTAAAATGGATGGAGTTATATTTTTTTCTAACTCCCTCCCCCTAAAATCTCTCATCTTTCGATCGTGATAGGGGTGTGGTTGGTATGCTCACTTGTACTTCACGAAAAGAAAAAGGTGTCTGAAAAAAAAAATACCCAAAATCTTTCCCTCTCTACCAAAATACACGGCTCACAAAACTCTTGTGATTCTCATCATAGATAATATAGAGGTAACATTCGTGGTGGTGTCCTCATTGACGATTTGAGGGTTCGAGATTGTACCTATCAAGATTCGAAGTGAAGAATGGTTCTTCAAGGTTAAGGCTTCTCAAACCCTAAGTTTCCTTTTCTTATTTTAAAGCATGTTTTAGTTTTATGTTGATTGCTTTTTTCTTTTTCTTTTTCTTTTTAAAATTGAATGATTCTATGAAAATAAATTTTTGGGAACAATACACATTTCCGCTCAAGGACCTTCAAAGGTTCCTTCAATTCGGTCAGTTGATATTATTTTTGTGATGTTCAGAACAATGTTACTATACTACACAATCACATTCTCACCATCATTATGAAATGAAAGGTAATTATTCTTTGTACAATTTCAGTTTCAGATATACGATCCATATTATATAAACATAAACTATTAAGTTATCCAGTTATTCAAGTTCATGTGTACAATATGTGAAATAATAATGTTTAGTTAGCAAGATTCAATATACGTATATACAATATATCAATTCATTAGTAATTGAACAACAATATGATATGTATTTTGGTGGTATGTTTTACAGATTGAAGAGAATTAGAATTATTATAGTTTTTTAAAAGAATTCATTGAAAATAATCGATTATGTTTTGCAAATTGAGATAAAAATTTAAGATTATCCCGTTTATGTCATAAAAGATTTGAAAAAAATAGGTGTATAGTTGAAAATTAATCAACATAGTAAAGCATAACAAAACAAAACAAATAAAATAAAATAAAAAGAACCAATCTCATTTATAAAAACTGCATTAAGATACTGCAACTCACTCTACACTCAAACATCGACTTCCAAACTCAACTAAACTCTGTACAATTAACTCTTCAAATAATAATTAATTCAACTCAACTTTCTACTTTTATACATATCATTAATTTTCAAAATATGGTCAATTGACATTATTTTTTAAAAATGGATCGTTTGACATTTTATACCTCCATCGTCCGTATAAATTTCCCAACTAATGGCAATTGCCGCAGTCTCCGGTCTCCGCCTATCTGACTTCAAAATTGGCGTTCTTCATCAAAACGAAGAGCCAGATCGCAGTGTTGAAGATGGCGATCAAGAAGTTAGCAAGAATTTTGATGAAATCTCGGGATAATACGGTGTCTCTTCCCACTCGGGATGATCCGTCCCTTGACGATTTTCGTCCCATTGACAGCCAAGGTAATCGATCCTCTCTGAAGTTCTTTTGCAGAGGTGTTTTTAAACCCTACTTCGGTGTTTGACTTACAGCGCAAGAGGAGATGGTTCGTTCGTTCGAAAGGGCAAATGATCAACAGAGTCTTTTATGGAGGGTATCGAACTATCCTATGATTTTCCGGATTTTTTTAAAGAAAATTAGGGATGCTCATGTCTGATTGTTCTTCTCTGTGTCCAACTCTTCATCATGATCAGACTGTGTTTGCGGTATTTCTTTTTTGCTACGCGGCTTTTCTTCTTTACTCAATCGTTCAGCAGGTTTCTTCTCCGTGGGAGCTGGTATGTCAATTTTGCTGAGAATCTTATTAAATTGCTATCGTGAAATGATGAAATTTCAACTTCTTCTAAGAAGTTAACTCCAATTTCATTGTTCTAGTTCTATATGCTGTTAGTCAGGGATACAGTATTTGTAAAGGATACATTGAGTTTATGCTCTTGGCTCCATCGTTTGTATTATACAGAAGTGCAACTTTTCATGCTTTTTTTCTTCTTCTGCAGCGTTATCATGCTTACTTCATGGAGGACGTTGATTCATGGATGATTATAGCAGCAGGTTTTTCTTACAAATCTCTCCATTAGTTTCAATTCATTATTGCATCATTGATTCTCACCCCTCCGATTTGTTTCAAACGTTAAAGACAAATTCATACCGAAGTTCAATTTTTATTTTCTATAAACCACAACGGTTTTTTGACAATATTGAAATACAAAAGGGGCCACTCGTATCTAATAAACCAATGCCCAATTTCACTTCCTCGTTCTATCGCTGCTGATAAATGCGTTAGATGTATTTTTCCTGCAAATGATGAAGTTTTTTGAACTGTAGCCACCATGTCTTTTAAGTTATGCTGTCAGGCCATGTCTGGGATCTTGTTAATGTCCACAATTGAAAATTCGACAGATTGGGTTGCTATTTTAGCTTGTACATTTTCGATAGTTGGGATTGTGAGCAAGTCAAATTACCACCGACGATGGCTTTGGTGCTCATTCTTTATTGGCATCCTACTCTCAGTTTTCTGGCTATATTTCATGATGAGGTATGGTTTGGAAATTCATAATCTTTTTATCAAAAGTTATGCTTCTAACGGAAGATGTATTGGGTATGACTTTTGACTTGTCAATTAAATTCTCTTTTCCTCGTTTGTTTTTGGATGTAAATACTTTGTTTTGGTTGTTTTACCCTTTTTCTCATAGGCCCCCCAATTACGAAGTGTGTACACTGACACGTTAGCGAGTGAGGAGGGGTGTAGTTACTGGCCCAGAAATTTTGTTAGTTAGAAATGGCCGTAGCCAGGGTACCTAAGGGTGTGTGCTTGCTTGGGGGAGAGTATATGTTATATTGACAATATGTTAGGTAGGGGAATTGAAGATCTGGCTTTGAGATTAATAATATAAACATTCTGCCACTTGAGTTATGTTCTTTTTGGAGGGTATATGGTATATTGAGATATAATAGGTAATCAAACTACCAAATAAACAAAGTGTTTGAGGTACTTGACCCTTCCAATCTTCCTCCTTACCTTCTCACTCTATTTATATAACTAACAAGCCTAACAAATACTCTTAACTAATATCCAAAATGAAACTCTCTAACTAATTACTAATATACACTTAATATTCTTCTAACAGTCTAATATCATTCCTGTAAAAATGTACATGTCTCTCCTGGCAAGATGAAAATTTCATTGCTGAAATATACAAAAACAGGACAGAGACCTGTTTTCAACTAAGCAAGTCAGTTGAGTTACTAACTTACAAGAGGCTATACACCCCTCTTGTAGTGACAGAAGAGATGGCAATAAAAGAGAATATTTCATTACTTGGTGATGGATACTTCTTGTTGGTTTCCCCTTTATAAGGGTATTGATCAATGTTACAGTATGTAATGTTGTATTTTGATGCAGTTTGCCTAGGTTTCGATGGGATGTTATCTGGCGTCCTTTTGGTCCTCTCAGGTAGTTTTTATAAAATGATAATGAATGATTATTTCACTTTGTATTGTACTTTGGAACTCATTCTCTGTTCATACGATTTTGTTTATTGCAGTGGTACTGGAATCTGTTTGTATGTAGATCATTTGCTAGCTGAATCGACCGAGGAAATACGAAAACTTAGAGGCTATATGTATTCTTATAAAGCTAACTGAAAACTGAAGGAACCTCTTATAAATTTGCATTTTATCTCTTGGTCTTACTACCAAGTTGTAACGTTAAAAGTCCCATGAAGTAGAATCTGATTAGCCGATTTTTCCATTTTTCCTATCTACCTAGGGAGGCTTAGTTTTTCACATTTCAGGAAATTTTGTCAAGAGTATAGGTTTTAAAATTTAGGGCAAAATATACTTTTGATCTAAGTTTGGATTTCATATCTATTTGGTCTTTGAGATTTAAAAAGGGATATTTTAGCCTCTGAAACTGGTAAAGTAGTTCAAAATGGGCCATAAAGTTAGTTTGATTATTAGTTGACCGTTAAAAAGTTGATGTGGCAGTCACTGAATGACTGTACAATACTGATGTGGCATTTTTCAGATGAGGTGTCGAAAATAATGAAAATTTATTAGTTTGAGTTAGTTGAGGTGGACTTTCACTTTCCCTCCTCTCTCTTTCTCCTTTCATCTTCTTTCCTTCTTATTGTCGTCTTCTAGCAAACTTGTTGCTACAACCATCGCTACTATGCCGCTGCTAATGCCACAATACCATTGTCGTCTCTTCCATCTAGATATGCAAAAAAGAAAAATGGAAAAGAAAAACATTGATTTACAACTTTAACTTGTTGCGGATCTACAAAATAACAGTGTTTCTTCTTCTTCATATCCAATCTCTCCCTTCTTCCTCTTTATCATTCTCGTCTTCCAGCAAACTCCTCGTGGCCACTACTATGCGATGCCTAAGATCTGCAAAAAAATGTAAAAAAAATTAAAATTTGGATCTTCAATGTTTCATATCTACAAATTAATAGGATTGGTCTGTTTGCCTTACAATATACAGATCTTTTCTTTTTCTTTTATTGTAAATTTGGGTAGCAACGGTACCATGATATTGATAGCAATGGATCTTCATTACTCATTGCTTTCAAGCAAAGAGGCGTTGACTACATTTAGTCCAATTATTTTCCCAAAACAATATATATATATATATATATATATATATATTGTTCTTTAATTTAAAATTTTGGAGAAATTTTTTTAAAAAAAACTTATAATTAAATTTCCAAACCCAATCCACTAAATTGTTTTCCATGAGCTCTTCAGTTGTCTTCTGGTTATTAGTTCCATCAACATTTGATTTATATATTAACTCCGAACTCCTGTAGCGATTAGTCTGAAGAAGAAGAAGAGAGGTGAGAGAAGGGAGGAAAGTGAAAGGTCCACCTTAATAAAATAAGCCAATAAAATTTCATTATTTTTACACCTCATTTTTAAAAAAATGCCACATCAGTATTACGGTCATTCATCACTGCCATATCAACTTTTTTAACGATCAGCTAACGGTCAAACTAATTTTAGGGACCATTTTGAATTATTTTTCAAACTTCAAGGGCTTAAAGTGTTCCATTTTAAACCTGAAAGTCTAAATAGACATATTTTAAATCTGAAAAACTAAATAGACATGAACTCTAAACTCCATGGACTAAAAGTATATTTTACCATAGAATTTACTATTAATCAAAAAGACATAAATAGACAAAATTTTGAAGACCAAATATTACTTGCGACCTTACATAAATGTTGTCTATTTAGGTTTTTTAAAAAAATCAAAATTTTAAAATCTTAAAATTCCATTTTTTGTTTTAAATTTGAAGGAATTTCTATTTTTGATGATAATTTTGAAACATTTTTGAATGATAAATTATCTGAGAAATGATTTTAAATAAAAAAATCGCTAAAAATATTTTTAAAAATATAACAATATTTAAAATAGCAAAATGAAATTTTGTTGTCATTTTACTATATTTGTAAATATGTTTACCATTATGCTATATATGAAAAGACCCCTAATATTTTTATTTTAGAAAGAATAAATATATTTTTTCAATTTAGAGCAAAGTTGATATGACTCTGGAACTGTAAATATTTTTTCGGTGTTTCAAAATGTTAAACTAGGTTTTGAGTTTAGTTTTTATCGGGTTTTATGCCCTATAACTCGTAGATAGTAAATGTAATATTTGATCAATCAAAAGTGTTATTAATGTTTATTGCAATAAATAGCTATTGTTTATCTTGTATTTATCTTGTCTAAATAACCCTAATCTAATAAACTAACATCCTAGACTGTTTTATGAGTCTTGAACTGTATGTGGAGACATATGGGGATCAACGTTCAAGATACAGCCTAAAGGGTCTATAGTATATGGATAGGACTGGGTACCTTATCCTGGTGACACTATGGATACGATCTACTTTGTATTTGATACAAATGCAATGATCCAACGCATTCATGTAGGGGACATGCGAGTGAGGTATCCTATACAATGAGTTTTCATAAGAACAGACCACGAAATAGTAACCACTAGATGTAACTTTGTTGACTAGTTAGGTTTCTATTTCATTAAGATGACCTAGGCAACTTAGTTTTAAACCTAAATGAGTTATGGCTCCTGGTCATGAGAGATTGTCCTTTGATTTGTATGGGTGAAAGTGACCAGTTCGTCGATTCAAGAAGCCTACCATTTTAGGGACAAGCCCGAGTGGGGAGCTGGAAACATAATTTCATGAAATGGAATTCACTCCTTCCCGACTTTAGGGTAAGTAGATGAGTGTTCCCTTAAATGGTGTCTCCGAGACTTGAACAAAGAGTCCTACCCTCTCACTGGTCCGAGAAGGGTTTCTATTTAATGGTTGGACCATAAATAGGTTGTTCATTAGAGGAACACTGGTACTTAAGAATACAAAGGTAACTTAGGGTAAAATGTTAATTTGACCAAACTGGTGTTACGAGCACTTAATGAAGGACTAACTTGTTGTCATTGATCTATATCCGTGGACATAGAAATATATCTGCAGTGAGAAGAGTGCAACTATGGATCTTTAATGGAGTGTACCCACAGTTAACGAATATTGTTTAATTGTTAATGAGTTTAGCCAATTAATCTCATATCGTTGGAGCAGTAAATCCATGAGGTCCCCTTTCTAGCTCATAAAGGTATTGAGTAACTATACTTTGAATAGAGCTTGAAATATTCAAATTCACTTAGGGAAATAATATATGTATAATGATACATTATAATATAAAGTTTATATTTTAATTAAACTTTATAATATAAATTTATTTTTTTGATATGATTCAAAATTAACTTATGGGGAATTAAATATTTGAAAGAATTTAAATATTAATGAATTAGATTCATATTGAAACTATAGGTTACAATTAATGTGTATTTGATGCACCTTAAAACTATAGGTTATGGGAGAAATACAATTGAATATAATTCAAATGTAAGTCAAATTAAATATTTGATGTTTAATTTAGAGAAAATTTAATTGGAGAATTAAATAATTATTATGTTTTATTTTATTTTATTTTATTTATCAATTGAATTTAAACTATAGATTATGTGAGAGATGTTTCGTTTAATATGATCTAAATAAAATCATTAATTGAATTAGATTTAATTCATGTTTAATTATTTATTTATTAATTAATAATTAATTAATTAGATAATTACCACGTAGGAGAGATATCTATTGTTCCACATTTCTCTCCCTCTCTATCTCGATTGATAAAAAAAAATTGGTTTTTGATCAAAGAAAAGAAACAATCCTGCACGTTCTCGCTTTTTACTTCTCTCAGAAAAATCCTCATGCTTCTTTTCTTTTTCCCAATTTAATGGGTTCCCACAAACCAAAATTTACCAAATGTTTCTAAGAGGATAGGAAAGTTACTTTTTTTAGTGGTGTTCTAAAATCGGAATTGGATTCTCATTTGGTTGTAAAGGTTTTCTATCCATTTTATGTGATTTTTAAGCATGCTTAACCTGGGTATTTCAGAAATCCCAAATTGATAATGAATCTTGGTGTTGTATTTTCTGTTATGAGAGGGCTTTCATCCCTACAATTGGTATCAAAGCCTTCTCATAAATTAATTAAGATTCTAAAATTTGCACTGGGTTTGGATGGGATTAATTGGATTGTGAATGTATATTACGAATGAATGTTTATTGTATTTTTTGCCTTGGATTTACATGTCTTTTATTTGATCAATTGTAAAGGCCCCGGTATTTTTGGGTGTTTTAATTATGTAAATCGAGTCTTTGGAACTCTGTGTCTAGAATTAGGACCCTTAGCGATGCAAATCGAGACTAATTCTGCAACATTCTTTGATTAGTTGTAAAGGCCCTAGTGGTTTGAGCGTTTTAATTATGTAAATCGAGTCTTTGAAAGTCCGTGTCTAGAATTAGGACCCTTGGCGATGAAGATTGAGACCAATTCTGCAAAATTCCGTTGAACAGAGGCTAGAAATTGAAAAAAAAAACTAAAAAGAAATAAAAAAAAAAAAAAAGGAAATGGTGTTGTAGGAAGCAGAAGGCATGACGTCAATAGAGACCTGGTTCAAGATGTTGGATCCGGTTCAAGCCAATTCATTTTGGTTCAAGCTGGTTGAGTCCGGTTCTATGCTATTTTGGCTTGGTTGCGTTTTTGGGTCCAGTTCAAAGAAATTTGAGTTGGTCTGGTCCAGTTTTAGAGTGGCAGAAGTTTATTTTAGGATAAATTAGCATAATTATTGTAATTTAATTGTTTTATTTATCCTAGGGGCCAAAATTACCGGTTCATTTACTATTTAAATGTTTTATAGATGTCATTTAGATAAATCTCACCATATGTTAAGCATGTTCATGCATTTTAATACATTATAAGTACTATAATGTATGGTATTGATGCATAATATATATTTAATTTTATGAGTAATTTAATGTAATTATTATCTTAAATTAATGAAATTAATAAAGCATGAAGCATGACATTACTTAGTTTAAATATAAAAGTTATATTTAATTGAATGTCTTGAGCATGCTTGTTTAGCTTTCATGATTGGCTTTAATATAAAGTGTCATGTTAATAAAATTATGAAAATCAAAGATGCATTGAGTATGAAACATCCATAGTATAAATATAAATGTTATATTTTTCATGCAATGCATATAGTATGGATTATTTAATTAATTAGAATATAATTATTAATTAAATTAAACTATAGAGAGAATGATTATAGGGCTAATCATTAAAATTTGAAAATGTTTTTAAAAATTAATTATTAGAAACCGTCAATCCATAGTTAAGAATTGCATGCAAACATAGGATCATAGGATAATTAATTAATTTTAAATTGTTTAAAATTAATTAGACCTAAGATCATTTTAATTCTAATAGGATTAGAATTATATCTTACTTAGTTTTTAAATAGTTAATGAACTAAGTAGGAAAAACATTACTATGATTATAAGGAAATTCTACCAGGTAGGTTTTGTCTAGGCTTGAGGTATTTAAGTTAACGGTTTACCGAACACCTCCTACCTAGGAACTAACCTAGAACTTGAGTTGAATTAATCATAGTTTAATGTTAGCATGAAATGTTACCTGGGAACTAACCTAGAAAATAGTGTAAAAGACCTTTTTGTAAGAGTTATAATAGGCATAGACTTAGATAGATTGACTTAGTTGGATTTATCTAAGTTAAATAACTCTAAAATACAGTAGGACACTTTAGTGGGAGAAAAAGTACAAAATGAGATATTTATATCAAATTTTACTCCTATGTCCCTGTATGTTCACAACGTGAGATCCATGCTTAACTTCATGTCGTCTTGGGTGCGACCTCCCTTTGGAAAGTGTTTGCATGGGTTAATAACAAGATGAGTGGGGAAAGTGTCTATAGTAAGTGAGAGCGGGACGCGTGCCAACGTATACTTCGATCTCCACTCCTAGGTCACACTGTGAGATTCCCATGATCTGCCTGCATGTTGTCCTGGAGCAACCATCCCTTCAGAGAGTCCGATTATAGGTTTCAGAACACGATGAACTTCTGAAAAGGATAGGGTCACTTAGGTTAATTACCAACAATTGTCTTTCCTAACAGTAGCATCTTGGTGCATACTTCTGGGATCTAAAAATGGGAGGGTTACATTTACAGGGATGAGTTAAAAGTTAACAATCCTTGATCGAACAATTGTAGCTAATTTCTATAGAAATATGAGTTATTATGGTATTAGAATTAGTTGAAAATTGTCTCATTTCAGAGGAGGAGTGGTTGATCACCCTTCGGTTGTTGTTGTTGCTCTAAACCCCTGAAGCATTATTGCAAAAACTAAATCAATAGTTTACTAAGATTCTTTGATTACTTTTTTTGCTACATTGATTGGATAGCTTGCAATTGTTTGCTCGTATGATAGGTTAAGACAAAGATAACCAATACGGTTAATGTTTGTTTTTTATTTTCAGCAATGTCTTCCTACACTACTTAAACATGAAAAATTTACTGGCAAAAATTACTCTATATGGAAGTCCAACTTGAATATGGTTTTTGTTATTGCCGATCTGCGGTTCTTCTTATCGGAGGATTGTCCTCTGGCCCTACTCGTAATGCATCCCAAGCTACAAAGGATGATTATGACCAGTGGATAAAGGCCAACAAAAAGGCACGCGTCTACATCTTGGCAAGCTTATCTGAAGTTTTTTCCAAAAAGCATGAGGTCATAGTAACTACCAAGGAGATTATGGAATCTCTCTAGAAGATGTTTGGACAACCGTTCTATCAGCTCCACCATGATGTCCTCAAATACATTTACAACTATCGCATGAAAGAGGGCACATCTGTTCAGGAACACGTCTTGGACATGATGGTCCAATTTAACGTGGTAGAGGCAGAGCGCCCAAGAGGGTACTCTGGAGCAACGTTTGAAAGTGCTCGACCTTGTTCATCCTTTCAGCTAAGTATCCCGCTCTTTCCTTGAGTAGACAACACAAAGAAGGTAGTCGTTCCATCATGAGGGAATATCCTAGACTCTCCCAAGTCGTAAGCGAGAACATGCCCAATCTATCATAGCCAACTCGTTTGCTTCTATCGTCAAGCACTACTCAAAGGGACAGGGTTAGAAGGAAATGGAACTAAGGAATAGACCAAGAGTTTGATGGATGTCGGAGAGTCTCAACCGATAATCGAAGGTAATGAGAAAGGAAAGCAAGTTTAGCACATTTCCATACTTGGGGTTGTCAAGCAAAGGGAGACCTTCTTTTCAGTACTCTATATAAATAGAAGAAAAAGAATTTCCATCTCGCTCTCGTGGACCTCAAGGTTCAGTCGCACAATCAGGTTATGTTCATCATGGAATCTCTTCCGAAGAGTTTCCTACAATTTCGCAACAATGCGATGATGAACAAAATCCAATATAACCTGACCAATCTCTTTAATGAGCAACAAACTTTCTAGTCACTTATGAAAAATAAGGGACCAGTTGAAGAATAGGTGAACGTTGCCCATTCCAAAAGGAAGTTTCAGAAGCGCTCATCCTCTGGAACTAATTTTGTTCCTCGATCTTCTACTTTGAAGAAGATTCAGAAGAAGAGAGAAGATAAGGGGAAAGCTTTCATCGCTGCTGTAAAAGGCAAAAGAAAGGCTAAGGTGGCTAACAAAAGCAGGTGTTTCCACTGTAACGTAGATGGACGCTGGAAAAGGAATTGCCTTAAGTACCTCACCAAGAAAAAAAAGACAGATACAATTTACTTGTTTTAGAAACATGTCTTGTGCAACATTATGAGTTTGCCTAGATACTTGATTGGGGAGCAACTAATCATGTTTGTTCTTTTTACAGGGAAATAGTTCCTTTCAGCAACTGGAAGAATGTAAAATGACGCTCAAGCTTGGAATGGGAGATGTCGTTTCAACCAGTGCAGTGGAAGCTACAATGTTATTTTTTAGAGATAGATTTGTTTTTCTTAAGGATTTGTATATTGTACCAATAATTAAGAGAAATTTAGTTTCTATCTCTTGTCTACTTGAACAATCTTACATTGTAAACTTTCAAAGTTATGGAACGTTCATTCTTAAAAATGGTATACTTATATGTTTAGCTAAAATAGAAAATAACTTGTATGTATTAAGACCAACCGAAACAAAAAACAATTTTATATCATGAGATGTTTAAAACTGCTGAAACTTAAAGTAAAAGGCAGCATATTTCTTTTAAAAATAACAACACCTATCTTTGTCACTTAAGACTAGGTCACATAAACCTCGATAGGATTGGGTGTTTGGTTTAGAATGAACTTCTAAATGAATTAGAAGATGATTTATTACTTCCATGTGAATTGTGTCTTGAGGGAAAAATTACCAAAAGATTTTGAGTGGAAAAGAGGGCCAAAGAACCCTTAGAGTTAATACATTCAAATCTCTGTGGCCTAATGAATGTAAAAGCTCGAGGAGGATACGAATATTTCATCTCTTTTATAGATGAATATTCAAGGTATGGTTACTTATACCTGATAGGGCATAAGTCTGAAGCTCTTAAAAAATTCAAGGAATTTAAAGCTGAGGTTGAAAACCTATTAGGTAAAAAAAATTCAAACATTTCGATCTGATCAAGGTGCAGAGTATATGAATAAAAAATTCTAGGACTATATGATAGAACATAGAATCTAGTCCCAACTCTCAGCTCCTGGTATACCACAACAAAACGGTGTATCGGAAAGGAGAAATAGAACCTTGTTAGACATGGTTCGTTCAATGATGATTAGTTTCTTAGCTCGTTTTAAGGGAATGAAATAGAAAGTGCAGCTCACATCCTGAATAATGTTCCCTCGAAGAGTGTTTCTAAAACACCTTTCAAGTTATGGAGGGGGCGTAAACCTAGTTTGTGCTACTTCAAGATCTGAGGTTGTTTAAGACACGTGCTTGTGACAAATTCTAAGAAACTGGAACCTCGTTTAAGGTTGTGCCAATTTGTTGGTTACCCAAAGGAAACGAGAGATGATATTTTCTACGATCTACAAGAAAATAAAGGTGTTTGTATTGAAAAACGCTACTTTCTTGGAGGAAGACCACATGAGGGATCACAAACCACGTAGTAAGTTAGTATTAGAAGAAGCTACTGACAAGTCAACAAAATTTGTTGGTGATCCTTAAACAAAAATTGATGAAGGAGTTAGTTTTTTAAGTCTGTCTTGTCCTTTTGAATCGTTGAGAGTGTCTCGACGCAGTGGGAGGATTGTATCACAGCCTGACCGTTACTTGGGTTTAACTAAATCTCAAGTCGTCATATCTGATGATGGCATTAAGGATCCATTGTCATATAGACAGACAATGAATGACGTAGATAAGAAGCAATGGGTTATAGCCATCGACATTGAAATGGAATCGATGTACTTCATCTCAGTATGGGAACTTGTAGATCTACTTTAAGGGTAAAACCCATAGGGTGCAAATGGATCTATAAGAGAAAGAGAGATGCAGCTAGGAAGGTACAAACCTTCAAAGCTAGACTCATAGCAAAGGGTTATACCTAGAGAGAAGGGTTGACTATGAGGAAACCTTTTCTTCTATTGCTATGTTAAAGTCTATAAGAATTCTCTTGTTCATAGCCATATATTATGACTATGAAATATAGCAAATGGACATTAAGACTGCTTTTTTTAATGATAATTTTGAAGAGAATATCTTTATGTCTCAGCCTGAAGGGTTCATAGTCCAAGGTCAGGGAGCAAAAGGTTTGCAATCTAAATCGATCCATTTATGGGTTGAAACAAGCGTCCAGGTCTTGGAACATTAGATTTGATACTTGGATAAAATCTTTTAGTTTTGACCAAAATGTTGATGAGCCTTATGTATACAAAAAGATCAACAAGAATAAAGTAGCTTTTTTAGTACTTTATGTGGACGATATTCTACTAATTGAGAATCATGTAGGGTACCTTACTAAAGTGAAAAACTGGCTAGCGGCCCAATTCCAAATGAAAGACTTGAGAGAGGCACAGTATGTTATTGGGATCCAAATTATTAGGGATCATAAGAACAAAACATTGGTATTGCCTCAAGAAGCATATATCAACAAAATGTTAGCTCGATATTTGATGCAGAACTCCAATAAGTGTTTATTACCTTTCAGGGATGGGGTTCACTTGTCTAAGGAACAGTGTCCTAAGACACCTCAAGAAGTTGAAGATATGAGACGTATTCTTTATGCCTCAACTGTGGGCAGCTTAATGTACGTTATACTCTACACTAAGCCTGACATATTTTATGTTGTGGAAATAGTCAGTAGGTACTAGTCTAATCCAAGGTTAGACCACTGGATGGCGATTAAGAACATTCTTAAGTATCTTCGGAGAATGAGGGACTACATGCTAGTGTATGGGGCTAAGGATTTGATCCTTACAGGGTACACCACTCTGACTTACAGATTGACAAGGATTTTAGGAAATCTATGTCAAGGTCAGTGTTCACCCTTAATGAGGGATCTGTAGTTCGGAGAAGCATCAAGCAGGATACATTTCATACTCCACTATGGAGGCTGAGTATGTAGCTACTTGTGAAGTAGCTAAGGAAGTAGTTTGGCTCAAGAAGTTCCTAACAAATTTGGAAGTTGTTCTAGATATGAACTTACCTGTTACATTATAGTATGACAATGATGGGGCAATAGTTGACTCGAAAGAACCTCGTAGCCACCAATGAGAAAAGCATATAGAGAGGAAGTATCACCTAATACGGGAAATAGTGAAACAAGGAAACGTTATTGTCATGAAGATCACTTCAGAGCACAACATCACTGATTCATTTACGAAGGCCCTCTCGGCTAAAGTATTCGAGGGTCATCTAGAGAGTCTAAGTCTACAAGACACGTATATAGTTTAATCTAGGGCAAGTGGGAGATGTATAATGGATATAAGGATGTCCTAGTTTATTGTATTTGTATATGTACTTTTCATGTAATATAATTATACATTTGACATTTTTAGTTTTGGATTATTTATTGTATATACATTCCACTAACTAGAATTTTAGTTCAAGTGGGAGTTTATTGGATTTTACGCCCTAAAACTCGTAAATAGTAAATGTAACATTTGACCAATCATTAATAAAGTGTTATTAATGTTTATTGAAATAAATATTTATTGTTTATCTCGTATTTATCTTGCCTAAATAACCCTAATCCAATAAACTATCATCCTAGATTGTTGTGTGAATCTTGAACTGTATGTGGAGACATATAGGGATCAGCGTACAAGATACAGTCTAAAGGGTCTATAGTGTTGTGATTGGTGTCCTAATTCTCCTGGAGTCTCATTGTTTTGTAAAGATACACATTGTTTAATGAATAAAATAAGTGTTATTTAATTCTGGCATTTACTCATATCTAATAAAAAAGCTTCTTGGTTATCTTATGTTAACTTAAGTATGTATATGTGATATACAAGTGGATCATGCCTTAAGTGATAACCTAAATGGGTCTATAGTATAAGGATTAAGGTGGGATACCTGATCCTGGTGACACTACGGATACGGCCCGCTTTGTAGAGGTTTGCAAGTGTTGTAAACTACTATAAATGGTAGATCCTGACAATTTATGTGGAGACGTGCGAGCGGGGGTGTCCTATACAAAGAGTTTGTATAATACCTGGACCACAAGATGACTAGACACCGTATATAACGTCATTGATACTAAAGACTTGCATCTCACCTAAACGACCATAGGTGACACGACCTCAATCCTGAGTGTTTTGGGAACTCCTGCCTTTGAGGGCGGTCCTTTGATTAGTATGGGTGAGAGTGGCCATATTGCCATCTCAACATGCCTACCTTTTTGGAGACTTGTCTGATCTGGGAGCTGAGAACTCAATCCACAAGATGGAATTCACTTCTTTCCCGGAGCAGGGATAAGTAGAGAGATTGCTCCCTTAAGGGTCGATTTCGTGGCTTGAACATAGTGGCCACAGCTTCTCTTTGGAAGAAAAGACTCAGTCATAGTAGGACTATGACTTATGTTCATTAGAGGGATCAATGGTACTTAAGGAGTTAGATGTAACTACAGGGTCATAACATTTATTGGTCAAGCTGTACTTACGAGCGATCTGTGAAGGGTTGTCGCACTTCTGATTGGTTAAGATGGACACATAATATATCTGTGGTAAGGAGAGTTCAGTTATCGGTCTTTAGTGGAGTGCCTGGCAGTTAACTGATGGTGGATCCCGTGACTAAAAAGTTTAGTCAGTTATTCACATACCGTTAGAGCTTCGAGCTACAGGTTCATAAGGTCCCTTTGGTAGCTCAATGGATTCAGTTGAGGATCAGTTCTTGGTGTTGATTTGAAATGTTCATTCATGATTGTAATTTGGAATGATCTATTTTCCGCTGCTTATGGAAATCTCGGATTCGATTTCCTTCATATAGTATATGGATAAAGCTGAGTACCTTATCCTAGTGACACTATGGATACGGTCCACTTTGTATTTGATACAACTGCAATGATCCAACACGTTCGTCAGACCACGAAATAGTAACCACTAGATGTAACTCCGTTGACTAGTTAGGTTTCTATTTCACTAGGATGACCTAGGCAACTTAGTCTTAATCCTAAATGAGTTATGGACTCATGTTCATGAGGGATTGTCTTTTGATTTGTATGGGTGAGAGTGGTCATTTTGCCGACTCAATAAGCCTACCATTTTGGGGACAAGATCGGGCGGGAGCTGGGAACATAATTTCACGAGATGGAAATCATCCTTCCCTATTCACGAGATGGAAATCATCCTTCCCGAGAGGGTTTCTGTTTAATGTTTTGGACCATAAACAGGTTGTTCAAGGATACAGAGGTAACCTAGGAGTAAAACGGTAATTTGATCCGTTACAAATAGGACTAATTTATCCATGGATACAGAAATAGCAACTATAGGTGGAGTATATCATTCCCTTCCTAGTTCGTTAAGAGAATCTATAGATTCATTCCCTTCCTAGTTCGTTAAGAGAATTGAGGTAACTATGTTTTGAATAGAGTTTGAAATATTCAAATTCACTTAGAGAATTAATATAATGTATAATGATACATTATAATATAAAGTTTATATTTTAATTAAATGTTATAATATAAATTTACTTTTGCTTATGATTTAAAATTAATTTGTGAGAGAATTAAATATTTGATCAATCAGTTATAAAGTATTATTAATATTTATTGCAACAAATAGTTAATTTTTATCTTATATTTATCTTGTCTAAATAACCCTAATCCACATCTTAGACTGTTATAAATATTTAGTAAAAAATTAAAAATATTTAACAAAAGAATTTGAGGTTAGTTTAAATCTCTAAATCTGTGAAAATTGTAACACAAAACCTAAAACTAAATTGAAATCAAAATCAGATGAAAATTAAACTCAAAATCTAAAGAAAAAAAAAAAAAAGTAATTTGTATCATAACTGCTCGCCATAAGACACAGTCCATGATAAGTTCTGTCGATGGCAAGATGTGTAAAGAAACTGTACACGGAATATATTTTTTGACCTAAAGAAACTCAAGTTTTATAGTGATTTACTAACAATGTTTGACCCTGCCGTTTACAGCTTGTTTGAATTAACAAGGAAAAAAAAAGTACTTTTTCAAAGGTCATTTTTCTGAAAACTTTTTTTAAAAAAAACCTGTTACAAATAAACTTGAATCTGTTTCAAAAGCTATATTACCAAACATTCTTATTTTTTTCAAAATGACTTATTTTCAAAATTAAACACTTAAAAAATTAAACCAAACATACTCTCAATCGTTATGAAAAGTTAAACCAAACACACCCTCACAGTAAGAAAGATGCAAGTTCAGGAATTAAAGGTGAAGTTAATGCCACGATCAATCTTAATAGAAGAAACTCTCAAATTAAAACACATTACAAACACTATTATAACTAAAAAAAGCTGCTTCAGCTAAGGATTCGAAGTAAAATAAACACGTGCACCAAAGGAAGGACAATGAAGAATAACTCTGCCTCAAACAAGTCTTGTACCAAAAAATTTTGCCAAAAGTTGGAAATAACAGATAACAAGGCAAATGGGTATGTGAGATCAATCTTCTTCATCGATAACCTTAGTGCCTAATCCTTTCAAACCTTCTGCCGGGATTTCTGCAACGGTAACAAGAGAATACAGTTCTTCCTTTGCATCTTCATCGTCGTTCCTCTTGCGTGCAATACGAACTCTAATTCTCCTTGGAACACTTCGAATTCCTCTGCTCCAGATATGCTTGTTCAGTTTCACATCCACCCTGACATCCTTTGTTCCCATTGCTTTCTCGGCAAACTTCCTTATCTCTTTGATGGCCTTAGGAGCCTTCTTCTTGAAGGTACTGTAATTTAGAATCACAGTAAATCATGAGAACTAAAGAGTTGTTACAGTTACAGAGTCCTAAACAAATGCACGATTGAAATTGGATGCCACAATCTACCAATACAATGAGAGGGAAAAACTACAAACAGAAAAAAATACTAAACTCGGGATTACTCGTGAAAAATACGTGTGGGGACAAAATAATAGCACATAAACCATCCACCAGCCCATTTATCCAATATTACAAACTATATAACAGACTCCTGATATTTCATTTTTTCTAATAAAACCAAATGAAACATTCCATGAGCCTATATTGAACTGCAAAATCACTCCAAAATTTTGCTTATATTACTCTTCTTGATATTGTCCTTCAATGCACTCCACAGATAATTTGCAGCCATATATTCTATGCCTACTATCCTTTGATCAAACCGACACGTGTTCTTAAAAGAAATTCCACGATTGAAATTGGACACTAAGATCTACCGGTACAATGAAAGGGAAAAACTACAAACAGAAAAATACTAGACTAGAGATTACTCATGAAAATGCGCGTGTAAACCATCCACCAGCCGTTTGTCCAATCTTACAAACTAAATAATACTCTGATCTTCCATCTTCTTATGGAAACCAAGTGAAACATTTCAAGTGCCTCTATTGAACAAAAATTTGCTTTCATCACTCTTCGTGATCTTGTCCTTCAATGCCCCTCCTCGGATAATTTACAGCCAGTGTATTCTAATTCCTAACATCCTTTGATCAAACCAATACGTGTTCCTAAATAAATTCTGCGATGAAATTTATCTTTTGTCACCAAGCTCCGATCTAAACAAATTTCGCAATAAACATATTGTGATATACTGTACAAACAACCACGTTGAACGACCAGACCAGTTGCTAAATTCCTAATCCGTAATCAAAACCATGAAGAAAACTAATGTCTCATAAAGATGTCGGTTTCAAAACATAAACAACTGAAAATCTCTCGCCACATAGATTGAAAGAAACTTATAAAATAGCTTGCTAATTTTAACTGAGCGGAAAATGGCATCAGTTCATAAAGATGAATGAGTTAAAATATGAATGAGATGGTACCAGCCATGCAAACGCTTGTGTAGATTGATGGTGTACTCTCTGGTAACCACCTCCTCCTTCCTTCCCTTGGTTTTCTCAACCATATCTGTAGTCGGCTTCTTCAGTTACACTGAAACAACAAGTTAATAGAAATCAGAAATAGTGAAAGCACCATAAAAACCAAAGCCAAAAATGTCAGAAGAAACAAATGGTTGGAGCAAAGAAATCGAAACTTTAGATATAACCTAAAAATGGCAGAGAGAAAGCTTACGAGGGTTTGAAGCGATGCAGCAGCAGGCGTGGAGTGAAGATGAGAAGGAACAATAAAGCGAAACCCTAATTTCCACCACTTTATGAATGTGTTATCCATTGGGCTTGGTTGTGGCTGCGGCCCGGATGGAAAAATAAGCCCAAATTTGAAATTAGAAAGTAAGAATATCCTCAATACGCCGTATATTTAATAAATGTCTTTAAATTTAATTTTTTTAAAGAAAGATTTTTAATATTATTTTTAGAATCTTTTTTTATAATTTTTATTCTAGATTTTTATATACATTTCCCTATTTTTGAAATTTTCTTATTGATGGAGAGAAACTGCATTTATAATGGAGAGAAAAAAAATGTTTTTAATATGATTTTTTTTCATATTTTCAAATTAAGAGAGAAAATGCATTTATTTATTAAGTTTTTTACCCTTACTTAATTTAATTTGGGAGAGAAAATGTATTTAATATTGACTTAATGTTCAGTTTATATCCTAAATTTCATTTACAGTATATACATAAAATCTAAATAAAATTCATTTAAGTAATAAGAAATTCCAATACATCAGAATTTGTATATATCACAATACACATAAAATCTAAAAAAAAAAAAAAAAAAAAAAAAAAAAAAAAAAAAAAAAAAAAAAAAAAAAAAAAAAAAAAAAAAAAAAAACTCTCAGTTAATTTTTATATTCTAACAGATACCTTGAAACATTATCAGTATACCTTGGAAGTAAGATTAGTAGATATTACAATATACAAAATTAAGAGTATATATTGTTTAATCGAAATTCTTTATCAGTTATCGCACAGTATATAAATCATGTATTGACTTAATATTTAACATAAATCACAGTATATATCAAATAAACAATTGTATATACAACAATATATAATTCACATATATCAAGTAAATAATGCATATTCCCTTGAGGATTTATAACATATATATTTAAGGTTTAAAAAAAATTATCCTCGGTCTTGGTGCGACAGATCTATATAAGCAACAATGTCCATCTTCATATAGGAGTTTATAACACATAATTGTCCATCTTCATCTCTTATTCTTCTTCAGCCACAGGCACCACGGATTTATATAGGTGACTAGATCTTGGTGCGTGGCACAAACAAGAAAGCAAATTGTGAATAGGAGAGAATCAACGAGAAAACGACTAGCGGTTTACCTCAATGACCAGAAGTCGATGATGATGGAAAACGGTTGATGAACAAGGACAAACGATTGATTTTCCGATGGCAAATAATTGATGAATAAGGACGAATTGCGTGCGGCAGACTGGCAAACAACGGTTGAATTCGACGAGCGAATGACAAACTAGTGAACGGCGATGGTGGTAGTCGGCCAAATCTAACGATGAACAAGGGCTAAATTATAAATAGCCACTAACATTAAATGAAAAACAAAATATATAGCCCCTATTTTAAGGTCTTTTATGTCAAAACCCTAGAAATTATGACAGTGATAATTTAGGCACCTCCGTTTGATTTTTTTTCTTTTTTTTTTAAATGTATTTTTTTACCATGATTTCTATTTTTTTAAAATAGAAATATTTAAATTCTTGAATAAATTTTGAAAATAAAAACAAATAATATTTTTAGGTTTCAAATCTCAACATGGATTGGTGGAGTGAGTGTTTAAAAATCTTACTTCTTAAAAGATAAGGTTCTATTTGATGATGTTTGTTTTTTTAAATTATGTCCATCCCTACAACTCTAATCAAGTTAAGTTTTAAAAAATAAATGATTTTAAAAATTTTATGTTTATTTTTAGATATTGATTAAGGATTTAACTCTTTTACTCGAAAAAAATGAAGAAAATGGCAAGAAAATGAGATGAAATATATATAATTTTCAAAATAATGGTTTTTTTTTTTACTATGATTTCTATTTTTTTAAATAGAAATATTTGAATTATTGGACAAAATTTTAAGAATAAAAATAAATTATTTTTGTAGTTTTCAAATCTTAATATAGATGGTGGAGGTATTGTTTAAAAATCTTAATTTTTAAAATTTAAGATCTACTCAATGGCATTTGATTTTATTATTATTTTTTTAAATGAAGCTTATAAACACTCCTCCCATCTCTACGTTTAAAGTAAGTTTTAAAAACTAAAAAATAGTTTTAAAAATTTTATTTCTATTTAAGAATTTGACTAAAATTCAACTCTTTTACTCCAAAAAAAAAAAATTAAAAAAAAGTAAAAAAATAAGATAAAATATACATAATTTTTGAACACTTGAATAGTTACCAAACAGTGCTAAATAGCGAATTTTTTTAAAAAAATAAATATGGTGTTCTTTTACAATTGTTTAGTATGATTTCTATTTTTTAAGTAGAAATATTTGAATTCTTCGACAAATTTTAAAAATATCAAATCTTAAAATAGATCGATAGAGTTAGTGTTTAAAAATCTTAATTTTTAAAATTTAAGGTTCTATCGGATGACATTTGACTTTTTTTTTCTTTTGTTGTTATTTTTTAAAGAAAAAATTAAGTCTATAAATACCGTTATACCTCTACATTTCTAAACAAGTCAAGTTTTAAAACTAAAAAAATAGTTTTAAAAAATTTTTTTTTGTTTTTGTTTTTAGAATCGACTAAGAATTCAACTTTTTTATCCGAGAAAAATAAAAAAATGAGATAAAATATACATAATTTTCTAACATTTGAATAGTTACCAAATAATGCCTAAATTGTGATTTTTTTTTAATATTGTTTTTTTTAAGACTTACTATAACTGTATAATAGATTCCAATGCCACTTGGGCGGCCGTAGTTTCTGTTTATCATTCATTGACACTGTGTCTAGATTTGGACAGCTTAGCTTAGCTCGACATGCTTCTTTTGTTCTTATACCATCAGACTTTCGATGCATATATTTAATACATTGATTTGAGTTGACATAGTCTTTAATTCTTTGTCGATTATATCTGCCTTCAATTGTATACTAGACACCATCCATAGGATGATCGACTAGATTAAATCTGTTGGATAAGGTTTAATGAAGCAAAAAACTTTATGCACTTTGCGTTCACTATTTGTAGTCGGGTCATACGGTTGATACTCAAGTTTGGTTTCTAAAAACTAATGAATGTGGAAATGGAATATCCATTGGGTGAAAGCTTTGGGAATCAAAGCTTTAGTTGGACTGGACTAGTAACAAACCTTGATAATATTATTCCAACACAATCAACCTAGCTTGCTTCAAGGGGCCAAACTCCAAGCCTCATTGACATTTAAAATACTTCACTTCTTTATTGATTGCATCAATTCAACTTCTAGCATTAGGGCCACTGCCTCCCTCTTCTACAAGGTTTATCATCAATAGGAGTCTCTATAGCATTTAGGACATGGTTCATGTAATTTGATTCAGTGTACCTGAATGAAGGTACAATGGGTATTCTTTGTCTGTCGTTGCAAGAGAATAATCACTCAAATTTGGTTGTAGTTCCTCTATTTCTTTCAATGGGATGCCACAATCTAAATTTTTAACCTTGGCTGAATTAACTTCCCTAGAGTTGTCTTTGGCTACCATTTTTCTTTTTTACCTAACAACTACAACATTCTTGGCCCGAATAACTCCCACAAAGTGCTCGATGGCCCCCATTTTTAATTTCTAACTAAGGCCCACAAACAGCTCTAAGTCTTTTTTTTTTTTTTTTGTAATTTTGATGAACAAAGCCAACACACCCAAAAACTATTAGTTCATCTAAGTTGGAGGATATTTGGTCTTTTTTTCTTCAAGATTAGAATTTTGAAGAGGTAGGACACCTATTCAAGGAGTAAAAGATGTCTTTGCCTGGAATTTTTCATGTAAAAAATAGCATCTGAAAGTCAGCATCTCACTCTCTCCATAATAGTTCTATTTAATATATTAGCTATATCATTCTATTGAGGAGTATATCTCACTGTTTTGTGTCCTATAGTATCTCGCTCTCTACAAAATTTATTGAACTCTTTGCCACAGAATTCTAGACCATTGCCAGTTCTTAGATACAGATTTTTTTTCAATCATCAATTTTCACTCTTTAAATTTTTCTAGCACTTGGGTTTTAGTTTTAAAAAATTAGACTCAACTCTTCCTAGAATAGTCATTAGTTTCAAAGAATAAGTACTTACAATCCATTTAAAGATGGGTCAAGAATCCCTTATATGGTGTGTCAAGCTTTGGTGAAGCTATGTCAAGTTGACTTCCCAAGAATACAACGTTCATAAAATGAAAGGCTATCACAAATTCCTTGAGGAAGTATCTCTATTTTGACAAAACTTGTAAACCTTTGCTGCTTATGTAAGACAAACGCTTGTACCAAATATCAGAGAGTAGCTTCGGTAACTATAAGGTTGATTGAATCATTTCCATACCTTTGATCACAAAGAGTCCCTTCACTTTTTTACTAACTAGGATGGTTTTCGAAGACTTAGTTATTTCAAATATACCTCTTCTACCCTTGTATTTACATCCAACGAAGTCTAGTATACATAAAGACTTCGAATTTCTCTTTAAGTTTGGTACATGTCTCACATTTCCAAAGAACTTTACCGATTTATCTCTCAATTTTAGTGTAATTGAGCCAATTCCAATAATGTTACATGTTTCATCGTTTCCATATACATTGGTCCTCCATCAAGATCCATGTCAAGGGGTTACTTGTATAATTTTTTTTCTTGTGACTAAGGCATTAGAAAAACGTCAAGAGCTTTTCCTTTGTTTTTCTTTTAATTTTTTCTCTTTATACCATAGCACTCTTTCGTAATGTGACCTTATAGTAATTATATGGGATTTTTTGTTTTCCTTTATTCTCATCTTGGTATTGTTGTTTTCCTTCTTTCCAATGGTTATTCTTAGACTTTCCCTTCATAAATAATCTTCGTCCTGCCTTTTAGGACAAAAATGATTGCATCTATCGTGATAGATACCCTTCCATATTGTAGAGTATTTTTAATCTCCTTATATGGTTTTGGAAGAGAATTTAAAAGAAAAAAAGCTTCATTCTCATCTCCCAAGTTTTCTCCAAGATTCTTGAACAAACAATCCTTTTATAATCATCCAAATTATCTAAGAGAGATTTCGATAAATTCATTTTAAATGTAAATAATTTCTCTCTAAGATGCATCTTATTAAGGAGATCTTTAGTAATAAATAGTTTCTAAGTTTTGTCCACAACTTAAATATATTGTTTCTTGGTTGATTAGTTGTCTTAAAACATTTTCAATTAGGTTCAGATCATGTGTACCATAAGCAGTGAGTTTCATATTCTCTTTATCTTCATTTGTCATCGATTTTGCCCATGTTGTATGTACTTTGATCAAGGCTTTCAGAATTTTGTCATCTCCATTTTTCTGCTTCATTTTTCTCCAATCATTGCAGTAATTAAAAGGTATTTTGATCAAGGTTTTCAGAATTTTGTCATCTCCATTTTAGTCTACTTCATCTGCATGTTCAAATAGGTGAAAATGAGTAAAGTAAAAGAGGGACAAGCTTTTATATGAATTTTCTTTGTAAGCCACGTATTGCAAAGTTTGACAGCTCAAATTCATTAAAAAGTGGTATCAGAGCCTTTAACAAAGAAAATATTGGGAAAGAATCAATAATGGCTTCAATGAAGTATGGGATTGAGAAATTCAGTGGAACAGGGGATTTTGCCTTGTGGGCTAAGAAAGTCCAGGCCATACTCACAGCATAGAAGGCATCGAAAGCCTTAGAAAATCCAAAGAAGCTCCCTGCAAAACTGATTGAAGAAGAAAAAAGAATATGGAAGTAGCCTATACAACTTTTATTCTTAATGTGTCAGATTGTGTCCTAAGACAGAGCATTGATGAGACTTCTACTCATGGTATTTGGGTAAAACTTAAGCCACTCTATGATAAAAATGATCTACCCAACAAGATTTATGTTCGCGAAAGGCTTTTTTCTTTCAAGATGAATCCAACAAAGACCCTGGATGAAAATCTTGATGAATTCAAGAAGCTGACTAATGGGTTCAATCAAACAGGTGAAACATTGGGTATTGAAAGTGAAACCCCTTTTCAAAGGGAAATCTATACCATAGAAGGCAGAAATCTCAGAATTCTCAAAATGAAAGACCAACTTTGAAGTACTTCATTTTTCACAAAGAGGGGTACTTCAAAAGAAATTGTCTTGGGAGAAACAAACCTTACAGAAGAGAGATAATGTATGAATAAGGGAAGATGTCTATGAATACACAGACATTTTGACCACAACCAGTGTGAGACCCGTGGGATATAAGACTGGGGAGAAGGAAGGCTTGGTATTAGATTCAGGGTGTGCCTACATATGACTTCCATTAAAGAGTGGTTTGTGAATTACAAACCATGGAAAGAGGCTCAGTCTACATGGGGATGGCCATGATTGCAAAGTGGTGGGAATTGGCTCTATATGTCTAAAACTTGAAGACAATAGAGAGATACTCGAGAGATAAGGCATGTACCTAATCTAAGAAGAAGTCTTATATCACTGGGTATGCTGGCTGATCAAGGTTGTTATTTCATTGACAACAGTGTGGATTTTCAAATTAAAAGAGATGAAAAAACTATATTGTTGGGAGAAAGGTTGAATGGCCTTTACTACCTAAAAAATGTAACTTTATCCGACATTGCTTTGCTATCCCAAGCAAGCAAAGAAGAGATATTGAAGTATGGCATAGAAAGGGGTTGAATGAGTTGACAAAACAGGGGTTAATCCAACCTAGAAGCACTAAAAGGTTAAACTTTTGTGAACATTGTGTTTATGGAAAATCAAATAAGCTTAAATTTACAAGGGAGATCACACCTTAAGAAATTCTCGACTACATTCATGCATATCTTTGGGAACCATCTACAATTTCTTCTTGGAGTGGTTCCAGTGCTTATATACGTGTTAGACAAAGTAAAATGGAACAAGAGCTCTAAAGTGTGTATTTATTGGGTACCCTGAAGGAAGTAAAGGCTTTAAGCGATGGGACTTTAGTTCTAATTGAAGCATCATCAGCAAAGATGTGATATTTAGAGAAGAAGAGTTCTATATGGTGAATGAAAAAGGAAAACAACCCATAGAAACATCATATAGGTAACTATACTGGCTTTCGGTGGAGTTCCAACCTAGAATAGGGAATAACTTGACTGAAAAGGAGAATGTAATTGAAGAAACTCTTGAAGAAACAGTTGAACCAGTTCAATAAGAGCAAATCTCACCATCATAGGATCTATCTAATTACACTCTTACTAAGGACAGAAGAATAAGAGAATTAAACCACCAGCTAGATTTGTGCAAGCTAATTGTGTAATAAACTATGCTAATCTAGTTGAAAATTTTCTAGAAGATGAACCACAAAGCTTTGAAGAAGCTATTCTAAGCAAAGAGAAGAACCAATGGCTTAAGGCTATGAAATGTGAAATGAATTCTTTGCAAAAGAATAACACTGGAAACTAGTCTCTCTGTCTCCCCACAAAAAGTTCATTCCTTGTAAATGGATTTTCAAGAAGAAACTAGCTAAAAATCATGTTGAAAGGGTAAAGTTTAGTAGCCAAGGGCTTTAAACAAAAAGAGGAACTACAGTGAAATATTCTCCCTTCTAGTCATACATCAATTGGATTGCTACTTGCAATTGTTGCTTATGAAAATTATGAGTTGGAGCAAATGGATGTGACCACTACTTTCCTACATGGAAAGCTAGATGAAGAAATTTTTATGGATCACACTAGAGGGTTTGAAGTTGAAAAAGAAGAGAAATTTGTGTGCAAATTAAATAAGTCCTTGTAAGGCCTAAAGCAAGCACCGGTACAAACGTTTTAATTACTATATGTGCGAGATCAGTTTTATTAGAAGTCAATATGATGCATGTGTATACTTCAGGAAAGTTAAAGATCAAAGCTTAGTATATCTCTTACTTTATATGAATGATATGTTGGAGAAATCTACCGAAGTAAAACAAATTAAAAAGCAATTAAGCTCTGAGTTTGAAATGAAAGACCTTGGTCCAACTAAAAGAATCCTTGGCATGAACATTAGCAAAAGAATATCTCATGTGAACTTTTTCTCAAAAGGAATATACAAAAAGGATTTTGACCAAGTTCAATATGTTGAATACAAAACCAGCAAGAACTCTCGTGGCTCAACATTTTAGACTTTCAATCAAAGACAAGCCTAAAGATGAATGCAACTGAAAGCCTTGTGTATCTAAGGTCATCATAAGATTAGACCTTCTCCGTTGCTCTAGTTTTATCAGTCGTTTTATGAGTCATAAAGACTCATTGTGAAGTCACCAAGTAGATATTCCGATTCTGATTTACTCTACAAGCCATCTAGTTTTACTGATCTAGTTCTAAGAGGCTTTGTAGATTCTAATTTTGTTGAATTGACAAGAGAAGATCTTTAACACGCCATACCTTCCTATTTGAAGAGAATGTTATCAATTGGAAATCAAACCTACAATAGGTGGTTGCTCTTCCAACCACTGAAGCTGGATTCGTAGCTACATCAGAAGCAGCGAAAGAAGCTACGTGGTTGTAGGGATTGGTCAGTGAGCTTGGTTATGAACAAAAACAGGTGGAGTTAATTTGCGACAATCAAAATGCAATTCACTTAACAAAAAACCAACAATTCCATGAAAGATCGAAACACATAGATGTTAATTACATCTTGTCAGAGACATAGTTGAAAAAGGAACAATCATAGTTTCTAAAGTCAAGACATAAGACAACACAGAAGATTTTCTAACCAAGTCTATGACAAAATCAAAATTTTGACGGTTCAAATTCATTAACATGGTAGGATCTTTGATAGCTTTGTGAATGTCCTTAATTTTGGTTTTCCACAAGCCAAAACCTCATTTTCTATCAAATTTCTCTACCCATATCTTACCTACATTGTTCCAACACATGTAAATCAAAAGGAATGATTTTTTTCTTTCTTCCCCTCCTGTTTCAAACCCATTTTCACCTGAATTAAACACCTAGCGACTTTGGCAACATCAAGGGTGTTGGGCCTAAACTAAGGCCGAAATAAGAGTTGATTGAACTAGCTTGACGGACATAAACACGGTCTCTAACCAAACTCTTCTGATTGAATTGATCAAACAAAATTACTCTCAAACCTCTCACTCTCTAATGGCATTACATTTAGCCACCTTACCTTTTGTTTTTAATCATTAATCACTCTACAAACTCCGCCATTTACCGTTATAACTAGAAAATCGATTTGACGAATAAAAGAAAGTTACGTGATTCGGTACAAAGACCTATATCTATAGAAAAGGAGTTCGATCTTGAAGAAATTTCAAAGAGATAAATACACACTCAAATTTTTAATTTCACTCCTACCTTTTATACTTAAGGTAGAATTGGTTACATGATTTAAAGAGGCATGAATTTTATTTTGAAATTACCATTGGTTTCATAATTTCACAAAGGATGTAAGTTTTCGACTTCTTAATTGGAATTGCAAAATTATTTCTTTGCTAGATTTGGAATTATGAGTGGAAGAAAAAAGGATCAATTGCATTTTTTCTCACATCCTTTTTTAAAAATATTTAATGCATCATCATATTCTGAAAATGAAAAGATCCATAAAAGTTCATTACTCACATTTTGAAATGCGAGGATCGACAAAAATAAACATACTTCCCTAATTAATTTGAAATCTATTATATAATTATAATAGGTTTTTTGAAAAAAAAGATATTACAAAAAAAAAATTCTTAAATGGTTATCGGATGAAACCTTTAAAATAAAAAATAAGATGTTTGTGCAAGCGAGTAATCATAGTGAATCAATATTGCAAGGAAAGAATCGTTTGATCATAAGTTATCGTATGATCTATCATTCCATATTGCATATGACACAAAAGGCTAACTTCTACATCAAAGTAGTATAATTGTAGCCAAATCGAGTGTAGGTCAATTAGCATACGAATTTGTTAGTAACCACAAGATCGGTAGTTTGAATCTCCTCTCTCATTTGTACTAAAAAAATAGTATAATTGTATAGTTGATTTAAAATTTATGGTTGGTTTTTCACAATAGGTTTATTTTCTAAGTTTTCAAATCTTAACCTAAATTGGTGGAAGTATGTTTAGAAATATTAATTTTTAAGAAATTAAGGTTTTGTTTGATAACCATTTAGGTCCCATTTGGTACCTATTTTATTTTTTGTTTTTGAAAATTAAGTTTTTTGACACTATTTCCACCTTTAAATTTTTTTCTTTATTATCTACTTTTCACTAATAGTTTAAAAAATCAAGCCAAAATTCGAGAACTAAAAAAAATAACTTTCAAAAAGTTTTTTTTGTTTTTGAAATTTGCTAAGAATTCAACCATTGTTCTTAAGAAAGACAAATCATTGTAAGAAATGTAGATGAAATAAACTTATTTTCAAAAACAAAAACAAAATACCAAATAGTTACCAAACGATGCCTTAGTTTTTTATTTTTTATTTTTGAAAATTAAGTTTATAAACCTCTCTTCCACCTCTATTATCTACTTTCTATCAATGTTTTCAAAAATCAAGCCAAGTTTTGAAAATGGTTATTTTTAAATATAGAAAGATGAATCAAAATATTTATAAAACATAGCAAAATTTTAGAACTAACAATGATAGATACTATTAGACACTAATAGACTGATAGACTTCTATCAAGTGTTTATCAGTGACATTGTTAGACACTGATTCTATCAGTGTCTATCAACGTCTATCATTCATAATTCCGAAATTTTGTTATATTTTGTAAATATTTTCAGCAGTTTTACCATTTGAAATAATTTTCCTTTTGAAAATCTATTTACGCTATTTTAGTTTAATAATAATGTCATACGGGAGATTTAAACTTTTGATTTCTTAATTAAGACTTGGAGTTTAAATTTTTCTTACGTTGACTTGGTCACTCTAAACTAGAATTGATTACATATTTAAGACTTCTACGGAATGGTTTGAGGATGATTTTTCTTTTTTCTTTTTGAAAGAATTACAATTTTAGTCACAGAATTTTGAGTGTTAGGTGCTTGTGTGGCTTGTTGAGGGAAGAGAAGTAGTGATTATAACATGTTCACATCACGCCATTTTTAAAATATGTTATTTACTAACTTTTAGATTCTCCTGAAAACATTTAATAAAACTCAAATTTTAAATTTATCAATTAAGATTAAATTTTATTTTATATATCTATTTTAAACAATTATTTAATCTCAAGTTATAAAAAAAATATGAAGTTCATTTTATTTATTATATCTAAAACGCGATAATTTAATATTTATTTATCAAACATATGTAACCAACTTGTTCAAGTATAAAGTTGAAATTTATCAAATACTAATACGCTTCATATTAAAGTTAATTTTACAAAAACTGCCGTTAGCAATTATTTTAAAAGTTACATCAATCCCAAATAGAGCCTAATACTCAAAAACTAAAAAGGTCAAATTTTTCCTCCTTTTTTAAGAGCAATACTTGTGTACCTATCTTTATACATCTACTATCATCACACATATAAAAAATAAATTAAAATATTTCAAAAAAGAAATAAAACGAATTTATTACTTAAATCACACCGAAGATAAGTATCGTCCGAAATACACCCAAATATTTTCCTATATTTAATACTTGGAGGGAGTGACCCTAACAAGAGAACTAGGATTTAAAATTTCTATGTAAATCATTCCCAAATGTAATCAAAGTGAACTGACTCATTAGCATACATATTCTCCTTGAAGGGATCAAAAGGGTTGCACTAAAAAAAAAATTACTCACATCCAAAATGATAAATTACAGAAGAAAACCACTCAATCTCATAATTTGTGTGTATTTATAGATCAATACAGATTCTTCTCATAGTTCTTAGAACTGATGGGTTACCTCTTGGATGAGTACACTCCACCTGAAGGACTAATGATATTTGTACATTGAACAGCCCAATTGCTAGGAAGCAATACACCCACCACTCACCTTAACCTGAAATTTTCATTAGGAAATACAACATTTGGGTTCCTTACAAGTGGATTTAGTGCAGAGAAAGCTTTCCACTTGGCCCCAGATGAGATGCTCCACAAGGAATCTTTCTCTCTATCCCCAGGAGGTTGCACCTTCGACAGTTCGGGAGCCGACGACTTCGGAGCAGCAGCCTTTGTCTTCAGAAACGGATGTTTCTTGCTCTTTCCCATGCCATTGGCGACCAACCATCGTGAACCAGATTTCTGTTGGTTGGATGTAGAGGTTCCCCATAGTTTCTTATTGGGCTCAGTTTTGATACCTGCAACATGAACTTCCGTGATTCTGAACTGAGGAATGCCTTGTTGTTCAGAAGCTTTCTCCTCTGGTTCTTCCTTTCTCTCTATTCTTGCAACAATCTCGTCCTCCTCGTCGTAGTTGTTTCGTACCTCCGAAACCGTGTTGTAGATTTTGGGTTTTGGTGGGATGAACACTCTCTCCACCTGGATAAGAGAAAGCATTGGGGCACCAACTGGTTCATAATTTCTCAATGGATCACGGAGTTGCACCATGAGTGCCACAGTGAAGTTGTTGCCTAGTAAACCACACTTTCTGCTAGAACTCTTCCCTCGCCTTCCTCCTTTCGTGCCACCATGAATGAAGTCTAATGAATTAGCATGATGAGCAGCAAGTACTTTAGAAGTATGTTCGCTGATAATTTCTTCATCATCAAGTTCCCCAGAATCCAATCTCATCCATTCATCGAGAGAGAGAGAAAGACCCATTAATCCATCAACATCATCACCATTGTCTTTTATGTCCAACAATTGCAATCCAGCAGTTCCTTCCAGTCCAAGCGACCCACTAATGTCAATTCCCTTGCCCCGAAGAGCTGAAAATTCTCCTATAGACTGTGCACTGATGTTTGAAGGTGCCTCGTCCTCTGACATTCCTGACTGTATCCTCAGCCCTTCCATTGAAAGTGCTTCAATCTTGTCCAAGGCTAGAGGAGCCACATCTTCTAAGGATACATATTCCGTCTCAGGCTCACCACGCATAGAGTTTGAACTAAACTTTTCGTGCCTAGAACCGGATGATTTTCCCATGGAAGTTTTTCTTCTATCAAATGGATCTTGCTTGAACACCGGTTCGCTCTGAGGAATACCTTGCCTATTCCAATGTAGAGATAACATATAGTTAGACAAGATAATAAATAACCTCATAAGGAGAGAGAGGGGGGAAGAGGGGTGGGTGGGGGGTGGGTGGGGTGGTGGTGGTGTTGGGGAGTTTTGGAAAATGAGACCACAAACCTCTCAGAACCCTCCAAAGTAGTAATGGCTTCCCACGCTACTTGTTGCATTGTTTTCCCAGTTATATCTTCCAAAGGCATCAACTTATTTGCTTGCATAGAGAGTTTTTCAATTCCAACTGAGGCCAGACGTTGTAGTATTTCCATTATCCCTGAACCCATTTCGGCAGGTACTACCACGGGGGTAGAAACCTGCATAATCAAGTTCCCGCCGCTCTTAGCATTCTGAAAAATTGCAGGATTCATAGATCGCAAAAAACCTCCGCTCTTTGTCTGGATAAATGAACCCAGTCCTTCTCCAAGAGGAGGCAATTCAAACGGCTCTCCACAAGGCATATCAACTGGACTTCCAAACCCATGAGAGCTGCTTGATGGTGACTGCTGAAAGGCTTCCTCATTCAAGCCCCACTTGTGCATCAAAACCTCTGTCTCCAAATCTTCCAACATCTTTGCTTTCATCTTGCTCCTCCTTGCTTCATCATCTATGAAGCACATGCCTTCATTAGCATCAACGGTTGAGGGCATATCAAAAGCTGTATCAACCATGTCTCCAAACTCAGAACTTACATTAAAATTATAACCACATGCCGGATAATTCTCATCTTCAATATCAAAATTGAACAAGGAATAACCACCAGCTACAGCTTCTTCCTCAAATTGTCGTAACAGCCGCTCTCTTGGAGACTCTGGCTCACTTTCAGAACTCAAACCAGATGGACTTTGCTCAAGCCCCAACATACGTAAGAAATCACTTTCCAAAAACTCATCCTCCAAATCAAGGGACATACCCTTTCCAGTTGGTTCATCACTTGACTTAAATTCTGAGATCACCTGCTCTTCCTCGGGAGACTCCATTGCCGCTGACTCCAGTTCAGACACACAACTCAAGGCTGATTCCAACTCCTTCAGGATTGATTCTTTGGTGTAAATATCATAATCATTGGAAGAACTATTGCATGCAAAAACCTCCTCAGTGCAGCTATCATGTTCCTCCTCCTGCTGATCGACCCTGCTACCCTCTTCATGAGCCAACGATAATTCATTTTCAATTGCAGGGCGTCCATCTGAAGAGGAATCAACATCTTTTACATCAATTTTCTCCACCTGTTCCTCAGATGACACTTCAACCCCTACTTCAATTTTCTCCACCTGTTCCTTGAATGGCACTTCAATCCCTCGTTCAACAAATGAGAACTCAGTTCCACAATCAACGTCAGCATTTTCATTCTCAGGGGCAGAAGGGTAAGAATCGGATTTCATTGGACGACAATATTCAGTACTTACATTGAGCTCAGGGTTGCTGTCTGCTGAAGCCTCCAACTTACCATCATCAAATTTTTTGTATAATAAATCTACCGACTTGGCAAGTTCTAACTTAGGTATTGGTAAAACTTCATGAAGATCCTTTATATCATCTACTGACTGGGATGATATGAGAGAATTATTGTTCATCTTTCCAGGAATACTCTCAGTACTCTGTATTCTGCTTCTACCACCAGATTCACCAACCAACATCTCGGATTTTCCAATATCATACTTATTCTGCTTTGACTTTAAGGAATCGCCAATCTGATTTCCAGAGGCGGTTAAATTATCACCCACTACCATGTATCCAAAACTAACACTCATGGTGGCACCTTTAGCCTTACCAGATAATTTAAAACTTGTAGCCCACTTTCCAGAGCTCTTTTCTTCTTCTAACTCCTCCAATGTTAGGGGAAGCAACCTTGTGAGGTCAACCCGATGCTTTCCCAAATCAACCTCTGAAGCACCATATACAGAAGCATAGAGTAAAAAATGCTTGGCCTCATACTTTGCAGAATGATGGGGTCCATTCCCACTACCATGTACTGTACAAGTACAGTTCAACTCCTCTTCAAATTCTACCTTTCCCTGTACAACCTTCTTGGGGCGAGTAACCAATAAGCCATCCCGCCTCTTCCAGAACACACTTAGACTAAAATCGTTCAAGTCAGAAGGTAACCCCTTGATTGAGTGAACTTGGAGAGAGAAACAACAATTAAACCTGCGGTTTCGAACATGGGAGAATGCCTTCAAAGTCTTCCAACTCCATATAGATTTCTTATCCTTGCGTGTTGGATCTTCATTACTGCTTTTTGGCTTCAACTTGGGATCAGGAAAATTGGTTTTCCCAGTAGATCTTTGTCGAACATTGGCAACAGGATTTGAATTCTTCGATAGATTTTTGTTCAGATAAAGAGCTTTGCTTATGGTTTCTATCTCATTCAACAACTTCTCACTGCCCGAACGGTTCCCAATCTTCTTCGAATCAACTTTCGACAGCATCGTCTCTCACCAAGAGCTCTGAAATTAAATTAAACCAATATAAACAAGCAATTCAAAAGTAACTCACACATCACAGATACATCCAGTTCAATTGATCTTCTTTATTCAAACCATACAAATAAAACATTTCTCATTCAATTCAACAAATAATTGAAATGCCTCCCCATAATCCACCTCTAGTTGTATAAAATTCATTTCGCTATAGTGCATAAGTAAAACCCCGATGAAGAAATCATTACCAGGTTCAAGCTGGCCGGAAATTATGCTGGTGAAGCGAACAAGGAAGGAACCCTGAACTACCAAACCCAAATCATAACCTCTTCCGATTCCGGGAGAGAAGTATTTCAAAATCGATGAATTTGAACGATAATGATTGAATATATTTTGTCCCCAAGCCCTAATCTTATACAAACTTCAATCTGTTGGATCAGAGAAAGATAAATGAGCGGCAAATGGCATTAGTTCATAAAGATAAATTAGTTAAAAATACGAATGAGATGGTACCAGCCATGCAAACGCTTGTGTACATTGATGGTGTACTCTCAGCTGACCACTTCCTCCATCCTTCCATTCGTTTTCTCAACCATACCTGCAGTCGACTTCTTTGATTACCCCTGCAACCACTTAATACAAATCAGATATAATGAAAACATTATAAAACCGATACAATTGACCATCGGAAGTGAAAACAGCATAGAAGCAAAACCAACAATAAACTTCAAATAACCTAAAAATGGCAGATCGAGAGAAACTTACGAGAGTTTGAAGGCAGTGAAGATGGTACACAAAACCCTAATTTCTGCCTCACACCTCTTCCGATTCCGACAGAGAAGTATATTCAAATCGATGAATTTGAAGGATAATGATCGAAAATATGAAGAAATGGGAAAGTGAAGAGGAGTAAAACTATAGACGAAACCCTAGAGAGAACGCGATGTTGGCATCGCGTTTAATCTCCCCCAAATCTCTCGATCAATTTGTTTCTTCCCCAATTTTGAATTGCCGCTGCATCGTTGTTCATTTTCAAATCCAAATGAATAAAGAGTTTTCAGTAAGCGACATGATCTTTCCATTATTTCCACTTTCTACCTTTCAACTTTCCACATTTTGATTTGCTGTCAACTAAATTTAATTTATGTCCGAACTTTAGGTGGTATCAATTTAAATTCTAAATTAATAGTTGTATCAATTTAAATTCTAAATTTTAGGATAGTGTCAATTTAAACTCTAAATTAATAATTGTATCAATTCAATTTAAACCTCAAACTAATAATTATATTATTTTAAATCCTAAATTTTCATAAGTATATCAATTCAAACCTAAATTTTTATAAGTGTATGTAAATAAAACATAGTAAATGGTTTAAATTAATATACTATGAAAATTCATGGTTTAAATTAATATACTATGAAAATTTATGGTTTAAATTGATACAATTATTTGTTTGGAACTTATATTGATATATTTATGAAAGTTCAGTATTTAAATTGATATAATTCTTAAAGTTCGAAATATAAATTGATATTTCACCTTAATTTTATTCTAAAAAAGTTAAAAATTTATTTTCAACATTTATATTTCTTTTACTCTACGACCACTAAAATTAAAATCCTATATTATCATTAAAAAAAAAAAAAATTAAACCCTCTAATTTATGAGAATTTAGAAGCATCCTGTTATAGGCACGTGAGCATTGTTATATATACATACATATATATTGGCAAAATTTTGAGGTTATTGTCCGAGAAATTTCGGTCAACCACAAATTATCATGTTATTAATTTATATTGATGATCGATAAATTTGAGATTAATTACAAATTTACATGTGTTATCAAATTAAATTAAAATTTGTATAATATGTAGTTTTAAATTCCATTGCCTGCTTTTGTGTTATGATATTCCAAATGATTTGAATGAAGTCTCGAATCAATGAGAAAAATGCACTAAAATAACGAGTTAGATTGCTGGGATTGTAGCTCAACTAATTAGAACATTGTTCTAGATAGTGATAATGACACTAGGGTTGGCAACGGGATCGGGACGAGGCAGGGGACTCCATTCCCACCCTATCCCCAACTAGGAACCCGGTTAGAATCCTCAGTTTGACTCAATCCACGATCAAACAGGAGACCTGACCATGCAGGATTTTTTGCCAACCCTAAATGACACGAAGAAGTCATGGCTTATTATATATATACATACATATATGTGAGTGTCGAAGTTAGTTTATGCATTTCTACAACATTTAATTCCTAAGAAAACTTGTGAGATATTAAATCTTAAGTAGGTGGTCATCATAAATTGAACGCATTCTGTCTAATTTATTATTAAATTCATGGCTTTTCTTTAAAGAAACTCAGTTTTTTTTTTTTCTTTTTTGTTAAACCCATTTATGATGGTTAACATGTCATTGATTTGTAAAATAGCGACAAGTTTAGTTAAATCCTTGAAGTTTAGATTATTTATTTAAATGATCCATTATAACATAAAACATTTCCTTTTAATTTTTAAATTTCCAAGTTCATAAGTTTTTCTATTCAAATAAATAAGTATAATGCGGTTCCACCAAGTATACTTTGACGATGAGCTATAAAATGAATAATATCGGGTAGAGTAGAGGAGAGAATAAAAAACGAAAACGAGACACCTCGATTCTTATTTTTGTGAGTATTACTTCGATGACTCAAAATAAATATTGTACCTTTAAAGTACAAACACACGATGAGCAATGAGTTGTTACTTTAATCTTACGTTATTATAACTTAATTATAATAGTTGGTGTTTGTGGTGTAAATTATTTTAATTTAGATTATAATAATTTATATTTGTGGTGTAGATTATTTTAGTTTGAGTTATAATAGTATGTCTTTAAGATGTAAACTATTTTAATTTGATGAGAATTAACATAGTTCTTGACTAGAGATATCCACGGGGTGGGATGGGGCCGGGGATGCCATTCCCTATTCCCGTCCCCGCTCTCCATTTCATTCCCATCCCCGCTCCTCATTTTATTCCCCATCCCCACGAAATTCTCCACGGAATCGGATTCCCTGCGAGGAATTTTTTTCGTTACTCTTTTTTTTTAAAAAAAAAACAATTAATTTAAATCACTAATATGAACAAATTTTAATTAAATAATTAACTTTATCACTAAATTATTTATTATTTTATTATGATTAATTTTATATGACAATTTAAATTTAAAAATAAATTAATCTAATTTCTGTCCAAAAAACTAATTAATTTTTTTAATAGAAATAAATAAATATAAATCAAATTATTCACATATATAATCTAAATTTAAATATATTAATTATCTTTTCCAATAAATAATCAAATTTAAAATTTAATTGTAATATTTATATAATAAAAATAATAACATAATATTAGATAATTATACTAAATAAATAGGTAAAAACCAATCGGGGTGGGCCGGGGACGGCCCTGTCTCACGGTAAATTTTTTGCCCACTCCCTTTTCTATTCCCCGCCTAATCGAAAATGCGGGACCCCAAAGAATCTCCTCCGAAAATTAGACATCTCTATTATTGACTCAAATGTATCTTAAATTTTTATTTGATTTATACTCTTTGCTCATATCATATCGGAGTGAAATTACCAAAATAGACCCATCTACACACAAATTAAGATAGCTGTCTCGTTCCTTTGAGTTATGTTTTTCTGTTTATTTTTTTCCCAGTTTATCCTCATCTCTATTTATCTCGCTCGCTCTCGCTCGCTCTCGCTCCTGTTATTACTTTGGGTTGATTATTTTCTCCCAACTCTCTAATTTCTCTCGCTCTTTGCTCAGAGTAGCAGGAGTCCATACTTCAATTATCCTGGTTTTCTTTATGCTCTTCCGGACTTTTAAGCACAGAAATTTGAACACCAAGCCTGTTAAAAGCGAGAGCTAAATCGTTATTTGGATACCCAAATCAGCAGCATCGCTTGCAGGTTGATTTCCAGTTCATTCCAACTTCCATTTCTTTCCAGATTAGAAGAACATTTGATCTTCAACTTTCTATCGTTCAAGGTTTTCAATCTCCACCATCGCTTCCACCGAACGAAATGATTGTCTTGCCATTCTACAACTCTATTCTCCCCTCGCTTCGTCTTCCCGTCACAACAATTGACGCTAAAATTTCCCGCCCAACCAACCATTTCTTCTCTCCATCTTCGATCTCTAGACCCCTTCCTCGGAGTTTTCTAACCACAGCTACCCGCGACCAAAAATCGGAAATCCAGAATTTCCCCTCCACTGAAATCGAGGCGGTGGATGAAGAACGCGAAGATTACGACGATGGAGACGACAGATTTTGGAGTGAGAGTGGATTTAGAGGAAGAGAAGGGGAAAAAGACTACGATCGAGACCCTGAATTCGCTGAAATTATCGGAGCTAGTCTTGATGATCCAGAGAAAGCTCGGTCCAAAGTAAAGCTTTCTTATCTCTTCCCCGTCAATCACCTTTTCACTTTTGTTTTCTATTATCCCATTGTGGGTTTATCAACGAACTAATAAGTGGAGATTTTATACTTCAAATTCTTGCTACCGCTTAATAGAAATCATCTGTTTATTGGGTCATCTGTTTATGTATTTGGTTCGTTTTAGGAGTGCAAATATGATGGCCTAAGTTGAAATGTCTGGATAAACATGTAGATTGTTTATTAGAAGCGTTCTCGTTTTCAGCTCTCGGTGTTTTAACTTGTACGAGGTCCAAATTGCAGATGGAAGAGAGGCTGAGGAAGAAAAGAAACAAGATTTTGCAGCCAAAGACGGGATCAGGCGTTCCAATAAAAGTTACATTCAATAAGTAAGATTAGTTTTACGACTTGAATTGACGGATTGTCCAATGAAATCAAGTGCGAACTCTCATTTCATATTTTATTGAAGCAACCGCTCAACTTGCTTTTCCATCGCACATTTATTTTTGGATTTCAGTCATTTTTTAAACAAAAAAGTTTCAGACATGCTTCATTTTATTATGAGAATAAATCCTACGACTTATAGTCCTACAAAAAGTTTCGACATGTTTCATTGGTACAGTACTAGATTTAGCTTTTCGTAGGCAAAATGCTTAATATTTACAACACTAAAATGGTTAAAGGTCAAGATACTGCGGGACAAGAAATTAATGTAACTTGTAATCTATGGATGAATGCATTTCATCTGACTAATGCCTGAGGCAGTAAAACAGAGAACTCTAATGTTGGACTATCTATACAGCCACGATTTCATAAATGCATATGGTTTCTCCTTGGTTTGCACTAGAGTTGGGAGCTAAATTCTAATTTAGGAAGTTTTTTCTTAGGCAACAAGCATATATAAACTGTAGTTTATGACCCATTTTGTATGCATAGCAATTGCACCACAAATAGTTTTGGTATATTTCTGATAACTGAGAATTTTATTGCTTCGTGTATGCTGAATCCTGGCTGTATGAACCGATAGAATACATGAATATTTCCCAGTTATATTCCCACGTACGTCACATCCATTATCTCTTTAATCTTTAGAACATAGTTGAGAATAAAAATAATTTGTAACATTTTTGCATTTGAGTCTTCTTTTCTTTTTCTTCTCTATATATGAGAATGTTCTGTTAAATGTTTGTCGTCTAACATAATTGTGCATGACATTCTCCCCATTCCATTACATATATAAGTTTTCATGTTTCTTCCAGATTTGATTTCTCAAACTCGTATATATGGTTTGAATTCTACAACACTCCATTGGCAAAAGATATCACCTTAATTTGTGATGTAAGTTTTTGTTCCTGTTATGTTACCTTCTGCCTAGAGAACTTCAGTGAATTAGATTTATTATCTTTGTTCACAGACCATAAGGTCATGGCACATCATTGGACGCCTTGGTGGATGCAATTCAATGAATATGCAGGTAAACTCCAATATCCCTAATCTAAATTTCGCCGTATATGTTCTTTAGCTATGCCCTGTTTCAAGTTAGTAAAAGGGTTTGCCTGATTTTGTTTGGAAGATCATCAAACTTTATGAATCACATTGGTTGTCGTTCATTTAAGTTCATCTCTACAGCTCTCTCAATCTCCTTTGGATAAACGACCAAGTTATGATGCTATTCAGGGAGCTAATGTTACCCCAACCACATTTTATAACATTGGGGATTTTGAGGTTCAGGACAACTTGGCTCGTATATGGTAATATCTCTCAATCTAATTTCCTTGATGTCGTGGTCCAGCTCTAGTGTTTTTCCTCCTTCAGACATTGTTTTCTTAATGCATTTTTTGGAGTGATTTTGAAATAGTGAAAACCACTTTTGTCGTATTTAAAATCACTCCAAAACCTACTTTTAATCACTCAAAATCAATTCAGTGTTTAACTTTACTCTTTTCAATGTATTTTTCATGCTACTAAAATTGATTTTGAATGATTAAAAGGTGTTCTTTGTTACTAGGAAAGAGCTAAAGATGCCAGTGTTCACATTCTTTCTCATTTATCTGCTTTACTTTATGCACAGGGTTGATATTGGGACCAGCGAGCCGTTGCTTCTAGATATTTTGATAAATGCACTAACCCAGATAAGCTCCGAGTAAGTTCCTACTACACTTCTTACCAATGTTTTCTTGCCCAAATTTAGTTTCCATTTAAATACTTTTGCTCATCTGCTGCCTGTGAAGTATGTAATAGAATCACTAGATTTTCACCCACTTAGAATATGATGGAGTTATTACGACCTTACTTGAGTAGGAGCTGTTCTATAGGTTGTACAACTGTGTCCTTGAGTTCTAAAGAACATGTTGGAGCGATTATAAAATTGTTAGAAATCACTTTTGACGTATTCCTAATAACTCTAAAACACACCTTTAATAGCTCAAAATTAATTTAATATTTAATTTTACATTTTTAAATGCAATTTTCATATCATACAAATTGGTTTTGAATTATTAAAAGCATGTTTTAGAGTGATTTCCAAAATGACAACGGTGATTTTAACCCTTTTAAAGCCACTCCCAAACATGCACTTACATCAATTCTTTTGATCTGGATTTTGCATTTCTTCTAATGCTTATGCACTCTCTTATACTCATATGAGCTCTTTATGGATATTGGGTTTAACATTTACTTTCCTAACGTTTGTTTATGTTACAAATCAGCTATGTTGGAATCAAACAATTGGTATTTGGTGGATCTGAGTTTGAAAATTGGAAAGAGGATTTGACATCAGAAGATGCTGGTTACAGCACTCACAAAATATAGTGAACTTCCTTACTATCTTATGAATGCTTCCGTTGATGAAGAGGAAATGTGGGGAGATATTATGATGAATAAACTGAGATTGTATGGGAATTTCCTCTGTTTGTCAAGGATAGGAATGAATCACATCATTGTTAGCTAGTCTCTAGGAAAGTAGTAAGAAGCTTTTTGCAATTTTGTAGTAATGAAGGAGAGAAATTAACCCAAAATTTGTATATTATGCCTTATAGTATGGTTGATAGTATTCCAATGTTGGCTCACTATTTGTTCCCCAATTCATGCACGATGATTTGGAAACAAGAATTATATTTCAATAGTGATTTCTAGAATTTGAGTTATACCCACACAAAAATTCTTTACTATCCATGAGCTATAGAGCGAACAACATGGATGGTCTATTACTTACGGAAGAAACTTTACTACAGAGAAGATTGAAGAATGGATAGTCTCATTGAGGTCCATATTACCATACAAAAGGATAGATGTGTCTAGAATCTTGAAGCAAAGGGTGCCTTCTCAAAAAAATCATTGCCCCTCAATATGGGAATTAACCCGAAAGCTCCTTTACATTCTCTTCATTAAGCAATTTGCGATAAATTGTAGCGACTCCTCCTTCACATGACTCTTTTCCCACACTGTTGTGTCATTTGCCATGCCGCCCATGAGACGATGGGTCACCTTTTTATTGTTTTGCGTTTTTGCAAAGTAGTTTTGGAAGGAGTTATCTCTCCTTCGGATGGTTCACCGCACTCTCTAATGAGCATATTACCCTTCTCACATACTCTCATTGGCCATCCATTTATTGATGAGAAGGGGATTATCTAGATGGATTTGTTCCCAGCTTTCTTATGGATTACTCAGAACGAAAGGAACAATCACCCATTGCTAATATTTTTTTTTTTTAAAAAAAAAAAAATCATTTGACCACTTAATTTTCTAGTTTCTTACCGACAATATCAATGGTTCAAAGAGCTTGATCAAAATTTTGCCATATCTACAACTTTTTTGCATTGTGTTATATCTATTAATATTTTAGATCTAATTGTTATATTTGCATCTTCTCACAACTTTTTAACATTCACGTCAATTTGGTGAAATTGGTGAAATTTGATACAATTTAACATGTTGATCTCCACAAGACGAGACTGGAGATGTCGGATCAGGGCGGGATTCCCTACGGGGAATTTGCAGGGATCGGATTCCCCACGGGGAATTTTTTCGTTACTTTTTTTTTAAAAAAAAACAATTAATTTAAATTACTATTGTGAAGAAATTTTAATTAAATAATTAATTTTATCATTAAATTGTTTATCATGATTACTTGGTTAGTTTTGAATGATAATTTGAATTTAAAAATAAATTACTCAAATTTTGGACTAGAAAGCTAATTAATTTTTTTAGTAGAAAGAAATAAATATAAATCAAATTATTCACCTATATAATCTAAATTTAAACATTCAATTTAAATATATTCATTATTTTTCTCAATAAATAATCAAATTTGAAATTTAAATGTAATATTTATATAATAATAATATACTAGCTAATTGAGACACCATTTTGTCCATTTAACTGCAGATAAGTATTATTTTTATTGTCTACATTAATCATTTGTGAAAGTTTAGTTTGAATTTTAATGAAGAAACTCCAAGTTTAAGACTTCTCAACCTCTAAATTTACGAGTATAGATTGACTTTTTTCCGATGATAAAATCACCTAATTACAGTTTGTTTTTCTTTACTAATCGAACGAATTCATACCATTTCTTTCTCATGAAGAAAATGCTCAAGATTCTTCCTGAAGAAAGACCGGAGCAGGAAAAGAGCACTTGTAGAGAGAATGGAAAACCTAGGCCTTGAAGACATTCTTTCAAATGAATAGTTCCTATGATTTCTAAATAGAATTTGAACTTATGACCTTTTAGTAATTGCCCTTTAATCAACTAATTTAAATTGATTTGAACTTATGACCTTTAAGGGATGGCACTTTAACCAACAAATGACAAGTTCTTTCATGAAAATTCTTCTACCATACGAATATCTACCTTCTGAAGTAAACTCTTCTATCATTTTGGGGGCTTGGATCCTATCATCTTGTTTGGTATACTCCTTTGGCATCAAATATGGGAGTCATCCATACTTCTCTTTTTATGGACCACTCTTTTTGAAAGGAAAAGGAGAGCTTGTGTCTTAAGCCTGTCAGGGCCTTTTTCTGGTCATTAGGGACTCAAAGTAACAATCAGATTTTCAACAACACATCTCCCGTTTTTTAGTAGATCCTAAGAATTGGTTCTTTTGCTAGCTTTATTGTGGTGTAGATACTTATTTTCTCCATTTACAAATTTATCGCTTACCTGACCTTTTGGCTAATTGGTTCTTTTACTGAATGTTTTTTCCTAAACTACAAATTATTAGTCGAAGTGTCAGAAAACTGTATCCTTTAACCTGCACATCTGATGTATCCTTCAGTGTTTGAATCATGAATAAGAACTATCTAACAAAAAACCATGGACTAATTAAAATAATAAATCAAAAAATATACTTATGTGTATGTATAAGTATAAATCAATGCCAAGGAACTGGATTTACTTGGGATTTTGTCGAAGAGAGAGGAAGTGAGCTGCAAAGTTATCGTAGTCGGGAAGCTTTGGGTGAACGTGACTAGCTTTCTCAACTGCCTTATTCTTCTCCTTTTTCGGACTCTCAGGGTTGCCTCGTGTTGCTAATTTTGGTGAAGGATTGGATGGCAATTCCTTTGTAGAAGATTTTAATCTTTCTTCATGGAAAGACCTTTTAGTTTCAGGAATCGGTTTGGAAGGTTTCGTCGATTGAGGCTGCTCTAAGTTACATGATTCAGCCCGAGCTTTTACTGAAGCTGCAGTTGTCTCTCTTGAAAAAGAAGAAAACTTTGAACTCTCAAAATTGTCTGGCCTATCTAACTCTGGAGGATAAATGTGGTGTTGTTCCTGTGCAGAAGATTTTAACCTTTCCTCAATATAGGACCTCTTAGTTTCATGAGTTTGCTTGAAAGGTTTAGATGATTGAGGCTGCTCTGAAGTTTCCAAGCGATCAGAGTATCTTGTTCCAGTTTTTGCCTTTAATGGTGATGCGGATGCATAGAAACTAGTTGAAGCTTTTCTCTCAGTTCTATCCTCATGACTCGTGGGCATCCCGTATGAGTCCTCTAACTGTGGACTTGGACTTTTAGGAGATGCTTTGGTCCGTCTAGAAAGTCCAATAACTCGACGAGGACTGTTTTTCATATTTTGACTATGTGAATCTTCCTCAGAATCATCGTCATTGTAGAAACCAGGATACTTAACTGCAACTCTTGTTGGGGCTGGCATCTTCGAGACTTCATGAACCACTTTATTGTTCTGCGACTCTTGATCACTTCTGAGAGTATAATCCGAGAACTTTTCCTTCGAATCGTCAAGATTGGAATTAAAGCTATTAAGCTTGGCTCGTGATCTCTTCTCTTTAACTGGTTTTTCTTCTACACTTCTATCATATATATCTTCACTGGAAGCATTTGATCTAAACGAAGTCCTAGCTGTGGAAGAAGAAACGGAGGTAGACTGCTCAGTTTTTGAGGCATCGTTTTCATATGCTTGTTTTGATGGTAAGTCATTTTTTGATGAATTATTTGCATATGGAAGCTTATTACTCTTTTGGTTTCTTCGGCCACCCTTCAGTTTCCCAAAATTCAAACCACTATAGCCTTCTGAAGTCGATTCCTCTACAATATCAGGAGAACTTGGTGGGCTGTCATTCTTCTTCAATTCATGCACAGGGTTTAGCTCAGAAGAGAGCTGCCGGGATGGCATGCTACTATTCTCCTCATCTGAAGATCCAGATAATCCATGAGTAATGTTTCGAGTGCATTCCGATTTTTCAGAGTACAAATCCTGCTTCTTGGAGAATTCACTAGAGTCTTCTTTACTAATGAGCTCAGATTCTTTCGACTCTTCCTCACTTTCAGAACTAGGTCCATCTGAATGGTCAAAAGTTGCCGGCAACAAGTCATCAGACTGGGAAGGATCCTCAAAACTTCCTATATTTTCAGCAAACAAAGAAGTACGATCAAAATTTTGCGAGTGTGAAACAGCCTTCTCAGGAGAATCATCCTTGTTTTGGTTGAAGATCCAAGTATCATCTGTTGATGAATTTATTAGCACCTTCCCCTTAGGCAATGAAAGTTCCGGAATTGATTCTCTTCTCTGGAAATCGTAGTCTGGAAGATAATCATCATCTTGACCATAATCATCAAAGACCACACTGGCATGATCATTAAAACTCGTATCAACAGTACTTTCACTGTCATTTGGTTTATCCATGGCAAAAGGGTTCTCATAGGCATCATTCCCCAACTTCTCATGGGAAGGCACTTTAATTGAATCATTTTCAATCCTCATATCCCCATAGGAACTAGTTCTGTCAAAACCCGTACCAAACGGCTTATCGCTAACATATTCTACATCAAAGTTTTTGGGTTGTTTCTCCATGTGGGTACTACCAAGAGAGCCACTAAACTCAGGTTCAGTTGGGTTCTTGAGAGAGTATCTGTCTGATTCATTAAAATCAGTGACGGATGCATTAGAATCAAAGTTTCTGGGTTGTTCATCCACACTATCAAGAGAGCCACTGAACACAGGTTCGGACAAATTCTTGAAAGAGCATCTATCTGCAGCATTGAAACTGGCCACAGACGTGTCTGCATCTTGTTTTCTGGGTTGTTTCTCCACAGTGGCACTACTACCAAGGGAATCACTAAACCTAGGTTCGGATGAGTTCTTGAAAGAGTATCTGTCTGCTGCATTGAAATTGGTCGCAGATGTGTTAACATCATTGTTACTAGCACTCAAAGACGGATAACTAAAATTCTTGGAATCATCCCCCATGTATCTTCTTGTGTCATCATCTCTCGAATTATCATCCGTTGTAGAACTTTTACAAGGGGCTCTGACGTCTTGGTCTTTAGGAAGCTGTTGATCTTGCAAATGTACACTAGCGTATCCTTGAGGTCCTTCTGCCCTTAAATTACAAGACGAAGAATGTTGGAACTCTGAAGAGGATGGTTGGGATATGTTTCCACGACTAGAAAGTTCTGCAGCAGCTCGAGCAGCGAGGCTTGCTAGTTCCGCAGATTCAGCAGCTGCCTTTGCAGCGGAGGTAGCATCTTTAAAATCCATACTCCATTGCTGCCTACTCGAAGAATAATTAATTTGTTCACCAGAATTTGAGTGCCTATGCGTCCCCTCTGCATTAATTTATGCATATCACAGGCTTCAGTATATATTCAACGATTGCAAATCCAAGCAAAAGTAACTATCTTCAATATGTATGTGCTCATAGAGAGGAAAGAAATTAAGATGATTAAATCAAAAATATTTTTCACGTACGAGAAGATGTTTCTGAATTATGATGGCCAGTGATGTTTCTTTGATTGGCATCGACATGAGCAAAGTTGGATTGCTGGGAATGATGTTTTGATCTCAAACTGTGCTCGGGGGATTTTTCAGGTATATGAGGCCTTTCATTAAATTTGAATGGAACGTGTATTCTAGAAGATTCTTTGTTATTGTGATCAAATGAGGATGGGCCACCAATAGACTCCATCTGTATTTGATTAGACTTCCCAAAAGTATTTGGTCCATTCTGCTCAACAAAGTTCATAACTAGTATTAATAAAACAGAAATTCAACACTAAAATAAATAATTCAGCCAAGTCTTCATTTCCTGGTAAAAATCACTTTGAGCATTAAAGGAAATAATTTTTATGAAAACTAAAATTTACCAAGAAGTCAGCCGGAGGGTTGATGTTGTCACCAAAGGATTTGGGGTCCCATTTGATGTTATACTCCTCAGCAATTGCAGTCAAGATTTTAATTTTGCTCTGCCCATCAGGTGCTTTGGCAGATAGTTTTTCGACTAACTGGAAAGTTGTAAAAATGGAAAGGAAAGTCAATGAAACTGAGTTATTTTCACAGAAAGAATCCACACTTCCCAAGCTTATCAACGCAAAACAGCTAACACGTTTACCATACGATTCACTCCACACTCTGGGCGTAGCTCCACTGCGGCTGAGACGAATTCTTTTCCATATTTTGATTTAAAGTGTTTACGAACATCCATGAGCTCGGGAATATCTGCACATCTGGGCGATGCAAATATAACACTTGAAACTGCTTCCTTCAAATCGATGGGACAATTTCTGAACATGAAAACATAGATGGAATTAATAATTGTACGTGAAAGAATTTTTCATTCTTTGGAAATTACTGCTTATGTTCAGAAATCAGAAGTTAACACATACAACACTAGGGGAAGTTTTGCTTTAAGAGAAACCAAAACTCATATGAAATCAAATACAAAGGCACATTCTGAAATCAAAGTATATCATATAAGAAAAAGATAAGAAGAAATCAACAAAAAGAACTTCGATGAAAAGAGATTGACATACTTTTGTGACTCGATCATTGGCATGCGCGCCACAATTAGCTCGCAAAATATTTCAATGAGTTCATAAGCTTCTTTCGATTTCTCCTCCCTAACAAAGTGTTCAACCTGAAATAAGATTAAAATATAAATTCTTCAGGAAAAGGAGATTTGAGCAAAGATCATCGAATTAAAGCGTAAATCATACAGCAACGATAAATTTCATCTACCGATATGACATTAGGTCTCAAAAACATGGTGGCTCGATAAAGACACAAATAAATACAATCAATTCCTGAGACGAAGAATAACATTACAGTACCCGAATTCTAGCAGTCTGATCCTGTCCAGCCTCAAGCAACTTAGCCAAATCTCCCTTCAGCTGCTTGATTTGAACATCTTTCTTATTCCTCAAAAGCTTAATCCGCGAAACCGCTAACTTGAGCGACGTCTTACTGCACCGAGCCAATTAAATTCAATTCAAATGAAAAACAAATTTGCATAAAATTCGATCAATTGATCGAACAGAAAAGCCAAAAAAATCCAAAAAAAAAATCGAAAATTATAAGGAAACAAACCAAAATCCAAGCAATTAGTTGAACAATCTCATTCTCAACAACGAATAGAAACAAAAAAAATAATCAGGCAATAAAAAACCAACCATTTAGCAGGCTTGAAGCTCTTGTGCAGCATCGTAGCAGGAATTCAAAACCAGATCTCAACGCGGCAACAAAAAACACCTTCAACCGACGGGACAAACAAAAATCCTTCAACTGAAAAACTTTTTCCTAACAAGAATCCTTTCTACAAAGGATATGAAATTGAATTGTGTAGAAGAAGAAGAAGAAGAAGAAGAAGAAGAAGAAGAAGAAAAATCTGTATGATTGAAGAAGATATAGTAATGGAGATTAGAGTGAAAAGAAGAAATGGAGGGCAATGAATCAGGAGGAAGGTCGGAGCGAAGAAAGAGCAACTGAAAAGGACTTTCTTTTACGTGTACCGATCATCAACTTTATTATTTTTTTATATTATTATTATTATTGAAAGATATCTTTTTAATCTAGGTCTTGGGTTTAGTTTTTATTTAGTTATCAAATTTTAAAATATTATACATTTAGTTCTTAAATTTTAAATTTATTCTCAATTTAATCTCTAGATTTCAAAATAATATAATTTTACTTTTAATATTTGAGTTTTGTTTCAATTGGTCTCTATGTTTCAAAATTTACATTTTTATTCTCAACTTTTCACCAAATAATGAATCACATTCTGTGTTTAGAGTTATTTTATGTTAATAAACTAAAAATCGTTAAAAGAATTATAATTATTTAAGTTTCGCTATTTTCGTCACTTTTAAAATTAAATTTAAAATTTTACTTTATAATTATTTTTAATTAATTAACCGAAATTAAGGTAGCGAATATTTTAATAAAAAAATTAAGATAATATCTGGAAATACAATAACCAAATTAAAACATCTCAAAGGTAAATTTGTAATATTTTAAAATTTAAGGACTAAATTAAAACGAGATTCAAAATTTAATGATTAAATATATAGCATTTTAAAATCTAAGTATCAAATAGAAATTTGAACTAAAATATGTAGAAAAAAAAAGTGATAATTTATTATTCCTTTATAATTTTTATTTGTAATAACCGATGAAAATTGGGAAAAACAAGGTGCGGGAAGGTTCAAGGTAACCCACCAATCATGGATAGCTGACTTTTTTTTTCTTTTTTCTTTTTTTTTCCCCTTATTTTTGCCTTATTGACCAAATCACGCTTTCTCAATTTCCTTTTCGAATTACGAATAATTGCAATTTTCAAATGCCAAGGGTTAGTTTGAGAACCCTACTTTAAAAAAATAATTAAAAAAAGTAAGTTAAAAACTTAAAATTAATATGGTGTAAATTTATTCCGCTAATATTTCATTGAAATTACTTATATAATAAAAATAATTTTTATGTAAGAAAATATAATACGTAAATATGTTTCTAAAATTATCGATGTAGTAGGAATTTAATGTATATTCTTTGAAAGACGAACATTCCTTAATCTATTTGGTGCAGCCCTTTGTTTTTTAGTTGGTAATATTTTAATAAAATTGTTGTACTTTATGTATAATGGCGAAAGTAAACATGATTTTGGTTATTTTTGTTCTGATACTCTATATCTAAATTGTTATAAGATATTCATTCAAAAATGATAAATTACAAATTTATGGTCCATTTGCATTAACTTTAAGAAAAAAGTTCTTTAAAAAATTTATTTTTATTTAAACATTTTTTTTTATAAAAATCGATCAAAATATCCCTGAAAAACAATTTTGAATGCTAGCTAAACACTCAAATTTCTTTTAAAGTACTTATCTTTTAAATTAAACATTTAAAAATGTATTCTGAACATACTCTTAATCTTTAAATCTTCGCATTTGTAACTATTTGATTAGAACTTTTAATTTTGTGCATAATAAGTTCCTAAATTTTAAAGTTTAAGAACTTTGTGATTTATTTAATATTTAAAAAGATAATTGATAATTGACCAATTAGATATACTATGTCTATTGCACCATTAAATTTCAATTTTATTTTTAGTAAAAATGTGAACTCTTAATATATATATATATATAAATTAAATATTTTATGGATTTATATTGGATACAAAATTGAAAGTTTAAAAATCTATTTGATTTTTTTTTTTAATTCATAAATTCAATGCACTTAAAATCGAAAGTTTGAGCATCTTAAACAAGTTTTAGAGACCAATCTAACACAAAATTGAAAGTTTATGTTTTATTAAACACTTTAGAAATTTTATGGACCAAATAGATATAAATATGAAACTTTGCGTTAAACTAACTTGTAGTTAGCATAAAATATATGAAAAAAAAAATTTAAACCCCTAAATTTTAGCGGTTGTATAAATGTAAACCCTGGATTAATAATTGTAACTTAAACTATAAACTTTTTTTAAGTTTATCAATTTACACCATCCAATATGTTTGGTTTGAAAATCCTCATTAAATGTAATAATTGTATTAAGCCCTAACTTTTTACAAATAAATCAATTTAAGACTATTTAGACAAATTTCCTTTAAAAATAATCCATTTATTTGTTTTAATCATCTATTTTGTAAAACTAGCATTTAAAAAATTCTACACGTTTGATAATTAATAAGTTTCACATGATAATGGTCGAAACAAATATTGAGGCATGATTTAAATTGATACAATTTCATAGTTTAAATTCATATATCCCAAATTTAAGAGTATAAATTGATATCTGCCCTAAAATAGTTTATATTAAAATTAATCTTTTTGAAATTTTAAATTGTATGATAAAATATTAGAGAAAACAAAATGTTTTATAACTAATCCAATTTAGGTTACATTTGACATTGGGTCAATCGTGTCAAAAGTCATTTGAAAAAAAAAAATCCATTTTTTTACCTTTGATAAAAATAAAAAAAAATTAATTAAACCTATTAAAATCACTTTTTTTCTTAAAAAAAAAAGTTAATTTAGTAGAATTTTTAAAGAATATTCATTTTATATATTTATCTATTTCTCATCTAATCAAATCTATTTTCTATTTTTTATGAGTTAAATCCATATTTTTTAAAAACAAAGTATACCATATTAATTTTTTTAAAATAAAGCTATTTCTTTTAATACCTAAAAATTAATCTATAACAAACAAACTAAACAATTATTTAAAATTTTAAATTACAAAAAAAAGTTCAATTTTTTTTATTATAAATCTATTTTAGTTATTGTAGATGTTTTTGTATTTATTTACTAAATCCTGAAATTTATTAAACAAAGTTACAACAATTCCAAATGAAACCTTAATTATTAGCCATTATTGAGTTGAATGATTAGAGATTTGATACACTGTTATAAAGTTAATTAGGCATTGACCATTAGAGATTCCATACACAATAAAAAACTATAGATTTGGTACAAAATTTGTCCATTCAAGATCTGATACATATTCTGGTCTTATTTTAATTCCTATATTTTTCAAATGTGTAAATTTCATATATTTTCAATAAATAGATGGTTAGTTCGGAGTTGACCCCCGAATCTTTTGCTTCTCCGATCTGCATTGGCAAAAAAATAATATTAATTTCCTTTCAAGAAAATGAACAAGTATTTCACAAAAAAATTATAATGGAGATATATATATAACTATAAATTGACTAAAAATTGTATGTAAGGTTTATTGAAAGTTTTAAAACTAAATTTGAATATTTAACAATCACAAAATTAGTGGTTAAAATGATATAATTTGGGTTCTTAATGATCCTAATGCTAACTTCGTTTGAAACAAAGAATATGGTGAATATGGTGAATGCTATTATTGCACTCGCTTAATGAAGTTTCTTTTGGTTTTTGTAAACGTTCTTGTAATTTTGCCGTCCATTCTCTAGTCGTGTGTGCATATGTGGGCCTTTTTTTTATGTTATTTTATTTTATCTTTGGGGTCCTTCTTTTGAAGAGGAAAGTCGTAGGGTCTCGTTGTTTATGTGTCATCTAATTTTTTATAAGAATTTTTATTGGGGTTAGTTTCTGACTTTAATGAAGTTTATTTTTTTTTTTAAAAAAATGATATTTTAATTTCATTTAATTTAGTCTCAATCTTGTTTGGATCCCAACCGTTTCTCATAAACTGAATAATACAAGAAGTAAAGAACTGGCCAACAACTTTCTGCCTCTATTTTAACTACATTTTAATTGGTTTTCCTTTTTAATTAATGACATCATGAAGATGGGGAAAGTGACGCCTATATATATATATTAAATGATAAAGACCCTTTAAAAATATCACATTCAAATGTTTGATGGAAATAAAAATAAGAATTTAATTTTAGAATAGTCACAAAACAAGAACTTTTCTAATGTTTTAAAATTAAAATTAGGGTAGATGATTTTTTTTAATGTAGAATTACTTTTTAGAAGGCATACAATTTTAAATAAATAAATGGTGAGCACATTAGTAAATGCATGATAGTTCATATAATATTTATCAATCTATACTATCTCTACTATATTAAAAAGGAAAGAACCTTTCTCTCTCTATTTTTTTTTGTTAAATGTCAATTATACCCTTCCCATAAAATATGTGTGCTTTTTTCTTTTCTTATTTTTGTTTTCAACAAATTAACTTTGTAAATAGAGAGATCGCATGAGTGGAGGAGAGAGGAAAACAATATGAATATGAAGAGTGAAGCGAGGAGAGAGTGAAAAAGTAGCTTAACTATAAATTATATTTACACCCTTTTATAATTAAAAACAACTTTATTTGTACTCTTTGGAATTTTTGTTGATATTTTTAACTTTTCTTTCTCATTTTTATATTTTTCACATAAATACAATAACTGAAAAAAAATATTTGTGAATAAGTAATTTAATTTTATGTTCACATAATAACTAAATATTTTTTTAAATAAATAATAATCACACCTTTTTATTTGACGTGGAATCCTCTTGATGCATCCCTTCACATAAAAATTAAAATTCAAATAAACACGTCTCTTACAAATAGTATACAACCCTTCACATAATAACCAAATATTTTTTAAAGAATAAATACAAACTTTTCTGTTTTGTTTGGCCATTTCCATTTTAAGAAAGAGATTTTAATGTATCATATAGTTTTTATTTCTTTAGAAAGAGATTTCAATGTATCATATATATTTATAAAGTATAGAGTAATAAAAACAATTTCAATATATTTCAAAAGCATGATTTACCATTAATAAATACAAATGAATTTTCAACATTCATATTAAAATTTTAAAATATAAAATAAATAAAGAAATAAACTATAAATTTCATAAACGCAGACATTGCACGTGAATTATTATTAGTTTTATCTAAAGCTTAAGACTACTCTGGAGTAGGGGTGTTCAAAAAACCCGATGACCTGAAAAAACTGATCAATCCAACCCAACCCATGCGGTTTGGGTTGGGTTCAAATAAATGAAAATTTTATGGGTTGGGTTGGTTCATGGATTTACCTAATTTAATCCAAATCAACCCGAACGAAACTTGAATTTATTATTAACTTTAAAATATATTTTTTATTACTTATAACACAATTATTTATACATATATCAATTTTTAATTTTATTTAATTCTAATATGCCTTTGAAGCAACGAAAAAAGGAAGTGGCAAAGGGTCTTTTTCGTCTTTATGATGTATAGAATTGAGTTAGGATTCGACTTGGAGCGGCTCACCCCCCTTGCAACAGGTCTCAGATTACTTGAGTAGGCGAGTGACTATGTATGATGGAGTAAATGATTTGATCAATTAATATTTGATTCTTTTTTCAACTTGGAGATATTGGAATCGATTCATAACAATTCGTTCATTTTGATATATCATTTTTGATATTTATATATAAATATCAAAAAAGAGAGATTCGAGTTGTCATTAATCAATATAGTATTTTAGTACGTAATACGTTTATCTTTCATCTTTATTTTTTGAATAATTTATTATTCTACAACTCTTAAGAGTACTTTCTTTGCATTATAAAAAGAAAATTTTCACTATATAAATTGAAATTGAGTTGTTAATCTTAATTCAATATAGGAAAATAATTAAATTAGATTTTTACATCTTTATGTTTTACTTCTTTTTAAAATAAAATTTTAATAAATGATCCGATTAATCCGAACCAATCCAACCCAAATATTTCAATATTTGGGTTGGGTTGGGTTCATTTTTTTAATAAGGGTTATTTGGATTGAAAAAAATTACAATCCGAACAATTAGATTCGATTTTAAAAAGTTTTTCAATCCAATTCAATCCATGAATACCTGGAGTAAAAGAAAATGGAGGAAAAAAAAGGAAGGCTCTACTAATGCTAGGTTGAAAATGTTTTGTTTTTTTTTTTTTTTTTTTTTTTTTTTTTTTTTTTTTTTTTTTTTTTAAAAAAAAAGAAGGATTTAAAACAAAAACAAATAGAGGTACAAGAAAGCTTATTATTCATGAGCCAAGTTTTTATTATTTTTATTTTTTTAGTGCAATCAAGCTTATTATTTATAGAATTGAAAACATTGCAACAGAAAAAAACTGAAATAAAATATTAAGGCGGGGAAGTATTCGGCAATCGATGGTCAAAGCTTTGGAAGTCGTGTTATAAACTTACAAGGAGCAATTTCTATAACGCTTAAATAAATTACTTCCCCTGAAAATTTTCGCCCCTTGCCTTATTAAATTATTCTAGTATTCTATATTTTATCAAAATAATAATAATAATAATAATAGTAAAAATATTCTAGTATTCTATTGTTAAAAAAAGAAAAAACATTACTAGTAAGTTTAAAGGTTCAATCTTTCGTATCGTAGTTGTATTAAAAAAATATATTTTATTATAATTAACATTTTAAAAGAGGAAATTTCAAAAATTGAAAAATAAATAAAACTATTTACACAAAATAACAAAAATTTAATCTTATTTGATAGAGGATGATAGAAGTCTATCTATGTCTATCGGTAGCTGATAGAAGTCTATCTGTGGTTGATAGAAACGGATAGAAATATATGATTGATAGACGCGGATAGAAATCTATCAATTTCTTTTACTATTTCTATAAATAGTTTACCATTTTTTTCATCTATGAAAATTTCTTATTAGACATTTTTAGAAGTTCAAGGAACAAATCAATTTAAGGTTAAAATCCAGTTTGCATTCTCTTTAATTCTAAAAATTCAAAATTCAAATTTAGTCATCTCACTTATAAGTAATATTGAAATTTTAATGGGCAAAATTAGTAAAATAATAATAATAATTTGCACATAAAATTTTACATGCCCATGGAGTTGGGAAGTAAAAGTTAGTATGCATTCATTCTTGGTTCGGCACAAGGAATTTGTGAGTCCCAATATGGACCTAAAAAATTCACAACTTAAATTTTATAATTCCTTAAAGGGGCGTTTAGTGCGCAGAATTGAATTGAGTTGATAATTATTATAGGAAGAGAATAATTGAGATAATTGATGCGAATAACAAGATGAGAAATGTTAGTTAACACGAATAATGAGACAATAAACCTTTTTAATAATTGGTAAACCAAACGGTGGATGAATTATTTTTACACATCCAACCCAACTTGGGGGCCAAACACCTCCTAAAAGTCACTCTTCCACTTCTTGAAATTTCTGTCTACAGAGAAAGAAATTCCACATTTTCCCCCACGGTCAAGTTCGAGTATGAAATTACACATAACACCCAATCACAGGCAAGACATTACGTTGATTCTCTAATAATTATGTTGTTTCCTCACGTTCCTTTGTATTTTTCTCCTTTTTTAGAAAACACATTTGAACTCATATAATTAAAAAAAAAAAAAAAAAAAAAAATATAACTTTCCTAGACATTTTTCAAGGCAAGGAAAAGTTTTTTCAAGTTTAACTTTTAAAATCCGCTAAAAAAAACTGAAAATAAAATAGATATCCAACAAGTCATTCGAATGGTACAAATGAAAATATAATATTTTTATGGAAGACTCTTAACAAGTCTTGTGCTACAAAAATTCAATAAATTTGTCTCAGTAGGTTGCCATCCATAAAAATATGAAAACAAGAGAGGGTATGATATGAACTCAATTGAAATTTATATCATGATTCAAGATAGAAACTCTGCAGGAAATTAAAGAAAGCAACAGCATAATTCTCCATCCAAGTTACTTTGGATACATGGATTATTAGTAAGTAAACTGATTTCCTCACCAAACACTAAGCTTCCAAAAATTGTTTCCAGGAAAACAACAAAATTTCATGCAGAATTCAAGTCATTCGAATGGTACAAACGATAACGATGCAGGAAAGCGAAGCTTAAGGATGAACTAAAGCCATGTTTTCCCAAAGTGAAAAACCTCAGACATAGTATCCGGTGAAAGTAAAACCCCTTCCCACAATTTCACCAGCACAAAACCATGCAAAGCACTCCAGACCAAATAGAGCAGCAATTCCTGCATCTTCAACCTTCAGTTCTTGTCTGTTCTTCCATAGTTGTTTTACGTAATCAAGTTCCTTATGGAATGACTCATATCTACCTGGAATACTGTATCGATAAGATGCATGTCAAAATGATATTCCTTTGGCCTCATGTTCCACACACAGAATCTGTTCATATTTCTTTAGATATAATATTATGAAAGAATATAGTTTCGCATGACAACAATAAAACAGGTTTTACACCATCGTGCACTGGAAGAAGTTGTATAGCTCAAATGAGAAGGATACATTTGAGTACCTCATATGTGAAAGGATGATTTCGAGTTGAGCTTATATATTGTGTTCAATTTAATGATTAAATTGTATAATATGTATGGTATTATAAAATATATTTAAAGAAAGTTCATAATAAATATAAATGTGAAGTTGTTATGAACTATGATACTTATTGTGCGTTTCTTCTGAAAGTACTGACATATATTTCTAAAATTATTAGAAGTGCTAGGACATCAGTGAGAACTCTAAATATTATCCTACACATAAAGTAAATCTATGAACTCAAATGTGAGAAGGATATATATATATATATATATATTATTATGCAATATGCTGATGCTATAAATAATCGAAGAATCTTAAGGGGGCATTTGAGGCAAGGGTTATCATCAAAATATAATAATCACCTCTTGCTACAGTAAAAACTATTTTAAAACCTCCAATTAATTACAGTCAACACTATTTCAAAATCCCAATTTGCTACAGTATTTACCATTTTACATTCATCATTTTTTTATTATTTGCTACAATATTTACTATTTCCTTCTCAAACTAAAATAATTTACACCTCAAACACATACTATTATAACCCAAATTAAAATAATCTAACCTCAAACACAAACTATCATAACCCAACTATAATAACCTAGGACTATAATAACTAATTCATTATCCCAAACGTCCCCTTACATACATGAATTTTGTAGTTTAGAACCAGCACTGCCATCACACATTCATTGGCCTATAAATCATTTAGGAAATATGTTAGGATCAATTGACTTATTTTTTTTTTCTCTACAACAGTTGACATAAACTCATAGAGGTCGCAGCACCATAAGTACCAACCAATATTTATATTAAGGGAAAAAAGACTTAAATGTTTCTTTATCAAAAAAAGAAAAAAACATAGGTACTAGCTCCAGCCAGTTTACCCAATGAAAACTTGCCATGTGGCAATTTTTTTTATAAAAAAAATTAATTAGTATTATTTTTTTGCTATGTTATAAAAAGGGGATGCATGATATATCCTGCACATAATCATTGCCCTAATATTAATGAAAAGTAAATTAAATTAAATGAGTAAAAAGGGACTCAACAAGCCAGAAACTACATTGATGAAAGGTTGAAGAGGAGGTTTATATTCATCCAATCAAATGGATTAGAAGAGTGATACCATATACGGAGAAGATCGAATAAAAAGCAGGAAAACATTTACAGACAAAATGAAATTAGAGAACACAAATGACTAAGCATAGAGGATATTTTCACCAACAGAACAAGAAAAACTCGATCCTGCATTATTATAGGAAGAATGGGTACTCTTTCCTAATTCCAAGAAGATGAAAACCAATAAAGTCAAACAATATGCCAATATAAAGAGAGCATAGAAACTATGACCTTGCAAGACGAGTGTAAAATAATTGCTTAGAAAGCTGATTGCATTTCTCCACTGTAGGTGGCTCCTGAATAAATTGTTTGTTTTGCTCCAATAATTGCTTGTAATAAGAACACCCATGCTTTAACACAAATTGTGATGCTTGAGTGGCCTTGGATTGTAACTGTGTCAACTTGGATGCCATTAGTTTAAAGTCTTATGCCCTGAAAATCAGTATACGAAAAATATGAGATGTTGTTACTGAAGAAGTCGAGGCTTCTGCTAGTTATGCTTCCTTTTCTTCAAATTGGGAAAGCCTTTTGTAGCTATCGTAGATTAATTATCTCTTTTGAAAATTTCATACATACATCAATGAAATTGTTTCTTTAAAAAAAAAGACTCGAGAACGTGGAAATGGTGTTTATAGAAAATCCTCATTAACTAAATCATGATATTACTTCATACATTTACAAATCTTTTATTTCCCAACAATACTCAACAAGCCCTCAAAATTCATTATTTCAAAACTTGGACTATGATTTGACATTTGGCATCATAACATTTTGGTCTTAAACCTAGGCCATATGAGATGACCACCATGTCCTTCCCAGGTTTTGGTCTCTATAAAATCAAACGTCAAATCTAATGATCATTTACTAAATGATTAACCACACGCACTGACTTAGATGAGTTATATCATGAATATTCTAGATAGTGTCTCCTGCCTGAAGTATTGAGTAGCTTTGACACCATAGTTTCAACATCAGGTAACTAAAACACTACGGATGCTAACAGACAACCAAAGTGGGAACTCAGTGAACTAGCAAGAAATGGTCCTGAATTACTGGTAAGAGGTACCACACGCCCAAATAGGAGGGATTCACAAGCCCAAGTTGGGATCACTAACAGTACAATGAAGAGGGCAGGTAGCTTTGGCCAGGCAGTCTACAAACCGAAAACTCCCTATCGAGGTTTTGATAACAAATGAAATGGAGCTCCACTCAGTATGCTCTGTACAAGCAAAAGAACTTATTGTATGCTAAAGTACTTTGATGGGATTGTCACCACGGACTATCTTAGTCATAGGCTCATAGCTAGTGGGTTTATTGGTGTAAATATAAATACAAATAGCACCGTTAGGGGGATCAAGGGGAGAAACGTAAAGGAATATCGAGTGAAGGATATGTGAGAGAGAGATAAACCCCTCAAAAGCTATAAACCTTAGTATTTTCCTTCCAAAAAATTGATCTACACTCTTGCATTTCTACGTCAATGTTGGTATAGGAAGGTAGTATCACCAAAAGAACAAAGGCAACAAAATTTGTTTAAAAAAATTAAACTGCATTGATGAAGCATTCAAAACCAAGAGAAGACGTTTTTGTTTTACTCATCAATGAATTGGAACTTTGTGGGAATAGAGCTGATGATGAGGCTCTTGTACATTGAAGGAGGCTCAAAAACTCACGCCTACTTGCTGAACTTGCAAAAAAAACCAAGATTAGCAAATAAGAGCTGCCTCAACTCATTCTTCCATCTTTCTTTTATATCCGTGAGTTTCCAAACCAACTCCTGACCCTATACATTTGGTTGCCAAAAAAACTAATAGGATATTAAATCTCAAGTAAGTGACACGTGCCTTTTAACTCATTCTCTCTGAGCTAATGATTATTTTGATGGCCCTATTAAGCCAAGCCATAGTGGTTCATTCTTTCCCAATTTTATTGGGGTAAAGATGTTGTGTGACAGCAGACCAAAGTTACAGAACAGTTCAAAGAGGTAACTATTACTCAGGCAAGCGTTAACAATAGCTGTCAGAACTTTTAGGAAGTACAACAAGACATGGAGAATCAGAAATATGTGCTATAGACTACTGCACTGACTGCAACTTTATGATGACGCAAAAAATAGAACCAGAACCAAAATCCTCGCAAAACAGACGCCAGATTCCGGCGTAAGATGTCTACTCCGTTGCAGAATCAAACAATCCAAGATAGCCAAAAAAAAAAAAATCCTAGTATTCAATGTCAAGCACCCCATGAACGTTCCCTAATTACTAAATCCTGAAAATCAAGACTACGAAGCCATGCCACCATTCAAAATTCAACAAATACAAAACACACCCAAAAATCCTTCAAACTAATTAAAAGATCTAACAACTACGAACCCGCAAGAGTACATCAGCAAAGAAGGAATTGAGATCTGACGAAAAAGTGGTTAAAAATACAAAATATAAAGAAGGAGAAGGGGAGTAGCAGAACTTTACCTTTGAATGTGTGATTGGGAAATGCAAAATCAAAGAAACGAAGAAGAAATCGAAAAAAGGCGAAGGAATGGAGTGAATTGGTGGCCGTTTCTTCCTTCTATGGCTAGCTTGTACAGCGGCGCCGCGAGCTATACGGAGTTCGTGAATGAGAGAAAATGGACAGGAAAAAAAAAAAAAAAAACGATTTACACAGCAGGGGCCGTTTCGAGAATTTCTCCTCCTTTTTCGTTCTTCCTTTTTTTTTTTAAAAAAAAAAAACAAAAACTTCAAGGGCCTTTTCTTTTTAAATGAAATATAATAAATACATCGAGTACTCAATGACCTTTTTTATTTTTTATTTCACTTTTCACGTCTAAATTCTTAATTTTTGGAAAACTATATCAATTCCAATCCTAAATTTTCAATTTGATTGGAGTGTCAATTGATACAATTATTTAAATCTAAAATCGATATAATATATCAAGTTTAAAGTTTAAATTGATAAAATTAGAGTTAAAATTAATACAAATTATCGGATAAAAATAAACTTTTTCATTGGTTTTTTGAGGGGTAATACCAATTTGAATTGTAAGTTTGCATAAGTATGTCAATTTACACTCTTTTAAATTCTGAATTTTGGAGTTGTTCAATTAAAATTTTGAACTACTAATTATATTTCTTTAAATTCTGAATCTTCGTAAATATATCAATTCACTGTCCATTAGGTATCGTATGGATAAATATCGTAGAATACATATAACTTTATTATTCAACCTCTAAATTTTTATAAGCGGATCAATTTAGGGTCTATTTAGATTGACTTTACAAATGTTTATTAAGTCAATCTCAAAGTTTAGGAGTATAAAAGGATTGTTCTCCTTTTTTAATACAACAAAGTGAATAATTTTACACACGTAAGATGGATGCCGGACAATTTTCAAAGATACTTTTAACAATTGGTCTAAATTGATTTATTTTTTACAACTTAGGAGTTATAAATTGATACGTATATGAAAGTTCAAGTTTAAAATTAATATAATTATTAATTAAAGGTTACAACTAATACGACCCTCAAAGTTTAGCGGATACGAATTGATTTTTTCTTTTACTATAATCACTTAGCTCATATTTGGCACTTATCCTTAATCAAGGATAAGATATTGAAAACTTAAGCTTTATTCGATCACAGTATTACTATTAACTTCGTTTTAGATTTAATTTAAATTTAACATTATCACTAATGTGGACTATGTAAGTTATTCTTCTTTAATAATTTGGCCTCATTATTTTGCTTGCCCAAGTAAGTGAAATGTAATTTTTTAATTAAACACTCACAAGTGTATTTTTCTCTCCATCAATAAGACCTAATCGAATTTTAAAGGAATATCAAGAGAGAAACACATTTACTTATTAGATCAATATCATGAATAACCCTATGTTACCCCTCTCTCTGTTCGTCAAATATATCATCTATAAAAAAAAAATTTAAAAAGAGAAATTCTTATAAATAGAAAAGTCAAAAAAAATATTTATACTTTATAACAAAAAGTCCGAAAGTATAAGTTCCGAAAGTGCTTTATACTTTAGGAACTTTTTGCTATATGTAAATATTTTTTTATATTTAAAAAGAAAAGAAAAGAAAAGAAAAAAAACTTTTCCAATACTAGGGTCGTACCCATGTGGAAGCTATAAGTGTCTTTATCAATTTTAAGTGTCATTTGTGAAATACAAGGGACAAAGAATGATAATGTCGAGCAATTACCATTTCCCGAGCAACGACCAATTTCTCTTCAACGGGTTATGAATACAAAATTTGACTTACAACTCGATATATCATTATAACTTAGAAACAATACACTCAATATAAACTTCAAACTTAAGTCAGATGATATAACAAGACTTAGATATGAAAATAATTAAAGACTTAAAAAAACCTCAAAACCTTTGAAGATTCAAAATGTAGTCGAGGCAAGCTTCTAATAAGCATTGTTCTGAAGACAATTATTCACTCTGCACGGGTTGCAAGTGTAGGATTGTATCAACAGTAGCGGAAACACAAGGATCATCTAAGCACCCAAATTTACTAATTTTGACAAAATATAAAGCATGCTTTTGCAGGAAAAAATGAGTTTTAAGACATACCTCTTGTAGAACTTCTTCAAAGCTCTTTCATCAGTTGTTATTTTCTCCAAATCTTGTTGTAGATCACCTCAAGATCTTCTCCACTATTCTCTTGGTGTTCTAGATTGAGTTGTGGGACTCAAAAAAAAGCTTGAATCAAGTGTAGAAGGAGAAAAGCTCACTGCAACAACCTTGTTGAAGAACCCTTTCTTCAACCTAAATTTTCTCTAAAATTCTCTATAGATTACATGCCCGATTTTCACTCCAATCTCTTCATTATATTGCAATTCAACATGTAAAGAGAAGAGTTGCATGAGTTGCAGCCCATGCTTGGAGAAGATAAGACAAAGATATTGCTTCATGTGTGAGCTACTTAGGTAATGGATAATGGAAAAACTTCTTTTTCCATTTTGTGTGTCTTGTTTTTTACTTTTCCAATTTTTATCTAAAATCAAAATTTGATTTTATAAAATCTATTTTGATTTTTTTAAAAAAAATGAAAAAATTAATTATTAAATAAACTTAATTAATTTAATATCAAATATTAAATTAATTTTAACACATATCCATCTTTATATATTTAAATCATATTTAAATATATAAATTATCCTATTCCATTTAATTCTAAAATTAAACATATAATTACTAATTCCCTTAATTCTAATTTGAACATTTTAAATTAACTTATCACGCTATTCTAAAGCTAGTCCGTTACGAGCTAGTAGGGGGACCTCATGGACCTACAGATCATGGGCTCCAACGAGCGAACCTACAAATCATGGGCTCCAACGATGCGAGATTAATTGGCTAAACTCATTAGACCAAATTAATCCCCATTTGTTAACTAATGGGTCATTCCACTAAAGCTCATAGTTGCACTCCCTTCACTGTAAATATATTATGTCCACATGATTTAACCGTAATCAGTAAGTGGACCCTTCACAGGTTGTTCGTAATAACGGCTGGGTCAAATATCTGTTTTACCCCCGAGATTACGTCTTATTTCTTAAGTCCTTACTAATCCTCTAATAAACAACTGGTTTGTGATCCAATCACTAAACCAAACTATCTCAGCCTAGTGAGAGGGTGGGGCCCCTTGTTCAAGACCTAGATTCAGTACTTGAGAGAACAACCTTTCTCCTATCCTTAAATCGGGTAGGCGTGAACTTCATCTTGCAAGGCTATGTCCCTAGTTATTCAACCAATCTTATCCCCATAATGGTAAGCTTATTGAGCAGTGTTGTTGGACTACTCTCACCATTTGCAGATCAAAGGATAATCCCGAACAAAAAGGAGTTCATAGCTAGCTCAGGATTAAGATCGAGTTAACCTAGGTTATATAGGTGAAATAGTTAGTCTTAAATAGTAAACAACGTTATAAAGTAAGAGTGACTTATTTTTTGGTCCTGATTTTATACAAACTCATTACATAGAACGCCCCCACTCCTCATGTCATAACATGTATGAATTAGAATCACATCGTATATAGCACTTTACAACTCTTTGTAACAACTACAGAGTAGGCCGCATCCAATGGTGTTACCAAAATAAGGTACCCAACCTCATTCATGTACCATAGATCATGTTGACTATTTACTCGAACCTTATCCACTCTTATGTCTCCACATAAAGTTCAAGTACTCATACAATAGTCATGGGTCTTAGTTTATTGGATTTAGACTTTCATACAATTTATGAGATCAATAACAAGTATATTGATAATAAAAAATGTTTATTATTTTACAAACTGCGAGTTTTTAGGACATAAAACCCAACAATACTCCCACTTGGACTAAAACTCCAGTTGATCAATATATATAAATATATACAATGTTGAGTTTACATGGAGAGAATAAAATGTACAAATGTGAATCCCGAATCCTAATTTCTCTACTTGAGTATGTTCCCTACTAAGACTAGCGTAGTGAGTAGGTTGATGTGGAAACTAGTGTGTAATGGTAGAGAAAAGGGTGGAAATTAGAAGAAAAGAGGAAATTTGGAAGTTTGACTTTTTGGGAAAAACGTGAAAATTTTGGCTAAGTATAAAAATTTTGTGTTGGATGCGTTGGATGATGGATGCGTTGGAAGGATGGTATGCGTCCATGCGGTTGAAGGAAGGAAAATTGAAGTGATGCGTTGGAAGGTTGGATGGCACAAGGGTACGCGAGGACGCGGGCAAGGCATGCATTAGAAGGGTGGCATGCGTCGATGCACAGTGCCCAGCCAAGTGCCCATGCATCGAGCGCCTCTGCCAAGTGCCCTGCCCATGCATCGAGCGACCATGCCTATGCGTTGAACGCCCTACCGAGCGGCCATGCATCAAGCACCCAGCCTTGCGTCAAGTGCCCTGTCGAGCATCAATGCGTCGAGCGACCTGCCAAGCGCCCATGCGACCAAGCACGACCATGCGGCCGAGCACGCCCATGCGTCGAACGGCCAGCCTATGCAGTACGCCCATGCGTTGATCGGCCAGCGCCTATGCCAAACACCATTCGCTCGTGCCAAGCGCACCTACCTAGTGAGCCATGCGTCAAGGATGAACGGCCACCCTATGCGTTGGTGATGGCTTGCTCTTGAGATAGCTAAGTTGGATTGTGATGGTAGTGAATTGGCTTTCTATGCGTTGATTATAGGCTATGCATTGAACATCCAAGAGTTGGACGCATATACAGGATGAGATCACCTAAAAAACGTCATCAAACCATGTGTCTTCTTGGGAGGAAGCCTTAAGCCTTAAGAATTTGTGGTGGTTGCATCAAATTGGAAGCTCATGCGTTGGCTACATAGGAGAAGGACACTTAGATTGCGTTGATAAAAGAATTGCGTTGTTGGTGTGAAGAGGAAACACTTGGACATGCAGCCAAGTAGGTGGTGTCGACTTTGGAGAAGGTTTGGACGCCTATAAATAGGGCCAAAAGACTTCATTTTCAGATCACAATTCAAAATACAGTAAAAAGAGTAGGAGAGTTGAGCAAACCTTGCGTTGAGAGAAAAATCCATGCGTTGATCATAGAGTTTCAAAGAGGACGCATTTGACAGTGAAGTCTGGAAAACAGCATCAACTTGAGACGAGGAGATCTCCCAATTTACTCGTGCGTTTGGAGTGATTTTAAAGCCATCGAAAAGGTCTGGAAGTCTAGTTTTTAGGGTAGGGCTGCCGGAGAAAAAGATCGAAGGGATCGGGCTGGAAACTGAGAAGAACATAGAAGGGTCAGTCTGTCAGATAAGCTTGGGCTAGTCTTGAAGATTTTAAGATTTCGGCCAAACCAAGAAGATTTCTAAGCTCAAATTTTAAGGTAAGATTCCTGATACATTTTAGAATATGTTTGTAGAAGGAAATATCTCAAAATAAGGTTTAGAACTATAAGTAATTTGAGCTATAAATTGAATCTGGATTCTAGGGGTGAAAAAGGGAACCCGAGGTAGAAAAGGAACTACTAGAGTGAAAAGTTCCTAAGCGATCGAGGTGAGTGACTAAAAAATTTTGACTAAAATGTTTGATTTACAATTTTTTATAGAAATCACGTTTTAAAGAATATTATTCTCATGCCAACTAGTTTTACAAAGTGATTTCCAAACAAATTATGAGCTATGTTTTAAACGCATGCATGTGTGGGAAGTTTGTTTAAAAGCTATTTATATGTGTTAAATATACCCAACATGCGTTAATATCTTTAAAGCCATGTTTTTATATGTGTTATACTTTACATGCTTTAAAGAGAAAGTCATTTATTACTAGTTTTACTTAAAACGCGATACCGAAGGACGTTTGAGAAGGTATCCGCCCAACTAGATACTAAAGAACATTTGAGAAGGTATCTATTGGTGCTGAAGGACGTTTGAGAAGGTACCAAACCAACTGGATACTGAAGGATGTTTGAGAAGGTATCCTAATAACTCGATACTGAAGGACATTTGAGAAGGTATTTGAGCAGAAGTACCTAAGGTATGGCGGTACTTAGTATGGCCACGTGCACATAGGTAGTTAGAGTTAGAGATTGAGCAAAAAGGTTCTCTCTTGACTAGTAGTTGGTGTTGGGATAGTTTTTACCCACAGTGGAGTTATTCTCAACTGAGAAATAGTTTTAATATTATATGATTAAAACAGCTTTATATGCTTTATGCTTGGAAAATGTTTATACTGCGATACAAGGTATTGTAGAAAGTTTATATTTCAGTTCCACTCTTTATTGAAAGTTTGCATGAGAATCAATTATCTTTCTTAAGTCACTGCTAGCAAGCTCACCTCGTTTTCAAATGTTTTCCTTCCTCCACCCCCCCTCACAAGAAGCGATCAAATCCTCAGAAGATAAGCTTTGCATCTGCTCTGCCACTAAAGGATAAAGATATTGTAACCCGTCTGTTAAGTGGTTAATGTTATATTGTACACATGTTACTGTTGTTCATATGGGGACTAGGGTTTTTGGGCTTGGGACTTATGAATCTAGTGTTGTAATGACTCTAAATATGTTATGCTTCTGAATTAATAAATGTTTGGCCCAAAGACATTCCGCAAGAGTTATTAGGCAGTAAATGTCAACAAAAGGGTTGATAACTGCTGCAGTCACGCCCTTTCCTAGGCTAAGAGGGTGGTCTGGGGCAAGGTGTGACAACAAATACATTAAACTAAGGCATTATAATACCCATCAATTCTCTCACTTGCCTTAGTGATACAAAACTCGAACCTAGTCCTACTAGGTGACCCTCGAACATTTTAGCCGAGAGAGCCTTCGTAAATGGATCAACTATGTTTCTTTTGCTGATTTGCTTACAGCTATATACTCAACTTTCATTGTGGAGTCTGTAATACAACTATGTTTGATGCTCCTCCACACCACTGCTCCTCTGTTAAGAGTAAATACTGACACCAAAGTTGATTTCCTCAAATCAATATCGGCCTAAAAGTCAGAATCAGTGTATCCAGCAAGAATCAGATCTTTAGAACCATACACGAGCACTTAATCTCTTGTTCTCCGCAGATACTTAAGAATGTTTTTAACAGCAGTTCGATGGTCATGACCAGGATTGGACTGAAATCTGCTGACAATTCCTACGACATAGCATATATTGGGATGAGTACACAACATTACATACATTAAACTCTCAACTGCAGATGCATATGGAATTTGATTCATCTCCTCAACCTCTTGTGGTGTCTTAGGACTCTGTTCCTTAGACAAGTGAATTCCATGCCTGAAAGGTAAAGATCCTTTCTTGGAATTTTGCATTTTATACCTAGACAACATCTAGTCTATATAAAATGCTTGAAATAATGCCAATGTTCTGTTACTATGATTCCGAACTATTTGGATTCCAAGAACATACTGTGCTTCTCCCAAATCTTTCATTTAGAATTGTGAATCCAACCATCTCTTAACGTTAGATAGATATTCTACCTCATTCCTAATGAGTAGAATATCATCAACATACAACACCAGAAAAGTGACAGTTTTGTTGATGATTTTCTTGTAGACACAAGATTCGTCAATATTTTGTTTAAAGCCATAAGAATTAATCACAACGTCAAATCTCATATTTTAGGATCTTGAAGCTTGTATTAATCTATAAATGGATCGATTAAGCTTGCAAACCTTTTTCTCTTGACTTTACTGTATAAACCTTTCTAGTTGAGATATATAGATACTCTCTTCAAGATAGCCATTCAGAAAAGCTGTCTTGACATCTATTTTTCATATTTCATAATCATAAAATATGGCTATGGATAAGAGTATTCTAATAGACTTTATCATAGCAACTGGAGCGAAAGTTTCTTCAAAATCTAACCTCTCTCTTTGGGTAAACCCTTTTGCCACTAATCTAGCTTTGTAGGTCTATACCTTACCAGCTTTGTCTCATTTTCTCTTGTAGATCCATTTGCAACCGATGGGTTTTACCCCTTCCAATTGATCTACAATATCCCAGACAGAATTGATATACATAGATTCCATTTCAAGGTCCATGGCTTTATCCATTGGTCTTTGTCCATATTGTTCATTGTTTGATTAAAAGACAATGGGTCCTCTAAACCATCATCTGGTATGATGACTTAAGTCTTAGTTAAACCCATGTACTGATCAGGCTATTGCACAACCCTCCCACTAAGACGAGGCATTCTCAACTCTTGAGAAAGATGTGAAGTATTAGTTTCATCAATAACTCTTGTTGACAGACCTGTTCTATCAACAACTCTTGTTGATACGTTTGTCATTTCTCTCGACAATTTTTCTATTACTAGCTTACTGCGAGGTTGATGGTTCCTCATATAATCTTCCTATAGGAAGATTGCATTTGTTGATACAAACACTTTATCTTTTTAAGGATCATAGACCACCTTTAGTTTCTTTTGGGTAGCCTACAAATAGACATACTTTTGAACGGTGTTTAAACTTTTTAGGATTCTGCACCAACACATGTGCTGGAAAACCCCAAATCCTGAATTAACGTAAATTTCCTTTACGTCCCATCTAGAGCTTGTAAGGCGTTTCAGAAGTGCTTTTCGAGGGAACCATGTTCAAAATATACACTGAAGTCTCAACTGCTTGTCCCCAAAAATAATTTGGTAACTGAGCGTAACTCATCATGGAACGAACCATGTCCAACAAGGTTCTGTTTCTTCTCTCTGCCACACTGTCTACTGAGATGTACCGGGAGCTGTGAGTTGAGACTGAATTCCATGTTCTATCAAATAGTTCTGGAATTCTATGTCCATATACTCACTACCTCGATCTGATCGAAGTGTTTTAATCTTTTTACCTAATTGGTTCTCAACCTCAACCTTATACTCTTTGAACTTTTCAAAAGTTTCAGATTTTTGGTGCATTAGGTAAATATGCCCATACCTCGAATAATCATCTATAAAACTGATGAAATATTCAAACCTTCCTCTTACTCTAACATTTAAAGGCCCACAAAGGTATGCGTGAATCAACTCTAGGGTCTCTTTGGCTCTAAGACCTTTTCCAGAAAATGATCTTTTTGTCATTTTACCCTCAAGACAGGACTCAATGGTGGTAATGAACCGTCTTCGAACTTGTTTAGATGACCGTTCTTAACCATTCTCTCAATCCTGTTGAGATTTATATGACCCAGTCTCAAGTGCCAAAGATTGGCATTTGGAGAAATCTTCCTTTTCTTATAAGTCCTAGTAGTTTTAAACATCTCTATGTTCTAAACAACTTTGACCTTAGTTGGTTTTAACATGTATAAATTATTTTCTAAGTTTGCATAGCAAATTTGTTTATTTCTCATTTTGTTGAACATTTCACCATTTTCGAAGTAAATTTTATAATTTTGTTCTAGCAAATAGGAGACAGAATTAGATTCCTTTTCATAGAAGGAATATAATATACATTTTTCAAATAAATGTATTTATCTCCTATAAATAACTTCATATCTTCCACTGCTTTGGCTGAAACAATCTCTTCGGTCTCTACCTTAAAGATTGTTTCACCTTCTGTCAACTGTCTCCAGGAACTTGTTTCCTGTGAGATAGTACGTACATGATTAACAACACCTGAATCAATTATCCAGATTTTATCGTTTTTCACTAAACATGCTGCGATAACAAGTAAATCATATTTATCTTGTTGTTCGAATTCAACATTCTCATCTACATAATTCATAATTTTAGATGAGTTGGGAGATAGAAGACAATCCTCTGTTAAAACTCTGTTGGTGTAATCAACCGCTAGTAATTTGTTTGTTGATTTGATTTTACTGTTAATAATATCGGAAGTGAATATTCTAGAATTCGACAGGCTGATAAAATTCAAACAAATTCTAATTAGCAAATTGTAACTAAATCCAAAATCAACTTTTAGCAAAAAGTAATATACCCATAACCATTATTTAATTGCAACGATACTTTAGTGAGTTAGAATATGTGCTACCATGGGGCAGTCAGATACTCCTTCGCTAAAACAAACAATTTTGACTAAACACTATCCCCAGAATGACTCTTATTCCTACTGTCTCCGGAATAACTCTTACTCCTATAGCCATTTAGTTATCGTTTTCGGTCAAGATCTTTACTAACAACTTAGTAATTGTTGTAAGTGTGACCTGCCATTTTTAGATATTATAGAACGATATGAACTTGCCTCCAAAATAGAAGACAATTTCCAAGACGGAACTATAAAACCCTATTCATTTTACTGAAGTTTGGTTTGTTTCGAATCCTATGTTACAAACCTCCATGGGGATAGCCGTTGCTAAACGGCTAGCAAAGGGTCACTTAAAGCTAACCAACAGGCGCAATATAGGAATCTCACAGTTCAAATTAATGGAGGAGACCGTAGGATATATCGACACATATTCTTCACCCACTTTACTATGAACTACTTCCTCTTTTTACCTTGATATTGACTCATACAAAACACTCTCCGTAGGAAAGCCGCTTCCAGGGTGACACGAAGTGTCATATGAATATCACTGTGTAAACTATGTGGAGACGTGACAGTTGAAATCTAGTTATCATATAATAGACTTATGTTTGAACAACTTCCTCTTATTCACCGAAATTTAGATTTGAGCTAAAAATACTTTTCGTAGGGAGGTCACTCCCAGGGTGACACGAAGTACCGCTTAAATCTGGATTGTGAACTCTTAGAGACGTGAGAGCTAAAAATAACGTATCATATATGTTATTAATCTCCCACTGAAGTTTTCTAATAACTCTATCATATAGAAGTTATTAAACTGCCATTGAAGTGTTCTATTTTGGGTAGATTTGTACTTAGGTTCTTTTCGACTAATAAAACAACCCTAAGTCTATGTGGTTTATCCAAGTATAACTCTTATAATTAGATTTTAACCTATGATGTCTAGGCGATAAACCATTTTATTACCTCACATTACTCATATATGCTCATAAAACCGGTTACCAACGCTCAATAATCCGGCCATAATCCCCAGGTAGGAGGTGTTCCGTAAACCGTCAACTTAAGTACCCCCTACCTTAGACAAGATTATATACCGGTTGAATTTGTAACCCAGGTTTTATAAGTTTTAACAATTAAAACAGTCAATCTACGTGAGCATGCAACTGTTGTTTATGGATTTTAAATGTCTAACCCAATTTTATAATAACTTTTAAAACTTTAGACATGGTAAACATCCATAACATACATGAGGCATTCAACATTTAATATAACATTTATATTAAATACTTCAAATCCACAGTGAACCACCAAGAGATCTTCTTTACTATTCCCAGCCTTGAATTTGAGTAGTGGATCTCTAATGTGAAGTGAATTGATGAGGGAAATGGAGAGGTTTGAGGTAGAGAGAAAAAAGTTATGCATAATACTTTTTTCCAGCTTTTTTTTAATCACAGCCAATCTAAGAAATTTTGAGGTTTTTTTTTTTTAATCTAATCTATTCATGCAAGCACTCAAATATCTCAGAGTTTGACACTTAAATTTGAAGAATTGAGTGGGCTAGGTGTTTTAATTGAGTGTTGAAAAGTGGAAATCCATTAAATTTCAAAAAACTTGAAAATTTCCACTTTCAACTTAATTTTCAATTTTCTTTTTAATTAATTCAAAAATAAAAAATTCAACTTCTAGAATTGAATACAAATTGAAAACTATTTTGATTTTAATTAATTAAATAATAATTTAATATCAATCAATTAATTAATTAAACACCTAATTTTAAACATGAATCTATTCATGTAATTAATATTTAAATATTATAAATTCTCTAATTTTGTTTAATTTTAATAAATTAAACGTTAATTATATCGAATATAATTACACAAACCCTAATTTGAAATTGAACAATTCAAATTCAAACCCTAATTTGCAATTTGAATACTTCAAATTGAAACTCTAAATTCAATTTAAATATTTCAAATTAAAATTCAATTTGAACACTTCAAATGGAAATCATTTTATATTCATTAATCCAAAGTGTTCATGTTTTACAAGCTAGTAGAGGGATCTCATGGATCTACAGATCATGAACTCCAATGATTTGAGATTAATTAGGTGAAACTCTTTAGACTGAATTAATTAATATTCGTTAACTACTGAGTCACACTACTATAGCTCGATAGTTGCACTCTCCTCACTATAGATATGTTTGTGTCCACTTGATTTAACCATAATCAGTAAGTCGACCCTTCACAGGTTGTTCATAATGACGACTGGGTCAAATGCTGTTTTACCCCTGAAATTACGTCTTGCTCCTTAAGTTTCACTGATCATCTAATGAACAATTGGTTTGTGATTCAATCACTAAACCGGATCCCTTCGGGCCAATGAGAGAGTGGTGCCTCTTATTCAAAACCTGAATTCAGTACTTAAGAGAACAACCTTTCTTCTATTCCTAAAGCGGGTAGGCGTGAATTCCATTTTGCACCCTATGTCTTCAACTATCTACCCGATCTTACCCCTGAAATAGAGGGCTTATCGAGTCGGCACTGTTGAGCAACCTTCACTTATGCAAATCTAAGAATAATCCCGAATAAACAGGAGTTCATAATTAGCTCAGGAATAAGATCGAGTTACCTAGGTCATCAATTCGAAATAGTCAGTCTTAGAAAGTAAACAACGTTATAAAGTAAGAGTGACTTATTTCTTAGTCCGATCTTATGAAAACTCATTGCATAAGTGATAACGTGCAGAAATGCACGTCATCTTAGGCCTTTTTTTAGAATTATAAGGGCTGTTAAGTAGAAGATGCGGCAATTATGTTAGGAATTCATGAGAAAATGATTTTGCGTCCATCGACATTAAGAATCTCAGCTAACCCACTATTATGCGTTATTATGCGTTCAATTGTCTATCTTTGTAGCTAACAGAGGAAGCGTTCGCATACGCGGAAGCCAGGCTATCACAAAGACGACCACATGCTGGGATCTCTCCATTGCAGAAGGCAAACGCATACATTCGACGCAAGGATGTTGCGGCCATCAATCGCATGCGTCCATCGCATAGAAGTTGCAGCTGTCAAGCGAATACGGTAATCTCATAGATATTGCGGCCATCAACCGCATGCGTCCATCGCATGGAAGTTACGGTCATCGCAGAGAGATTGTGGCTACAGAATAATAACCATAATAGAAGGATGATTGCAAGGTTGGTGAAATGAAAACATGAACGCATATCTAAGGAGTATCTAAAGACGATGACATTTCACCTACCACGCCGTTAGCAGCAGAAATTCAGAAAATGACCATCACGCCGTGAGTGTCAGATTCAGAGCAGGTCCATTAATGTTATCGGTGATCAAACTCTATAAATTGAAGCTATTTAGCAGAATTTCAGATCATCCAAGTTTCTACCTTCGAGTGGATCCTTATGATCCAGATCAAAGCGTGAGAAGATAACTTGAGAGTTCTTCATCTTCTTCTCCCTTCCGAGTGACGACCGGAGCCTTCACTGGAGTTAGAACTTAAGAGAGTCTGCTCCACCGCCCATCCATGGCACCACCGGCAGCCTTGACACACATCTGCTAGAAGCAAGACATTGCTTCCAGCTGGCCCTCCATTTCTCTTCTATCTTTTGTATTGTATTACTTTTTGACTTAAGGAATTAATACATTTTGTGATCAATACATTTCTATATTTTCCTTCGACTCCATCTCCATCTCCATCTTCATTTACTTAGCATCTTTAACTTTCATTGCATCACTTAGTGAGATTGTTAGAGTATCGCATACTTAATCATGCGGCATAGGAATATGAAGCATGTAGCAAACCACCGGGAGGTGTGCGTTGTGTGAGTGTTGTGAGAAAACCTTATTTGCTTAGTGTGAAGCTATAGCAACGTTTGTCTATAAGCGGACGCAACGCTTGTCTATGAGTAAAATCAGCAGCAACTAAAAGCCAGGGAGGGTAAATGGTTGATCGCATTAAGCAATGTGAGTAAGTGTTCACTAGAGATAAGAATAATCTTACGTCAACCAGGTTTATGCGATTACCTTGTCTTATGAGCGCATCATTCATCATTTAGGCATACTTGGGAGAATAGTCTAAACACCAAATCTAAGACTCGAGAGAGCGAATTGGATTGCATAAGCAAGAATGAGGAACTTAGAGATAAGCTCCGTTTGCTATTACACAACGTATGCACCCTACGGATAGGATATTGCATGCGTCCAGAAGTAGGATACGGTGGTATGTGGTCATCTTTTTTATGTGTGAGAGCACGTGAGCAGGTTATGGAGGCTTAGAAATAGGCTTATCGACACTATCACATATACATTGCATGCATCCTAGAATTAGGCACAAGTGTGTGTAGCATAATCGCATAGCTTGTGCTGGCTGGGGTTGCCCTTGTGGTCAAGCTTAGTGTTGCAGTGAAGACATCCTCACATTTTATCTATTTTTCCATGCATTTTACTACGCGTCAACAATTGCCGTGTTTTAACTTCTCATTGATACTTCCACTGCTTTGTTTGTTAGTTAGGAGGAAGAGTAGTGCTTATCTTATCACCCCCATCATTCTTTTATTTATCCGCCGCAAAGACATCACCACATAACATTTAGCTACAAGTCCCTGAGTTCGACCTTGGATCATCCGAGAAACTTGCGTTCTTGTTATACTTGGCGAGAGCGCAAGAAAACCTGTGGTAGGAACGCATGGTCATTGCATATGAGATCAATGTATACATTCCATTCCAATGCATGAGCACCGACGCATGAGAACCAACGTATAACCTAAGACATGCATCGCATAATTGTGTTCACTAATTTTCGTCATCAATAGGACGCCCCTACTTCTCATATCAATACATGAACGAATCAGGATCACTTTGTTTATAGCATCTTACATTAAATTGTAATAACTACAGAGTGGACTGCATCCGATAGTGCTACCAGTATAAAGCACTCAACCTTATTCGTACACTATAGGGCATTTTGGCTATTTACTCGAACTTGATCCATCTTTATGTCTCTACATAAAGTTCAAGTATTCATATGATAGATATGAATCTTAGTTTATTAGATTTTGTCTTTATAAGTGCAATTTACAAATTCAATAACAACTTTATTGAATAAATGTTGAATATCATTTTTATTAATAATAGAAAATGTTTAACTTTACAAACTACGAGTTTTAGGACATACAACCCAACAAACTCCCTCTTGGACTAAAACTCTAGTGGATAAATATATGCAAATATATAGACAATGTTGAGTTTAATGAGAGAATCAATACAATAAACTAGGGCATCAGATACCCATTATTTCTCCCACTTGCCCTAGTTCTAACTGTCTCGTAGTCCTAGTCCCATTAGGTGACGCTCGAACACTTTAGTCGGGAGAGCTTTCGTAAACGGATCAGCCAAGTTGTCTTGTGAGGCTATCTGCGTGATGATCATGTCTCCTCTGTATACAATCTCCTTGATGAGATGGTACTTGCGCTCGATGTGCTTTCCACATTTATGTCTTCTTGGTTCCTTTGAGTTTGCAACCACTCCACTGTTATCACAATAAAGGGTGACTGGCAGTTGCATATTTGGAACTACTTCCAAATCAAATAGGAACTTTCTGAGCCATACTGCTTCTTTTGTTGCTTCACTTGCAGCTACAATACAACTTTGCTTGATACTTCTTCACATTACTGCTCTTCCATTTAGAGTGAATATTGACCCCGAAGTTGATTTTCTAGAATCAATATCGGTCTGGAAGTCAGAATCAGTATATCCAATAAGGATCAGATCCTTAGCTCCATACATGACCATATAGTTCCTCATTCTTTGAAGATGCTCGAGGATGTTCTTAATGACAGTCCAATGATCATATCCTGGATTGGACTGAAATATACTGACAATTCCAACTGCATAACATATGTTAGGACGAGTACACAACATGACATACATTAAACTCCCTACTGCTGATGCATATGGAATTCGTTTCATGACCTCAACCTCTTGAAGTGTCTTAGGACTTTGTTCCTTAGATAGATGAATTCTATGTCTAAAAGGTAACATACCTTTCTTTGAATTTTACATTTTATATCTAGACAACATCTTGTCTATATAAGATGCCTGAGATAGTGCTAAAGTTCTATTCTTTCAGTTTCGAACTATTTGGATCCCAAGAACATACTGTGCTTCTCCCAAATCTTTCATTTGGAATTACATAGCAAGCCATCTCTTGACGTCAGCCAGAAATTCTACTTTATTTTCCATGAATAGAATATCATCAACATACAAAACCAGAAAAACGACAGTTTTGTTAACGATTTTCTTCTAAACACAAGGTTCGTCAATATTTTGTTAAAAGCAATAAGATTTGATCGCAGTGTCAAATCTCATATTCCAGGATTAAGATGTCTGTTTTAACCCACAAATGAATCAATTAAGCTTACAAAATTTATGCTCTTGACCCTATTCTATAAACTTTTCTGGTTGAGATATATAGATACTCTCCTCAAGATAGCCATTCAGGAAGGCTTTCTTGACATCCATTTGTTAGATTTCATAATCATAAAGTGCAGCTATAGACAAGAGTATTCTAATAGACTTTATCATGGCAACCGGAGAGAAAGTTTTTTCATAGTTTACCCTCTCTCTTTGGGTAAACCCTTTTGCCACAAGCCTAACCTTGTAGGTCTGTACCTTACTAGCTTGGTCTCGTTTACTCTTGTAGATCCATTTATAACTGATGGGTTTTATCCCTTCTGGTTGATCTACAAGATCTCGATCTGAATTGAAGTACATTGGCTCCATTTCAAGGTCCATGACTTTAATCCACTGGTCATTTTCCACGTCTTCCATTGCTTGTCTAAAAGTTAATGGATCCTCTAAGCCATCATCTGGTATGATGACTTGAGATTCAGTTAAACCCATGTACCGGTTAGACTGTTGCACAACCCTTCTATTATGTTGATGCACTCTCAACTCTTGAGAAGGATGTGAAGTACCAGTTTCATCAACAACTCTTATTAATGGACCTGCTCAATCAACAACTCTTGTTGATCCAGTCGTTTCTTTGGCCATTTCATATATTACTAGCCTACTGCGAGGTTGATGATTTTTTAATATGGCTTTCCTCTAGGAAGGTTGCATTTGTCGATACAAATACCTTATCTTCCTGAGGATCATAAAAGAAACCACCTTTTGTCTCTTTAGGGTAACCTACAAATAGGCATACCTTTGAACAGCGTTTCAACTTCTTAGGATTTTGCACCAACACATGTGCTGGACATCCCCAGATCCTGAAGTGACGTAAACTACCTTTACATTCTCTCCATAATTCGTAAGACATTTTTGAAACATTTTTCAAGGGAACCATGTTCAGTCTCACCTGCGTGTCCCCAAAAAGAACTTGGCAACTGGGGATAACTCATTATAGAACGAACCATGTCTAACAGGGTCCTATTTCTCCTTTCTGCAATACCATTTTATTGAGATGTGCCAGGTGTTGTGAGTAGAATTTTAAGTCCATTAAGTTTGGTGAATGTACATGAGATGTATGTTTAAATTATATGTCATATAGTATGCCATATAGTTTTAAATCTCACTATAGGTTATGCATTTGTCATGCATCATTTCTATATTGTAAAGAGTTATGATATATTAGCTTGCATGATTAAATTACTTTAAGAGCATGCTCATGCATCATATAATATAAGACTTATATTATGCATGCATTAAGCATATTCATGCATCATCTTTATATTATAAATTTATAAGTGTTATAATATAAGGGTGTATGGAAGCATATGCTTAGTTCATTACCTTTTATATAAGAGTTATATATATAATGAATGGACATTGCATGAAGCATGACACATAGGTTAAATTTTTAAGAGTTATAAATACCTAGTCTAGTTTTGCAATGTGGATGATTTTGGTTGTTTCCTTTTATAAGTGTTATAATGGAAATTAGAACTAAAATCAATAAGAAAGAGTTGCATGCGAACTTAGGTGAACTCATGTTTTAAAAGGGTTTTAAAATTTGATTGAGATAGACCTAAGTTCATGGTTCTAATCAGATTAGATACCTAAGTTTAATCTTTTGAATCGGTTTAATAGGATTAAATTGATTTGTTAAAAGATTAAATTTATATTAAATTTGTCTATAAGGGACCTTTTGTCTAAGTGGGGTTCTGGCTAGGCTGGGATATTTAAACTGATGGAAACGGAACACCTCTACCTGGGAACCTACTTGGAAAGGTGAATTAAATAGATTTATTACAAGCATGCAACATTTGATCAAAGACTTCATTAAAGTGTTTAATAAATGATGATCAAAAGTTGTTCAAATTTCCAAAGTAAGAGTTACTTTTGGGCAAACCTATAAAGTCACTTAGTTAAAATCATTAGCCGTGTGTTTTTCTAAGTAAACTAAACCCTAGGTTTTAAAATACTCAGTGGGAGGAAAAGATATATATGATATGTCAGTTCCACTCACATTTCTCCCTGAATGTTCACGCCGTGAGATTCATGCTTGGCCTCGTGGTGCCCTGGGAGCATCCCCCTTAGGATGGTGTTTACATGAGTCAATATCAAGGTGGACAAAGAGAGTATTTATAGTAAGTGGGTGAAGGATGTGTGTCAACATGTCTTGTGGTCTCCTTCATTGGTTTGTATTGTGAGATCTTCTTGCACGGCATCGTGGCACCCTGGAAACGTCCCCCTTCGGATAGTTTGTGTGGTTGGTCAATATAAAGGTGAAATCTAGAAATGGATAGGGCCGCTTTAGTTTTTGCACCAATCGGATTTTTTTCCTTCGGATTGGATGCTTGGGCGGAACTTTAGGATCTAAAATGAAGGGTCACACTTACAGAAAATTGTTAAGCAAGTTAATGATTTCTCTACCAAATCATTGATGGTTATGCGTTATAGGAACAAGAGTTGTTATGGTGTTAATGACTGGTTGAGAGTGTCTCAATTCAGAGGTAGGATAAAATAGACTACCCTTCAGTGGCTTTTATCCTAAACCACCGAAGCGTCATTGCACAACTAGATGTCACACGGGGTTCATTTAGATTTTGCTAAGCCAAATTGGATTTTTTTTTTCAAGAGTATTTGCCAAAAACTAATGTAGATCAGTGTGTTTATTTTTTTAGCAACATGTCATGTTTGATTTTCGTTAATTGCCTCTTTTAATTTTACTGATTACATACATTGGAAAGAGTCTGTTAAGATGTATTTCGTGGTAAACGACATCGAGTTTATCATGGTTGAGGAGTGTCCTCAAGTCCTGACCTTTGATGCACCACGAAATATTCGTAATGCATATGAGGTATGGATGAAGGCTAATTTGATGGCCCGACTTCACATTTTGGCTAGCATACCTGATGCATTAGCCTAAAGAGTTGAGAACATGGTCATTACATGTCATATCATGGACTCGTTGCACGAATTGTTTGAACGTCAGTTCTCACTTTTTGAGAAAAAAGGGATGGATGACAAAGAAACCAGTAGTATCAGTTCCCAAGATAATCTTCAGTCTTTCTTGAATGTCAAGGGCCTAAAAGAGAAAGTAATTGTTGCTGACTCGGATAAAGTTCATTGATGAAAATTTTTCTTTGAAATGAAACTTTGAGCTTATTTAGGTTCTGATACTCATCCCATTACTCCCCAGAAGAGGAAAAAGTCTAAAGACAATAAATGTGATTTATTTGGCTTAGAGATGTGTTTGGTAGAGAATGATGATTCTGCCTGAATATTTGATTTAGGTGCTACTAACTGATGGGGTGGAAAATGGAGGTCAATAAATATGCGTTCATTGTTCGCTCTCCATACGCTGCTGGTCATGTGTTGGACTAAGGGATATGTGATGACATGCAGAGGCCTTTTACTTAGAATTATGAGGGTTGTTAAGCAGAATATGCGGCAATTATGTTAGGAATTCATGAGAAAATGAGCTTGCGTTGTTCAACATGATGAATCTCAGCTAACCCATTTTATGCGTTATTATGCGTTCAATTGTCTATTTTTGTGCTAATGCAAGAAGTGGACGCAAACGCGGAAACTGGACTACCGCATAGACAACCGCATGCGGAGAAACTCTCCATCGCAAAGGCGAATGTGTTCGATCAACTCATAGATGTTGCAGTAATCAGCCATATGCGTCCATCACATAGGAGTTGCGATCGTCAATCGATTGTGGTCATCGTGTAGAAGTTGCGGTATTAAGCGAATGCGGTCACTACACGATTGTGGCTACACAATGACGCATAATAGAGGGATCAACGCAAGATTGGTGGAATGAACGCATCAACGCATCTACCTCGAGAAAATCAAAGGATGATGTTGACATTTCACCTACCACGCGGTTGGCAGCAAAGGTTCAGAAAGGACTAAACGCTTCGAATGTCAGAATCAGAGCAGTCCATTAATGTTGTCGGTGATCCAAGCTCTATATAAAGAAGCCGATGAGCAGAATTGTAACAAGTCCGGGGATTACCCCTGCAACCCAAGGTTTTCCCTATGATTCAGAAAAATGCGTGAGAAGACGTTTGAGAGTTATGCTCATCTTTTAGACTCGTTTTGGGGATTTGCAGTGGAGATTGCATGTTACATTTTGAACAATGTTCCCTCAAAGAGTGTTTCTTAAACACCTTTTGAGCTATAAAGATGCCGTAAAGGTAGTTTACGCCATTTCAGAATTTGGAGATGTCCGGCCCATGTGCTTGTCGCTAACCCTAAAAAGATGGAACCACGTTGGAAAGTTTGCCTATTTGTAGGCTACCCCAAAGAAACAATGGGTGGATACTTCTATGATCCGAGTGAGAACAAGGTGTTTGTATCGACATATGCTATCTTCTTGGAAGAAGAACACATCAAGGATCATAAGCCACAAAGTAAGCTTGTTTTAAATGGAGGATGTTGACAAAGATGAGTAGCTTAAAGATATGAATTAGGAAATGGAGTCTATGTACTTCAATTCCGTCTGGGAACTTGTGGATCAACCTGATGGGGTCAAACCTATAGGGCGTAAGTGGATCTATAAGAGAAAACGAGGTGCAGATGGAAAAGTGCAGACCTTTAAGGCTAGACTCGTGGCAAAAGATTATACCCAGGTTGAGGGAGTGGACTATGAGGAAACTTTCTCACATGTTGTCATGTTGAAGTCTATTAGGATTCTCTTGTCCATAGCCACATTTTATGATTATGAGATACGACAAATGGACGTTAAGACTGCCTTTCTGAATGGTAATCTTGAGGAGATCATTTACATGGCTCAACCAGAGGGGTTCATAATTCCAGATCAAAAGCAAAAAGTTTGAAAGCTTAATAGGTCCATTTATGGGTTGAAACAAGTATCTAGATCGTGGAACATTAGATTTGATAGTGCGATCAAATCATTTGGATTTAATCAAAATGTTGATGAGACTTGTGTTTACATGAAAATCATCAACAACTCAGCAACTTTTCTGGTGCTATATGTGGATGATATCCCACTAATTGGGAATGATGTAGGTTTTTCGACTGACATTAAAACGTGGCTAGCCGCCCAATTCCAAATGAAAGATTTGGGAGAGGCGTAGTTTATTCTAGGGATCCAGATCATTCGGGATCGTAAGAACAATAAGTTGCCCTTATCTCAGGCATCGTACATTGACAAGATGTTGATCAGGTACTCGATGTAGAATTCCATTAGGGGTTTATTTGTTAGGGATGATGCCTTAAATTCTCAGGTCCTGTAGTTTGTAAACACAATTTTGTACGAATGGTTGCGATGTATAATATATGATATTTTCTTCACTATTTATCTTCGAACATTGGATGTTTTATTTTCTTTACAACAAACCAATAAACAAAAATCCCTAGTTGTCATTATTTAACTTAAGCATCTTTGTGGTGACATACAAGTGGATCATGTCTTAATTGATAACAAAAATGGTTTGTAGTATATAGATATAGGAGGGAAACCTTATCCTGGTAACGCTACGGATGGGGCCCACTTTGTAGAATAGTTACGATGCAGCCCGCATTGTAGAATAGTTACAAGTGTTGTAACTTACTACAGATGGTCTGATCCCAATCATTCATGTGGAGACATGCAAGCGGGGGCGTCCTATACAAAGAGTTTGTATAATACATGACCACGAAGTGTTAACGTCTCGTTATATAATGTCGTTCATAACAGAGACTTCATTTCACTAGGATGACCATAGGTAACATGACCTCAATCCTGAGTGAGTTGGGAACTCCTACTTTTAAGGGTGGCCCTTTGATTTGTATGGGTGCGAATGGCCAAGTCACTGACTCAAACCTATCACTTTGGTGATTCGTCTGATTTGGGAGCTGGGAACTCAACTACACAAGATGGAATTCACTCATTCCCCAAAGCAGGGGTAAATAGATAGATTGCTCCCTTAAGGGTTGATCCTGGAGCTTGAACGATATGGCGCCACACACCTTCTCATGGCCTGAGAGGTGTCCACACATAATTGGACTATGTTGTATTGTTCATTAGAGGGATTAGTGGTACTTAAGAAGTTAGACGTAACTACAGGGGTAATATGGTAAATTAGCCCAACTGTACTTATGAGCATATGTGAGGGGTTATTATACTGTTGATTGGTTATATCCAATGGACATAGAAATATATCTGTGGTAAGAAGAGTTTAGCTGTCTGTCTTTAGTGGAATGCCTGACAGTTAACGGATGGTAGATCTCATGGCTAAACAGTTTAGTCAGCTATTCACCTACTGTTGAAGCTTCGAGCTGTAGATCCATAAGGTTCCCTTGGTAGCTCAATGGATTCAAGATGAGAATCAGTTTTTGGGTCAGTTTGAAGTGTTCAAATTGACAAGAGGGAGTTCGATTATATATGATATAACTGAATTGGTTAATTATATATGATATGATTGACTTTATGTATGAGATACATTAATTGGAAGAAATTGGATATAAATATGATTTATATCTAGTGAAGGAGAAAACACTATAGTTTATATATGAGATTAAACTATAGGTTATGATTATATTTGTTATTTTATTTTGGCAATTATGGGATAATTGTGCACGCTGTTTTCTCCGTAACCGTGCGTTAGTGGGAAATTTCAATCGATTTTCGTAACTAAAGAATAAAATGAAAATTGTTTTCATTTTGCAAAGATCACAGTCATTTTGCAAAGATCACGAAGTGTATGTTGCCAATCGCTTAGTAAATTGAGAGACTATACGATAGCTCAAACTTACTACCCGATCGCTTACACATGCGTGCATCTTCTAAACGATCGCCTAAGTTTTACTAAACGATCGTCTAGTGCACGAGCATTTACTAAACGATCGTATAGACGATCATAGCCTTTTTCCTACATGATCGTGTACTTCATCTAACCGATCAAGCATTTTGTCAATACGATAGATGCAGCCTTCTCCCATTTGTTTCATCCTTGTATACGATCTTCATATCGTCCTCTCCTCTACCCAATCCCAACATAGCTCACTCTTTGGATTCTCACACCGAGAATACTAGGGTTCCAAGTGGTGGTGTCGTCCCCAATCTTCTTCTATTCGTGTGGAGGCCGTTCGTGGTAGACGACCGATGGTGGTGAACGATAGCTTGATGTTCCAATGAGAGTGAGATTTTCTATGAAGAAAGGTTCTTCGACTAGTTCCTACCTTAAAGATTGTTTCACCTTTTGTCAACTGTCTCTAGAAACTTGTTTCCTGTGAGATAGTATATACATGATTAGTGGCACCTGAATCAATTATCCAGATTTTATCATTTTCCACTGAACATGCTTCGATAACAAGTAAATCATATTTATCTTGTTGTTCGAATTCAACATTCTCATCTACATAATTCTTAATTTCAGATAAGTTGGGAGATAGAGATCAATCCTCTGTTAAAACTCTTTTGGTATAATCAACCACTAGTAATTTGTTTGTTGATGTGATTTTAATGTTATGTACATCGGAAGCGATTATTCTAAAATTTGACATTATGATAAAATTCAAACAAATTCTAATTAGAAAATTATAACTAAATCCAAAATTAAATTTTAGCAAAAAGTAATAATGTTCCCATAACCATTATTTATTTGCAACGATATTTTAGTGAGTTAGAATATGTGCTACCGAGGGGCAGTCAAATACTCCTTCACTAAAACAAAAAATTTTGACCGAACACTATCCCCGGAATAACTCTTATTCCTATAGTCGTTTAGTTATCGTTTTCGGCCAAGATCTTTACTAACAACTTAGTAATTCTTGTAAGTGTGACCCGCCATTTTCAAATCCTATAGGATGGTATGAATTTGCCTCCGAAATAGAAGACAACATCCAAGACGGAACTATAAGACCCTATTCATTTTACTGAAGCTTGTGTTGTTCCGAATCCTATATTACAACCCTCCGAGGGGATAGCCGTCGCTAGCAAAGGGCTACCTAAAGCAAACAAGCAGGCACAACATAGGAATCTCACAGTTCAGACTAATGGAGAAGACCGTAGGATATATTGACACATATCCTTCACCCACTTACTATGAACTACTTCCTCCGTTTACCTTGATATTGACTCATACAAAACACTCTCCGAAGGGAGGTCACTCCCAGGGTGACACGAAGCTTTATATGAATCTCACGATGTAAACTATGTGGAGACGTGGTAGTTGAAATCTATTATCGTATACTAGATTTATATTTGAACAATTTCCTCTTATTCACTGAAATCTAGATTTAGGCTAAAAAATACTTTCCGAAGGAAGGTCACTCCCAGGGTGACACGAAGTACCGCTTAAATCTAGATTGTGAACTCTTAGAGACGTGAGAGCTAAATATAACATATCATATATGTTACTAATCTCCCACTGAAGTTTTCTAATAACTCTATCATATAGAAGTTATTAAACTGCCAGTGAAGTGTTCTAATTGGGTATATTTATACTTAGATTCTTTTCGGCTAATAAAACAACCCTATGTCTATGTGGTTTATCCAAGTATAACTCTTATAATTGGATTTTAACCTACGATGTCTGGGTGATAAACCATTTTATTACCTCACATCACTCACGTATGTTCATAAAACTGGTTACCAACGCTCAATTATTTGGCATAATCCCCAGGTAGGAGGTGTAACGCAACCCGTCAACTTAAATACCCCTAGCCTTAGACAGGATTATATACCGGTTGAGTTTGTAACCTAGGTTTTATAATTTTTAACAATTAAAACAGGTGGTCAACCTACATGAGCATGCAGCTATGTTTATGGATTTTAAATGTCTAACCCAATTTTATAACAACTTATAAAACTTTAGACATGCTAAAATCTATAATATACATGAGGCATTCAAAATTTAATTTAACATTTATATTAAATACGAGAAACCCTAACATGCATACTATATATAATAACAATTATAACATACTTTTAATGCATGTAACATGCTTCCTATGGTGGGATTTTAAATCTAAATGGCATACTATATGCACATACAAGTTTTATTTAATTATAACTTACATCAAATGCATAAATAATTAAACACAGACTGATATGGTTCTAGTTTTTGCAAAAACAAGAAAACAAAACCTAATTATTACAAAACAATTTTCGAACCACTCCCGAACTGCTCGAACCACTCCAAAACGAACTCAAGTAGCTTGAACCGGACCCGAACCGTCTGAACCGAACTAGCCAAGTCTCAACCGGACCAGCCAAGAACCATTCGAAGTTGAATTGGACCAGACCACAAAAGAACCGGTCGAACCGGCATCCCTTGCACATGTTGAACATTTTGCTAAGTCTCATTGTTTAGCAATGACGACCATCGTCTCGCATTTTGCCAGATCGTTTAGTAAATCCTTGATTGTTTAACGTGCACAAAAGGTAAACGGTTGTTTAATGCCATCACATAACATTTAACGCATCGCCCAGCTGCCGCACAAAGGTATGCGATCACGTAGTGCTATCGCATAGCAACTCGTCACATCACCTAGCTCCGGCATAGAGGTAAACGATCACATAGTGCTATCGCATAACAACTCGATGCATCATTTAGCTCCCGATCAAAGATAAACAATCGTAGTAAGCGATCGCTTAGGGCTATTGTATAACTCTTCATCGAATCGCTTAGTTCTATCGTATAGAACCAAACGATCACTTAACACCATCGTCTTGCGCTCATGTCATCGTTTAGTATCCGTTGTAGCTAAACGATCGCTTAGCTCCATCATATAGAACATTATCGCTTTTTTTAGCATCGTAGGTAAGCGATTTGCTTAGTTCCATCGCATAGAAACTTCAACGTATTGCTTAGCACTTCGTCTACACAATCGCTTAGCTCCGCATCTAGACGATCGCTCAATGCTATCGCATAGTACTTCATCGCATCGCTTAGTGTGCATCGTTGCTAAACGATCGCATAGTACCATCGCATAGTAAATTCAAGGTATCGTTTAGTTCCCATGCCAAAGCTAAACGATCGCTTAATGCTATCGTATAGCAAATTGAACGCATCGTTTAGCTTCCGCAGGTACACGATCGTCTAGCGTTCAACATCACAATGACCAGTGCCCATTGCTATACAATCGTCTAGCTTTTATTCACATCGTGTAGCGTTTGGAGCTAGACGATCGTTTAGCAACTGGAACCTCAGCGACGATAAAAATAGAGGCTAATTTTCTGGAATTGGAACTCGGCCTCTTCGCTTGTTTCTTCGATTTACAGCTTAATTTTAACTCTAGTGACTCCAAATAAATTACAAACTCTTGGGAACACATTAAAGCCCATCAATCAAGAGCTAATTATAAATTTAAATGAGAAATTAAAGAGAATTAAACAGCCAAAACTCAAAAAACCATATCAGTGCATCAGTTTCATATTTCTCATACAAAACACCTACCAAACCAAAATTAAACTAAATTGAATGCTTATTTGATGCTCTTATACCAATTGTAGGATTGTATCAACAGCAGTGGAAGCACAAGGATCATCTAAGCACTCAAATTCACTAATTTTGGCATAATATAAAGCATGGTTCTGCAGAAAAAATGGGTTTCAAGACATATCTCTTGTAGAACTTCTTCAAAGCTCCTTCTCCAGTTGCAATCTTCTCCATATCTTGTTGTAGACCACCTCAAGATCTTTCCCACTAATCTATTGGTGCTCTAGATTGAGTTATGAGATTCAAAACAAGCTTGAAACAAGGGATGAAGGAGAAAAGCTCATTGTAGCAACCTTGTTGAAGAACCTTTCTTCAAACCAGTTTTTCTCTAAAAAACTCTATAGATTGCATCCCCGATTTTCACTCCAATCTCTTCATTATATTGAAAATCAACATGCAAAGAGAAGAGTTGTATAAGTTGCAGCTCATGCTAGGAGAAGACAAGGCTAAGATGTTGCTTCATGCGTGAGCTACTTCAAAGATGGATAATGGAAAAACTTCATTTTCCATTTAAGTGTGTTTTCTTTTCCAATTTTCCAATTTTCTCTAAAAATCAAAATTTGATTTTATAAATTCTATTTTGATTTTAAAAATGAAAAATTAATTAATTTCATAAATTAATTATTAAATAAAACTTAATTAATTTAATATCAAATATTAAGTTAATTTTAACACATATCCATCTTTATATATTTAAATCATATTTAAATATATAAATTCTCATATTCCGTTTAATTCTGAAATTAAATATGTAATTATATCTCATATAATTACTAATTCCCTTAATTCTAATTTGAACGTTTCAAATTAACTTATCACGCTATTCTAGAGCTAGTCCATTACGAGCTAGTAGAGGAACCTCGTAGACCTACAGATCATGGGCTCCAACGATCCAAGATTTAGACCAAATTAATGTCCATTTGTTAATTAATGGGTCATTCCACTAAAGTTCATATTTGCACTCCCCTTACTGTAGATATATTATGTCCACATGATTTAACCATAATCAGCAAGTCGACCCTTCATAGGTTGTTCGTAATAACGGCTGGGTCAAATATCTGTTTTACCCCCGAGATTACGTCTTATTTCTCAAGTCCCTACTGATCCTTTAATAAATATCTGGTTTGTGATACAATCACCTAACTAAACTCTTTCAGCCCAATGAGAGGGTGGGGCCCCTTGTTCAAGACCTGAATTCAATACTTGAGAGAACAACCTTTCTCCTATCCCTAAATCGAGTAGTCGTGAACTCCGTCTGGCACCCTATGTCCCCCTATCTATCCGGTCTTACCCCTGAAATGGGAGTCTTATTGAGATGGCGCTGTTGAGCCAACCCCCAACTATGAAAATCTAAGGGCAATCTTGAATAAACAGGAGTTCTTAGTTAGCTCAGGATTAAGATCAAGTTACCTAGGGAATCTAGGTGAAATAGTCAGTCTTAAACAGTAAACAACATTATAAATTAAGAGTGACTTATTTCTTGGTCCTGATCTTATGCAAACTCATTGCATAGGACGCCCCCACTCCTCATGTCATAACATGTACGAATGAGGATCACATCGCATGTAGCACTTTACAACTCTTTGTAACAACTACAGAGTAGGCCGCATCCAATGGTGTTACCAGAATAAGGTACCCACCTCATTCATATACCAAAGATCATTTTGACTATTTACTCGAACCCGATCCACTCTTATGTCTCCACATAAAGTTCAAGTACTCATACAATAGTCATGGGTCTTAGTTGATTGGATTTAAACTTTCATACAATTTATGAGATCAATAACAAGTATATTGATAATAGAAAATGTTTATCATTTTACAAACTGCAAGTTTTAGGATATAAAACCCAACAGATCACTGGATGGCGGTCAAAACGATTCTCAAGTATCTTTAGAGAACGGGGACTTGTTGGGATTGGTGTCCTAATTCTCCTGAAGTCTCGTAAATTGTAAAAATTTTACACATTATTTTTAATAAAATAAGAGTTATTTTATTTGCATTTACTCATATCCAATAAACAAAGATCCGTGGTTATTTTATGTAAACTTAAACATGTATATGAGATATACAAGTGGATCATGCCTTAAGTAATAACCTAAATGGTTTGTAGTATAAGGATAAAGGAGGGATACCTTATCATGGTGACATTACGGATACGGCCCGCTTTGTAGAGGTTTACAAGTGTTGTGAACTACTACAGATGGTCTGATCCTGACCATTCATGTGGAGACATACGAGTGGGGGTGTCCTATACAAAGAGTTTGTATAAGACTAGACCACGAAATGATTAGTCTCTTTATATAACACTGTTGATAATTGAGACTTACATCTCACTAAAACGACCATATGTGACATGACCTTAATCTTGAGTGTTTTGGGAATTTCTGCCTATGAGGGCGGTCCTTTGATTAGTATGAGTGAAAGTGGCTAGATTGCCAACTCAACAAGCCTACTTTTTTGGGGATTTGTCTAATTGGAATTCACTTACACAAGAGGAATTCACTCCTTCCCCAAAGTAGGGGTAAGTAGATTGATTGCTCCCTTAAGAGTTGATTCTGGGTCTTGATCATAGTGGCCACACCCTTTCTTTGGAAGAGCGGACCTAGTCATAGTAGGTCTATGACCTATTGTTCATTAGAGCAATCAGTGGTACCTAAGGAGTTAAATGTAACTACAAGGGCAAAATGGTAAATTGGCCCAACTGTACTTACGAGCGATCTTTGAAGGGTTATCGCAATGTTGATTGGTTGATATGGACACGGATTGCTCATAAGTACAGTTGAGGTAGTGAGAAGAGTGTAGTTGTCGGTCATTAGTGGAGTGCTCGACAATTAATGGATGGTGAATCCCATGACTAAAGAGTTTAGTCAGTTATTCACGTACCGTTAGAGCTTCAAGCTACAGGTCTATAAAGTCCCCTTGGTAGCTCAATGGATTCAAGTTGAGAATCAGACTTTGGGGTTGATTTGAAATGTTCAAATTAACAAAAGGAATTTCAATTATATATGATATAATTGGTATGATGTATGAAATACATCAAGTGAGAAATTAATGTAAATATGATTCACATTAAGAACCATTAAATAGAAAAAGAACTATGGTTTATATGTTTCTTGAGATGAAATATTAAACCTATAGGTTATAAATATAATAAGATAAGTTAGTTATTATATTTATTTATAATATATTAATTATATGATAATTAATTCTTTTTCTCTAATAACCAATTGAGTGGGAGGTTATTGGTGGTTTTATGGTAGCCTGAGATAAAAGGAAAATGGTTTTCCTCAAATTAGAAGTTGCCTCATTCGGAAAGAACAAACAGATAAGCTATCAAGTAAAAGAGTTTCACTAAGTGATAAGATTGAGAGACTAGATGATCAGCTAAGCAATCACTTGCCTTTGACTATACAATAGTCATTCAGCTGATCGTTGCTACACGATCGAGTGGCTAAGTCCGATAGGCTGCCATTTACTAAATGATCGAGCACATCATCTATACAATAGACAACTTCTTATCTCCCATTTGCTCGATCGTCTACTCGATTGTAGTCCTCCAGTCTCTTCCTTAAGCCAATATCATAAAGAGCCCACAACTTCTAGATTCTCACACCAAGAATACCAAGGTAACGATTATGGTGGTGTTCCCACTCAGTTCGTGGATCGATTTAGACTCGATTGGGTTCGAGGAGCTGTTGGCCGTTTGTTGTGTTCGTGTTCGTTGGCTGTACCGATCACTGTCTTCGAGTGTGTTGTTTTTGGACATTTGTAGATTGATCGAGGGATTCGTGAAGAATGGTTCTTCAAAGGTATGCATCCTCTATCTCTTGTATCATCGTATAGCATGCTGTAATTTCTTGTTGTGCATGACCTGTTAGTTTCCATTTTAAGATTGTAATTAATTGTGTTCAATTCGAATGGAATTTGGAACGATCTCTTCCACTACTCATGGGAATCCTCTTGACTGATTCCTTCAATTGGTATCAGAGCCAGGTTGTTCTGATATTCCAATACTATTTCTGTTTTGAAATTCTTTTATAGTCGTAGTGGGTTTTAAGTTTTCTTCATTGTTGGTGATGATAATTCGGGAACGCAATTTTGATACATGCCTTAAGTTATGTGTTTGTTCTCATGCGTTGATGGTCATGCGTTAGAATGGAAAGTATGCGTTAATCTCGTATGCAATGACCATGCGTTCCTATCAACAGTTTTCTTGCACTCTCGCCAAGCATAACGAGATCGCAAGTTTCTCGGGTGATCCGAGATCGAACTCAGGGACTTGTAGCTAAATGCCATGAAGTAATGTGTTTGCAGCGAAGAATAAAAGAATGTTGAGGATTATTAGCTATGCAGTATTCCTATTCCTAACTAACAAATTAAGTAGTGGAAGTATGACTGTGAGAGATAAGAGACACGACAACTGTTAACGCGTAGTAAAATGTATGGGAAAATAGATAAAATGGTGAGGATGTCTTCATTGCAACACTAAGCATGACCGAAGATGGAGATGGAATTGAAGGAAAATATAGAAATGCATTAATCACAAAATATATTAATCTCTTAAGCCATAATGTAATACAATACAAAGATAGAAGAGAAATGGAGGGCTAGATGGAAGCAATGTCTTGCTTCAATCAGATGCGTGTCAAGGCTGCCAGTGGTGCCATGGATGGACAGTGGAGTAGACTCTCTCGAGCTCTAACTCCGGCGAAGGCTCCGGTTGTCACTCGGAATGGTTGAGGGGATGAAGAACTCTCAAGACTACCTTCATGCTTTGGTATGGATCACAAGGATCTGCCCTCAGGCAAAAAACCTTGGATGATCTAAAATTGTGCTCTAAGGCTTCTATTTATAGAGCTTGATCGCCAACGGCATTTATGGACCTACTTTGAATCTAACACTCCTGGCACAATGGTCCTTTTCTGAATCTCTGCTACTAACAGCGTGGTAGGTGAAATGTCAACATCACCTTTTTTACGCTCCCGAGGTATGCGTTCATGCTTGGTTTACGAAGTGTCAACGCATTCCACCACCCTTGCATTCATCCCTCTATTATGGTTATTACTCTATTGTCGCAATCTCCCTGCGATGACCGCATTCGCTTGGTCGCCCCAACACCCATGCGATGGACGCATGCGATCCTCTTCTCGATAACCTCACTTCCGCGAATGCGATCGATTTCTGCGTTTGCTACAAAAATAAACAGTTGAATGCATAATAACACATAAAAGTGGGTTAGCCGAGATTCATAATGCCGATCGACATAAGCTCTTTTTCTCATGAATCCTTAGTACAATCACCGCATATTCTACTTAACAACCCTCATAATTCTAAAAGGCTTATAATAACGTAAATTCTGCCCGTCATCACACCCCCAAACTTAGAATCATGCTTGTCCACAAGCATGCTTTATACTTAGGAAATTCATAATTCGCCCTCTGGCTTTCCTTTGCGATGATCAGCCTCTCAGAATATAATTTACTCATCCCTCTGACCTTGGCAGCAACGCTCTCCCCAACTTTCGGCTACTTCTTCAAAGAGATCTTTTCTGAGCTTAAATCCGGTAAGCCTCTGCTAAAAAACTTTTTACTCATTCCTCGCAACCTTGCGTTTAGCTTTTAACAATTCGTCCATTGAGATAATTCAAAGCTTTGCGATTTAATTATTAGAATGCGGCGTTGAACCTGGTTATGCTCTTTGTTTTGGCTTGCCCCCACGTGTGTCATGCGGACAGCCAAATTTGGTTGCATGCCATATTCAACTCAACTTGTTTTGGCTTGATTTTGCGCCAGACAGAGGAGTTGATCTTGGCCACTTACTTTCGTTTTGGGTTATGCACGTGTGTCATGCGAAGTATCCAACTATGGGTAATTACCTTTCACAACTTAACTATTATCAGCATGGGTTTCCTTATTACACTGACAGTGGAGTTTTTATTCCCGAACTTTTTTTTAAAAGCATCGCAATGTAGTGAATACATTTCTTCAGGACCGCTGCCACCCCCAAACATAGAGATTGACAGCGCTCTCACCACAAAGCTAAAGATAAACTCAACAGGAATGCGGTAACAAATGTTTGAGCAAAGGTTTACACATAATAAAACTTCGATTGTCAAATTTTGAAGAAGCTATTAAAAGTGAGGTGAGCTTTGTGATACTTAGTTAGCGTATGTAGTGAATTATACGTACCATCATAGATGCATCGAAAAGGTAGGCGATCGGACAAAAGAGAAATTCAAAAGGATAATGCGTGGAAGATAACAAGAAAAGAACCTTTGAGACGAATAACACTTGCGATAATGCTTCAGAATTCATGCAGTAGAAGCCATGCGTTGAATGATGGAGAGGATTCTTCCGTTGTAACTGCGCACTGAGGAGAATTATTGTTGAACCTACAAGGAGAAAATGCACCGCATCCAAGAAATCAGCCGCATATCCAAAATAACAATAAAAATAAACTAAACTAGAAAAGTAAGGTAAAGATAGAGTAGAAGACGTCCCTGGAGAAATTGAAGTGAGGTACCGCAAGGAGTCCTCCATGTAGGAGATTGTTCTAACCTGCTTAAGTCAAGGGGCTCGCCCTGACCATTGGAACTTCCGACAATTGTTGGGCGCATGTTGGCCACCACGCACTTAGAACTACCTTTAGCTCATGCAACCGATTGCCCTTCTATCCTGGGGTCAATACTAGCTTTTGGCGCATCGTCTACACTTCAAATATTGTTTGCAACTTGGTCGCACAAGCTACAATACTCCCAGGGTAAAAGGTTGCCTATGGAAACACAAAACTCAACAAACTATTAGCTGCCAAGTCCCCAGTAACGGCGCCAAAAACTTGGAGATGATAATTCAGGAACACAATTATGATGCATGCCTTAGGTTATGCGTTTGTTCTCATGCGTCGGTGGTCATGCATTGGAATGAAAAGTATGTGTTAATCTCATATGCAATGACCATGCATTCCTATCACAAGTTTTCTTGTGCTCTCGCCAAGTATAACGAGATTGAAAGTTTCTCGGGTGATCCAAGGTCGAACTTAGGGACTTGTAGCTAAATTTCATGAAGTAATGTGTTTGTGGCGAAGAATAAAAGAATGTTGAGGATTATTGGCTATGCTCTACTCCTACTCCTAACTAACAGATTAAGCAATGGAAGTATAACTGTGAGAGATAAGATACATGGCAACTGTTAACGCGTGGTAAAATGAATGGAAAAATAGATAAAAGGGTGAGGATGTCTTCACCGCAACACTAAACTTGACCGCAAGGGTAACCTAAGCCAATGCATGCTATGCGATCATGCTATACAAACTTGACGTAGACGCATGCGATGTATATGCGATTGTGTCGAGAGGCCTTATTTCTAAGTCTCTATTCCCTCTCATATCTCTCACACATAGGTAAGATGACTGCATACCACCATATCCTACTTAAAGGGTGCATACGCTATGTATTAGCAGACGGAGCTTATTCCTAAGTCCCCATTCTTGCTTATGTGATCCAATCTGCTCTTCCGAGTGTAGATTTGGATTTTAGACTACTCTCCCAAGTATGCCTAAATGATGAATGATGCGCTCATAAGACAAGGTAATCACATAAAACATGGTTGATGTAAGATTATTCCTATCTTTAGCGAACACTTGCTTACATTGCTTAATGCGATCAACTACTTACCCTTCCGGGCAGTTGGTTGCTACTGACTCTACTCATAGACAAGCATTGCATCCGCTTAGATACAAGCGTTGCTACAACTTCACACTAAGCAAATAGGATTTTCTCAAAATACTCGCGCAACGTACACCTCTCGGTGGTTTGCTACATGCTTCATATGTCTATGTCGCATGATTAAGTATGCGATACTCTAGCAATCTTACTTAGTAATACAATGAAAGTGAAGGATGCTAAGTAAACGAAAATGGAGATGGAATAGAAGGAAAATATAGAAATTCATTGATCACAAAATGTATTAATATCTTAAGCCACAATGTAATACAATACAAAGATAGAAGAGAAATGGAGGGTCAGATGGAAGCAATGTCTTGCTTCCATCAGATGTGTGTCAAGGCTGCCAGTGGTGCCATGGATGGGTGGTGGAGTAGACTCTCTCGAGCTTTAACTCCGACAAAGGCTCCGGTCGTCACTCGGAATGGTTGAGGGGATAAACAACTCTCAAGACTATCTTCATGCTTTGATCTGGATCACAAGGATCTGCCCTCAGGCAGAAAACCTTGGATGATCTGAAATTGTGCTCTAAGGCTTCTATTTATAGAGCTTGATCGCCGACAGCATTTATGGACCTACTCTGAATCTGACACTCGTGACGTGATGGTCCTTTTCTGAATCTGCGTGGTAGGTGAAATGTCAACATCACCTTTTTGACACTCATGAGGTATGCGTTCATGCTTGGTTTCCGAAGTGTCAACGCATTCCACCACCCTTGCATCCATCCCTCTATTATGGTTATTACTCTGTAGCCGCAATCTCCCTGCGATGATCGCATTTGCTTGGTCGCCTCAACACCCATGCGATGGACGCATGCGATCACCACATGCGATCGTCTTCTCGATAACCTCGCTTCCGCGCATCCGATCGATTTTCGCGTTTGCTACAAAATAAAAAGTTGAACACATAATAACGCATAAAAGTGGGTTAGCCGAGATTCGTAATGCCGATCGACGCAAGCTTGTTTTCTCATGAATCCTTAGTATAATCGCCGCATATTTTACTTAACAGCCCTCATAATTCTAAATAAAAGGCTTATAATAACGTACATTTCTGCCCGTCATCAATTGTGTTTAAGGTTCAAATGCATTTACAGATTTGTTGATGAATGTTTACGTGATGGTTGCCTCTATTTAAAGATTTATTTACTATTACAAAGTGTTAATTTGTAAGGGCCCCTACGTTTTTTTGGCATAATTAACAAGCAATCGAGTATGTAATTCAAAGTGTTTGAAGTTGGTTGAGTCGTTCATGATGAATTTTTGAAACATAGAGATGCAATTCTCAGTGAGGAAGAAAACCAAATGGTTGGTCGTATTGTGTAGCCTAAGGTAAACGATCGTTGGGATTTGGCTAAATGATTGTGTAGATCATTTGACGCTTGCTCAACGATCGTTTAGATGATAATGCTTCATCGCATCGTTGTCATTTCATTGATCGCTTAAGGTTTGCGTTGCACCATGCGTGCTACACGATCACATGCCTTCATGCTTCATCGCATAGTCAAAGGTACACGATCGTTGCTAAATGATCGTTTATGCTCACACAGCATTGGTAAACGATTGAGTAAAGAGTTTACTCTATTGTGTAGGCAATCACATGGAGTTGGTACACGATCAAGGAGACATGTTTCTTCGCTCAAACGGTTTAAGACCCGATTCGTTTGTTTGAATTGGAGACTCATTATGCTTTGTAATAGTTAGCTTTGAATCGATTTAATAGGATTAAATTGATTTCCATAAAAGATTAAATTTATATTAAATCTATCTATAAGGGACCTTTTGTCTAAGGCGGGTTCTGTCTAGGCTGGGGTACTTAAGCTAACGAAAACGAAACACCCCTACTTGGGAACCTACCTGGAAAAATGAATTAGATAGATATTCTACAAGCATGCGACAATTGATCAAAGACTTCGTTAAAGAGTTTAATGAATGATGATCAAAAGTTGTGTAACTTTCCAAAGTAAAAGTTACTTTTGGGAAAACCTAAAAAATCACTTAGTTAAAATTCTTAGTCGTGTTTTTTCGAAGTAAACTAAACCCTAGGTTATAAAATAATCATTGGGAGGAAAAGATATATATGATATGTGATAATGGGCAAAAATGCACGTTATTACAACGCAAAGATATAAATAATGTAGGATTGCGACAGTAAAAATATGTAAAATCGTGTCCAAAAGCATTAAGTTGAGAACATTGCGATCGCATGCGCCAATTGCGTTAAAGCAGCTAATTTACGTATTTTGTGCAGGAAAATGCATTAGCACAAGGCAAAATTGCGACCCAAGGACTTCAGCATCCGACCGCATTAGAAGATTGCGACCGCAAAGCTATGCGATCGTATGTGATCGCGAAGATCTGCTCAAGAAGGTGGCCGCATCAAGGTGAAAGCTTAATAAATCATGATTGGACAAAGCTGATGACGGTTGAATCCGAATTTAGTTGACAAGCTGTTAACAACACACTGTAGCAAGAACACTCAACTTTTCGGTGACAATTAATCGGCGCATCAGATAGAGATTTAATGACATCCCATCAGTGTAATCATTTGAGAGAAAAGCTTCTTCACCTTTATCTTTATAAATACTGAAGGCCACCATCGATAAAGGAGCTTAGCCATATAGAGAGTTCGCCATATAGAAGATAGTTAGCCATTGTTCATAGTTTTCTTACACTTAGAAGGCGGACGCGAGTGAAGAATTGAAGACGCCGAGAGATCACTCCTGGGAAGCTCGAAAGACTGCTAGGAGGCGCTACAAACGGAGAGAGGACCGACTCTTGCGGAAGCAAGAACATTCTTTTGGGCAGAGTAGAGGAAAACACAGTGTAAAGGCCTTGGGAAGCAAGATATTGCTTCCAGGCTCACTATCCCTACTTTCTATTGTCATTCTATATTTTGGTTCTATTTATAAAATGAAATTTGCATCTCTACATCTGTTCACTCTCTTTACATTACGCGTGAGTAACTAAACTTCTGAATGGGTTGAGAAGCACTTATTTAACATGACCTGAGATCATCACTTTATGCGATCATCTTGTATTATATATGCATCATTCGTCCTTTAGAGATGCTCGGGAGGGTGGTCTAAGGATAGAATCTAGGCTTGGAAAAGTTAGATTAGAATCTAGACTCGAGAGAGTCAGATTAGAACCACATAGACAAGAATAGAGACTTAGAAATAAGTCCTATCGACATCATCGTATATATCGCATGCGTCCTAGAAATAAGAACTATGGCATTTGCATTGGAAGATAATTTACTGTTTTATGTGTGTAGCATGATCGCATAACGTGAACGCAATCTTAGGAAGTATTAGCTAAATCCATTCTCAACCCGTTCCCCGCATACTCATCGTTACTTTTCTCATCTCGTTCGCCGCATACTCATTCTTACTTTCGTTGTTATTAACTCTTCTCTCAATTCCGCCACATAGAATTTACACTTTAAACAAACATACCAACCAACTCATTGTTTTATTATTCACCACAAAGGAATCATAAATCACCATCGCATATTGTCTCCGTAGTCCCTATGTTCGACCCTGAGCTTACCAAGCAACCTAGTAGGATTTATACTTGGATCTTGCTAGGAAAACTTGCATGTACAACGCATACACCACCATCGCAATATACACCATTATTTCATCATATTCATGAACGCATCAATATGTCAATGATTCCACTCATGTTTCTCCCTGAATGTTCACACCGTGAGGTTTATGCTTGGCCTCGTGGTGCCCTGGGATCATCCCTCTTAAGATGGTGTTTGCATGAGTCAATATCAAGATGGACAGAGAAAGTGTTTATAATAAGTGAGTGCAGGGTGTGTGACAATACGTCCTACTGTCTCCTTCATTGGTTCACACCGTGAGATCTTCTTGCACTCCCTCGTGGTGTCGTGGGAGTGTCACTTTAGTTTTTCCCTCAATCGGATTTTTTTCCTTCGGATTGGCTGCTTGGGGCAGAACTCTAAGACCTAAATGAAGGGTCACACTTACGGAAAATTGTTAAGTAAGTTAATGATTTCTTGACCAAATCAATGATGGCTAGTCGTTATAAGAGCGAGAGGTCTTATGGTATTAATGGCTGGTTGAGAATGTCTAAATTAATAGGAGGCATAAATTGACTACCCTTCGGTGGCTTTTGTCCGAAACCTTTGAAGCGTCATTGCGAAACTAGATGTCACACGGGGTTCATTTAAGTTTTGCTAAACCATATTGGATGTTGTTTTTCAATGAGTATTTGCTAAAATCTAATGTAGATCAATGTGTTTCTTTTTCAGCGACATGAATGATTTTCCATTAGTTTCCTCTTTTACTTTGATCGATTACATACATTGGAAAAAGCCCGTTAAAAAATATTTCTTTGTAAACGACCTCGAGTTTGTCATGGTTGAGGAGTGTCCTCAAGTCCCGACCTTTGATGCACCGCGAAATGTTCATAATGCATATGAGATGTGGATGAAGACTAACTTGTTGACTCGACTTCACATTTTGGCTAGCATACTTGATGCTTTGGCCAAAAGAGTTGAGAACATGGTCATTGCACGTGTAATCATGGACTCGTTACAAGAATTATTTGAAGGTTAGTTCTCACTTTTGAGCACAAAGGGATGGATGATAAAGAAACCAGTAGTGTCAGTTCCCAAGATAACCTCCAGTTAGAGAAAGCACGTGTTGCTGACTCTAGAAAGGTTCATCGATGAGAATTGTTCTCTGAAATGAAACTTGGAGCTTATTTAGGTTCTGATACTGATCCAAAAGAGGAAGAAGTCTAAAGATATTAAATTCAAAGTGTTTGAAGTTGGTTGAGTCGTTCGTGATGAAGTTTTGAAGCATGGAGATGCAATTCTCAGCGAGGAAGAAGACCAAAGGGTTGGTCGTATCGTGTAGCCTAAGGTAAATGATCGTTGGGATTTGGCTAAACGATCGTGTGGAAAAGTTCTGCGCGATCGTGGAGTATTTACAAAATGATCGTTTAACTAATGCTAAACGATGGAGTAAAGAGTTTACTCTATTGCGTAGCGTTGGTTGCTCGATCGTGTGGACGCTGGAGGTAAACGATCACGTAGAGCATTTGATGCTCATCGTTTAATAAAATGCGCGCACACTAAACGATCGTGTAGTCATCATGCCTCATCGCATAGTCACTGACTACACGATCACCCAATATGCGATACCTTGACGCTTGCTCAGCGATCGTTTAGACGATCATGCTTCACCACATCGTTGTCGTTTAGTTGATCGCTTAAGGCTTGTGTTGCACGATCGCGTGCCTTCATGCTTCATCACATAGTCAAAGGTACACGGTCGTTGCTAAACGATCGTTTATTCTCGCACAGCATTGGTAAATGATTGAGTAAAGAGTTTACTCTATCGTGTAGGCGATCACACGGAGTTGGTACACGATCAAGGAGCGCATTTTTTCTCCCGGACGGTTCAAGACCTGGTTCACTTGTTTGAACCAGAGACTCATTGTGCTATGTAATAGTTAGCTTTGGTTTTTAAGGATTTTGAGGCTAATTATCCCGGTTCATCAACTTTTATTTAATGTACTTTAGATGTATGTTAGTTTATATGCCATATTGTATGACATATAGATTTAAAACCCACCTTAGGTTATGCATTTGATTCATGCATCATATATTATAAGTGTTATAATATAGCAAAAGGCATGATGAAATTATGTGAGAGCATGTGCATGAATCATGAAATATAAGAGTTATATTTATGCATCATTAAGCATATTCATGCATCATCTTTATATTATAAGAGTTATACTATAAGGGTGTATGGAAACATGTATGCTTGGTTCGTTGCTTTGTTATATAAGTATTATATAAAAGTAGCAATGAATGAACAATGCATGGAGCATGACACTTAGGCTTGTTTATGAATGTTATGAATGCCTTGTATATGTAGCTTTGCATTATGTTGGTTTTAGTTGTTTCCTATTATAAGCATTATAATGGAAATTAGAACTAAAATCGATAAGAAAGAGTTGCATGTGAACTTAGGTGAACTCATATTTTAAAAGGGTTTTAAAATTGGATTGAGATAGACCTAAGTTTAAGGTTCTAATGAGATTAGATACCTAAGTTTAATATTATGAATCAGTTTAATAGGATTAAATTGATTTCCATAAAAGATTAAATTTGTATCAAATCTATCTATAAGTGACCTTTTGTCTAAGGCAGGTTCTATCTAGGCTGGGGTACTTAAGCTAACGAAAATGGAACACCCCTACCTGGGAACCTACCTGGAAAGAGGCATCCATTATGGAAGTAGGGATGCATCGCGGACTCCACTATGGAAGCCGAATACGTAGTCGCTTTTGAAGCTATTAAAGAGGTTGTTTGGCTTAGGAAGTTCCTTACAGATTTGGAAGTTATTCCAAATATGTCTTTACTGATCACACTCTATTGTGATAACAACGGGGCTGTGAAAAATTCTAAGGAACCTCGGAGTCACCGAAGAGGCAAGCATATTGAATGGAAGTATCATTTAATCAAGGAGATTGTGAATCATAGTGAGGTGATAGTCACGAATATCGTGTCGGAGCACAACATTGCTGATACGTTTACAAAGGCTCTCACGACTAAAGTGTTTGAGGGTCATCTGGAGAGTCTGAGTCTGCAAGGCATACGGCACCTTGTCTAAGGCAAGTGGGATATGATACTGGGGTATAGAGTATGTCCTAGTTTATTGTATATTGTATTTTTTTTTTTATGTATTGTACATGAGTCTCCTAAGGCATTAAGACAAGTGGGAGATTGTTGGGATTGGTGTCCTAATTCTCCCGGTGGTCTCATAGTTTGTAAACTTTTTGTAAACACGTTGTTATTAATAAAATAAATTTTATTTTAAATGCATTTACTCAAATCCAATAAACTAATATCCTTAATTATTTCATATAACTTAAGCATGTATATGAGGCATACAAGTAGATCATGTCTTAAGTAATAACCTAAATGGCCTGTAGTAGATGGATAAAGAAGGGATATCTTATCCTGGTGACATTACAGATACAACTCGCTTTGTAAATCTTACAAGTGTTGTAAAGTGCTACTACAAATGGTCTAATCCTGACTATTCCAATGGAGACATGCGAGCGGGGTATCCTATACAAAGAGTTTGTATAAGGCCGAACCACAAAATGATTAGTCTCTTTATATAACGCCGTAGATAATTGAGACTTACATTTCACTAAAATGACCATAGGTGACATGACTTTAATCCTGAGTGAGTTGGGAACTCTTGCCTATGAGGGCGATCCTTTGATTAGTATGGATGAAATGGCTAGATTGCCAACTCAACAAGCCTACCTTTTTTGGGATTCGTTTGATTAGCGAGCTTGGAACTCAACTACACAAGAAAGAATTCACTCCTTCCCCAAAGTAGGGGTAAGTAGATAAGTTGCTCCCTTAAGGGCTGATTCTGGGTGTTGAACGTAGTAGCCACACCCTCTCTTTGGAAAAGAGGACGCAGTTATAGTAGGACTATGACTTATTATTCATTAGAGGAATCAGTCGTACTTAAGGAGTTAGATGTAACTATAGGAGAAAAATGGTAAATTGGCCCAACTGTACTTACGAGCGATTTGTGAAGGGTCATCGCAGTGTTCATTGGTCATATGGACACAGAAATATATCTGTAGTGGGAAGAGTGCAGCTGTCGGTCTTTAGTAGAGTGATCAACATTTAACGGATGGTGGATCTCGTGATTAAAGAGTTTAATCAGTTATGCACGTACCGTTGGAGCTTCAAGCTACATGTTCATAAGGTCCCCTTGGTAGCTCAGTGGATTCAAGATGAGAATCAGTTTTTGGGTTAGTTTAAAGTGTTCAAATTAACAAGAGGAAATTTGATTATATATGATATAATTAAATTGGTTCAATTATATGCGATATAATTGATTTGATGTATTAGATACATTAATTGGAGGAATTTATATAAATATGATTTATATTAAATAAGGAGAAAAGAACTATGGTTATGATGTGATATTAAAACTATAGGTTATAAATATAATATAATAAGTTAGTTATTATATTTATTTATAATAAAAACGATTATGAGATAATTGTTTTGGTGGTTATACTTTTCTCCATTAACCGTACAAGTGGGAGGTTAATTTCTGTTTTTAATAACTGAAGAATAAAATGAAAAGAGTTTTCATTTTATAGACAGTTGCTTCATTTAGTGAATTGCTAATTGTTTGCTCACGAGAGACTATATGATAGATAGCCCTCACGAGAGACTAAACGATAGAGCAAGAGACTAAACGATCAAGTGAGATTTGCTAAACGATCGGCTCTAAACGATTGAGTGAGAGATTACTAAACTAGATGATTTCTCACAAGAGCGATATATTACTAGACGATTGGCTAGATGATTCTCATGACAACGAGAGATTACTAAACGATCAAGTACTCTCTATCTATACGATAGACAAAACCTTTTTTTCCATTTACTTGTTCGTGTAGTTCGATCGTTTTCTTCCTCCTTCCCTCTATCAAATTCAAAAAGAGCCCATACCTCCTGGATTCTCACTCCAAGAATACCAAGGTTGCCGAGTGGTAGTGTCAAGGGTTATTTTTTGTGGATCAGACAGATCATGATTGTGACGAGAGCGTGAGATTATTGTTTGATTGCTCATGAGAGCGAGAGATTGCTATTCGATTACTCACGAGAGCAAGAGATTCCTGTTCGATTGCTCACGAGAGCGAGAGGTTATTGTATAATTGCTCACGAGAGTGAGAGATTTACAGAAGAAGAGTTCTTTAAAAGTATGTCTCTCAATTCCTTTTGTTTTAGTAAGAAAACATGCTGTAATTTTTTCTATAATGCATAACTGTTCTTGTATGTTTGTGAATACATTTATTCTTTCACAATAGGCTTGGAAAGATCTTTCTTCTGCTCACTGGTTCTCTTGAATAAGAGTTCCTTCACATCTAACTCCTTAAGTACCATTGATTCCTCTAATGAACAATACATCATAGTCTTACTATGAGTAAACACTTCTCGAGCAATGAGAAGGTGTGGCGCCACATTATTCTAGCTCTGGAATTAGCCCTTAAGGGAGCAATCTATCTACTTACCCCTGCTTTGGGGTGGAGTGAATTCCGTTTTGTGTTGCTGAGTTCCCAACTCCCCAATCAGACGAATCTCCAAAGTGGTAGGTTTGAGTTGGCGATCTGGCCATTCGAACCCATGCAAATCAAAGTACTACCCTCACAGGTAGGGGTTCCCAACTCACTTAGAATTAATATCGTGTTACATATGGTCATCCTAGTGAAATGAAAGTCTCTGTCATGAACGACGTTATATAATGAGACTAAACATTTCATGTTCTGGTTTGATACAAACTCCTTTGTATATGATACTTCTGTTCGCATTTCTCCATATGAATGATCAGGATCAAACCATCTGTAGTACTTTACAACACTTGTAACATCTCCAAAGCGTGTTGTATCTGTAGTGTCACCAAGATAAGGTTTCCCTTCTTTATCCATATACTACAGACCATTTAGTTTATCACTTGAGGCATCATCTACTTGTATGTCTCCACATATATGCTTAAGTTACAACGATAACCATGGATCTTAGTTTATTAGTTTGTGGTTAATGCAACTAAAATATCTCATATTTCATACACAATAGTGAAGAAAATATCTCATATTATTACATCACCAATGTTTGTTCATACACGTATTCACAAACTAAAAGACCCTACGAGATTTAGGGCATCAACCCCAACAGAAACTCGATGGCCTTAACTCGATTACTCGATGATATTTACTCGATGCTTTATGGTAATTACTCGATGGTACGTGATGCTCTATTATACTCGATAGTATTCTGGTAAATATTCAATGCTTGATTACTCAATGGCATTCTGGGTATTTACTCGATGCATTATTCGATGGCCTTTACTCGATGGAATTTCGATAATTACTTGATTCTCTTCGATTTGTTGATTGTCTTGGTCATTTTTTATTCTTTTGGCACAATTTTCCCTTAATGACTCCAAAACGCCTCGGGGACCATTTACCTACAAAATTAGCAATTAAGCAAATAATCAACACTATTTTGAGGGAATTAACATAGAAAATATACATCCTTTAAAGACCTAACAATGACCCAATCACTAAACCAGATCCCTCTCAGGCTAATGAGAGGGTGGGGTCCCTTGTTCAAGACCTGGATTCAATACTTAATAGAACAATGTTTCTTCTATCCATAAAGCGGGTAAGCGTGAATTTCATCTTGCACTGTGTGTCCCCAGCTATCTACTCGGTCTTACCACTGAAATGGGAGGCTTATCGAGCTGGCACTGTTGAGTCAACCCTCACTTATGCAAATCTAAGGATAATCGCAAATAAACAGGAGTTCATAGTTAGCTCAAAATTAGGATCAAGTTACCTAGGTCATCTATGCAAAATAGTCAGTCTTAAACAGCAAACAACGTTGTAAAGTAAGAGTGACTTATTTCTTAGTCCGATCTTATGCAAACTCATTGCATAGAATGCCTCCACTCCTCATGTCAAAACATGAACGAATTAGGATCACTTTGTTTGTAGCACATTACAATAAATTGTAATAACTAAAGAGTGGGCCGTATCCGATAGTGTTACCAGAATAAGGCATCCAACCTTATTCGTATACTATAGACCATTTTGGCTATTTACTCGAACTTGATCCATCTTTATGTCTCTACATAAAGTTCAAGTATTCATATAATAACCATGGATCTTAGTTTATTGGATTTAGTCTTTATGAGTGCAATTTACAAATTCAATAACAACTTTATTAAATAAATGTTGAATAACATTTTTATTGATAATAGAAAATGTTTAACTTTACAAACTGCGAGTTTTAGGACATACAACCCAACAAGAAGGGATCTAGATTCCAGTAAGAAGAAAGGTAAAAATCTGGTTATTTAGGAAACAACTTCAGAAAGTGAATCAAATACCCTACAGATGGGAACAAATCCTCAGCTAGAGGAATGAGTATTTGATAGGATTGCCTAGAGGCTGGCGGCAAGTGTAAGGTCTGTGGAGGCAAACCCAGAAAAGAAGTATCGCATTAAAAGGCTTAAAGCCTTATGTGTTATGACATTCGAAGGGGCCACGGATCCAGCAGATGCTAAGATCTGGCTAGACATGATTGAGAAATGCTTTAATGTGATGAGATGCCTTGAAGACCATAAGGTCTTTTTGGCGGTGTTCTTACTACAGAAAAGAGTTGAGAAATGGTGGAAGATAAATGACGCTAGAAGGAACCGATAAGAGGTGACCTGGTTGGAGTTTAGGAAAGTGTTTGAGGATAAATATTATCCTAGCTCCTTCAGAGAAGCTAAGAGAGATGAGTTCTTCAGATTGGTTCAAGGATCGATAAAGGTCACCGAATATGAGCAGAAATTCACAGAGTTGTCTCAGTATGCTCTTCCAATAATTATTGAATAGATAGATAGATGCAGAAGATTTGAGAATGACTTAAGGAAGGAAATTCGTACTCCAGTCACTTCTACAGCTAACTGGATGGATTTCACTCAGCTAGTGAAGGCAGCCATTAGAGTTAAGAGGAGCATAGCTGACGTTGATCAAGGGCAAAGAGGAAAAGAAGAACAATAAAGGGATCCAACAGAGTCGAAAGGTAAGAGTTTTATGCCTCCATTCTCTAGACAGTCAACTAAGAAGAGAAATGAAACTATGAGCTAGCAGAGTGTGAGTAGGAAGAGATCAAGACTTGCAGCTGGTTTAATTAGTAGATCAGGGTTTGGACGTGCTAGCGAGTTTGTAGCTAGTACAGTTGAGAACCCTTATGTGCAGACTGTGGTAAACGCCACTCAGGGACGTGTTATAGTGGCAAGAACATCTGTTTCCAATGTAGACAGATATGGCACTTTAAGAGAAATTGTCCACAGTTAGTTCGTTAAGCTTAAGTAAAGCAGAGGACACTTTCTCAAACAATAGATCAGCAGAAGGCAACTAGGATCAGAGGTGAAGGTTCCAATGGAGCTAAACAGAAAAAGGTAGCAGGACAGCCCCAACAACAGGGTAGAGTATATGCAGTGACTTACGAGGAAGTGAAGGAGGCGCTAGATGTTAAGTCTGGTAAAGAAACCTTATGTAACCAGTCTGCTTATTTGTTATTAGATCCTGGTGTTATGCATTCATTTGTATCGAGCATGTTTTCGTTACATATAGATAGATTACTTGAAAGCATTCTTGAGGATTTGTTTATTTCTACTCCTGTTGAAGATGTTCTAATAGTGCATGAGTACTATAGGAACTGTGAGTTAATCATTAGGGAGCAGAGCTTATGGGTTGATCTGATTCCATTAGAGTTACTTGAGTTTGATGTTATTTTAGGCATGGATTTCCTAAGTAAGTATCACGCCTCTGTAGAATGTTTTAAGAGAGAAGTAGTATTTAAGCCAGGAGAGCAAGAGTTAGTGTTTGTGAGAAGTAAACGACTTTTCCCTGGTAGTTTGATATCAATAGTGAAAGTTAGAAAGCATTTGAGTAAAGGATGTATTGCCTATTTGGCACATGTGACTGTTTCACAAGATAATAGGATAAAGTCTAAAGATGTGCCAGTAGTGTAGGAGTTCATTGATCTGAAGAGTTGTTAGGATTGCCACCTGACAGGGAAGTCGAATTTACCATCGACCTGATTCCAGGTACAACACCTATTTCAAAGGCACCATACAGGATGGCACCAGCCGAGTTGAAGGAGCTGGAGGTGCAATTATAGGAACTAGTTAATAAGAGGTATGATAGACCCAGTTTTCCATCCAGGGGAGAAGCTAGTCTTATTTGTAAAAAAGAAAGACGGTACTCTTAGGTTATGTATAGATTACAGGAAATTGAATAAGGTGACGATTAGGAATAAGTATCCATTACTCTGTATAGATGATCTCTTTGATCAAATGAAGGGAGCCACGTTATTCTATAAGATAGATCTGAGATTGGGATACCATCAGTTGAAAGTAAAAGAAGCAGATGTTCCAAGGATTGCTTTCAGGACCAGGTATGGCCATTATGAATTTCTAGTGATGCCATTTGGTTTAACGAATGCCCCTACGGTATTCATGGACCTTATGAACAAGATATTCCATCCCTATCTAGATCAATTTGTGATAGTCTTTATTGATGATATTCTGGTTTATTCCAGTAGTAGAGAAAAGCATGTGCAACATTTGAGGTTAGTGCTTCAGACATTGCGAGAAAAAAAGTTATATGCTAAGTTTAGTAAGTTTGATTTCTGGTTAGATTAAGTTTTATTCGTGGGGCATGTTGTATGCAGTAGAAATGACTATAGATCCATAAAAGACAGAAGAAATTTTGAATTGGGAGTGTGATAGAACACGAGACATATGCAGCGGAATTAGGATCTAATTACACTCTAATTGCTTTTAACTTAAAAGAAAAACATGTAATTTGAAGGAAAAAACAGTAATTAACTTACCTTTAAAGCTCCCAAAAACCGCTTCTCCTTGTTGAATCTCGACTCGAACTCTTCCGGACCACCACTAGAGTTGACCTACTATCCCCTGGACTCAAAACCGAGTCATGGGACCCGGTGGATGAAGAAAACCGAGAGAGAGAAAAGAGATGAAAAATAAGAAATGGACTTTGGGTAGATTTTTGGGTTTTCCTTTTTTCAGCCCAATTTTAGAAAATAATTTGGCAAAATTGGCAAAACCTTTTCAACTAAATAGAAAAGCCCAATTTATAGAAAAAAGCCATGCAACAATTGCATGAACCAAATCCATAAAAACCCAACACCTATAATCCATTATCTTAGTGGGCTTAATGTCTCCACTATAACCAACACCTAGCCCACTATTTTGTTAGTAGAATTATCCAACAGAAGTTTGGATTTTCCCACTAACTTTAGTCAAAGGGCAAAATAGTCATTTGGTCAAAGTCAACATTTTGACTTTTTATGATTTTTCTGTGTTGACTAATTTTGACCTCCTGAGCATGAATCTGCATTCATTTACTCGAAATTCAAATCACATTTGAATATAAGATCGGTCAAAGTTTGACTTTTCAAAGTCAACTCTTTGACTTTTTACATCTTTAACCATTTTCATTATTTCCGAGCTTTTGAATATGAACATATTCATATTCTTGATATTTAAATCACATATAAATATTGAAATTGTATCTTTAAACTGAAAAACCCGACCACTATATCACATATACTTGTCGATTTCTCTCTTTTCACCTAATTCGAACAATTTAAATTATTCTATCATACTGTTCTAAGTTTATTCCATGTGAGCCAGTAGGAGAACCTAATGAACCTATAGATCATGGGCTCCAACAATCCGAGATTAGCTGGCTAAACTCTTTAGACGGAGCTAATCAACATTCGTTAACTAACGGGTCATTCCACTATAGTCCCGTAGTTGCACTCCCCTCACTATAGATATATTTGTGTCCATTTCATATAACCATGATTAGTAAGCTAATCCTTCACATGTTGTTCGTAATCTCGGCTGGGTCATAAAAACCGTTTTACCCCCAAGACTACATCTTATTCCTTAAATTCCACTGATCCTGTAATGAAAAATTGGTTTAAGGTCCAACCTATAAACCGAATCCCTCTCGAGCCAAGGAGAGGATGGGGCCCCTTGTTCAAGACCTGGATTCAGTACTAAAGGGAACAACCTATCTATTATCTCTATAATGGGTAGAAGTGAATTTCTTCTTGCACCCTATGTTCCCAGCTATCCACCCGATCTTACCCCTGAAGTGGGAGGCTTATTGGGCTAGCGATGATGAACTGCCCTCACCTATACAGATCTAAGGATAATTCCAAGTGAACAGGAGTTCATAGTTAGCTCAAGATTAAGATTAAGTTACCTAGGTCATCAATTAACGAAATAGTCAGTTTTATACATAAAACGACATTTATAACATAAAAAGTGACTATTTCATGGTTCAGTCTTATGCAAACTCATTGCATAGGATGCCCCCACTCACATATCTCTATATGAATGATTCAGAATCACATCGTTTGTACTAACTACAAAGTGGGTCGCATCCATAGTGTCCCCAGAATAAGGCGTCCAACCTGATCCCTATACTATAGATCATTTTGGCTATATATTTGAACTTGATCCACATTTATGTCACTACATAAAGTTCAAACTACATTAAATAGCCTCAGGACCTTAGTTTATTGGATTAGAGATTTACAATTTCAATAACAACTTTATCGAAAAAAAACAAAACAGAATATGTTTATTAATTTACAAACTATGAGTTTTAAGACATAAAATCCAACAGAGTGACCCACTACGGTAGCTGAGATACGTAGTTTCCTGGGTTTAGTAGGTTACTACAGGTGATTGGTGGAAAGCTTTTCTAGGATAGCCCTTCTATTGACCAAATTAACCAGGAAAGATGTAAAGTTTGAATGGTCTCTTGATTGTGAGTATAGTTTCCAAGAGTTAAAACGGAGTTTAGTGCTAGCTCTAGTACTTACACTTTCTATTTTAGGTGAGTTTGAAATTTACTGTGACATGTCTCGGCAAGGTCTAGGCTGTGTTTATGCAGAAAGGTAGAGTAATAGCCTATGCTTCTAGATAGTTAAAAAAGCATAAGTGTAATTACCTTAAGCATGATTTTGAGTTAACAGTAGTAGATTTAGCTCTTAAACTATGAAGACATTACTTATTTGGTGAGCATTGCCATATTTTCACTGATCATAAGAGTTTGAAGCATATCTTTAATCAGAAAGAGTTGAACTTTAGACAGAGAAGATGGTTAGAGTTAATCAAGGATTATGATTGTACTATTGTGTACCATCCAGGGAAAGCAAATGTGGTGGTTGATGCCTTAAGTAGAAAACTAGGAAGAACGGGTGCTACTCTCTGTTCAATACGAGGTTTAGTGTTGCAAGAGTTATGATATGCTAATTCTGATCTAGCAATCGATCAGGTAGGAGGCTTTTAGCTTCATTTCAGGTAGGACCTACCTTAGATGATAATAATTCACATGATCAGTTAAGAGATCCCAGTCTCCAAAAGATAGTTGAGGAGATAGATAAAGGTTTGAGGAACGATCATGAGTTAAGAAGAGATAGAGTCTTACTCAAGGAAGACAGGGTTTGTGTACCCAATGCTTTAGCAATGAAGCAGACAATTCTAGAGGAAGCGCATAGTTCATATTATGCTATGCATCAGGGTTGTACGAAGATATATTGAATGTTAAAGAAGTCATACGGTGGCCTAGCATGAAAAGAGAGATAACAGAGTTTGTTGATAAGTGTTTGATTTTCTAGCAAGTTAAACCTGAGCGGTAGAGGCAAGTAGGATTGCTAATCCACCTCCAATGCCAGAATGGAAAGGGAGCATATTACGATGGATTTCTTATTCGGCTTGCCTAGAACACCATCAGGTTATGATGGAATATGGGTAATAGTTGATAGGTTGACCAAGAAGGCTAAGTTCGTACCAGTGAAGATCGCTTTTACACTAGACAGACTGGAAAAGCTATATGTTGATAAGATTGTGAGTCAGTTTGGAACTCCAACGACAATAGTGTCAGATTGAGATTCGAGGTTTACTTTGAAGTTCCAGCCTAGTTTATAGAAATCTTTGGGTACTAAGTTGTATTTCAGTACAACTTTTCATCTGCAGACAGATGGTTAGTCAGAACGGACAATCCAGACACTAAAGGACATGCTAAGGGCTTGTGTATTACAGTTTAAGGGAAGTTGGGATACGCACTTGTCATTGATTGAATTTGCATATATTAACAGTTATCATTCCAATATTGGAAAGGCTCCGTATGAGGCTTTATGTGGAAGACCTTGTAGAACACCTGTGTGTTGGAATGAGGTCGGAGAAAGGAAACTAGTAGTCCTAAAACTTGTTCAGCAGATGTTAGATAGTGTTAAGCTTATTAGAAAAAATATTAAGACTACCTTAGACAGACAAAAGAGTTATGCTGACAAGCGAAGAAGAAAATTAGAATTCGAGATCGGTGATCAAGTATTTCTTAAGTTATCTCCATGAAAAGAAATTCTTAGATTTAGCAAGAAAGGAAAGTTAAGTCCAAGGTATATCGAACCTTATGAGATAGTGGGGGGAGTTGGACCAGCAGCTTACAGGTTAAATTTATCTCCAGAACTATTGACAGCAAGAATTTTAGTGTCGCTCCCAAACCCTTGCTATACAAATAATATTTATAAATCACCGAATGAACAACTTATACTAACTGGTAGTACAAACAGAAAGTCCTGGGTCGAACTTAAGGGAAGCATGGAAGATTAGCTCATCAAGTTTGTTTTCAGTTAAAGTGATAAATGAGGAGGGATTGGTATGGTTTAATAATTGAAATTGCATGAAAATAAAAATGCAAGAAAAGTAAAGATAGAGCGCAATTAATCGAGATATCTTAGCGTGGAGGAATAGATTGACCCAATGTAATTTAGATTATTGAACCAATTTATTACATAAACTTCTTGTTTATGAATAACCCAATTGATTGGAATCCCAACCAATGGTCCTAATTATCTAATTAATCAAAATGCATAGAAAACGAATCCACTCCATACAAATTGATAAATCACATTAAGTTCTAGGGATAATGCTAAGATGAGTGTTTAACTTCCAACGTCTAATTAAAAAATCAATACGGTTTTTTCTAGGTTGATAGGAGCAGTCCTTTTTGCCTAACTAACCTACTGCTTCCATTGGAATTATCCTATAAATATTTTTCAGATATTATAACGTAATCACAAAGTATTAAAATCACACGACAAAATTATTGGGTGTCAATCAACAAGTAAAATCATGCAATTCATAAATGTAAATTCGGATTAAAATCCATAGACAAGTTCGTATACATCAATAAATTGAAATCTCACAAAATTACATCGAGTTCTTCTGAATCCCTAAGCTAAGAAACCAAAATCTTAACTTTCCACAGAGATGGAGAGGCTACAATTCGTCATCCACTTGATAAATTACTAAAGAAATGCCCAAAATACAAAGTGAAAGAAAGAAGAGAAGGGAAATTCGGCTGAAGGCCAAAAGGGGCGGATCATCTGACCTAAAAAAAAGAACTGGTATTTATATAGTAGCGTTGCAACATTGCAACGCTGCAAAAATGGAAAGTGATAGCGTTGCAATGCTACACAGATTAGCATTGCAATGCTATTATGGATTGCAACGTTGTTCCATCTTCAATTCGTAGCGTTGCATCGCTATCTGTAGCGTTGCAACGCCACCCTGTTTTGCACAAAATAGGTAGCTACTACCTTATAGCGTTGCACAACACTCGTTTGAGCATCGTAACGCTCCGTCTAGGGGTGTTTTCATTCGTTCACGTCCCTTTGAAGCCCGGTTGCTCAAATTAGCTTCTAATCGCTTCAAATTAACCTCAAATAGTTCATAACAACTAATTCTACCTCCAAGATGCTCAATACCTATAAAATCACTAAATAAACACATTAAATATAGTAACAATTGAGAATTAAGAAGAGGAAAATAACACATTTTCAGTGCTATCAACTATCTCGCATACATGTATCAATGTTGAGGAAGTACGTTCCAGATCCTGCCCATGTGTTGTTAGAGCAACCAGTGCAGTTGAAGGAAAATCTAACTTATGAAGAAGAACCAGTAGAGATCCTTAAGGAAAGAATAAGTGTTGAGGAACAAGACAATACCTTTAGTAAGGAAGGTCTTAGGCCAGGCATTGAAAGAAGGCATGCGATGGCCGAGAGGGGCATGCGGCCAAAGGAGGTATGCGATGGTCGAGAGGAGCATGCAGCCAAGGACGTATGCGATGGCACTTAGGCTACATGATGACATTAGCAAGAGAGCTATGTGATGAGGTTAAGCCATGCATTAGTTAAGCCTATGTGTTGTTCAACTTGAGGCCACGCAAAGGGAAGCAAGCGTTGGCACTAGACCAAGTGAGGGGCTAGTTGCGTTGAAGTCATGCATGAGCCAAAGAGGCATGCGTTGATTGTGCCAAGCAAGGGTGAAGCCATGCGTTGGTCAAACGATGGTTAACAGCTCAGTCATCGAGTAGAATGGATCAGCTATCGAGCTTAAGGGAGTTAATTCCACTTACTAGTTGATTTGGTAGCCTAGGAAGGCTTGAAGACATGCATAGCTTGGTATAAAAGAGAAGCTTAAGTTCAAAGACTCAAATTAAGCTCTTTACTCATGCTACTACGATGATTTCAGAGCCATTTGAAATCTCGAAAACTCTAGTTTATGTCCTAGGGTCAAAAGAAATCTCCATAGGAACTGAGTTGGAAACTGAAGATTTTGCAAGAAGGCCAGGCTCTCAAGTGAATCTGAGCCAGAGGTGGAAATTGAAATATTTCGGCCAAATCATAAGGAATTCTAAGCTCAAATTTTAAGGTAAGCTAGTTAAGAAAATTTCAAACAAGTTTGTAGAAAGAAATTTTCCGAGATAAGGTCTAGATAATAAGTTACTCAAGCTTAAATTTGAATCTAGAAATTTTGAACAAATAGGCAGCTGATTGGGTTGAACAAGCAGGCAGCTCACTAGGCTGACTGCGTGCAAGGGCAAAGTTGAGCTATAAGTTGGTCTTTGTGGGTGTATGATAAAGGCTTGGACACATAGAGGGCAACATGTGCTTTGATGTGCGGTTCAAGGGGCACCTACGACATGCGTTTGGCACATGGATGTGTACGATAGTAATATGTGTTGGTCGCATAGTAAATACTTAAACTTCAAGGAAATTCCTAAGTGTTGAACGGATAGCAAGGTATGTGTTGATATGAAAGCGTCTTATGGTAGGTTAAATGTGAGCTCATTTATGAAAATTAACCTCACAAAGAGGCGAATGCTAGTAGCTAAACATGGTGTTTATGTCCACAGGGTTAACACCAATAGGAGAAGCCTATCAACCCTAGGAGGAACGCCCAAAGGCTGTGAGTGAAAAAGTTGACGATTTTCAAATGTTTTAGTAACACATGCTTTAGTTAATGTTTAGATTCATGCTTGCCTATGTTAACGAATGTTTAAAATGTTTTCCAAGCAAACTATGTTTCATGAAGCCATTAACGCATGCTAGTTTTAAAGAAGTTTATAACCTGACTTAAGTATTTCAATACTTATTATTCAAGAAGCATGCGTTGGAAGTGATGCTTTATAGCAAGAATGTTTAAGCATATGATTATTAATGTTATGCTTTCATAGTATGATTTACTTCAAAGTATGAGTTTATGATGATTAATAGAACTCGATACTGAAGAAAAATGAGAAGGTATCCAGGCAATAGTACCTAAGGTATAACAGTACTTAGTAATAACCACGTGCACATAGGTAGATTCGACGTTGGTTTTGTTGAGAGTACTCCACACCAACTAAGGTTAAATGTTGAGAGATTGAGCAAAAAGATTCTCTCTCAGCTTAGAAACTACGAAAAGCTTTGTTTTAGGCTATGCTCTGATGAAAGTTTTAAGTATGAGTTGGTTGGCAAATCCCAGTTTTAAAGCATGTTGTTTATGTTTTATCAGTCATTAATTGGGCTAGTAGCTCACTCGTTTAAATCTCACTCTTTTAAATGTTTTCCTTCTCTTAGGTAGTGGCCATCTCGCTAGAGGATAACTGCATTGTTGCTCTACCACTTAAAGATATAGTTGAAGAAAAGACTAGGTGTTTACCTTGTGTTTAACTAAGGTTGGGTACCTTATCATGGTGACACTACGAATACGGCCCATTTTGTAAGTGTTACAATAGTTGTAAAGTGCTACAAAAGATGTGATCCTAATCATTCATGTAGAGATATGTGAGTGGAGGTATCCTATACAAAGAGTTTGTATAAGACTGGACCACGAAATGATTAGTCTCTCTTCATAACATCGTTACTTGAAGAGATTAACATTTCAATAGGATAACCATTTTGGGGTTTTGTTCGAGTAAGGTGTTGGGAACATAGCTACATAAGATGGAATTCGCTCATTCCTGGTTTTAGGGTAAGTAGATGAATTGTTCTCTTAATAGCTTATTCCGGGTCTTGAACAATGAGGCATCACCCTCTCACTGGCCTGAAAGGGATTAGTTTATAGTTGGACTATAAATTGTTTGTTCATTAGAGAAATCAATGGTACTTAAGGAGTTACATGTAACTAAAGGGATAAAATGGTAATTTGATCCAATTGTAGTTACAGACAATTTGTGAAGAGTCAACTTACTGTTAATTACTTATATCCATGGATATAAAAATATATCTACAATAGGAAGAGTGCAGTTGTGGGTCTTTCATGGAGTGATATGAAATTAATGAATGTTGATTAATTTACTTAAAAAGTTCAATTATATAATCTTGTATCATTGGAACTTTTAATATGTAGGTTCATAAGGTCCACTTGCTAGCTCATTAAGGAGAAAATAAAGAATAAATTGTTTTGGACTAATTTGAATCGTTCATATTAAAACTATACGTTATAAGAGAGAGCTGCATTTTAATATGATTAAGATACATAATATATGGTTAATTAATAAAAGAAACTTATTTTAAATGAAAAAACTAATGAAAATATTTATAAATAATAGCAAACTATCACAGTCTATTTTCGATAGACCGCGATAGACTACTATCTATGTCTATCATGATAGTTGTCTATCGCGACCTACCACAAATAGTAGTCTATCGCGATCTACCACAGATAGACAGTGAAATTTTCTATATTTATAAATATTTTGGTTCATTTCCTATATTTGAAGACAACCCATCAATTAATGGTTAGTTAGTTAATCATTTATATTATATTTGATATAATATTAATCTCAACAACCCATTACATAGGAGTTATTTCACATGGATGGGGAGGTATTATAACTCCCCTCCCTCATCCTCTTTAGTATTACTCTTTTGGAAACATAAAAACGGGTGAAAACATTGAACAATAATGATAGGTATTGTAAAAGACTATCGTTTCTATGATAAAACCCTAAATTCTATCATAATTGTTTGCTTAAAATAGTTATTTTTGTAGGTAAACTCCAATCTCGATTCAACAAAGCTATTTTGGATGATTTGGAGCTAATTCGAGCCAAATGACACCAAAAGATCACTTAACAAGAAGATCTATGATGAACTAACACTTTGCCCCTCAATAGGAACAATTCCACATTCTTCAGCAATGCTTGTAGTGTCGCGACGCTTCTTACAACACTGAATCTGATGCTAGCTTGACACTTAAAGACATAATGCATCTATTTGCTGCAAAACAGAGCAACGTCGCAACGCTTGACCCAGGGTCGCAACGCTCCGAATATTCATGGAATAGTCCGCACACGCGCACACGCGCACACGCCTTGCGTAACTAAGCATCAGCGTAACATTGCAACGTTAGCCCAACGCTTCTTGGTTTTTTTACGATTTAGCGTTGCAACAATGGCCTTGGTGTCACGACGCTACGCCTACTGATATAAAATTTTTTGTTTCATTTTCAGCGAAAAAAGGAAGAAAAATTTAAACTTTTAGACAGAAACTTCAGATTTACATAGCTATTCTTGTAAATTTTGGAGAGATTCAATCAATTTGTATTCAATCCTTCTACCAATTTTGCAACTATCAACGGATTTCTTGAAGAATTTCACCATCCATGAGTAGGTAATTCTTTTTCTTGGGGAATTATATAGATTGGCACTTTCTTGAAACTTTTCCTTGAAATTTCTTTCATGTAATTATTTTCTTTTGAATGTTCTTGCTGAGATTTAGAATAAAATTGATTAAGAATGAATTGACAACTCAAGATTAATCAATTTTTGTATGCAAAAATTACATAGTTCTATTACAAATTTGTAACTAGGGTTGCAAGAATTAATAATCTTGATAGAAAATGTGGACTTCTTTTCCTATTTTCTTTAAAGAACCTATTAATTCAGAACATTCATGAATCAATCTCGAATTTTCAGTCTTTTGATTCAATTCAAGATTTGGAATAGTTAAGAAAACCCATGAGTTTAATGAAATTTAGGAATTAATTGTGAAATGTCTTTAGGAAGCAATTAAGACCTAAATTAGGGATAATTATCAAATTAGCTAATTAGGGCATTAGGAATTTATTCACTATTGAATAATCTAATTGCATGATTCTTTGTTAAGTCAACGATAGAATTGTCTAGTTTACATAAATTTTTCAACATTTCATTTTCAATTGAATCTTATCTCATAATCTCTCTTACTTCTCTCATTACTAAATTTCCTATATCAATTCTTGCCTTTTCACTTAGTTAGTTTCTAGTTCCTTCAAACAAACAACCCTCCCCGTTTAATCTTTTGTATTTTGGAATTCAATTACTCTATTTTAGGCCAATTAATAGAGGTTCTCTTAGGATGAACCTCTTACTCCACTGCTGCCACGTACTATTTTTAGTTGTAGTTAGAGCATTATAAATTTCATTTTCTTTGGATAAGATAGAATTAATGACACCTATTTTAGCTCGAACAAATTGGCACTATTTCAAAAGTGTCGTGCAATTGGCCTTTTAGAATTTTTGAATTCCTGTTGAGAAGAAAAATAACAAAAAAAATAATAATAAAGGAAATAATAAAACATAAAAAAATAGTAGGTTTTAAGATTTCCTTTTATGTATGACCCGCTCCTCTCGGAGTTTACTTTGTGATTTGATTTTAGATATTAACTGTGATAAAAGGAGATTACGAAGGGAAAGGACGAGAAGAGAAGAAGAAGAACTTGAAGAATCAAGTCAACAAGAAGGAGAACAACCTCAACCAAATAACATGGGAGAAGTAAGAGAGCAAACTTTGCGTGAGTTAGCGGAGTTGGATTATAATCAACAACTGCTATGCATCATATATCTAGAGACAGTTGTTCCCTTCAAGCTCAAGCCGGGGCTAGTACATCTACTTCCTACATTCAGGGGGCAAACCAGTGAAGACCCTCACAAGCACATGAAAGAGTTCCACTTTGTTTGTGACGAAATGCGTCCACACGGAGTGACACAAGAGCAACTCAACCTTAGAGTCTTCTCCTTCTCCTTGAAGGATTTGGTTAAGGATTGGTTATATTACCTACCGGAAGGTTCCATCACCACTTGGAATGATTTAAAAAGGAAGTTTTTAGGAAAAAAAATAGGCGTCTAAGGCTCACAACATAAGAAAGGAAATATATAGAATAAAACAAAGTGTAGGAGAGTCTTTATATGAATATTGAGAAAGATAAAAAGAGTTATGTGCATTTTTCCCACATCATCAAATTTCTTAGCAATATTTAATTCAATATTTTTATTCAGGATTGCTTCCATCGAAGAGGAGCAACATAGATGCGACCGTTGGAGGGGCTCTAGCCGACAAAACACAGACCAAAGCAAACCAACTCATTTCAACCATGGCAGAGAACTCTCAGAATTTTGGGACAAGGACTCTTGATCATAATGTTTCTCAATCTAGTGAAGTAACGGGCTTAGATCACAAGTATCTAATCTAGTTTCTCTTTTACTCAGGTAGCCCAAGGAGGTCTTCTTCAAGTCAAACCATGCGAGGCGTGTGGATTAGTCAGGCACACTTCTGAGGCTTGCCCACAAGCCCAAGTCATTGTCATTGGAGGATTTCAGAGCAAATATGAACCCCATGGGCAAACAGATAACCAAGGATGGAGTGATCATACCAATTTCAAGTGGAGATCTCAAGGGAAATTTGAGAACCAGAACCAATATTCTTCAAGCTTCTCAAGTATGTCTCTCGAGGATGTAGTTAAATCTCTTGTTGACCATTCGTTAAAATTTCAATAGGAACTCCACAATTTGCAAAAGAACAACATACAACTTCAACAAGAAACAAAAAACCTTCAACAAGACACAAAATCTTTTCAACAAGAAACTAGACAACGCTTCTCAAACTCGAGCACACAAATCATGCAACTAGAAACTGTGGTAAACAAGCTTGAGAGTAAGTCATTAGGAAATCTCCCCACTCAACCGAAGCATGCAAATGTAAGCGTAATCACTCTAAGAAGCGGTAAGGAAATTCCTTCTTCTTCCCAAGTAGCTAGCCCAGTTCAACCAATTCCCAAGAAGCTTGAAAAGGTAATTGACCATGATAACAAGGTAAATGAATTTTAGGAATCCTCCATCTTCCCAGAGGTATATAACTACTCTCCCCCTAATGTAGAGCCATATGTACCTTAGGCCCCCTCCCCCAGTAGACTAGCTAAGCCTAAAGGAGAAGAAGTTGATTTAGAACTAATTGAAATGTATAAAAAGGTACATATTGATATCCCTTTACTTAATGCAATACCACAAATTCCTAGATATGCAAAATTCTTAAAAGACTTAAATACTAAGAAAAGAAAAGGTAAAAAAGAGGAGAGAGTAAATGTTAGCAAAAACATGTCTACTTTGTTAAAAAAGGACATGCCTCAGAAATGTAGAGACCCTGGAATGTTTACGCTACCTTGTAAGATAGGAGATAGAATTATCACTCATGCCATGCTAGACCTAGGTGCATTAAAAAATGTCATGCCTTTTCATGTCGATGAAGATCTTAAATTGAATGGCCTATAAAAAATGAATGTTTACATACAACTAGCTGCTGGTAGGTCATATATTCAACCCCTAAGCATAGTAGAAGAGGTTTTGTTGATAAGTGGAGAATTAATATTTCCCATTGATTTTTGCATTTTAAAAATGGATGAACCATACTCTACTTCTTCCTCTAATATTCTACTTGGTAGACCCTTCATGAAAACTGCAAAACTATAATTGATGTAAATAAAGGGTCTTTATTAGTATAATTTGACGAAGAGGTAAAATCCTTCAACATTTATGACGCCATGAGATTTCTGGAGGAATATTATTCTCTTTGCTCCATAAACACATATGATAAAATTGATCACATTATTGATTCTATGTTATACAAAAGTCCAAAAGTTCTCATGATTATTTTCATGTATCTCTTAACTTTTGTGACCATTATAATTCAAATAAAAAGCATGTTTCTAATTCTTCACTTCCAATTTTGAAAAGAATTAATCTTCATCAAAAGATGATCATTTGAATTCTTTCAACAAAAATTTTTTCCAAAATGTAAATACTTCCAAAGAATATTCAAATTTTCAAAACAAAATTTGTATAAATGAAAAACCTTCAACTAATAATTCAAATTCAAAATTCAATTGTAATAACAAAAAAAAAAAAAAAAAAAAAGCTTCTAATCATTTCTCTGTTTTCAATATGCAGGTAAAAGGGATTAAGCCCAAGCCTCTTCCTTCTCCAAAGAAGAGCAAGAACTTGGGAAGTTGTTTCAAAAACTCCAAGAAGCAAAAACCTAGAAAAACCAAACATTTTGATGTTATCTGAAAAACAGAAAAAAAAAATCTTCAAGGTGAAAGATCACAGACTCAAAATCTACAATGAAGTGTATGTAAACCAAGTCCCATTAAGCTTGAATTTAGCTAATCTCTCATATACTTGACACCCCTCTTCACCAACGTCGAGCAAACGACGCTAAAAATTTGCAACAGGACAAAATTTTCTCTTTCTTTTCTAATTTTTCATTTTTCTTCTTTCTTTCTTATTTTAGCATTCAAATAAATAGAATAATTGAATCTTCTCTTTTTTTAGTTGATTTACTCAATAAAAAGAAAAAGAAGTTATATATATATATATATATATAACAAAAACAATGAAATTCTCTCTCAAGCAAATAAACGATCAACAACAAAACCAAGGAAGTTTCTCTCTACATTCCTTTCTTTTGTTTCTTGAATATATTTGCTTATTCTAATCATTGAGGACAATGTTCCATCTTTAAGTTAGGGGTGGGTAAACATTGCGGTTTTTTTGTATTCTTTTAAGTATTCTTTGATTAGATTTAAAAATGAGCCTCACTAAAAAGTTTTTACATGTCTGGAACCCTTGAGCATCTAAGCTCAGGTTAATAGATTGTTGACTAATTAGATTGATTACATAGATTTTGTGATTCATTTCTGACATATCTGAATACATTTGAGGCTCTAATTCATCTTGATAGTGTAATTTTGATTCTTTCAAAAACATGTCTATTGAATTCTTTATTCTTCAAAAGACCATTTTTGCCTTGAATGCAATAAATTCATGTTTGCACATTCAAGAATCTCATTCACTTTGATTCTATGCATCATTTGTTTTTACTCAATCTCTTGATTCTTATTGATGAAATTTTTGATGACGCGCTCTTTCTAGTAAGGATACAAACAAAATTTTAGACCTTTTAAGTTTTTCAAACAAAAAATTGAAACTCATCTTTCAAAAGAAACTTTCTTTTCCTTTTAACTTCATAAAAAATTGAATACTTAGATTTTTATATTTATTTAGAATTTTTAAACTCTTGGAAATGTCATATCTACTTAATTTTCTTTGTTACCCCGATAGGACAAACTTTAGTCTAAGAACAACCATCTTGTTTTAGAGGCAACTCTAGACATAGAGTAATGAAAAGTGCCTAGTATATAAAAAAAAAATGCTAGCACAAAAAAAAAATAAATTTATCAAATTAACATAACCTTCACTAACGTGTGTGTGTGTGTGTGCATGGGTAGAGGTGAAAAGAGCTACCTTCATCGTATCTCCGTTAGGGCCCGCAAGAAAAAAGTGACAGGTTCTTGGAGATACGAGTGTGAAAGCTATCCCTCTGAATAAAAGAAATACTAATTACATTTTGTATGCGTGAGTTTAAGAAAAGCACCCTTGTATTAGAATTGTCTCTCTCCAATGCAAGTTAGGTATATCATAGATTGATAATCGGGCCAGTGTAGGGCGAAGAGGAATTGAAAGTTGGATGTCTCCTTTCTATTAGTTTAGGCCTTTAAGTAAACTAAAATTGGGTAGTCTTTTCTTTTATGATTTTGCAAGAAAAAGACATTTTCTTTCCAAAATAAACTTCAACCTTTTGTTAAACTTTGAATTTCTAAATGTTTGCTTATATCCTTACTTCCTTGATTGTTGAGAAAAGAGATGAGAATCAATTTATTGTGTAAGACACTTGAATGTATTGACCATCCGGATGTGAAGATGAAAATGTGCCAACTTGAATAAGTCAATTTTGAATAAATAAATGAACTTTGAATAAACAATAAACAATTCATTTTTGTTTAAATATATGCATATTTCTAGTTTAGACTTATTCGAAACAACCAAGAGCTAAGTTGGGGGTATTTTGATAGGTCTCGTTAAATACTATCTTTTCTATGATAAAACATTAAATTCTATCATAATTGTTTGCTTAAAGAGGCTATTTTTGTAGGTAAACTCCAATCTCGACTCAACAAAGCTATTTTAGAAGATTTGGAGCTAATTCGAGCCAAATGACACCAAAAGATCACTTAACAAGAAGATTCATGATGAACTACCACTTTGCCCCTCATGAGGAACAATTTGATGGGGGATATCGTACCGACAAATTTTTTGTTTGGTTTATATTTTTTTTCATGCGACTGAGCTTAAATTTTTTGTTTGGTTTATATAATGTCAAGGATCAAGTCATAACATAGTTCATAAAGAAAATTTTCTTTTATTGGGTCGTTCACCTTTTAAACTCATGTGGGCTAGGAGCACCATGCAATTTATATTTTTAAAATAAGGAGTTTTTTTTTCTTTTTTTTTTTCTTTTACATTTATCAAGCATAAAATTTCTTGAGAAAATTGTTATTGATTGGGCCAATTCTTAACCCGTTTTGATCAACAATCTTGTATGCTTCATTTGTGTAGACCTTTTTGACGATATAGGGTTCATCCCATTTAGGTCTGAACTTATTTCCCGTATCCCTCATTGTGATAATGGGTCTTTTTGTAGCAAGCACCAAATCACCGACTTGAAAAGATCAAGGTTTCACTTGCTTATCAAAGGCTTTAGACATTCACACTTGGTAAAACTCCAATACTTGTTGAGCTTCCAGCCGTTTTTCATCAAGTGCTTCTAACTCTTGAAGTTGTAACTTGGCATTGTCTTATGTAGTCAATCCCTCTTGTATTGCCATTCTTAGTAATAGAATTTCTCTTTCCAAATGGAGGACAACTTCTATTCTATAAACAAAAGAGTATGATGTAACTTCTGTAGGTGTACGATGAGTGGTTCAATAAGTCCATAATGCCTCAGCAATCTTCTCTTGCCAATCTCTTTTTGACTTAGAGACAATTTTTTTTCAGCAGGTTGTACAACGTTTTATTAAATGCCTCTGCCAATCCATTTGCAGTAGCGTTGTACATGGATGATTTGTACTACTTGAACATGAATTTCTCACACAACCGGTCTATCAAGCCATTGGAGAACTGTCCCCCCTTACCTATCACAATTTGATGGGGGATACCGTACCAACATATGATGTGAGTACGGATAAAGTCCACCACGTTTTCCTTCTTAGCTTTTTTCAGGGCGATAGCCTCATCCCACCTTAAAAAGTAATCGGTTGCTACAATGATGTAAGAATGTCCTGCTGACGACTTACGTGTTATAGGGCCAATAAGATCAAGTCCCCATGCTTCAAAAGGCCATGAAGCCACAATCGAATGTAGAGTCTCGGGCGGTTTATGAATGAAGTTTGCATGGTATTGACAAGTCTTACACTTCTTTGCATACTCCATCGAATCTTGGATCATCTTTGGCCAGTAGTAACCCATCCTTTTCAGTTGGAATTGAAGATTTGGTCCAGATTGATATGCTCCGCAGACACCTGAATATGCTTCTTCCAAATCCTTCATCGATTTCTATTTTCAAAGGCATTAAAGAAAGAGCCCTTCAAGGAAGCGATGATATAAAATCCATTTGTAATAAATGAAGTGAGCAACTCTTCTTCAAATCAATTTTATGGCGGAGGTCATCCAGAAGCATTCCATGCTCAAGGTAGTCTATAAAAGATTGCTGCAAATCTTCCTCATCAAATAAGCAGATTGATATCACATTCATTTCTTCACATCCAGTCTCGACAAGAGGTATAACCACCTTCGACAAAGCAATATACTTAGAGACACATCGTTTAGAACTATCAGGGAAGTAGCCAAGTTCGCCAAAACGTCTGCCTTTTTATTTTCTATCCTCGGGACATGCTCCTGAAGGAACCTATGGACGTCTTAAAAGGAAACGTGGATCGATCCCAATTTCAATTTTACATAGAATGAAAATTACAGACCATGATTTATGCAATAACACAAAATTTACAGCATGCTATCAAAATTAAACAGAAAAGAAATTAGGGTTTCTAAAACTTACCCTTGAAGAATCATTTTTTTTTTAACGAATCCTTTTCTCCGGTCACGATCTACCTCAAACCAAAAGACCTCCAACAATGAGGACACAACCACAATAGAACCTCTTGTATTCTCTATTGGGATGAGAATCACTAAGAAGTTTTGTGGGCTCTTAGATTTTTGGAGAGGGAGAGATTGAAAGGAGAGAAAAGTTTTCTTGGGAGGTTTTCTAGAGTCTTACACACAGAGATTGAATCTCCCGTATTCTCTTCTGTAAAGAAGAAGAAGCCACCCAATCGTGCACACACTCACTGACGTAGAAGGTTGAGAGATATTAAGGGAAGGGAATTAGAAATAACTCCCTCCATTTTAAAGTCAAAATTTAAAATAAAATTAAATAAATTAAAACTAATTTCAATTTATTATATATATATATATATTAACCAACTTAAGATATAATATATACTTACTATATATATCCAATATAACATATGACCTATAGTTTATATTACATCAAATACATACAACCTATAGTTTTTATTTCTCTCATTCATACATGGTATTTACTATAAATCCCATTTATATTAAATTTAATTACATGAAATCAATTTATATAATTAATATTTGAATCATATTCAAATATTTATTTCCTCTCAGTTAAACTTTATATTATAATGTATCAAATACATTATAATAATTCTATCATATATAATTAAGTAAATTAATTATATCACATATAATTAATTCCCTCAATTAATTTGAACAATTCAAATAATCCAAAATTGATTCTCATTAAATCCCAGTTGAGCTACAGATGGGACCTATGGACCTGTAGATTGAAGCTCCAATGGTACTTGAATAACTAATTAAACTCCTTAAATTAAATTATTCAACATCCATTAACTGTCAAGCACTTCACTAAAGACCGAAAGCTGAACTCTTCGTACTACAGATATATTTCTATGTCCATTGTGTTGAGCATGCAATTAGCAGAAGCAAATAGAATAATTAAGCTCTCTAATTCAATCAATTTTAGCAACTAAGCAAGCATGTTCTTAATAAGGAATAAGGTTTCAGAAATTATACCTTTGAAGATCCACCTCCAAGCTTTAATTCTAGCTGCAATCTCCTAGACCAGAACTTGATCTTCCCTACTATTCTCTAGGACCTTAGATTGGATTGCAGGATCCAAAAGGAGTTCAAATTAGGGAAGATTGAAGAGAATTTCGGGTATTTGGAAAGGAACCTAAGAACAACCTTGTTCTTCTCAAAAAAACAAAATTGCATGAAAAAATTCAACAAATTGATTTCACTTTTTATTCCCTTCAGCATGCACCCAAAATGCATTACCACTTTAGTCTTAGTGGGAATTTAGTGTTGAAGTGGGAAAACCCCATTTTAACTTTAAAAAATTGATTCAAAATCAAATTTTTTTTTAATTTTATATTTTTAAAGAAATAAAATTGATTCAAAATCAATTTTTATTTTTCTATTTTCAAAGAAATATAAAATTAATTTATAAATATATATTTGAATTTTCATAAAATTCAAAAGAAGTAATTTTAAATAAAATTGATTCAAATAATTAATTAAAATAATTTAATATCCAATATTAAATTATTAAAACACCAATTCCACAAACATGAATATCTATTCATGAAATTAATATTTAAATCATATTTAAATATCTTTCCAATTCTCCAATTTCGTTTAATTTGATAACTAAACAAGTAATTATATCATATATAATTATTGATTCCCTTAATTCAAATTTGAACATTTCGAATTTTACTCGTCACGCCATTATAATTTTTAATCTGCTTGTGAGCTAGTAGGGGGACCTGATGGAACTATAGATCATGAGCTCCAATGATTCAAGATTAATTGGCTAAACTCTTTAAACCGAATTAATCAAAATTCGTTAACCCCCGAGTCATTCCATTAAAGCCCAGTAGTTGCACTCTCCTCACTACAAATATATTTTTGTCCACTCAATATAACCATAATCAGTAAATCAACCCTTCACAGATTGTTCGTAATAACGGTTGGGTCAAAAGCTGTTTTACTCCCAAATTACATCTTATTCCTTAAGTCCCACTGATCCTCTAATAAACAATTGGTTTGTGATCCAATCACCAAATCGAGTCCCTCTCAAGCCATTGAGAGGGTGGGGCCCCTTGTTCAAGACCCGAAGTCAACACTTAAGGGAACAACCTCTCTACTATCCCTAAAAGCGGGTAGGAGTGAATTTCATCTTGCACTCTATGTCCTCAGCTATCTACTCGGTCTTACCCCTAAAATGGGAGGCTTATTGAGCTGGCGTTGTTGAGCCAACCCTCACCCATATAAATCTAAGGATAATCTCGATTAAAAAGGATTTCATCTTTAGCTCATGATTAAGGTCAAGTTACCTAGGTCATCGCTTTGAAATAGTCAGTCTTAAAGAGTAAACAATGTTATAAAGTAAAAGTGACTCATTTCTCGGTCTGGTATTATACAAACTCTTTGCATAGGACGCCTCCACTTGCATGTTTCCACATGAACAAATTAGGATCACATCGTTTGTAGTACTTTATAACAATTGTAACATTTACAAAGTAGGTCGCATCCGATAGTGTCCCTAGAATCAGGTACCAATCTTATTCGTATACTATAGACCATTTTGGCTATCTACTCGAACTTGATCCACTCTTATGTCTCCACATAAAGTCTAAGTACTCATGTAATAGCCATGTATCTTAGCTTATTGGATTTAGGTTCTTCCTAAAACGAAATGAGCAATTCATGCAATCAATAACAACTTTATTGAATTAAAACTTCAATAACACCTATATTGATTAATAGATTAAGTTTATTGTTTACAAACCACAAGTTTTAGAACATAAAACCCAACATATTGGATATAACCTGTCAATAGTGTGATGATCCTTCATAAATTGCTCATAAGTACAACTAGGTCAAAATTATCGTTTTGTCCCTATAGTTATATCTAACTCCTTAAGTACCACCAATCCCTCTAATGAATAATAAATCATAGTCCAACTATAACCAAAACCTCTCTGGCCAGGAGAGGGTGTGGCGCTACATTGTTCAAGCCTTGAAATCAATCCTTAAGGGAACAATTTATCTACTTACCCTGACATTGGGAAAGGAGTGAATTCCGTCTTGTATAACTATGTTTTCGGGTCCCCAATTAGACAAATCTTTAAAATGGTAGGCATATTGAGTCAGCGATCTGGCCACTCTCGCCCATACAAATTAAAGGACTGCCTACATAGGCATGAGTTCACAACTCACTCAGGATTCAGGTCATGTCACCTATGGTCATCTTGGTGAAATGTAAATCTATATTATGAATAACGTTATATAATGAAACTAGTCATTTCGTGATCCGGTCTTATACAAACTTCTTTGTATAGAATACTCCGCTCACATGTTTCAACATGAATGATCAGGATCGGATTATTTGTAACATTTTACAACAATTGTAATATCTACAAAGTGGGTCATATTTGTAGTGTCACAAGGATAAGGTATCTAGCCTTATCCATCTACTACAGACTATTTAGGTTATCCCTTTAACATGATCCACCTGTATGTCTCTACATACATGTTTAAGCTACAGATGATAACCTTAGATGTTAGTTTATTGGTTTGTGGGTTTAATGCTGCTAAATGTCAAATAAAACATCACATATTTTATTAAATATATAAAGTGTTTGTACAATACAATTACAAACTACAATACCCTACGAGATTTAGGGCATCAACTTCAACAGCTCTAACGTCACGCTTTCGAATTTCTCCATCAACTATTTGGCATAAATGAAGTAAAGCTTCAAGTCATCACGCTTCAAATCATACTGGAGTAAGAGTTGATTGATTATCAACTTTGAGTCACCAAAAATCTCCATGTACGATACTCCAATCTCTAAAGCGATTTGGTGGTCGATTATCAAGGCTTGGTACTCGACGACATTGTTCGAGCACAATTTAACAAGCGCAAAGCTATAAGGCAGCATGTGTTTCTCTGGTGAAATGAGGACGATGCCTGCCCCGGCACCGCTCCTTCGTGTTGCACCATCGAAGAACATGATCCATGGATCCGTGATTTCTATGAAGAGAATTTCATCATCAGGCAAGTCAACTAACTTCCAATCTAATGGAATTGGGTGATCTGTTAAGAAATCGGCAAATGTTTGTCCTTTAATCGCCTTTTGTAGCACATAGACAATGTCGTATTGCTGAAGCATGATTTCCCATTTGGCCAAACGCCCAGAGATGATTGGCCAAGATAGGACAGACTCGATGGGTTCAACTTTCACAGTTAGACGAATTGTAAAGGCTTGCATATAATGTCGCAGCTTGTTGATAACGAAGAAGAGTGCAAGGCACGTTTCCTTAATAGGAGAGAAATTTATTTCAGCTTCGATTAAAGTTCTACTTAGATAGTAGAAAGCATGTTCTTTTACGTTCTCTTTTTCTAATGCCAACAATGCCAACAACATCTTGCTTGCGCAGCAATGTACAATATCAACGACTTGCCTGCCATAAAGCGCCTAGGACAGAAGGACTAAGCAAGTACCTCTTTATGCTATCGAAAGCATTCTGGCAAGCCTCATCCCATTCAAAATTTTCTCCTTTTTCTCATTAATCTTTGAAAAGGTTGACATCGACCAACCAAGTTGGAAATAAACTCCGAATGTATGCCAGATGCCCCTGAAAACTTCTTAACTCATGTAAATTCTTTGGCCTCGAAATCTTCTAAATGGCATCGATCTTAGATTGATCTATCTCGATGTTTGCTCTCAAAAAGAGCTAATTTTATGTCCTTACTCCTACTAATTTGAATAAATTTTTATACTTTGTTTGTCTTATTTGTAGGTAAATCGATCCTGAAGAGCAAGTGTGTTTTTGGGATGAAATTTTAGCCAAAAAAAGCAAAAACGAGAGTTAGATTCAACATATTGAGAGAAGACATCAAAATTACCAAGTTGCCCTTGAGAGTAGCATTGCAACCCTCCTTTGACCCTCATGTGATGGTGAGAGGCAGTAAGCATCTATTTCGAGTCAAGCAGCCAGCGTCGCAATTCCATGCCAATGCTCCAGCTCAACGTATTGGACAAAAGCGAGCGAACAGGGCAGCATTACAATACTCAGAAGAGAGTTGCAACGCTATGAACTCCAACGGACGAGTGGCTTTCGCGCATGCATAACACATCATCAGATTAGCGTTGCGCCCCTCCTTCAACGCTTAAGGTCTGATTCGGTAAGAGCATCGCAACGCTCTTCACAGAATTTCAACGTTGCGATCGTTCTACAAAAAGAAAGTTTTGATTCCAACTGAAGGTGTGGAGAAAAATTACAAAAGGAGAACGATTTTGGGCTGTGATTGGGATGATTTCTGGACGAATTTCCACCAGATTCATCATTCTTTCCTCTTCATTCTTTAATCTTTTCCATATGCCTTTCAACTTCCCATTTTATGTTGTTGATTTGAGGAAGATGCAAGGCTAGGTAATTTCTTTTTTGGGTTTAGTTGTATGTTTGATTTCTTAAAGATTTCTAATTAATTATATTGAATTCTGTGAACTCTTGGGTATGATTTGGATTATTTTTATTGGAATTTGCTATAATTGGTCTGATCGATTTTACTAAATTCTTGTTTGCAAAGTCTTCATGGCGCTATGCATAAGTATAGGCCTTCCAACTTGTAGTATGTCACAAAGCATGAACCCTTTCGTAATGAAAATTAGTTTTTGCTTGGATTTCACTTAGAAAGAAGAGTTTAAAATTAATTTAGGGTCAGCTTGATTTAATATCGAATTTGGCTAATTGGGCTATTAGTATCTCTAATAGGTTGTGGAGTTCATGGATTTGGTGTTATTTATTAGTATCTAATGATTGTATTGGACATACAAACTATTACCAAGATGCCTTTTATTGATTCACTACAACCCAATTGTGAGTTTAATCTCATTCAAACTTTTATTCTTTGCATATTTACTTTTTAATTCCATTTTTCACAAAAGAAAAAAAAAAAGAAAAAAAACAAAGCCCCCCTGTCACATGAATTCTAACCTAGCTAGTTCATAGTTTCCCTGTGGATTCGAAACCGTTCTTACTGCTTTTACTGTGTTTATGGTATAAGTCTTAGGATCGGTGAACATATTTCTTTTGTTTAAGTCAATGATCGTATGCGACAATGTATCTATTAAATCTGACTGTGAACACTCGATCCCTCGATACCTTACAATGAAACCAAGAAACTTCCCTGAGGTTACAATACGCGCACTTAAGAGGGTTGATAACTGGCAGAAATGCCAATTATTGTAAGCCTTTTATTTAGAATTATGAGGGCTAATAGGTAGAAAACGCAGTGATAATACTTGGAATTTGTGAAAAATTAAGTTTTGCATCGATTAGCACCTAAATTCTCACTGACCCAATATTATGTGTTATTCAATGCCAAAGTGTCTATATTTGTAGCTATCGCACGAATCACACGTATGTGTTTGAAGCTAACAATCACAGATAAATGCATGCACTGAAGCCAGTCTACCGTAAAGACGACGCGGACGACAATCACATGCGTCTAATGCATGGAAGTTGCGGTAAACACATGCGTCTAACGTATGGAGAAAGTGGTGAACAAATAGAAAATACGACCACAGATTGACAACCATAATAGAAGATCACAAGATAGGTGAACACGTTGATAACTTCAGCTAAATTCAGCTCAGACGCATACCTTGGGAGTATCAACAAGATAAGGCGATGTGACAATGCCCATACCGCGACAAAAGCAGCAGTGAGCCATACCTTCATCATTACAGCTGTCGGCGTCCAAACTCTATAAATAGCCCTTGAGACCTTCATTCTAAGACATTTGAGCTTCTGCCTCAAGGCAGAAGTTTGTGATCATAGATGAGTGCCTGAAAGAGATTTCCAGTAAGAATACTTCATCTCCACAACCCAGACCGAGTGACGATCGGAGCATTCGCCTGAGATAGAGCTTGAGAGAGATATCTCCACTATTCAACCATGGCACCACCGGTAGCCTTGACGCAGATTCCTTCATCTCCCTTCTAATCTCTGTATTGTATTAAATTTTAGCTTGAGATATTAAGATATTTTGTGATCAATGCAAGTCTTAGTTCCTTCATTACCGTCTTCTTCATCATCTTCATCTTTATCATATTTTATCTTCAACGTTTATTTATAAAAGTCAATCGTATGCTTAATCGTGTAGCCTAAAGATAGGACGCATGAAGCAACCCACCGAGAGGTGTGTATTCTGCGAGTATAGTGAGTTAATCCTTTTTGCTTGGTGAAAGGCTGTAGCAACGCTTGTCTATGGGATTTTGCATTGCTTGTCTATAAGTTAAATAGCCGTGTCTAACTGCCTGAGAAGGTAAGAGATGAACCGCACTAAGCAAGGTTTGCATTGTTTCTAGAGATAGGCACAGTCTTATGCTCAACGCAACCAGACACTATAGAGATATAGTCATGCAGCTGACCACCGAGAGGTGTGATGCGTTAGTGCAACGAGCTGGGATTACTCGGGCGATTTAAGATGTCATTGGTTGATGTGTTTATACCTATTCTCATTGTAAACCTCCTATTGCTCAATTTGTTTAGCTAGAAGTAGGAGTAGTGTATAAGTCATTTAAACTTTCTTCGCTTTATTTTTATTCTTATTCCTCGCCTCAAACGCATCACTTCACAAATATTATTGAGTGACAAGTCCCCGTGTTCGACCTCGAATTACCCGAGAAACTTGCGTTTGTGTTATACTTGGCGCAAGCGTAAGAAAACTTGTGATAGGAATGCGTGGTCATTGCATGCTAAGATTAACGCATCATCATTCCGACGCATAACCTCAGACGCATGGGAGAAAACGCATCAGTTATGTCTAACACATGATTTCATGTTCAAACCCATCCTCCTTAATAATTAAAATAAAACAAAACGCATTCTTAAAATTATCCTAACAAGGGTTCATTCTCAACTAGTATTTTCGTAGGCGATCAAACACAATTTTCATATCCTTCAAATGATCTTGTCATTTCTTGAACTTGACCACGAAATCATCAACATAGCATTCTACATGTCTATGCAACATATCATCAATCACTTTCTACATGGCACATTGGTAAATAACGAAGGGCATCACCTTGTAACAATATATTCCTTTTGGAGTCCGAAAGGTCGTCATTGCCTCATCAACAAGAGCCATTAGTAGTTGGTTATACCTAAATGATCCATCCATAAAGGACAAGGCCTCACGCCCTGTTGTCGCATCAACCATGATCTTTGTGTGGGCAATGGAAAATCATCTTTCGGAAATGCATTGTTTAGGTCATGAAAGCCTATGCAAAATGAACCTATCTGTTTTTCTTTCTGACAGAATCAATATTGGCTAACGACGTTGGGTATTTAACTTCACGAATAAACCCTACTTCAATCAAATTATTGACTTCAGCTTTAATCTAGGGAATAAGCTCTGGTCGAAAGCGTTGTTAGGCTTGCTTAATCGGCCAACACCTCTATTTAATTGCGAGATGACAGACTGCTACCTTTGGATCGTGTCCTAGCATCTCTTTGTAAGACCAAGAGAAAATGTACTTATATTCAGTGAGTAAACTCATATATTCGCCTTCCTTCTCACCAAAGAGAGATGCGCTAATGAAAGTCAGGCGTGGCTTCTCTACTGTGCAAAGATTCACCTCTTTGAGTCATCCACTGTGGATTGACCACTATCTTCCAGACCTAGTAGAGCATCTTCACATCCTCTTCGGCCATTTCATTTTCAGATTCTTCAATGATGGTAATGTGGTTGATATGAAGTTTCACCTTCCTCTTACTCTAAGCTTCCATTCTAAAGGTTAGTGAAGATAACGTCATGCCTTTTCACCTTCAGGGAACCCTTACTTATGTTGAGAATAACAAAGATGTTTCTTTTCATCCGTGAAGGAACAGCCATATGAACTTCCCCGTCACTCTTTTCTTCACAAGATGATTTCTCACCTGATGGACTTTCTGTTGGGTTGTATATCCTAAAACTCGTAGTTTTGTAAACAGTAAATATATATGAAGTTTATTCAGACAATTGTTGTTGATTATTTAATAACTCTAAATCCAATAATTTACGAACCCTTGGCTATTGTCATGAATACTTGGACTTTATGTGGAGACATAAACTTGATCAAGTTCGAGTAAAATAGCCTAAATAGTCTATAGTACTTGGATTAGGTTAGGTACCTATTTCTGGAGATACTATTGAATCCGGCCCACTTTATGATTATTACAAATGTTGTAAAGTGTCATAAACAATTTAATCAGTTCGTTCACGTTGAGACATGTATGCAGGGGTGTTCTACACGATGAGATTGTATAAGACAGACCACGAAATAATCACTATTACGTATTAACACTGTTTGTTGTTAACACTGATTAATTTCACTTCTCGATGACCTAGATAACTTAACCTGAATACTGAGCTGTCTATGAACTCCTATTTATCCACGATTATCTCTTGATCTGCATAGTGAGGGTAAGCTCAACATTGCTGCTCAATATGCCTCCAATTCCAGGGACAAAACCGGGTAGATGGTTGGAGACATAGAATTTGCCATATAAAATTCACTCCTACCCATTTTAGGGATAGTAGAAAGGTTGTTTCCTTAAGGGCTGATCCCGAGTCTTCAACAAGGGGCCACATCCTCTCTTTAGCCTGAGAGGAAATGGATTTAGTGATTATAATCCTAAATCAACTGTTCATTAGAGGGACAGTGGTACTTAAGGAGAAAAGATGTAACTCAGGGGTATTTCAGTATTTGACCTAACTAAGGTTACGAACAATCTGTAAAGAATCAACTTATTGATGACGGTTATATCAAATGGATACATAATATATTTATAGTGAGAGGAGTGCAACTACAAGCTATAGTGGAGAATCCTGTTAGTTAACGAATGTTGATTAACTAACTTAAAGAGTTTGACCGGTTAGTCTCAGATCGTTGGAGCCCATGATCTATAGGTTCATCGGGTTTCCTTGCTAGCTCAATACAGAAAAAATTAAAGAACTAGATGAAGTAAGAATTTGAAATGTTCAAATTCGGGTTTTAGGGAAAATTATATGTTATAGATATAATTTAAAATTAAATTATTAATTTATTAATTAATTTAGAGTATACTTGATCATTAGCATGAAAGTATTTTTTTAAACTTGATTAATGTGATTAATCAAAGCTAGATATCAGAAAAAAATTAATATGTGATATTAAATTTATTTATTTTATTTGATTGAAAATGTTTTAATTAAATAATTTCTAAATTTGAAAAATTGTATTTCATTTTTTTTAATAAAAAATTAATTAGTGGAAAAATCCAATTGTTGGATTTTCTCACTAACTAAGTGGACTTTGAAGTGGCACTTCCCAAGTTTGACACCTAGAGATTATATACTAGTGGAGTTTGAGTGGAAGACATGCAAAATGGGATTTTACATTTCTTTTCTCTATAAATGGCTTTGTTTTTTAAATTTGCAAGACTAATGCTTCCACAACTTTTGACCTAAACTCTTCCACCTCAACTCTCCTTTACTTTCCTTCTTTCTATAGTGAAATTCCCTTATTTTCACTAACAAAATGGTCCCACAACCGTGTTCTTCAACTAGAGAATAGTGGGGATTTACCGTTGGTTGTGTCGTTCGTGCACGGGAGAGGAAGTTTGCGGTGGAGTCTTCAAAGGTTGTATTTTCTATCCCTTTTGCATGTTTATTTTTGTTTTTATTGCAATTAGAATGTTGTCGATTTCATCACTCCCACTGTGCATGTGTTCTTTATGTTCCACCACTTTCGGTGTTCTTATGTTTGAGTCACTACCAGATTGACGTGCGAGATATTGGCTCCTTCTTCCTTATGGCTATATTAGGGACGACACTACGAGTTCCTCCTTCACTCTTTATCTCACTAAAGACACGCTTGCTAAAGTAGTCCTCCACACCTTCGTGCTTAAGGCAATCAAAAATAGATGCGCAGGATTTTCCTTTGCTTTTCTTCAAAGTTGCACCTAATCTTTTGAAGGTTGATGGTCGCGTCACTACTAGAGTTTGACAAACGATTTTTTTCTTCCTCAAAAGGCATAGCCAACCATTGAAAGGCTAAGTGTTGGATAGAGCCACGAGTCGTGCATGGACTTTCTTTCTCTACTTTCTTCAAGCTCAATCTCTCAAAGACCAAAGCACGTGCAACAGGCGGTCTGATGCAGTAAAAGGCTGAGGTTCTTTTATCCTTGCTCTCCCTTTCTCCTGCATCATTGAATTCCTCTACAGTATATAGTTGTTGTCGACCACCTTTTCTTTCACCCTTCTTAGTTATGTGAACTGGCTCTGACGACTCATATCCAAGCCCCTTCCTCAATGCAGGTATAGCATGCCCCTGATGGAACCTTCAAAAGCACAATAGAAGAAACAAAGGGTCTAAAGCATCTAATTATGTTAATTTCATATGAACAAGCCTGCAACTTAGCATAAGATAAAGGGATTAAGAGTACAACCTTTGTGGCTCCAAATTGATTCTCGATTCCGCTCTAATCTCCTCACTAATGATTCGTAAACCACCACGAGAGGCTTCCCGACTATTTTTGGCCTTAGAATGGGATGGTGAGATCCAATGAGTGACTAAATTAGGGATGAATTTAGTATGAAAATTGAGAGAGAATTGAGGTATTTTCTAAAACATATTTTAGAAAAATTCTAAGTTTAAGGAAATTAATTTTCAACTAATTTGAAAATTCACCAAAATGGCCAAGAAGAATTAAATTTCACATTATCACTCATTTTATAGAGCAATGACATGTAATTCGCGCAAAATTGAGTTGACCATATTTTGACACTTCAAAATGCACTCAATTTTAATGGGTTTAGTGGTTAGTTGTAGAATCAACACCTAGCAAATGGAATAACTCATAATTCCACTTAAAATAGGATTTTTCCACTCAAATAAAAATGTTGGATTTTTCCATTAATTGAAGTTAACTTTGACCTTTGACTTTTGGAATTAACATTTGACTTTAACTAAATACAATTTTAATTCAAAACAAAAAGGATTTTGGAATTTTTCACTTAGTGTAGTCAACCTTTGACTTTTGACTTTCAAAGCTTGGTGAAGTCAATATTTTGACTTTTAACCTACTTTGACTAATTTCATTTAATTTCAAAATAATTTTAATAATTAAATTAAATTAAACTAATATTGAATAATTAATTAACAATATTCAATTATTAAATCTAACATTATTCTCTATCAGTATAAATCCCTATTCATAGTCTCGATATTTAAATCTTATTTAAATATCTCTAATTCTCTCTTTATCATTCTATTTTCAATTGATGATACTACGTTTAATATATCGCATGTATTTAACACATATTCCCCAATTCGAATTCGAACACTTCGAATTTACTCATCACACTGTTCTAAGGTTTAGTCTGATATGAGCTAGTAAGGGATCTCATGGACCTACAGATCATGGGCTCCAACAATCTGAGATTAATCAGTTAAACTCTTTAACCCAATTAACCAACATTTGTTAACTACTGGGTCACTTCACTAAAGTCTACTAATTGCACTCCCCACACTGTAGATATATTTATGTTCACTCGATATAACCATAATCAGTAAATCAACCCTTCACAGGTTGTTTGTGATAACGATTGGGTCAAAAGCTGTTTTATCCTCAAGATTACATCTTGCTCCTTAAGTCCCACTGATCCTTTAATGAATAATTGATTTGTGATCCAATCACTAAACAGAGTCCCTCTCAGGCCAATGAGAGGGTGGGGAATTTTTTTCAAGACCCAGAATCAACACTTAAGGGAACAACCTCTCTACTATCCCTAAATGCGAGTAGGAGTGAATTTCGTCTTGCACCCTATATCCCTAGCTATTTACTCGGTCTTATACCTGAAATGAGGGACTTATTAAACCGGCACTGTTGAGCCAACTCTCACCCATGCAAATCTAAAGATAATCTCAAATAAACAAGAGGGTTAGCTCAGGATTGAGGTCGAGTTACCTAGGTCATCGCTTTGAAATAGTTAGTCTTAAATAGTAAACAACGTTATAAAGTAAGAGTGACTTATTTCTTGGTCTGGTCTATACAAACTCTTTGAACAAGACACTTCACTCGCATGTCTCTACATGAACGATTCAAGATCACATCGTTTGTACTAAATACAAAGTGAGCTGCATCTAATAGGGTCTCCAGGATAAGGTACCCAGTATTATTCGTATACTATAGACTATTTTGGCTATCTACTCGAACTTGATCCATTCTTACATCTCCATATAAAGTCCAAGTATACATGTAATAGTCATGGATCTTAGTTTACTGGATTTAGGTTCTTTCTAAAACAAAATGAGTAATTCATATATTCAATAACAATTTTATTGAATAAACTTCAATAACATCTTGATCGATAACAGAATAAGTTTATTGTTTACAAAACACGTATTTTAGAACATAAAACCCAATACCCCTCCTGCAAAAGCTTATTCTAGGTCAAAGAAAGCTCGGTTCGCTAATAAATCCTTAAGCTCTTAAACTTGATATGAGTTGTGAGGTCATAACCTGCTTTCGCCAATAATTTGTAAGCTTTAGGATCAAACCCGTCTTTCGTTCGTGTTTTAGCCAAATTAACCTTTGTCAAGTCTCCCTTTAGTTTATGGATTTCCTGCTTCGTTATTGTCGTGAGTGGTACAACAAAATTCTCCTTTAAGATTTCAATATCACCAACCTTCAAGCCTTTTGATCATTCTTTAAAAGATGACTCACCCTTCTTGCGTCTCAAAAAAGGGACATAATGCAAGGTCGGAGGACTTGGAGACTTTTCGTCTTTTAAAATCGGTGTCTTTATAATGCTGGTAAATGCCCCACTCCCTTTGAGCTAGAGGCTTGTGCTTTATCACTTGTTTCTTTTTCTGCATCTACTCGTGATTTCAACATGGATTCACCTCCATCATTTATTGGTGGAGTCTCTACGAGCATTGCCTCATCAACACCCTCACTCTTCAAATAAAACTTTGCATCTACGAAGTGAGACTCAGTTTCTGAAAATAGATTAGAGTTTGCTTCAACTTTCTTAATCCCATCTTGATAGAACTTGAAACATTTATGTGTTGTCAATGTTATCACCCCATTTCCATGAATCCAAGGATGTCCTAGCAGCAGCTTATAGATGGTCTTCGAGTCTATGACATGAAACAATGCATCTGCCTTCAGATCACCAATGAGGAGTTCTCAGTGTATTATGCCTATTGCCCGTTGGTGGCCTTGGTTGAAACCTTGAGTTACCAACTTTTCATTCGAAAATTCTTCCATGAGGATGTCCAATTGCTTCATAGTCATTTTGGCATTATATTGATGGATGATCCATTGTAAATGAGAATTTGACCAACTCTCTGTTCTTGAATGTATCCCAACAGTATCTTCATTTGAGAAACTTATGGTCGTACAACACAAGGCATATGCACGCGTCGTAGAATTCGGTATGCTAGATGTGTTTCTAGCAATGTATCAATAAGAGTCGTCTTATTTTCTTGAGGGAGAAACAACAGGTCATCTATGTTGAACGCTAGTAAGTCTTTTGATTCTTCCATCATTTTCAATGAACTTAGAGAAGCATCCACTTCTTCTATTGTGCAGATAGCATGACAGGCAACAACCTTTGACGTTTTCCTTGAATAACAGCCGTAGAAGTTTTCCGAAAGGAAATATGCTAACGTCACTTATCGCCTAGGTTGAAGAAAGTCCCTATCTTCCTCCTCAACAAGCTTGGGCTTCCAAGCCTTCATTTTTCCCTTCCTTTTTTAAGTTATGTTCCCACTTAACTCGATAGAAGCGCGACTCTTTTTTAGTAGAACTCGACTTCTTCTTCTTTCGATGTGTTACAAGAATTCATCCTTCATCATCGTCACTATAAACATGTTCCTTTTTGTTTTGAAAATTTATCATTCAATCGCTTGCTAAAATCGAACGACCACAGGTTCAAAGGTCCCAAACTGGACCAAACTATCTCTTTCATCATACCATATAGTCAATGTTGGAGCATTCAGAGTTACTGCAACTACGGCATAATTTGTTTGAGCAACCTTGTCCAAATCCAACTCAATCTTTCTCTCACGAGCCAACCTTAGAATCAACTCCTTTAGCAGAAAACATTTTCAACCGGGTGGCTAACGATCCTGTGATACTTGCAATAGTTAGGAAGAATGATAAACTTTTTCCTACTTCTCTTTCAAAGTTAGGCAACGTCTTTCACCTCCCTCATCCTTCTTCTCAGTAGGGTTATATTAACGACTATTTATTCCTTCGTGGCATTTTTCACAATCTTTTTAACACCCTTAACTTCTTTCTTGTCCTTCTTTGCTTGAGGGGTCAGGAAATCCTTTGTTCCCCTATTAGCAATAATCAATTCCATGTCGTGAGAGCGAGTTACCATGTCAGGTTGCCCTTTTCTTAAAAGAAAAATTGAAATTTATTTTTTAAACCTAAGTGGAGTTTCATTTAGAAAATTCAAATTTGAAAACTTTGAATCAAATTTGAATTAAAACCAATTTAAAAATCATTTATGGACTATTAAAAGTAAAGGTCAAATTGAGGTTGCTTTGGATTCAAAATCATTTAAATCAAATTGAATTTTCTTTAGGAATTCGAATTAAAACAAATTTAAAACATTTGAAAATTAAACTTGAATGGAATTGAAATTCAACAAATGTGAATTAAAACCAAGTTAAAATTCATTTATGAAAATATTAAATTAAAGTTTTAGAAACTTAGAATTGAAATGATTCCAAAATTCATTTTAGTTAAACTGAAGGGTTGGACACCAAATTGATATTGGAGTTCTTTTTTAAAACTCCAAATTGAAGATTAAATTGAAATTTGGAAAAAATTACCGAAGCTAATTAGAAAACTTCAAATCAAATCCAAATAAGTTTTATTTGGGAATTCCAAACTAGAATTTATTTGTAAAACTAATTAAAACTAAATTGAAACCAGTTGTGACTAAAATCTATTGATTTTTTTTTAATAAAGCCAATTTGAAAACCTTTAGAAAAATTGAAACAAACTTTATAAAAAAAAAGTTTAAATTGATATCAAATTGAATTCTAAAATCCATTTAAAGAAGGAAGATTTTGGAGAATAAATAAATAAAAGAGAGAAAATAAAATAATAAAAGAAATTTAAAATGGGACCTACCACACTTTACCTTTTTTTTCTTTCATCTTTCTTCCTCCATGATTTTTATTCTTTTTTCTTCTTCTACCATTTCCTTTCCTTCTCCTCTCTTTCTTTCATTCTTCTTTTTGCAAGTGGGTTGCAGTTTTGGGTTCATTAGAATCTAGCTCGCACGCCGTTCGTCGGAAGTCATATGCGTCGATGGGGATCTCGCTAGAGTTTAGATTGTGATAGATACACTGGAATGTTGGAAATTTACTATGATTTTCTTCTACTCTTTTCTCTAAAATGTCTCCACCTAAACTCGCTTCTCATCTCATCTCCAATTTCTTTCTTAAATCTTTATAATTCTCTCCTTTCTCTATTTTCAATGTGTATAATAATTCTTCGATCCCCTTTACTTCACATAAATCTCTTTTCTATGTATTCTTCCCCTTTTAAAATGTATTATGTTCCCTTTTTATAAGTTATAATAAGGCTTAAATTAGCTTAGAGAGAGTTGATAAAATGGAGGAGAAAAGTGAGGGAGAATGAGAGAAATGGGGAAGAATGGGAAGAATAGGAAGAATAGGAGAGGAATGAGGAAGAAGGAAGAATGAGAAAAAAAAATTAAAAAAATAATAATATTTTTATTTAATGTTTTTCTTACTTTTCTTTTATTTCTATATATAAAAGATATTTATCTTTTTAGATTTTTTAAAAACTCCATTAACAAAAATAAAATAAAATAAGACATATTTAAAAAACAAAAAAAAAAGTCGGACCAAATAGATGTTTACAAGATTCATATTAAAACTATAGGTCATGAGAGACAGTTGCATTTTAATATGATTAAGATGCATAATATATGATTAATTAATTAAACATTTATATTATATGTGATAATATTAATCTCAACTCCCTATTATACGGGAGTTATTTCACGTGGATGGAGAATTATTGTAACTCTCCTCCATCATCCTCCTTATCAGTGTTCTTTTGGAAACATAGAGAGAGGTGAAAACGTTGAATAAGAAGAACATAAGAAAATCTCTCTCAAAATTGATTGTCTCATTTTTTTTTCCTACAATACCTTTCATTCTCACAAAACACAAGAAATCCCACAATTTCATTCTTTGTCAGGGAATAGCAAGATTACTGAGTGGTAGTGTCTTTTGGATTCATATTCGTGTTGTTTGGTTCGTGAATGGTCTTGTTGTTCGTACAGAGAAGAGTTCTTGATCAAAGGAGAGGAATTACTTAAAGGAAAATATATTCAAGCGTAAGTTTTTCTCTTCCCATCTTCCTCTCCATAAAGCATGTTGTAACTTCACATGTTTATCCTTAATTTCTGTTTGCTTCTCTATTTTTGTGATTTTTCAAACTTGACTATCATTGGCACGACGTTCACACGCTTCCTCGAGGAATTCAATTCCTTCATATCTATGGTTTTAACATAAATACCACACTCATTTATCTTAAATCCATTTGATAATATAGTGTGATCAAATTTTTCATGTCATTGCCTGGGTGCTTGTTTCAACCCATAAAGATGATAGGATTGGTGTTCTAAATCTCATGTTTGTAAACTGTATACAATTTTTTTATATAAATAAAATAAAAAAGTTATTTATTTGTACCCTAATTCAATAAACTAAGATCCGAGGTTATTTTATGTAACTCAAACATGTATGTGGTTGACATAAAAATGGATCATGTTTAAGTATTAACCTAAATGGTCTATAGTATATGGATAAGGTTGTGTGACACTATAGATACGACCCACTTTGAAACTGTTATAAGAGTTGTAAAATGTTACAAACGATCTGATCCCAATCGTTCATGTGGAAATATGCTAGTGGAGGTATCCTATATAAAGAGTTTGTATAAGATCAGACTGTGAAATGATTATTCTCTCTTTATAACATCGTTGATTGAAGAGGTTAACATTTCATAGGATGACCATAGGTGACTTGACTTTAATCTTGAGTAGTTTATGAACTCCTGTCTATAAGGGTAATCATTTGATCTGTATGGGTGAGAGTGGCCACATTCGTCGACTCAATAAGCCTACTATTTTGGGAATTTGTTCGAATAGGGAGCTGGGAACATAACTACACAAGATGAAATTCTCTTCTTCTCGTTCTTAGGATAAGTAAATGAATAGCTCTCTTAAGGGTTGATTCTAGATCTTACACAATAAGGCCTCAACCTCTCAGAGGGATTAGTTTATAATTGAACTATAAATTGTTTGTTCATTGGAGGGGTCAATGGTACTTAAGGAGTTAGATGTAATACATGGGTAAAACGGTAATTTTACCTAACTATTATTATGAGCAATTCGTGAAGGGTTGACTGACTATTGATCGGTTGTATCTGTGGACATAAAAATATATCTACAGTGCAAAGAATGCAGTTGTGGGTCTTTAATGAAGTGACTTGCAGTTAACGAATATTGATTAATTTAATTTAAGAGTTTAATTAATTAATATCATATCATTTGAGCTCTTAATTGTAGGTCTATTAGGTCCCCTTCTTATCTCATTAAAGATAAAACAAGGAATAAATGTTTTTGGAATAATTTGAATTGTTCAAATTATTTATAAGATATAGAGGTGTGATCTATATTAATGTGATTAATATAGACTATAATGTATATTGATACATTATGATATATAGTTAATTATAAATATGATTAATATTATATATGAGAGAGATAAATATTTGAATAAAATTCAAATTAATATAATGTATATTGATACATTATAATATAAAGTTAATTTTGAATGAGATTCAAAATTATATTTTATTATATGAGAGTAATATATTTGAATGAAATTCATATAATTACTATAGGTTAAGATTAATATGAATGAGATGCATATTAAAACTATAGGTTACATAAAAGAACATTATTTGAATAAGATTCAAATGAAATTTAAATATATCATATGAAATTTATTAAATAAATAATTGTTAATTAATTCATATTTATTTAATAATATATTAAATTTGATTTAATATATATTAAATAAATTAAATTTAGAATCACTCCCAAAGAGAGTTATTTTGCGGTTGAAAGGAGGGGAGTTGTAACTCCCCCTTCCCCCTTCCCCCACCCACATCCCATCACTCTCACATAAGGATTTTTTAGAGAATTTTTTAAAAGGTGTGTAAGTATGTTGATGAACATACTAGAGATCTCTATATAAAAAGAAAACTCTCTCAAACAAAATCTTCTCTCTTTCAAGAACTATTTTCCATCCAAAAGGATCCCATGATCTTATATTTCTTACATGACAATAGCAAGGAAGCTCAAGTGGTGATGTTTAGAGAAGTTTCTCATTTTTATTCTTGGAGGAAGCTTTGCAATACAAAGAGTTTGTGACTGGTTGTGAGATCGACACAAGAAAAGAATTCTATTGAATAAGGTCTTCAAGGTAAATCTTCTTGTCCCTGAAGCATGCTTAAGTTAGATATGTTTGTTTTGTATCTCTTTGTTTCCCTAATTTTTCGAGTTTTCAAAATGAATAACACTGAAACTTACGTTCACACGCTTCTGCCAAGGAATTCAATTTCTTCAAAAGAGACTTAACAAGTTTACAAACTTTGTCTTCAAGTCCTTTAATAGCAAATCTTTCATGTTGTTTCATATAGATTTCTTCATCTAAATTTGAAGGGAATTGAATCCTGGCAGAAGCATGTGATTGTTTTTTTTTTTTAATTTCTTGAAACAATTAAAAAATAAACATGAAAAAGGTTAAACAACATACCTTTGTTGATCCAAGACTGTAGCAAAATCTCCTCTTGAAATTGGTTGTCTCGTTCTTGAATTCTTTCAATTCTACAAGATCTTACTTGCTATGACTCTGGCAAGGATCCGGTTTGTAGGAACCGCTTCTTGAAAGAATAAAGAGACTAGGAAGAATAATTTTCTTAGAACTTTTCTAAGAAAATTGGGAGAAATATTAGAGGGAGAGTTTTAGGGTAATCATAGATATTATTATTGTAGAGAGTGTAGAGTGTATTATGAGGGCTCCTAAGGGTCCTATTTATAGAACTTTATGGATTACTCCTAATTCTATTGGGATAACCTTTTTGAAGAAATTTTAAATTAAATATTTAATAATATACACTATTAATAAATATCTACCCAAGTAATATCTCATATTAAATAGTTTAAAATATTTAAATCATATTTAAATATTTATCTCTGGTAGAATCATTAATTTAAATTTCATCCAAATTAAATTATTAACTATTTGAATCTAATTCAAATTAATTAATTAATTTTTCCTCTAATTATTTAATTTAATTTTTATTTAAATTAAATAGTCTATCTAATAGACCTGAATTTTTTCAATTAATGGATAAATTAATATTGCTTAATTAACAATTAAATTAATCAACTAATAAATTACGAGGCTTTAAGGCACAAATCCCAACAAAATCTCCATTTAATAATGCATTTTTTACATCCACTTGGTTTATTTCCAAAATTTGTAAAGTTTGCAATTAACATCTTTATAGATGTAATCCTCGTTAATGGTATCAAAGAAATCTTGCCCCTCTTTTTTACAAAAGTCTTTAGCTACCAAGCGGGCTTTGTACTTATCTATAGTATCGTAGGCCTTTAGCTTTCTCTTAAAAATTCATTTACTCCCAATTGGTTTACTTCCAGGAGGTAAATCAACTAATACTCAAATATTGTTCTGTAAAATAAATTATGGCTCACTATTAATAGTTTCCTTCCAATAATGTGCATTAGGAGATGATACAGTTTCTTGAAAAGTCTGAGGTCCATCTTCTATCATATAAGTTATGAAATCGAGTCCAAAAGAAGTAGCTTTCTCAGCTTTTTTGCTTCTTCTAGGTTCAGACTCAGTATTCTGATCGTCTGGACCTTTCAAAGAGTTAGCCTCATTAGTTCTTTTGGCACCATTAATTTTGTGTCTTTCCTCCTTTAAAGGAAATATATCCTCAAAGAATTAAACTTCAATAGATCATATTATGGAATTATTATTGATATCAGATATTTATGATCTAACCACCATGAATCTATAAGCAGCACTATCTGTTTCATAACCTATAAGGACACAATCTTTTGTCTTAGGTCCAAGTTTGGTCCTTTTTTCATAAAGGAGCTTGTACCTTTGCCAAATACCTCTATACTTTCAGCATTGATATGAGGGTAACTTTCCATTCTACACTTCATAAGGCGACATATTAATCTTCTTATGTGGAATTCTATTTAGTATAAAATTTGTTGTCAACAAAGCTTACCCCCACAAATTGTAAGGTAAACCTAAACTATTTAACGTGCAAATAACCATGTCCTTTAAAGTTTGGTTTTGTCTTTCAGCTACACCATTTTGTTTTGGTATATAAGGTGTTGTAGTTTGATGGATTATACTATAATTCACAAAATTCATAAAGTTATGATGATTCGTATTCACCACCTCTATCTAATCTTAGCACTTTTACTTTCTTTTCAAGTTGATTTTCAACTTCAGTCTTATATGTTTTAAAAATATTAAAGGTTTCATCTTTACTATGTATTATATATACATAGCAATATTTACTACAATCATCAATTAATGTGATAAAATATCTCTTATCACCTCTTGTGGGAGTACTTTTCATATCACATATATCATTGTGGATTGAATCAAATAACTCATTACTTCTTTGCACATATGAAAATGATTTTATAGTAAACTCTGATTCAACACAAACTTTACATTTATGTCTATTATCAATGTTAAAATTCGGCAACAGTCTTAAGTTTATCATTCTATTTAAAGAACGATAATTGACATACTCCAATCTAGAATGTCATACATCACACAACTCAACAGTATAAGCAAAAGAGTTGTTGTTATTATTATTCTTTGGCATTTGTGCTAGTACATTCAATTTGAACATGTCATCACTCATATATCCTTTTCCCACATACATACCCCCCTGTTAGAATAAATTTATTTGACTCAAATAGAAGCTTGAACCCATGTTTGTTAAGTAGAGTTCTTGACACTAGATTATTTTGAATCACTGGCACATGCCATACATCATTAAAGGTAAGTATTTTTGCAAAATTCCATTTCAGTAGGACCTTTCCCTTGCCATCCACAGAGGCAGTTGAAGCATTTTCCATCTACAATTTTTCATTGTCATCTTGTTTCTCATTTGTTCTTACAAATGTGCCTATTAGCACCAATATCAATCCACCAATCTTTGGTGTCTAAAGCCATATTTACCTCATAAATGACGACAACCAGATCGTCGTTTTCCACGATGTTGGTCTGATTTTTGGAACTTTTTTCCTTCTTGTGTTTGCACATTGCAGTAGTATGGCCACCCTTACCACAAACCCAACAATTTCCTCGAATGCGCTTTGTCAGCATCATTTCTTGACCCATGATTCACATTTTTCTTTTTGAAATTCTACTTTTTGGGTTTATCTTTGAAGCTTCAACAATATGTGCTTTGGCTTTGACTTTCGGTGGAGTTTCATCTCCTTTTCTGTTATCCTCTTTTGTACGGACTTTCACCGTAAGTTCTCCATGGATAACTCTTTTCGCTCATGCTTGAGATAGCATTGAAATCCTTCCAGGAACGAGGCAACTTCTCAATCACTGCAGCAACTAGGAATGACTCACTAATGTCCGGTCCTTCATTTTTCAAATAACTAATGATAATTTGCAATTCCTTCATCTAATTGACTACCAATTTGGGATCAACCAACTTATAATCTAAAAATTTTTCCACAAGGAATTTCTTAGTACCAGTATCTTTCAGCTTGTATTTCTTGTCTAATGCCTCCCGCAATAGTTTTGAGGTATTATAGGCATGCAATAAACATTATACAAAGTGTCCTCAAGACCATTAAGCATATAATTACAACATAGGAAGTCCAAAAATATCCATGCTTGCTTCACAACTTTCGTTGCAGGAGTTACAACTTCTGGTGGAGTAATTGGGCAATCTTCCTTCAAAATATGAGCAATATTCAATATGGTGAGGTAAAAGATCATCTTCTGTTACCATCTCCTGAAGTTGTATCCTTTGAACTTCTCTAGTTTTTCAATATTAGGTTTGACAATGGGCGATCCCATCATGACAGAAGTGGAAACATTGGTGGAGAAGTTTGCAACCATTATTTTGGATAATACTAATCATCTTCAAATTGTTGGAGAAAATGGTATATGAGAACTAAATACACTAGCAAACTGATTACAACTCAACTAGAAACAGTATACCCAATGTATAATATTCAAACTCAAACTTAAGACATATAATATAACAAGGCTTAGATATGGAAATAATCAAAAACTTGAAAGAATCTCAAAACATAGTCGAGGCACGCTTCTAATAAGCGTTGTCTTGAAGACAATTATTCGGTCTGCATATACTACAAGCAGACTACAATGATTGTCTCAACAGGATACAACGACTAACTCCGATAAAACTACAACCTCGAACTACTTGGATATGACAGAATTTTTGGACACTTGCTCTCAATTCAAGAATGAAAGAAAGAAAGAAAGGAGCAAACTCTTCAATTTGGAATGGAATAATACAGATGAAGAAACAAGTTGCTATTTATAGGCTAGCAACTTAGTAACTCTCCAAAATACAAAAATAAACCAAATAAATACAAATTTGAAACATTTGTCATATTTAACTTAATTGAGTTGTTATTTGACAAAAATCAAACATAACTCATTCAAATTGAAGAAACTACAAATTAACTTTCATACATATTAAATTTGTATATGAAACATCATCTTAATTTAAAATTTTGATCCAATTTAAAAGTTTCTAAATAAGGAAATTTAATCTATACAATTAAATCTGTTTTTATTATTCTATATCGAACTGCTTCATTTTCTTTCACTGTATATTCATATATATAACTTAATTTAATGGGACTTTCATAGGGAAACGTGTATACGCATGGTGAACTTTAAACCATTTTTACCTTTTTATTATTCACGGTAATTCGAAATGAATACAATATCTGCATGCACCAATGTTCATGTCGATTTCATTAGTTCATCTCAATTTAAACATAGTACCATTTGAGATTTAAATTAACTGATCTTAGTTGTTTAAGATTAAAAATACTCATTTAATAGTCATTTTAGAAAATTTGATTTAATATTAAAATATTATGTTTCACTATTTTTACAAAAATAAAATATCTTTTGGAATTACCATTTATCTTGTTAACCCTACAAGGATTGGGCCTGACCAAGCTAATAATCCGTTGAACTTACGTTTGTTGGGCTATGTCTGAAATTTGTGTGGCCCAGTGGTTTGATCTAATTCAAAACTCCAAGGCCCAATTACGTAAGCCCACGACTGACTTAAACTATTGGAATTTTTACATAAAACATTCTATTTATGCCGTATATTTAAAAAATGTCTTTAGATCTGAATTTTTTCAAGAAAGACTGTTGACATTATTTTTTAACAAGTTTACCCTTTCTTATTATTTTATTCTCGATTTCTATATATGTTTATCTATTTTCAAACTTTCTTAGTGATAAAGAGATAAACTGCATTTATTATTAAGAGAATATATATTTAATAAGATTTTTTTCATATTTTCAAATGGAGAGATAGTGCATTTATTCATTGAAATTTTTTTCTTTATTTAATTTAATTAGAAAGAAAAAAATGTATTTAATGAAATTTTATTTTTTTTATATTTTGTTGGTTTCATGTATTTTTTTTTTTTTTTTTTTTGCGAATTCGTGGTTATTTAAAATATACCTCAGAACATTTTTGTTAGGTATTTGAAAATATTCTACTCAATATATGAAATATACCACAATATATAAATTAGAGATTGATTCAATGTTTTGACATAAATTTATGATCTAATATATGAAATATACCAAGATATATAAATAATATTGGCTTAATGTTCAACATAGATCACAATATATATATCATAAATTTCATTTACAGTATATATATTCATTTAAGTAATCAGACATCCCAACACATCAAAAATTTTATATATCACAATACATAAAATTTAAATAAAAAAAACTCTCAATTAATTTTTATATTCTTACAAATATCTTGAAATATTGTCAGTATACATCGAAACATTATCAATATACCTTGGAACATATACAAAATTAAGATTTATAGATATTAAAATATACAAAATTAAGAGTATGTATTGTTTAATCAAATTTCTTTATCAGTTATCCCACAGCATATAAATCACATATTAACTTAATATTCAACATAAATCACAGTATATATTAAATAAACAACGGTATATACCACAATATATAATTCACATATATCAAATAAATGAATGCATATTCCCTTAGGGATTTATAACATATATATTTAAGGTTTAGAAAAAAGTTCTCTTTGGTCCTGGTGCGATCTATATAGGCGGCACAAACAAAGTTCATATTCATCTCTCCATCTTCATATGGGGTTTTATAACACATAACCCTCATCTTCATCTTTTATTCTTCTACAACCATGGCTGCCACAGATTTGTATAGGCGACTGGATCTTGGTGCACAACACAAGCGAAGGGAGCAAACCGCGAATGGGAGAGAATCAATGAGAAGACGACTAGTGGCTTACCTCGGCAATTAGCGGTTGGTGGTGTGCAGAAGTCGACTATCAAATCCAACAGGCGAATGGTGGTGGCGGCGATCGACCAAATGGTGGCGGCGGAAGGCGGATTAGTGAATGACGAAGACGACGATCGACCAAGTCCGACAAGAAAATGGCGACGGTGGAGGGGTGTGAAATTGCCGAAAGGAGAAAAGAAATGGAAGAGAAAGGAGAAAAAATAGGGAGGAGTAAGAAAGGAGAAGTGGAGGAGTCAATGGTTTTTCTTTTTTAAAAAAAAAATATTGATAGACTGAAGGCTTGTATGGAGAGAGAAAGAATCACAATTATATATATATATATATTTGTGTGTGGGACTAAGGTCTAAATTGTAAATATCCACTAACATAAGTAAAAAACAAAATCCAATTGGCCTTTTTTGTAAAAGAAAATAAAATATTCGAGACATAATGTAATGTAACCCCTATTATAAGGTCTTTTATGTCGAAATCCCTAAATTATTCAACATCTTAAAAAAAAAAATGAGGAATTAGGTTACTACATGACTAACATTTCACAAATATCTAAAAATTTAGTAATATTTCATAACTAGATTTTGCCAACATTTTGAGACATTTTTAATCCTTTGATAGGTTCTCTCTCATCCTTTAATTTTATAATATTTTAAAATAAAAACAAATCATTTTTGGATTTACTATTAGTTTTATAACATTTTTTTAAATGTCATTAGTTACATTATCTCTCATCAACAATTTTTTTACAATATTGAATTCTTTCCTTATTAATATCATTTTTTGAGTTTTACTCTATTTTTGTTATTTATTAATTTTAGTTGATATTTATTTAATGTAGGTATTTCAAATTAATGTTTTCTTCGTTTTAGAAAATTTTGTTTATTTTCTCCCATATTCCTAGTTAAAAATTGATCACCTCTCTATTAAGATATCAAGTATATGTCAATTTAGTAATACACTAAAAAGTATAAATATACATCGCATGTACCATGGTTTTTTTTTTTTTTTGTATGTTTACAAATATACGAAAAAATGTAAATATACATTGCATATATTGTTCGGTATATAAGAAAATATATAGTACAAATCGTTTTGTTCATGCACTTATCAAATATACCCTAGTTCATTTTAAAAAATTCAAATATATAGTGTTGTACTTATCAAAAATGCCTTATTTTCTCCTTCGAAATTTCTTGTCGATTATTGCTTTCATTTATGAGGATAATAGTTTTCAGATTTACTGTTTTGGGAGCTAAAAAACTTCCTTTATGTGCTTCTTTTGATTTTAATATATATATATTGTTAAAAAGGGAATTTGATGGATAAACTATTGATTTTTGTTTTGAAAATATGTACGGACATTATATTTGGATGTTTTATTGAAATATTGTAAATTTGACAATTAATTGGGGAAATATGGTGGTTTTCAAACTATTTATGGATTTGTGGTTGTTTTGCAGGTTGTCGAAGGTTGAAGGCTTGACAATGGAACTTGTCGAGTGTTCAACATTCGACCTCTTTAGATCAAAAGTTGAACATTCAACAAAGCCTTCTGTTAGATTCCCTGCCCTCCTCATGCCTCTGGCTTCTCTGCATGTCCAGTCTTCTCGCATGCAGATCAGAAGTTTCACACCATGCGGTCCATGACTTTATGGCCAGCTTTCTCGTGGGTCGAGTGTTCAACACTCGACATATGACTTTTTAAACACAATCCCAGATACATTTTACCTCAAAAACATTTTACCTCTCTTCTTGGTGAATTAGAAATCCTCTCCTCCCAGCTCCCTCTTCTTCGTTCCAACAGAAACCATTTCCTCCCATTTTTTACTTTCCATTTCCATTTCATATCCTTCTATTTCATCAAATTTTCTCCACACTTTTCATCATAAAATATACTGGTTTGTTAATTTACTCTACTATATTTCTATTTTTTAAGAATAATTATAAATTTTGATTTTGTTCTTATATTATTATTTTTTATATAAGTTATAGATTCTAATATTATGTTATTTTTTGTAGTTGTTGTCGGATAACAAATAACAAAAAAGAAAAAGGTGAACGTTGTCACTTTGAAGGAAAAAAAGAACCATGGTCGAATTTGTGAGTTGAACTTTGATTTTTATTTATTAGTAGTTTTTTGTTTTTAATATTTATTTATGCTAAATTTATCATTTTTATTCCTTATATTGATGTTAATAATTTTTTAATATTAGTTATATATCCATTGTGACTTTTATTGTATTTTTATATTAGTTTAAAAAGTTTAGTTTTATTATGTTTTTTTTAATATATTTCTTATGATATGTAGTATATATTTCTTATGATTTTAGTATTAAATTTGAAAAAAATAGCAAAACTTTAGTATTTTTAATATATTGTGATTTTAGTATTGACTTTATTGTTTAATTTATTGTGATATTTGATTTTAGTTTAGTTTACTTTTTATTTGATTTTTTTAGTATTAATTTTGAAAAATTAGTTTAAAAGGTTTAGTTTACCTTTTATTTGATTTTTCTAGTATTAACTTTATTGTGATTTTAGTATTAATTTTATTATCTTTGAAAAAATAGTTTAGTTTAGTATTAACTTTATTGTGATTTTAGTATTAAATTTGAAAAAATAGCAAAATTTTAGTATTTTTAATATATTGTGATTTTAGTATTAACTTTATTGTTTAATTTATTGTGATATTTGATTTTTTTAATATTAAATTTGAAAATTTAGTTTTAAAAATTTAGTTTTATAGTATTAACTTTATTGTGATTTTAGTATTAACTTACCTTTGAAAAAATAGTTTAGTTTAGTATTAAATTTATTGTGATTTTAGTATTAACTTTATTACTTTTGAAAAAATAGTTTAGTAGTATTAACTTTATTGTGATTTTAGTATTAAATTTGAAAAAATAGCAAAACTTTAGTATTAACTTTAAAAAAATAGTTTAAAAAGTTTAATTTAGTTTAATACCTTATTGTAATTTTTATTGTGTTTTTTAATATATTTCTTATGATATTTTATTTTTTTAGTATTAACTTTGAAAATTTGGTTTAAAAAGTTTAGTTTAGTTTAGTATTAACTTTATTACCTTCGAAAAAATAGTTTAGTTTAGTATTAACTTTATTACCTTCGAAAAAATAATTTTTTTTTCATGTATATTTAATTAAGTGTAGATGATACTTTTATTGTATATTTTTTTATTATTATTATAATTTATAAAGCTGCACATTGTACTTTTAATTAAGTTGTACGTTATTTAATTGAGAAATAATTTTTTTTTCTTTTAGATCATTGCTTTAAATTCGTGACCTATTGATCCTGATGTTTTGTATGACCAAATCAACCATTGTATGGCAAGATCGTAACACTGGCGAAATATCTTGCAGATGTCGAGGGGCAGTTATTTACCGCACTATCCTAATCCACCCTCGAATACTACCGTTACTTCGTACATCTGGATTTTATGGGGTTGCCAGATTGGGATTCATTCAGTTAGATTGACATCTCATAACAACATTGATCGAAAGATGGAAGTCTGAGACGCATACATTTCATATGGCCATTGGAGAGTGCATTATCACTCTATAGGGCATAGAAGTGTTGTTCGGGTTACCTATTGACGGTGAGCCAGTCTCCGGAGTGATGTATGATGACTGGTTACAAATCTGTCAACTGTAACTCGGTGTGACCCCACCTGCCGAAAAAATTAAAGGATCAAGGTTAAGTTTAATATGGTTAGGAACACAGTTCCATGAGCTCGTCGATGATGCAGACGAGGAAACCATCGTGAGATATGCACGAGCATATATACTGCAAATGATGGATGGAAGTCTGTTTTTCGATAAATCAAGTCATTTTGTTCACTTGATGTTCCTGCCATTGTTAACTAATTTCTATGATGCAGGACGGTATTATTGGGGTGGAGCATGTTTGGCATGGTTGTATAGACAACTATGCAAAGCAACCAAACCTGAAGTTCGCGAGATAGCTAGGCCTCTGATACTTCTACAACTATGGGCTTGGGAGCGATTTTCAACAATGGCTCCACAACTACAATTGTAAATGATGCTCAGTTAGCTGGACGAGCCTACGGTTATCGGTATGTAATTTTAATTCAATTTAATTTTTATATGAATGATCTAGTTAATTCATAATCTAAATTATCGATTTAAAAATTTAGGTGGAGAGACAAATTTTGTGTGACTAAGACAGTCATACATGTAGTCAACCAATATAGATACATGTTTGATTTGCTTCAACCTGATCAGGTAAATTAATACTTAACCAATTTGATTATTTTATATAGATTTTTATTGTATTTGTCGTTAATGTTTTTCAATGTAATATTTTATGTTTCAGATTATTTGGGAGCCTTACAAACTTGTTATGCACACTTTGCAAATGGTCAAAACATATAGCGGACGATAAGTCCTCTCATATGTTTTCACATTGGTGAGTGGCATCTTGGTGATGAGACAATTCAGATTTCAACAGGATGTCTCATCGCCTTGTAATATTGAACCCCTATTGCATGACATTGACTTAAGAACTAAAGATTGGTCCAAAAAAGTTGCACATTTGGTAGTGCGATGGCACTATCGTGTTAGGTTTATTGCAGTGAAGGTTTCAGTTAAGCAATTTGACAAGGATGTCACTCAAAACTACATCAACTGGTATAATAATATCACAAGGCGCTATGTTGTCCGAAAGTAGTTGTGGGTCATCTGGTAAATAAATGAATATTATCTAATTATTTTAAATATTATCTAATTGTTTTATAATTCACAGAGATTGAACAACAATAGACTTCGTAATGTTGCGAATGATTCGAACCAGGTTCTTGTTACATGCAGTGACAACCAGAGCTATATGGAGGAGATACTTATATGTACAATATACACATGGTTTTTCTACCAGCTCCTAGATGTAGAGGACCTGTTCGAGAAGAAGATGAGTTCGATGAGGTTGCCCACAATGTGGAATAAGTGCCCCCTATGATGCAGACGCAGAGCCAAACTGATTATGTTAGTCCGATGATGATGATGCCAGCAATTGGTTTAGGATATTATGATTCAAAAGCTGGTCCATCGTCTTCATACGTGCATAGACATGGTCGCGGTTGTGGAGAGCATAATGAATATTTATATTATGAAGTGCCTGCAGAGGTACCGGAGCAACTTCAGGAAGAACCAGAGCAACCTCAAGTTCAAAGTCGACGACGACGTCCGCCTTGTGGGACAAATTGATTTTTTTAATTATTTTTATATAAATGAGATAATAGTTGTATTAATATGAATATTTTAATTTACACTTTATTATTTTTAAATTATGGAAGAAAACATGAATGGGATATTATTTTATATGATATTTTTTAGAGTTAAGTTAAAAAGATTGTGATAAAAAATAATAAAAAAGGGGGGTGTAATATTAAAATAACAAAATGGAAAATTAAAAAAAAAAATGATGGAAGTCGAGTCTTCAAAATTCGACTTAGACTTATCGAATTTTGAAGATTCAACATCCTTTGTCAAGTTTCCAACAAACTAATTTTTTTTTAAAAAAAAAAAGTACAATATTTTTCTAAATTATTTCAAAACAATCATATTTTTATAAATAATTAAAAAAATGACAATATTATCTTAATTTTTCCCATTATTTTATGTATTTAACTTGTATGGATGAATTGTCAATTGTCATTTGTCATTTGTCATTTGTCATTTGTCAATTGATGGATAAACATATATTACTAACTACCATTTGCCAATTGTCATCCAGTTTATATGGGAATGTAGAATCTATATTTTACCATGATATTTTATAGATTTAATTGAGTTTTATTTTAGTAATAAACGGTAAAACTCGTTGGAATTAATTTAATAATTAATTCATAACTAGATAAAAAAAAAAAATAGCAATTAAATTTTGGGCCCATAACTTTCTTGCTTGATAAGTAGAAACCAGACTGTTGGTTATAGTGAAGAAATTATTGAGAACCTAGGATCAACTTATAATATAAGGTTGATTTGCCCATTCCAATTTGAGGTACATAGTTGAAAAAGACCACAAATCATATATAGAATATTTTAAAATAATCATGAATTAAAGTTTTATGGATCTTCCTACGAACTTACCTAAATGATTAAATCTAAGACCATATTTAGATGGATTAAAAAAACATTTTTCAACAGAATCATTTTAAATTCTCTAAGAGTGTTTCAAAAGCTATTAAGAGTGATTGCTAAATACTTTATATTTTTAAAAAAAAAATGATTTATTTTCAAAATTAAACACTTGAAAAACTAAGACCCTATTTGGGAACTATTTTGTTTTTAGTTTATGTTTTTGAAAATTAAACCTATGAACATTACTTCAATCTCTAAATTTTTTTCCTTTATTATCTATTTTTCACGGATGGTTTAAAAAACTATGCCAAATTTTGAGAATTAAAAAAATTCTCTTAAAAAGCTGCTTTTGTTTTTGGAATTTGGTCGATAATTCAACTATTATATTTAAGAAATATTGAAATCATGGTAAGAAATGTGAATGATATAGACTTATTTTTCAAAAACAAAAACAAAATAATTAACAAATGGACCTAAATTAAACACATCAAAAGCCTCTTATGCTAACTAACTTGAGCTTATTGCTTAAGACTATACCTTCAACCAAGAAGTTAGAATGTCAATTCCACATATCACCAATTGATGAACTCAAAGCCAAAGGGAAAAAACATAAAAACATTTTTTTTTCTTTAAAAAAAAAAACAATAGACCGCAGAACATTTAGCTAACAAAATACTTAAAATTCAACTAAACCATAAGATCAATCAATCAAAGATATAGAAAATAATCAAGACACTAAAAAGTAGTCTTATCCAACAAAAAGAAAACTTTAACTTACCAGTTATTCAAGTTTTTTCAATGAATTTTTATTCCTTTTTTCTAACTTACTGCTATTCATAATATTTTTAGAAATGGCCATAAATAAATTTCAAGAATGGAGACAAAAATATCCTAAAAGTTGAGGCCTCTTCCACTGCACAAAATATATGAAGTTTTTTTTAATATAAAAAATAAAAAACAAAAAACAAAAAATCCACCTGAAAGTTGACCATATAAAACACAAAAAATGACGTCCACCCCATGCCTGGGGGAATACTTCCAGTTTTCATGCCATTCCATTGGCTCATTTAATAAGAAGCAGCAGCACGTTGACATTGTTTTGGAAGCTTTGGGGAGTGAGCCTGAGGTAATATATATACATACAAACAAACAAAACAAAAGAAAGATTTTAAAAAAAATAGTAATCGTGAGTTTCCAAGAAGGTATATACAAAATAGAAACTTGCAATTCAATTCCCAATAGGTTTTGAAACAGCTACCCCTCAGGCCTCATGGGACTTGTGAGGCCAAAGCATGGGGAGGACTCTACTGGTTGTCAGAGTACAGCCACCCTAATGATAGTGAACATTTATAGTATTACAAGAATGCCATATTCTTTTTTATCACACTATAAATTTGTCTTATAATTTGGTAAAATCTCATAAATAATCTTTATAGTTTGATAAAATTCTCATACATAGTCCCTATCGTATCGAATTATAAACCATAATGACTAAATTCTGTAGGAACTAAATTTACAATTTAACCAAGATATAATGAATTTGAAGATCAAATGGAAACTCTCTCAAAAAGTGTTAAACTTTACTCCATGTTTTATTTTATTTTATGAATAAAATAATATTCTAAAGAAACGGAATCCAAATATTATCCTTTGATTGAGTTAGTTCAACTTCAAGTTGTAACTTTAAAAAAGAGTATCACAAATCAACTAAATTCAAAAGGATTAAACTGAACAGGACCAAACCCACCAAGGTGAAATCATAACTAAACCTAACAAAAATAGTTTGAATTGAGTTGAATTGAAGCAAATTTTCTAACCATATTTTTCTGGACACCTCTGAGAGCAGCTGTTAGCCAGTAAGATCTGAGTATGTGAGCTAGATTTTCCCCCTTTCAGTTTTTACACAGTTACAGCAGCCAAAGAAGATAATGCCAAGTTGCCACTTTAATATATGAGAATGGGACAGAAGAAATCCAATTGGCATATCATGCATGGCAATTGCCAAAACTCTGCAAAAGAAAAATACAAACAGAATATAATTAATGAAATGGGAAGAAGAAAAGGACACTACCATGCTTCTCTCTCTCTCTCTCTATATATATATATATATACATATTCATCATTTGTTGTCCAGTCATGTTTTTGCATGCAGTCTGCAGAAGAAGATCCGTTTATTTTTTAAAGCAAATCCCCTTTTGTTTGTGAACGAAAAAAAGCAGAGAAACAAGCAATCGATCATGTGGTTGGTTGAAGTTACGAGGCCTTTCTCTGATCCACAAAAAAAAAAAAGAACAAAACAAAAGAATCCTAATTTATACAAAACCCCCATTTTCATGAGTCCCAATGCAAGAGCTCATAGCCTCTGTTGGCAAACGGCAAGCCAGCCTGGTTGGTTTGGCTGGAGAAGAAAATTGGATACAAAATTAAATCAAATACAATATAATCAATCATTATTAGCCTAAAGGCTTGACTCACCCCCCTTTTGGTTTGCCTGTGGTGTGGAGCTTCTTGGATCACATAATTTTTTAATTTAATTAAGCATCATAGTGATAATTTAGGAGTTCCTAATGATTAATATTTCATCAGAAAGAGAATATTATATATATATATATATATATATATATATATTGTTTTCTGAAATGAAAATAGTTGTCAATTTAGTTGTCAGGAAAACAACAAATTACATGAAATAAAGTTATTACATTTTAGTATCTTTAAGGAGCTGGTTAGGTACTCTAAAGAAATGGTGTTTATTAGTTCTTTTTTTCCTTGAAGGATCACAGCTCTGTAACGGGTAAAAACAAAGAAATTATTTTATTGATTACTTAATGTATATCTATTAACCAAATTGGAAAAGAAGAAGAATAAGAAGCAAGAAATTCTTGTGAGTAAAGACAATGTCTTTTTAAATGGAAAGAAAATAGGAGTGGCCTGAAAGTGAAAGAATAACAAAACACATTGGCAATAGAGATGAAGGCAAAAGTAATCAGAATTTCAACTCAATTTTAAATTATCTCAATAAAAATAACAGTGTGTTTTAATAACTTTTTAAATGCTTCAAAAAGCATTTTTAAGTGGAAATATATTTTGGAACACTAAGAAAATCATTCAAATCTAGTATAAGGTTTTTTTAGGCAAAATAAATATAAAGTTATATATATTCAAGGCGAGCATACACAGTCCTTGATTGATCTCAACTCGTGTTCTTTATTTACCACAAGGTCAACCCATAATGGTTGACACAAATTCTCCTATTAAGAAGAAAGATGGCCAGATCATACTTTCCCACATTTTTAATTCACAACGGTTCTCACTAGTTACAGTCTAATATACAAAACCCCCAAGCAAGAAGGAAATATGGGAAGGTAATATTTCTCAATCACAACCATCTGTCTCGCTAGCGAGTGCTTGGTTACATTCGAGTCTTTTAGTTCTGAATTTTTGGCTAAAAATTAATATAAACCAGCTCAACCATGCCCCTGATTTCCAAAGAAAGAAGATCAATACAACAAAACAAAATTTCAATCTTTTATTTAAGTTTTCAAAAAGGAGAACATTCAACTTCAGCTAAACCGTCTAAGATATAGGACTGAGCAAGCCAGTAAAACAATAGATAAAGGGTTTGTTCAACAGAGTAATACAAAAACGCAAGGGAAATCAGATTTGAGCTAAAATTATATAACAAAAGATGACAATGGGGAGAAACCCAATGCAGGGAATGCCCAGAAAACAATGAAACAAAATGGCAAATAGAATAAGAAAACTTAGTGGGCACAGAATCAAAAGGACGGTGATGAATCAAACAGCTAAAAAATGCAAGTGGGGGAGAGAAGCAAGAAGGAACGATTTGGACAAGCAGCAGCATTCAAGTGGGGAATGGAGGAACGACGTGACAGATGAAATAAAACAAAATATAAAATAAAATAAAATAAAGAAGATAGTACATTATTAGTGGTCAAATTCCTATGTGAAATGGCGGTGGATCACATTATAGTGCTTCACAGGCATTTCATCGAACAGTTTGTAGTCAGAAATGAAAGATGAGATTATAAATGCTAAGAAAAGAGAGAGGCCCCAGAAGAAAATGGATATCTTACCAACGATTCGTTGAAGATTGAAGATGGAAGTAAGAAGAAGGAAATTTTTATTTAGATATGGATGGAAATGGAAGTGTAAAAGGACAAAGATTGGCGTGTTTCTGTTTCTACGAAAACTCCATGGGCTTGTCTTGGAGATGGGGATCCTCTGTTTGGTTTCTTTTGCAAAAACCGCGTTCGTACAAACACGTGCCGCTCGCTTCACACGTACGCCGTGGGGACATATAAGCGTTGAATGCAATCAAATATAATCCCTACCGCCACCTCCTTCCACCTTTTTTATTTAGTTCCTCTCTAGTTTATAACCAAAAAAAAAAAAAACATTTTTCATCCTAGTCCTAAATTAGGGTTGGTAACAATTTAATTCCTGAATTTTTTGGTGTAGTCTTTTTTTTTTTTTTTCAATCTAAATAATACTCGACGATAAAGTTACATGGGATAATTTAAAAAAAAAAAAAACATGGAGATTAGATGCAACTACACCTAATCGTCACCCATTTTTAAATTTGTAACAATTTAATCCACGAATCTTTATAAACAATACTTTAATTTTAAAATTTTGAAATTTTTAACAATTTATCTATTTCATAAAAAATCTTGTTAAAATTAGGTCCAAATGTTCATTACATAATAGCTTATTGGATATTTGGCCCTGAACTTCAAATAGGTGAGTGGACTATTATAGCCCACTCCATGTTTGTGGCTCTAATTATAATAGTTGACATTTCCAACTATTATAACTTATGATTAACTACAATATTACTATTTTAAATATCTCTTTATTACAGTGTTTACTCTTTCATGCTCTCCTCTCTTTCCCTATTTGTTATAGTATTTACTATTTTCTACACAGATTAAAATAGTCTACTCCCAAAGATGAACTATTATAATCCAGACTAAAATAGTAGCACCCAAAACACAGACTATAATAACAATTGATTATAATAATCAACTCAACGCCCTCAAACACTCCATTATTATTTATGGTTTACGAAATATTTGATCCCGAATTTATTGATTTACATGCATGATTTTTTTAATTAAACCTTACAAAAAATTTCACGATGGAAACTAATTGTTACAAATTTTAAAGTACATTGACTAAATTATTACAAATTTGAAAGTATAAAGACTAAATCAATACAAACTAAAATTTTGATGACTAAATTGTTACTTGCATGAAAGTTCAGAAAACCAAAAGTGTTATATAACGGTTTCTCAATTTTCTTTCTAGTTCTAGAATAACATGCAAGAGTTTGAACCATCAACTCCAAATTGATCATTGATGTCTCTATCTAGTGAACTAAATTGAAAGTAAAATGCAAGATGGAACTATTGACCTTTGAAAATAATAATTTGGGTCTTATTCACCCCAACTTTCATAAAATGAATAATTTAGTCCTTAGATTTTACTTTATAACAGTTAAATTTTTATACTTTCAAAGTTATAATAATTTATGATTTATACTTTCAAAGTTACAATAATTTAATCTTTAAAGTTTACTATATAATAATAATATTTTTTATATTTTCTAATTTAAAACGAATTAATCCTCATCATTAAAAATCCCACCAAATTTAAGTGATAACTTTTATTATTTAAAGATGTAGTATTTGCAGTTTAGAAACACATGTGCTCCCTAGTTTGTTTGTTTGTATTTTTTTTTTTAAAATATCTATATATGAATGAAATACCAGTAAATTTTTAGTTTTTATGAACTATGGTAGAGACTACATTGTTATAAAATTTATTATTATTTTTTTGAAACAACAAATTTTAAATATTAAGAAATAACTTATTGTGTACTAAAGTGTAAATTGCTACAAATATATAGAAACTCAATTATTACCAACTAAAGTTTAAAAACTAACTTTTTACTTCTATAAAAATTTAGGGATTGATAATATTTTATTAGACCATATTTGGTAATTATTTGATTATTTGTTTTTATTTTTTAAAATTAAATTGATATCATCCGCATTTCTTACAATGATTTGCATCTTTGTTGAGTACAATAGTTGAATTTTTAGTCAAATTCTAAAAACAAAAACAACTTTTTTTAGTTTTCAAATTTTGGTTTGGTTTGGTGAAAAGTAGATAACAAAAGAAGAAATTTGAAGGTGGAAAGTAGTGTTTAAAGGCTTATTTTCAAAAATAATAAAACAAACAAAATGGTTATCATACGAGGCGTTGATTTTTTTTTTTTTTAATTTCCTTCTTATTTGCATTACATCATAAATATTTGTAACGTTGTAAATATAAATATAATTTACGACTCGTTTAATTAATTATTTAATTTTTTTAATATCATATACACTAGCTCCTTCCATCTGTGGGTTTTTTTCTTTCTTTTATATATATATATATATAAACTTTTTAGGAGTCATTTAAACCAAAATTTGAAATTGAATGGTACTGATGAAAGGAACTTTCGTAATACTGAAATATCAAGATATTTTACAAAATTGGTATCAATGTTATAATTGTTTTCCTTGAAAATATTGACGTAAGAACTTGTATATAGGCAATGTAATTTAATTTAGGCGTGGTTGCAAGAATAACGAACAAAAAAAGAAATTGTAACTCTAATATATTTGATACAGTTTATATTTGATGAATCAATAAACTAATATGAAAAAGAGATGGGATAACCCGTCGTTCAAAATATAGATGTTAAACGGAAAGTAATGACAAACATTGTAACAACAAAATACTACAACGAAAAAACAAGTAAAAGCACACAAAAATTGGTAACCCAGTTCGGCGATAAACCACCTACGCATGGGGAGAAGTATGCCTAGAAAAGATTAACCACTAATATCAAATAGTTAAGCAATTGCGACGTAGTACTTATCTGTAATATACCAACTATTACAATGACTCACGTAGAGTCCAACTCACAAGTCACCTAGGCTCCCCCTAGATGTGAGACTCCTTCTCAATTGTATTTAGGCTCATTTTAAGGGTAATAATATTAGTGTTTAACACTTCAACTTCGACCGTATGTGAGACTTTCTCTTTGCTTGATTATATTCCTTGTAATTCAGTGAACTTCCTTCACTAATGAATCTTAGATCCTCGATAAGATGGAGAAATCCTTCTCGAGAATGAAGCCTTAGGCTTCTCCTATGACTGAGAATATCTTCTCTTCAACGATATCTTAGACTCTCCCTAAGACAGAAGTTATCTTCAAGTTCTCGAACTTATCAATTGATGAAATTGCACAGCGGAATACATTAAGCATAGATCAAAACACGATGTTGCACAATTCGGCCACCAAAAACAAAGACACACTCTCACTATGACCAGATGTAGCAATCTTAAATGAAAGTCATTATTCTCCTTTAAAAACCGTGGCCAACTAAGGAAATAATTTTTGAAAAATATTTCTCCTTCGGTAAAAAATAAGTTGTGTCATAAATAAGGAAAATATCAGGCAATATACATCTGCTAAGATTTTCTAGAACAGGAAAGAAAAATATTTCGCATATAATTTCTAGATTAGAAAAGAAAAAAATCAAGAGTATTGTTTGAGATAGATGTTAAAACTTCATTTGTGACAACAACAAAAATCACCGGAAACTGCTTTAGAAAAAATATATAGACAACCAACAATCTCCAACCTAATATATTTTATATTTAGTATATCATCTGACGGTTGAATATAAAGTATATAAATTATACAGCTCATTTGGTAAATATTTTCTTAAGAATTTAAAATTAAATATGATGTTTTAAAATTCCAATAGTTATTTTTTATTTTTTAAATACATATATTTTGTATTTTTCTATATGCTTTTTAATTATAATTTGAATTCATTAATACCAATTTTTTCCTTTATTCTCAAGTTAACAACACATGTAAAAATAAATAAATAAATAACATCTAACTTTTGATCTCTTAACCGATTACATTATCAACTTAATCAAACAATTAAAAGTTTGACTTCCACCCTTCACATATTGCAAAAAGAAAAAGATAATTTCAATAATTAATAGGTTATGTCTATAAAATGTTACCATCCGATTACTCATGCTAGATTGGTACAATTCCATTTAAAATGAATTACTAGACATGTCTTATCTTTTGACATCAATGCACATTTTCATCAATTTATTGACCATCTTAACTTTTACCGTTAAAAATGATCATTTAATATATACAATTTAGGGAAAAAATCAACTTTGACCTTAGACTTATCAAATTGTTATTAATTTAAATTTTAGTCTCTAACTCAGATAAATATCCTTTTCCATCTCAAAACCAATGATTGTGCCTCTTTTGGGTTCACCAATCTTGATTGGACCATATTAGAGAGTATGGGGCTATCTCAAAACCAATTAGTGATGAGAGAAGTAATCCATCTATCTTATAAAGAGTGTGAATCCCCTTGATTTTTCCAATGTGGGATTCTCTACATTAAGGAGTTTTCGCTTTAAATATTGTTAAAAATATATATTTTTTTTCTTATGAGTTCGATGAAAAACATGTGTACGATATGAAAGTAATAAAATTTAGAAAAGATGGGTTTAGTGTTTTTGTAGTTAAAATAGTAAAGTTATTTGATGGTTAATTTGTGTATTGATCAAATCATACGGAAATTCTTATAAATAGAAAAATCTAAAAAATATTTATATTTTATAGTAAAAAGTTCCAAAGATACGTGTAAATATTTTAATATATATATATATATATATATATATATATATATATTTAAAAAAGTCCTTCAAATTTATCTTTGGTTAAATTAGCGTGTGAATCAACAAAAACTGAATTATAGAGTAAAAATTGCAACACTTATTTAAATTGATCCGAATTTTTACAACCTAAAATTGATTTTTTTTCCCAAAAATTTAATTCCAAATATTAAATACAATTCAGACCAACTTTTCTGTTAAAAATAATAACTAATATAACTTTCTCTCGACATATGAGGTAAAAATTCAAAGGGAAAACAAATACCCTTTTGGTCTATAGAGTCTGAGCCTAATTTTTATTAGGTCCTTAGATTTTAAATTGTTACACATTTAGACCTTTAGTTTTGAGCTTGATTTCAATTTAACCCATAAATTTTAAAATGTTATATTTTTAGTCTCTTAATTTTGAGTTTTGTTTCAATTTATTTCTTAGATTTCAAAATTTAATGTGTGTTTAATTTAACTAATTTTGAAAATTAGTCATCTTGGGAGAAAAAAATAAAGTGCTTGATAGACACTCAAAATAAATTTTGAAATGCTTTCAAAATGTATTTTAAACCGTTTTTTTATATCAAAATAAATTAAATAAAAATAACTTTTTTAAAACAATATTTTTTTTTCTAGTCAATCAAAATGAACCCTTACATTTTTAACATCTATTTTTTCTAAACACTCATTTTGAATTATGCGTTTATTAATTATTAACTGGACTTTTAAATATTTTTAATACTGATGAAAAAAAAGTGAAACGTAATTAATTATAATTTTTTGTTTTTTATTTAATTAATAAAAATTAACACTAACCATTGCAAGTGAGTATTTAGTAAAAAATCAATGTTAAAAGTATAAATCTTAAAACATACAGATCAAGTTGAAATAAAAGTTTAAACATCAAGAAAAAAAATGGTAACATTTTGGAACTGAGAGCATAAATTTAAATTAAACCCAAAACTTAATACTAAAATTATAACATTTTGAAATTTAAGGATCAAATAAAAAATAAACTCATAATCACAATAAAAATATTTTACTCAAACTCAAAAGTCGAATATATATATTATCCAATTGTGTTTTACTTTTTCTTTTTTGGCTATATGCGAGTATGTGGACAATCTACACGCACTTTAATTAATTTCATGGGATAACCCACCTCAACTAATTATGTTTTACTAAAATTTTAAAGTAGCATTAATCATATATATATATATATAAGATAATCCAATAATAAATTGCAAAATTATCCAATAGGCATAAGAAAAAGAAAAACAAATGCATCGACAAGTACAAAAGGTCATATAAAAATAAAAATATGGCAAATTGTAAATAATATTATAAATAAAAGCAGAGAAGAGGAAGTGAAGGAATATTATTTATTTATACGAGATGAGGGGCAAAAAAAGAATTTTGTTTTTGTTTTTCTTTTTTTTTTTTGAAAAAAAATGGATATTGTAATTTATATTGTGAAGAACATTATTAGGAGTACACAGCACCGCAACCTACCCAATATTCTACCGCTCAATTTCCAAGCATGATTCGAACCAACACGTTTGCCCTTTCCCTCTATAAACGATCTTCGTTTTTATTTTGCTAATCCATCTCTAATAAGTTATAAATTATATACTTATAGGTATATTGGTGATTTGTCATTAGATGATATAATATTAAATTTACCTTTATCATTAATTTAAGTTTCTTGATAAATAGATGATGTAACATAATATCAAAATAGTTGGTCTAGGACGTCATGTTGTGGGTAAAAAAGTGAATACTTATTTGGCTAAGTATAGAGACTAAATTATAGAGTTGGCCATCAAATCACAATTTTATTTGGCTAAGTACGGAGATCGGCCTATAGGATCTGCCATAAAACTGGAGGAGGCCAACCCTATGAAAGTAAAGATTATGCCTAAATATTGTATTTTTGCACATGCTTGTGTCATCAATGTATTAATAAATCTGACGATCCACAATAGTTAATGATGACTTGATAAATGACTCGAGGAGTTAATTAACCAATAACCGTTACGAAACCCAATTCTATATAATCGAGAGACCTTGTGACATTTGAGATATGTCGAAATACATCCCGACTTCTATATTTTTTAGTTCTCTCTAAACGATTACTGATCTGATCTCAGAGTGTTGGTGGTCAAGTGCCACACCAATATGAATTTCTCTATTTTGCAGGAAGTTTGTTTGATTCTTTCTCGAAAATTATAAATTCAGTGTTGGTATCAAATTTAGATATTTGATTCTCCTATCACACGTATTGTAACATTGGGAGATTTTACCTAAAAAAAGTTTTTATTTTTATTTATTTATTTATTTTTAAAAAGCAAACTTTTGATAATCAAATGCGTGGTTACATTTCCCCTCTAAAAATACTTATATATATATATATATATCAAGTATTTCAACTAAAAGTAGTTTTTAAAAAGGCACATAAACTGATACTTAATCTTTGTATGATCGATGAATAGATTTGGAGAATATTTTGACTTGACTTGCTTATAAATCGAGTCGAGCATAATTTATATATATATCTTTCCAATAAAAAGATATTGTGTCGAATTAAACCAACTCAATAAATAATATACAAATACACGTTTTCATTATATATATTAATTTCAAACACTCTATGTAAGAAAACAATTATTTTTAATCGTTTTAATTAATTAGATCCTTAAATTTTTAAGTTGTCTAAAAGAATATTTATTAACTCTCATATTAAAATTAATACATAATTCTAGAACTTGATTAGAACCTTTACCTCACAATTTTGTTTTAAAAAAGTATTTTTCTTTATATTAAAATCTTTGCCTCGTAATGAAAAAAAAAAAAAAAATCAAAGTTGGCATTTTCGAACGTCACAACTTCGATATATATTTTTTCAAAAGTTATCTCAACCTTTAAAAAGTGTCAAAATAGATCCTGAAAAAAACTTTTTCAAAAGTTTACTAACATTTGAAAATTATTATTTTTCAAAAGTTTATTAAACCTTCGATAATTATTATTTTTCAAAGATTACATATCTTCGATATTTGTCAAATTATTCGTAGATAATTATTTATTGTCAAATGATCTTTTTTTTTTTTGAAGGTTTTCAATATATTTGAAGGTCTATGATACTATTTTCAAAGATTTTAAAACCTTCAAAAATAATCTTTTATCAACAATTATAAATCCTTCAAAAAAAAATCACAAAATCATAATTAAATAAGAACAAAATTTTGTAATAAGCCAAATTTCAAATTTTTCTATAAATCTCGAACTATTTTGTAGTTCATCTTCCTCCTTAAAACACAATAATCTAAATTGCATCTCATGAATCAAAAAGGAAATTAAAACATGTCAAGATTTTAGAACTAAAAGTTGAAAGTGGGCATCGATGTAGTAGGATTAGGATCAAATAATATGATCAATTTTTCTTACAATTCATCATCTATATTTTGGTCTTCTATGATTATAAAAACATAGAAATTAGATCTAGACTAAAAAGCAACATACCCCCAAGGGACATCTCCAACTAGTATCTAATGCCCCTCTCTATCTTCATATGTGAACACAAACTTAGAGGATCCATCTAAAAGCTTAGACACATTCCTTGCTTGTTCTTGGTCTCCATTTTGATCTGATAATGAAGAATAATAATAGTAACTTTGAAAAAAGGGAAAACAAAAAAGAAAAATAAAATCAAGATAAAATGTACTCAGTAAAATGCTCTAATAAATCACTCAGATAGACAGATAGAAAATGAGTCATATCTGACTGCTCTTAAATCATCAAAATAACGACAAACAACACAACGACCACATATCTGAACACCGAGAAAGAGAATGAATCGGCACCATTACCTAACGGAGCAAGAGCGTCAACAGGTGGCGATGCGATCGAAGAAGGAGAAGTCATCGGAAAACTCTCACCGGAGACAGAGAAGTAGACAATGATGTAGATGACAGAGATGGTGGAGACTTTATAAAAGACAGAGTATGTGCGACCGTCGGAGAGGACTATGGCGACTTAATAGACAAAGACGCCGATGGAGTCTTTGGTGATTTGCTTGGAGACAATGATGGAGATGTCTTAGGTGATTGAGCGATCGCATAGTGGGCAAGGGTGGATAGGCAGCGGTAGAGATGTCCAATTTTTTCATGTGGGGTCTCGTCCCGTTCGGGGCGAGGATTCCCCGATTAGGCAGGGAATAGGGAAGGGAGTGGGGGGAATTCTCCGTGAGCTAAATGGGGACAGGGACGGGAATGATTAGCTTCTACATATTTATTTAATATAGTTATTTAATGTTATGTTATTATTATTATATACATATTCCATTTAAATTTGAGTAATTTATCTTTAAATTCAAATTTTCATGTAAAATTGACGATAATAACCAATTTAGTGATAAAATTAATTGTTTAATTAAAATTTGCTCATGTTAGTGATTTTAATTAATTGACTTTTTACACAAAAAAAAAAAAGTAATGGAAAAAATTCTTTGTGGGGAACTCGATCCCATGAATTTCTCGCGGGGAATCCCACCCGATCCCCATGGAAAATTTCACAGGGATGGGGAATGAAATGAGGAGCGGAGACGGGGATGGGGAATGGCATCCCGGCCCCGTCCCACCCATGGACATCTCTAGGCGACGGTGAGGAAGCGAAGGATTCCTAGAGTTTCGAGAGAGAGTGGGTTGTGCATTTTTTTTCGTTTTTCTTTTTTAAATTTTTTAAAAATTGAGCGTACAAAATACATATAAAAATATATATTTTTAAATTTTAAATACACACTTTTTTCAAAGGCTTTAAACAAGCTTTGATAAAAATATTATTTTCAAAGGTAAAAACACCTTCGATAAAGGTTAATACTATTTTATGAATATTATCTTTTTAAAATTTTTAATAGTATTTTTAAAAAGTTTTTTTTAAAAACATTTGATAAAGGATAATATATGAATATTTTTTGCCTTAGGGTTTAATAACCTTAGAGAAAAATGATTTCTCAGAGGTTTTCTAAAAGCTTTTGATAAAAAATAATATATATATATATATATATATATATTTTTTGAAGGTTAAATGTATATTTGTTTCAAAGGTGTTTAATAATCTTCGATAAAAATAGATATTTCTCGAAGGTTAAAAATCTTCGATTAAGAATATTACTTTTTTCAAAGGTTTTTAAAATCCTTTGATAAATGTATATCTTTCAAATGTGTATAATAACCTTTAATAAAAGTATATATTGTTCGAAGGTGTTTTAAAACCCTTTAATAAAGGATGATACATTTTTCATAAGATTTTGATATTATTTGATAAATGTATATATTTTTTAAAAGTTTTATTAACACCTCCGATAAATTTTTTTTCAAAGGTTTTTATTAATCTTCGATAAACAGTGTATATTTCTCAAAGATTTTTCAATACATGTGATAAATGTACATCTTTTTCGAACGTTTTTTATAACCTTTGATAAAAAATGATCGAAAATAGATTAATTTTCTTGTAGCATCATGGATTAGCCTAGCGGTAAATAGAGAATATGATTTCGATAAAGGGCTAACCGATCATGAGTTCAATTCATAGTGGTCACCTACCTAGGATTTAATATCCTACATGTTTTCTTAACACCTATATGTTGTTGACCCAAATACTTGTGGATATAAAAAATGATAATATAAAAATCAATGCATACTCTAAAATATGTTGAGAAATAATAGCAATGATTCACTTCTTGATATCATCAAGAAGATGTATTATTGTAGGACAAATACCTATGCTAGTATGACCTCATGTATATATAAATTAAAAAAAAAAAAATTAGTCTCGTTTAGTAACTATTTGTTTTTTTTAAAAAAAATTAAGCAAAATTTCTTATATTTGTGTCTAAATCAAATAAAATAGTTGAATTCTTAGTCAAATTTCAATAACAAAAATAAATGTTTAAAAATTATTTTTTTTAGTTTTCAAATTTTGTTTTGGTTAACAAAGTAAGAAACTTAGGGGTGGAAGAGATGTTTATAGATTTAATTTTTAAGATCCAAAAAACTTAAAACCAAATGGTTAACCGAGCCTAATAGTTTCTTTTTACAACTATCAACTTTTGAAATAATAAGTAAAATTATCTATTTTATCGCTAAGTTTTCAACAATAGGTGCATTTGGTCCCTAACATTTCAAAATGTACCATTTTAGTCTCTGAATTTAGAAAAAAATAGGCTTATGATAAATATATAATAAATAAAAAATTATTTTTTCTCTCCCCTCCATTCATCCTCTTTTCATATTCTTCTTCAATTATTATCATTATTTTCACGATGATCAACTAACATAGTGCTTACTATAAACCTCGAGATCAAATGTTCAATTTCCTCACCCCATATATTAAAAAAAAAAAAAATACCAAAGATAAATACTCACGTAATCATAAAAATCAACATCTAAAAAAAAAAAGTCTCACCCAACCAAGAGAATATTGCATTGGCATAGATCTAAAAAAATATCCTTTTATTTCATCTAACAAACACAACACTCATTAAATTAAATCTAATCATCTTAAGTTCAAATTTGACTCACTCAAACTTTTCTACATTTCTTATATAATTTTCTTATTATCCAATCAAAGAACAAAAGCACATGTACATTTTTTTGCCTTTTTTTTTTTTAATAATGAATATAACCATATCACTGTAATATGTGAATATTCCATAATGATAATGAAAAAAAAAACACAAAAAATATATGTGAAGATGAAATGAAATGAAAGGGTGTATGAAAAGAAGGATGCAAAAAGAAGAAGGCTTTGTGAAGCAAATGGGAGAAAAGGAAGAAATTTTGCTGTTGATTAGGGAAACATTAGAAGGGAAAATAAGAATTGTTAATTTAAGGTTGTTGGCCACAAAGACAACAATAGAAGTTGTCATATTTTTACTTGTTGGAAAAATGAGCTGTTCTTTCTTGTTTTGTTTTGTTTTGTTTTTTTTTTTTTTTTTTCTCTCTTCTTTCAAAATTAAGAACAAAAAGAACAAATAAAATCAAGGTATGATGTATGCCTATGGATCTTTTAATTTGTGTATTTGTAACCTAATTTTTTCCCTTTTTCAAACAAGATGTGCTGTTGAAATTGTGTAACTAGATTCTTCTCTCTCTCTCTTTGGTCTTTGCAAATCTTCATGTTGTCATCTAGATATTCTCTTATTCTATCTCTTTTTTTTTTTTTTTTTTTTGGGTGAGATTGGAATTGGATTAAATGATATAATTACTATCTAAACTTTGGTTTATAACTTAAGACAATGTTAAATCATTATATTATAAAGTGTTATATAAACTTTGTTGTTTAAGGAAATAATGTTCTTGATGAGATGATATCTTGATGAAAATTAGTTAAAAAGTTAAAATTAACGATAAGAAGAGGAAAAAAGTGTGTGGAAATAATTATGAAGAACATGGGTTGATTAGTTAGGAATAATTTGATTCTAAATATATAATTTGTAAGTTGCGTCAAATGATCATCAAAATCTTCGAGCAAACACAACAAGATCAACTAATCTATATATAAACACACACGTAAACATATACATATAATAAATAAACAAGGAGTAGAGAAGAAGACAGAAATTTTATTTGTAGAGTGGTTCGGCGGATGTGATTTACATTTATCGTGTGGTAATTTTAGGGAAAATAATTTTATGAAATAAACGAAATATATTCATCCATAATTAAAATAACAATAAAAATTGAATATTAGAACATTTTGTAATTTATGGACTAAGCACACTGATAAGCGCTATACATTAAGAAGAAGTACCCATACTGCATTGAGTTATTTGACACCCCACTCCGAAGATACTATAATTTTTCAAGAGATCTTGTGTAGCAACTAAACTTTCTTACTGTTTGAATGCTCAAATAGAAAAAATCCGAGAATAAAAGAAGACTTATGTTTTATAGAAAAGTGAGAGAAAATACTGTAAAAGACAATTGAAAAGAATACTACTATAGGTGAAATACTAGTGTTTCCCATAACTCATTATTGAACAACGAAAGTGAAAACAAATGAGTATAAAAAAACAAACAAACTAGAAGTAGAGAAAAATAAGACAAAAAAAAGTTATATAGTTGTTCGACCAATATTTTCTACATCTAAAAGCTTGATAAGATAACATAAACATTTTACCTCAAAATTTCAAATTAATTATTAGAATCATATGAGATATATCTGTCAATATATACGTAAATTAGACATTAATGATATCTTCGATATCTTATATAAATACACATAAAATATAATAAATTATCAATCTATTATCTAATTTGAAAGTGTAAGCCAACAACAACTTAACTGAAATATTAAATTTAAATAACTTTTTTATGATTTTTTTAACTTACAAAAATATTCGTCAATAACTATGATATTTTAACTGTGGAAGTGATTTGAGTCAAACTAAAGTCAACATTAAAAGTAAAAATTTAATAATAAATTCAAAAGTAATACTAATCTTTGAACAATGAATAACCAATAACTTTAATCTTAAGAAAACAAATAAATTTTAAAAATTAGTAATACCTAAACATGTCTTCACTCAATTTTATTTTAAAAAATAGAAACACCGACTTTTATTTTATATAATGTACACAATTTGCAATTAATAAAAATAGAGGACTACTTCATCGTTTTGCTTTATTTAATAATTATAAAGTCTCGTTTTGATAATCATTTATTTTTTGTTTTTAATTTTTAAAAATTAGACATACAAGCACTCATTTTATTTATACATTTTTTTGTTTTATTATCTATTTTCTACCAATATTTTCAAAAATCAAACCAATTTTTGATAAAGAAATAGTTTTTAAAAATTTATTTTTGCTTTTTAAATTTTATTAGTTAAGTATTCAACTATTTTACTTAAGAAATATAAAAGTTATTGTAAGAACTTGAGATGAAATAAACTTAATTTTCAAAAATAAAAAACTTACATTGTTATCAAAAAGACTTTAATTTTTTATTTTTTGTTTTTGAAAATTAAGCTCATAATGATTATACTCATCTATTGATTTATGTATTTTGATATCTATATTTAAGAATGTTTTCTAACCTAAGTCAATATTTGAATACTATCATCCTGTTTAGTAACCATTTGATTTTTTAACATTAAATTATTTTCTCTCAGTTTCTCACAATGAGTTTCTATTTTATTAAGTAAAAGAGTTGAATTATTAGCTAAATTTAAAAAGCAACAGGTTTTTAAAAACTACTTGTTTTAGGGTCGTTTGGATTGATTTAAGAAAAAAATGTTTTTCAAAAAACTCATTTTTATTTAAACAATTTTGATAAAAATTTATTAAAATACACTTGAAAAGCTATTTTGAATTATTGTCAAACACTCCAATTTCTTCCAAAATTACTTATTTTTTAAATAAAACACGTTTTGAAAACTTTGTTTGGTTTTTGAAAATATTGGTAGAAAGTAGATACCAAAGCAAGAATTTTAGAGGCAGAAGGGATGTTTGTAGACTTAATTTTCAAAAATAAAAAATAAAAACCAAATATTAGCCATTTTTTTGAAAGCTTATTTTTACTTTTCAAAATTTAACTAAGAATTCAAATGTTAATTAAATAAGATAAAAACCATGTTAAAGAGATTGAAAGTAAATAAACACTATTTACAGAAACTAAATAGTGATCAAACGCGAGTTTATCAATATTAAAGTCGAGATTAAAAAGAAAAGATAGGACAATTGTTTTAAAGGACAAAACTACTGGAAATATTTTTAGATATAACAAGATATCACTGTCTATTAGTAAAAGATACTGATAGACATATATTAATATCGGTCTGAAATGTTTTGAATGACATTTTACTATATTTATAAATAAATTTTTAAATAAAATCGATCGAGGCTGTTTGGATTAAGGTTTTGTAAATGCTTTGGAATAAATAATGTCGGAGAATAAGATGTTTGAGAATCAAATATGACGGTGCGTTTAGGTATGTATGGGAATGAAAATAGGATGTATGGAAATGTGTTATATTTTTTTATGCAATTATAAAGTATAAAATTATTAAAAATTAATCCTAATAAGTAATTTTCGTTTGTTAATTTATTTTATTACATTAAGTTATTAAATCAATTTTAAGCCATTAAAATTTAACTAAATTTACTCACTCATCTTTCAGTTTAATATATTTATTATTAATTAAATTTTTTTATTGCACATTTATATTATCAATTTTTATTAAAAAATATTGGTAATTAATTTAAATTTCTATTTTCTTTTTTCTGTAGTTTTATTAGTTGAAGAGTTACTTAATTAATTGTTTAATGTCAATTATAAGCCTTATATATATACAAAAGAAGTTGATATAAACTAATTGATTTTAAATAATCAAACAATGTTTTAATTTTTTTTTTTTTAAAAAAACTATGATTATAAATTAAAACTAGAAGTACAATTGTATAAGATTGTTTAATTGAAAAAAATAACTTTATAAAGACTAATTAATAATTTTAATAAATAATTTATGATGTTAATATATATTACCAATAAAAAGGGATTCAAGCAATTATGATTATTCATATTTTAAAAAAAAAAAGATTATGGTTTTTCATAATAATAGAAGAAATTGTTATATTAGCACTATTTTCAATAAAATTAATTATATATGTCAATTATAAATTTAATTTAAATATATTTATAAAAATTAAATTAATTAATTAATATCAACAAAGAATAAAAACAATAAAATGAAAAGATAGAAAGTAAGAGAGAGAGAAGCCATTAGAAATAGAGAAAACTCATCTATTTGGGTGGTTATGAAAAACCTTCCTGGATGTGTATATATAATACCTTTCAATAAGATATTCTCATTCTTAATGTTAAAAATCTCATGAACCAGACCGTCGGGGGTGGTCATGGGTTGGGTTGGGTTGAAAGACTTTTTAACCCCAACCCAATTGTTCGGATTATAAATTTCTTCAACCCAAATATCCCTTATTAAAAAATGAACTCAACCCAACCCAACCATGAAATATTTGGGTTGGATTAGTTCGAGTTAATCGAGTCATTTGTTTAAAATTTTGTTCTAAAAAGAAACAAAACGTAAATATATAAAAATCTAATTTAATTATTTTCAAATATTGAATTAAGATTAACTACTCAATTTCAATTTATATATTTATATAGTGGAAATTTTTTTTTAAAGTGCAAAAAAACTACTTTTAAGAGTTGTTAAAAAATAAATTATTCAAAAAATATTGAAATTAAATAAAATTAAAATCAATATATGTATAAATAATTGTGCTATAAGTAACACAAAATATATATATTAAAGTTAATAATAAATTCGGATTAGTTCGAGTTATATTAGGTGAACCCATGAATAAATCCAGTCCATAAAATTTTCATTTATTCGAATCTAACCCAATCCATTGATAACCCAACCCAAACTACACGGATTGGGTTAGATTGATCGGTTTTTTTGAATCATCGAATTTTTTGAACACCTCTAACTAGAAATATGTAAAGCCAAAAGAGAAGTCGTTTTCACTTGTTGAGTTCCAATTTCTAGGATGCTTCTATCTAAGGTACTTCCTCTTCCAACATTGGAATCCAACTCACTACTTATAAACCATTTTTTTTTTGTCACCGTATTACAAATTCAATACAACTCTTATTTTCGTCTCACCTAACATGTAACATCACACTCACTAATATACAATTATCTCAAATTTTATATATTATTTTTTTAAAAGTAAAATTTTTAATTATTTAAATTATGCTTGTGAGTGTGACTTAGTTTCTGCTTTATGAACTCGTTAATTGAATATTGAAATTAATAAACAAACAAAATCTCGTAAAGTTCACTTAAAAAAAAAAGTAAAAAGGAAGGAAGAAAGAAATACTCGAAAGTTCATTGCATATTAATTTTATGTCAATGTTCAATAAAAACCAGTCTTTGGTTCTATTGCATTTATTCAAAAAAGAAAAATTTGTAAATACACAATGTCAAGATAACTTGTAAGGTAAGTGATCACCATAGATTGAATCCATGACTTCTTAACTCTTTATCAAGATCATGCCTCCTATTTACCACTAAATCAACAAATGATAATTAATTTTAGTCGATGTACTTCCAAATATCCAATTTTAATCATTGTTTTTTTCATTAAATCTCAAATTTAACACCTCAAAATTAACTAAATAATAATTTGAATGTAAGAAAATAGAATATGTAAATATATAAAATGCTTATATATAATTTTTTTTAAAAAAAATAAAAAGTAAACTAGCAGTGGAGCCTTAAATTGATTGAAAATACAAAGACTAAAATTGAATATTGAAACGTAAAATGACTCAAATTGAACAAATTTAAAATATAAGAACTAAAATGATATCTCAACCTCAAACATTTATAGATAAATAGACTCCTTTTTAAAATTCAAAGACCTATTTAACATAATTTAAAAATTTAGAGACTAAATTTATAATTTAACCACGAATTAAACTTTTCTTTTAGTGTTATAATTGTAAGACGGGGGATCGAACCTCAAATTTCTAAAGTCGGAACACATGTCAATACCATTGAACCAAGTTGGGTTTGACAACCCTAAATTAATCCAAGTACATAGATAATTTATAATAGTGTGTGTATGTATATATAATAATGTTGGGAAGGTGAGGGCATGAGGCAGCTGGAGGGATAAGGACCACGATTGTTTTATCGTTTTCACATTTAATTTTATATGCTAATTTCTTTCCAATCATTTCATCACTTTTTCTATTTATTTACTTTATATGGAAAAAATGAAAAAGTGATTTTCAAATCAATCAAACAAACAACTCCAATTTTAACTGCTAAAAACAAATATATTCTAAACTCATACCTTATGATTGATTTTATATTTATACCATTTTTTACCTTCCATTTCATCATATTTAGGTCACATATCTTCAGTTACATGTCCACCAATCACAACCATACCACAATGATTGAGACTTTTTCTTTCTATTTCAAATTAAAACAAGGAATTTTATTTCGACGATATTAATGATGTCGAAGGTGACTTAAAAAAATATAATAGGTTAAAATTGATCGGTCATTCTAACGATATCCAAATTATAACGATGAAAAAAAAACCTACGAGGTATATTTAGGAGTTTAGGAAGGTGCATCTACGTTTGAATAATTTTTCTTTTTTTGGTGAGTTTATGTTCTTTAATATTTAATCTTCAATTAATATAATATATTTTCATTTCACTTTGTTTTATTGTTTAGTGGCAAGATTTTGAAATAGTATCATCTTGGATCCTTGGATATAATTACTTAAAACATCAAAGAAAAATTCAGCAAAATTAGTGTTTATCAATTATAAAACTTTTTCAAATACAAAATTACATCACAAAACGAGGGATGTGGATTCATTCATACAACCTAAAATTATTAAGAAAATACACATGTTTCACAATTTGAGATAATAAAATTTTAAACCCATTTGATAACCAATACAGTAATGATTTTATCTTATAAAATTTGATAAGTCTACCTTCTCTCTTTTGTTTTCTTTATTCATACATTTTTTTTAATAATTATTTTACAGAGATTTCAAAATTTCATTAATTAACATTCTATGTTTAAACCAATTGATTACAAAATTATATAGGTCGGATTCATGTATATAATAGCATCCAATTCAAAAAATTAGTTCTCGTTTGATAATTATTTGGTATTTTTATTTTTTGTTTTGAAAATTAAATTTATAAACATTATTTTCATCTATTACTTTCTATGTTGTTTACGATCATGTTCAAAATTAAAGTCAAAATTTCAAAATTATAGTCCCACTTTAAATTGAGAGAAAATAAGTTTAATTTTGAAAAATAAAAAATCAAATAGTTATCAAATGGTGCTTACAAAAGTAGTTTTTTTTAAAAAAAATTGTTTTTTAAAATTAGCTAAAAATTTAAATGTCAACATAGAAAATATAAAAATCCATTAATAAAAAATGATGAAAAAACCAACACAATTTTTAAATACGAAAAGATTAAAAACCAACTAGTCACCAACGAAATTGTTAGCCACAAATCTCATATCATCTTAAAGCAACTAAACTAAGCATAATTTATGACATAATTAAGGTCACTAATAATAGAGAGGACGGTTAGAGCAAAGGTCAAACATCCACTTTATTCACTCTCTCTCAATCATATAAAGGATTGAATTGAATCTACTCAATTACAAAATCCCCAATCTTATTATAATATAATTACTCAAAAAAAATCTTATAATAATAATCTTATATATATATATATATATATATATTATCGCATGCACATGGATTTTCATGATCTTCAAGCCCCACGTCGTTGATTTTCCATAAAACCTATATATTCCACTAATCATTTATATTCAATTTTTTATTTGTATTTAAATTAAATTTTCTTTTCTTTTCTTTTTCTCTCCTTCTCTCTCTCTAGAGCAACTTTCCAAACTTCATTGTTTGATCAATTCTTCAAATTTTTAGGACACAATCTTGACAAGTATCTTTATCTCTCCTACATAAAAGGGAGCATGAGATTAGCTTGACATTGTCTAAAATTGGAAGTGTTTATATATATTGAAGTGTAGTTGATTAATAGCTTAATTAAGTAAGATTTAGAGGGTGATTAATTGAGGGAGAATTAAATTAAAGTGGAATAATATTGTTGATTAATTGATTTTTTTTTCATATGTATCTTAGTTCAAAGGCACATGTTCCATTTGGCTCTATACAAGAGAATGTAGGTGCATTTGAGGTTGCACTCTTAATTGCCATGTTAATTAGAAAAGAAAAGAAAAGAAAAAATATGATCTTAATCTCCTCCATGTTAACCCTATATATATAAATGTCTGGGTCAACTTATGCGCATCTCGACTAATCTTACGAGACAATCCGTCTGACCTTACAACATATGAGTGTCAAGAAAACTCGTAAGATATAAAATTCTAAGTAGGTGGTCAGCCACTCTGGATTGAGCCCATAATCTTTTAACCCTTTTATTAAATAGATGTTTCCTTATTTACCACTAGACCAATCTATGATGGTTCCATGTTAATCCTTAATTGTCAAAAGAAAAAAGGGAAAAAGAATCAAACCATTAATTCATCACTTAAAGTTTAATGATGACTATAAGTTAAAAGTGTACTTAGCTTGATTAATAGCTTAATTAAGTAAGGTTTTAGAGGGTGATTATTTGAGGGAGAATGAAATTAAAGTGGGAATAATTTTTCATGTGTATCTTAGTTTCAAGGGCACATGTTGTATTGGTCCCATACAAGAGACTTAAAGCTTTCTTCAATGATAGGATTTGAGTTTTTTTAGTTTCTAGAAATTATTGACAAGTTATAATTTCTGTTGCTAATAATGGGAAAATTATGAAAATTATGCATGGGTTGGTGGGGTCATAAGATCTTAAAAGACCTCTTATTTTGTCATTGTTTTTCTTCAGAAAATCAGAATCTTAATCTTTTTTACATTGGTATTTTGGTTCCCTCTCACCCAACCCAAATAAAATAATTCTTTTTTAAAAAATACCTATCTTAAATCTCTTCCATGTTAATAAAAAAATTCAAACCATTAATTCAACACTTAAAGTATAATGATCATAAGTTAAAATTTTGATGTTGGGTATTAATAAAGTACAAGCATTTGATTAAATAAAGGATTAGGTAGAGAAGGGTGTAATTAATGATTAATAAAGTATGGTTATATGGAAATTCATGATAAAATCAACAGGGATGTTCATTTGAGCCTCAATGAAGTGTAGAAATTCAAATTTAAAAGTTATTAATTATTATTTTCATTTGGGTATTCATAAAGTATAAAGAATTTATTAAAAAAGATTGTGTAGAAAGAAGGGCGATTAGACAAGTACAATAATTATACACGAAGGGAATTTGGATAAACTCAATAGGGATGGTTTTCATTATTAGGACCTTAATAAAGGATAGAAATTCAATATAGAAAAGATGTTCTTTTGAAATTGGGTATCTCGATGAGAATAATTATGGAGAACTTTAGGATAAATTACATTTTTTTTTAATCTGATTTGTTAGGGACAAAAATGAACCGTATGATGTCTATTTTCAGCATCAACTCTCGCAACTTTGTTTTTTTATTTTGCTTCAAAAGTGTCAGATGTAGTTATCCTCGTGATCATTCACTTATCTAGTTAATATGGGACTTTAGTCACATTTTTTATTAGGGGGTTCATAGGTTGGATTGAAAGACTTTTTAGACCCAATCCAATTGTTCGGGTTGTAAATTTCTTCAACCCAAATAATCTTTACTAAAAAAATGAACCAAACCCAACCCAACCAAGAAATATTTGGGTTGGGTTGGGTTAATCGGATCATTTATTTAAAATTTTTTTCTAAAAGGAAGTAAAACGTAAATATATAAAAATCTAATTTAATTATTTCCATATATTGAATTAAGATTAACTACTCAACTTCAATTTATATAGTGAAGATTTTCTTTATAAAGTTCAAAGAAACTAATTGTTGTAGAATAAATTATTAAAAAAATATTGGAATTAAATAAAATTAAAATCAATATATGTATAAATAATTGTGTTATAAGTAACAAAAAATATATATTTTAAAATTAATAATAAATTCGAGTTGGTTCGGGTTGTTTTGGGTTATATTAGATGAACTCATGAACCAACCCAATCCATAAAATTTTAATTTATTTGAACCCAACCCAACCCAAACCGCATAGGCTAGGTTGGGTTGGGTTGATCGATTTTTTTGGGTCATCGGGTTTTTTGAATACCCCTATTTTTTACAATTCTCCCTTTGAACAGAGGACCATCATATCTCTTCTCAAATAGTCATCTATCCATGCTAACTCATTTTCACCAGAGCACAACACCTATTTGAGAGAGTTAAATTACCACGGATCACACCATGACTACTTTTGAGGTTATACTGCATCTTTATTCAACACTTAAAGATTTTACCAACATATAACTAAGTCAAAAGCATGACTCTAATACCACTTATTATAGACAAGAAATCCTCCAACATATCACCACAAATTATATGATATTGTCTATTTTGGGCATAAACCTTCATAGCTTTGCCTTTAATTTCACCCTAAAAAATCTCATGTTGAGAAAAATAGTTATTTTCACTTATACACTTATAATCATCCTTATCTAGTTAACGTAGACTTTAGTCGCATTCCGGATTGGGAATTATCTTATAAAGTACATGAATTTGCTTTAAAAAAAAAAAAAGATCACATAGAGAGAAGTGTAATTAATTAAAACATAATTATGGGGGAGGGGGATTTAGGGAGAAATACAATTCAACAAGGATTGCAATTGGGTCTTAGGTTTAGGAGATAAGGAAACTAAACCACTAGAGAGAGAGAGAGAGAGAGAAAAAAAAAAAAAAGGAAATGAAATCAAAGAGAGCATCCATATATATTATATATATGGGGAAGAGAGAAGAGATTACAAAACTAATTTAATAATAAAGTAGTTGAGGGGGCAAAAAGCAAAATATGAAAGATTTTGATTTTTGGTGAAGAGCCCTTTTTAGCAATAAGATTAAAAAGATAACACAACACACACACACACAAACACAAACACACCTACTCTCTTTCTTCAACCACCAGATTCGATTTCGCCTCTCTCTCTGGATCTTAAAAAACCCAATTCAAAAATATGATGACACATATTTATTAATTAGTCCTCTCAAAATATTTTCCCTATTAAAAAATAAAATAAAATTCAATCATTGATTTTTATTTCATTAATTTTTTTTTTAAAAAAAAAACTTGCTATAAATAGAGGTGCCCTTTCTAAGGGCAACATCCAACAGTCTTCAATTCAATTTCTCTCTTCTCTCTCTATCGCTCTCAAAAAAGGGAAAAGAAAATAATTATTTTCTTTTCTTTTTTCTGATAATTTCTCTCTTTAAAGAAAAATCAATGGCGATTGAGATGGAGATTGAGCAAAATCCAACGGTTGAGCTTTCACAAATCGGAACGTCGGAAACTCACGGCGAAGATTCGCCGTATTTCGCCGGTTGGAAAGCGTACGATGAAGATCCTTATAACGAGTCAACAAATCCTTCTGGTGTTATTCAAATGGGCTTAGCTGAAAATCAAGTAAGAAATTTAAAAAAAAAAAAAAAAAAAAAAAAAAAAAATCAAATTTTTATTTGGTTTTCGATAAGAAGATTAAATTTTAAAACTTTGGTGTTGGATTTTATGAAACAGGTGTCATTTGATTTGTTGGAGGAGTATTTAGAGCAAAATTCTGAAGTAGAAGCCAATTGTTCTGGGTTCAGAGAAAATGCTTTGTTTCAAGATTATCATGGCCTTTTGTCTTTTAGAACTGCAATGGCTAGTTTTATGGAAGAAATTAGAGGTGGGAGAGCCAAATTTGACCCAAATAGAGTTGTTTTAACTGCTGGTGCCACTGCTGCCAATGAGCTTCTTACTTTCATTCTTGCAAATCCTGGTGATGCCTTGCTTGTCCCCACTCCTTACTATCCTGGGTAAGTTTATCATTACCCAATATCATATTTCATTTCCAAAAAGCTCAAGTATGATTTGAGATATCAAACGATAATCATTTACTTTTTTAAAACTAAGTCTATAAATACTCAATTTATCACTGATTTTTTTTATTTTGTCTATTTTGTCATCTATTTTATAATGATGCTTTCAAAATTTATGAAAAATTTTGAAAACTAAAAAACCAGTAACTTTTATTTTTATTTTTGGAATTTATCTAAAAATTAGTAAAAATGAAAATCATGGTAAGAGATTCTACGGAATTATGCTTAATTTTCATAATAAGAAATCAAAAAATAAAATGGTTATCAAACGTACTCTTAATTTTTACAATTAAAAGTTTCATGGTATAGTTATGTAGCAATTATTACCAAATTTTAGGGATGTTTTTTTTTTTTTTTCAATTTTTGCTATATTTTACTACATCCTTTGAGAAATAGTATAGTTCAAGATGTAACTAAGTATTTTTACGAGACTATTTGTGTAATTTCATACCCTAATATCGTTTTTTTAAAATTTATTTATTCAGATTTGATAGAGATTTGAGATGGAGAACTGGGGTGAAAATTGTACCAATTCATTGTGATAGTTCAAACAATTTTCAAATAACTCCACAAGCTTTGGAAGAGGCTTACAATACAGCAATGGCAATGAAAATCAAAGTAAGAGGAGTTTGGATCACAAATCCATCAAATCCCCTTGGAGCAACAATCCAACGATCCACAATTGAAGAGATTTTGGATTTCGTCACACGCAAAAACATTCACCTCGTATCAGACGAAATCTATTCCGGTTCTGTTTTCTCCTCGGCCGAGTTCACAAGCGTCGCCGAGGTTTTGGAATCCAACGGCTATAAAAACGCCGAGCGGGTTCACATCGTGTATAGTCTCTCTAAAGATCTAGGCCTTCCCGGGTTTAGAATCGGCACGATTTATTCATACAATGATAAAGTCGTGACGACGGCTCGCCGTATGTCTAGCTTTACGCTGATATCTTCACAAACACAGCGTTTTTTAGCGTCCATGTTGTCGAACCGGAAGTTTACTGAAAAATATATTAAAATGAACCGGGACCGGCTCAAGAAACGATATGAGATGATTATTGAAGGGCTACGAACCGCTGGGATTGAATGTTTGGAAGGGAATGCCGGTTTATTTTGCTGGATGAATTTAAGCCCGTTATTGAAAAATAAAAAACCGACAAGGGAAGGTGAAATTGAGATATGGAATCGGATTTTGAAGGAAGTGAAATTGAATATTTCTCCCGGTTCATCTTGTCACTGCTCTGAACCGGGTTGGTTCAGGGTTTGTTTTGCCAACATGAGTGAAAAGACTCTTCAGGTTGCTCTTGAAAGAATACATTGCTTCGTGGAGAGGATGAAGAAGGAAAATGAAGCTAATTAAAATATATAATTATTAAAATGATTTAGTTTTTTTCTTTTTTTTTTTTTATTTTTTACAATGGTTTGAGAGAAAAGAAAAGGAAAAAAGAAAAAACACCATTGTGATTCTTTTGTGTGGACATTACCCATATTTGATAGAAATCGGGGGTTTATGTCTTCATTTATACGTCATATTTTATGATTCGAACTGAGGAAAAAAAGAAATCCTTGTTTTCTTGCTTTTATTAAGCAAGTTTTATTTCTCAGTTATGATATATATATATATATATATATATAAAAAGTTTCAATTTTCTGTGATATGAAATATAAATGCCTTTTTTGGTTATTTTCTTTTATCTTTTTAATTAAGGATGAAAATATTCGTGGATAAGTGGATATATCCATCGATATATCTCAAATGGTTCAATATTGATATTAAATATTCATGAATATGTAAAACATATTTTATAATTCAATGTGAATATGACTACTAATAATAGCATCTATAATTTAATTTTGGAGTAAAAACAACTCAATTATTAATCTAAATAAATTTTACAAATTTCATGACTTACAGAAATATTTGTCGATATCAATATTTTATCGATATATCTGTAAAATTAAGTCTTTATATTGATATCCACATTGATATTTTAATCATTAATTCAAATATCAATGAATGCAAATAATAATAATGAAAATGAAAATAGAAATAAATCTCATATTTTGGTGACAAGTGTCAAGGTAGGGGAGAGAAAAAATGAGAAATTTTAAAAATTATATTAAAAGTCTGTTTTTTTTAAAAAAAAAAAAAAAATTATAGTCAGCTTAAATTATTAGTATTTGTTCTTTTCTTAACATGCTCTAATAAGTAATAACTAATTTGACTTTGATTAAGAAAACAAAACCTAATTATATATAATTTAATCACTTTAGCAAACGAATAGCACTTTGCCGACTTGTATGATTAACCACCTAACTTTCCATCTGACGTGGCATTTAATTTTTTTTCTTTTCAAATTTTGTCAACTGAATTCTTATTTCTTGGTACTAATTTAATGCGTCTATCTGTCAGAAAGCTACAACGTTTTTTCATTTTCTTTTCTTTTTTCCTTTTTTTGAATTATTAAAAAAGTCAATACGGTGCTTTTGAATCTTTGATATGGAACCTATAATTAGATTTTTCTTTCTTTATATATATACTTTATATATATATATATATAATTAGAGCTTAGAAATTAATTGATCGAGGATTAAATATATTGTGACGCTAAAAAGGACATTAATCCCGCGTTCATTTACTTTTTTAAAAAATAATATTAATCTGGTGGTTTCTTTAAAAAAAGAATATCTATTTTGTGAAGGAACTTTAGTTATTGATATGGTGAATTATGTTTATTTTTCTTTTTGAAAATTAAACTAAAACAAAAATATGAGAATGTTTTTGAAAATGGAAAGTTGATTAAATGACAAATAAGTTTAACTACTGTATTTTTATTTTTTATTAATATGATAGAAATAGGAGTATTCGAGTAGTTAACTTCTAAGTCTCTAACACATATATAATATGTAAGTTTCTTACCACAATTTCGATTTTAAATGACATAAGAAGAAAGGCAAATATAGGGAGGAGGGAGAAAATTATTATATAAGCTAAATTTACTCAATTTTTGTGGGAAAAACATAATCTTTCGAAATTTATGATAGTTTCTTTGTGTCACAAATCTATGACGGTAAATAATAGTCATTAAATGTACGACAATGGAAAATGTATGGTTTTGGTGGGAAAATATCAAAAGTTCATATTTTTCAACTATTCTGATAGTTTTTTGTCACAAATTTATGACTATAATTAATTGTCATTAAAGATTTACTGTCGTTTAGATTCATTAAATTGAAAAAAAATAAAAAAAAAACACTTTGTCAGGAAAAATGGGAAATCTAATAAGGGTGTGAGGAGTAAGTTATTTAGAGTATTTTGGTGTGCGTTAATCCCTCTTGTTGTTGTATAATAATATTATCTATTAAAAAATATATATATATTTTACATTTATGATTGTTTTTTAATATCATTAATCTTTGACTTGTATTAATTGTTTATCATTAAAGAATAAGTAACAAAAAGTTAAAGAACAAGTAACCAAAAAAAACAAACTAATTATAGTGTTTGATAAATAAATTTTAAATTAGAAAATTATTAATAGCACTTAATAAAATTTAATTATAAATTAAAAAAAAAAATCGGTTACGATATTAGGTGAATTAAGTTTAAATTAGAAGAATATTAATAGTGCTTGGTACATTTTGAATTTAAATTTGAAAAAACTAATTATGGTATTTTTTTTTTTTTTTTTAAAGAAGAGTGCCAAAAAAAACGGAGATTTCACGAAAGTTCCCTGATTTTTTCAGGCTATCAAAATTTGGCGTTCAACAATGTCAAATTTGTTAGGTTTTTACTTGACACTTTTTTAATATCGAGAATAATTATTTAAAAAAAATAATTGACACATTTAAATTTATATATATATACGCATAAATCTTAAAACCTATGAACCAAATTGAAACAAAACTCAAATTTAATGGATAAAATTGGTACAATTTAAAATCTAAGGACTAAATTAAAAACAAACTTAAAACTTATTGACTAAAAATATAACATTTTGAAATTTATTGACCAAATAGAGGGTTGATTTCAAGAATAATGAAATTTTTTAAAATAATGACAAAAATGTGGTACATAGGAGAAAAAAATTCAAAAGTATGGTTGAAGGGAAAAGTATTGAAAAAAAATAGAGTAGTTTTTAGTAGTCGAAAAAATTGTGTACCCGATACACGATTAAGGTTCAATCTAGTCAGTATCTTATGGACGCTAGATGGCTGTCATATTAGCCATGTGGAGTTGGTCAAAGGACCAAACTCGTGGACAAGGTCTATAATTTTAATATTTTTTTTCGAGTTTTTATTATTTTTTAAAAAATTTGTTACTAACAATTTTCTTCCTTATTTGTTTTGTTCTTGACCTATTATATCATGCTCATTTACTAGATTCAGTGTCTCGTGATAAAATGTAATTTCATTAATTCTTTAATTTCAAAATAGAAGTTCTCGTGAACTTAAAAGTTTGAATTACAAATCATTCTGTTTTTCATAGGGTGATCGTCTTTATGTGCCTCTTGATTAGCTTCGCCTTGTTGTGATTGTCGTCTACGGCGAATACATCTTCGATTAGTGTCAACAACATTGGATTTGCTTGTCTGCTGAATAATACTTTCTATATTTACCAAGATTTGGTTACACATTGAACCTAACTCTGGTAAATTGTGTTATACTGAATAGTGTTTTACATTTTAGAGGAAATTATTCTGTATGATGAAAAAAATTAACACCAAATAATGTTCATATCATACATTTGGGAAACATAAGATAATAAAACTCTTACCATGCAGTAATAGCAAGTGTCGTCAGATGTGATAACTCATATAGTAATTGAATCGTAACAGGAAAATAGTCATTTGATACAATTGGTCCGTTTGATATTTCTCCCAGTGCACAACAATCATGATGTGCACGACAGTACGATATATATTTTGTGTGACTTAAGTGCCAGTCTTGATCGTGCTTATCTCTCAAATCAATCTGGTGTAGTGTCAGGAGTGTATAGCACAACAAATGTACCGTTTGTCACAGATCGAACTGTCTCGAATCTGGTCGATGCCACTCTTTACTATATAGAAGCATATAAGAGGGCTCACCGTCAATCAAATATCTTGACCATCACGACAACAATCAGGCAGTAATTATCAAATATCTTGCATGTATAACATCCAATTAATCTGGAAAAAAAGAAAGAAAGAAAGAAAGAAAGAACAATTAGACAACTAAAAAGTGTGTAATATTTAGTGCCAAATAACATTCGTTTTTGTATATTTATTTGTTACCTGATTATGCATCAGTTGGTCAAATATTTGTCAGTATACTAGCAACATATTCGCTGATTGTTCAAAGGCAACTAATACACCACCCATCTAAAATTTTTAAAAATACAATCAATTTATTTTATTACATAAAATGGTAATTGAATAAATATAGATAAAATAATATTTGAAACTTAGTGGACGATGATTTGGGGTATGTAACTAGACTTGTGGTGCTATAATTTTAAATCTTTCATAAGCCCATATTTGTGGCAGGATTAGTAGCCCTGCTATTTCCTAGAGGTGTACATAGTTCGGGTTGGGCCGGGTTGAAAGATTTTTGTGGACCAACCCAAAAATTCGGGTTGGCTAATAATGAACCCTATTTGTTATTTTTTGGAGGGTCAACCCAACCCAAAATTTTCGGGTTGGGCGGGGTTGGGTCACCATTTTTTTTTTTTTAATTTTGAATTTGACTGTTTTTTTTTTTAAAATTTATATATATATTCAGGTCGGGTCGGGTTGACCCGACCTTGAAATGGGGTAACCCGAGACCTAACCCGAATTTAATATTTTTTAACATTTTTAACCCAATCCAACCCAAAATAAAATCTAACCCAACCCAACCCTTGCAGTTTGGGTTGGGTAATCTGGGTTGGTCAGGTTGCCGTATTTTTTGAACAACCCTACTATTTCCAACGCATGTATATTAGTAGCCCGACACAGTTTTATATAAAGCCATGCAAGTTACGCATCACCCCACGAGTATGTACCAGCATGCTCAAAATCAGAAAATAGTGGAAGAAACATGAGATGTACTAGAGTGTTTGACTTGTCAGCGAACAAAAATCCTCCAATAAGCTGCATAATGTATGCTTGTACATACCTCTGTATGCTGATACCGCTGGCATCGAGAGATAATCTTGAAAATTGGGACGCTAACCACATGATACTCAATCTTGAGCCAAAACAAACTTCACACACCAGATCTCCCAATTTTTTTTATTATTTTTTTTTTTTTAAAAAAAAAATCAAAACTCTAGATTTAAATAAAATACTAGATTTATGGAGCAAAATCTCATATATTGAAGGAGAAAAAACATTACCTATGGTCGTCGGCTGCAGGAAGTACAGTGCACAAAGGAGCAGACCGTGGAAGATGGTGGATGGTAGACGATGGAAGTGGGCGGACGACTGACGACAAAAGTGGGTGGGGGTGGACAGCGGTTGTGAGAAAAAGGAAGAAAAGGAGCCTTGAGGTGGGGAAGGAAGTGAGGTAGAAGGTTGTGGGGTAGGTTTTGGGACCACAAAGTTGTGTATCAAGGGAGTCATGGACCCGATCTACGATTTTATGTTCATGTATACAGAACTGTACATGTGGCAGACTGTGTGTGCCAGGTGTGCTAGATTCACATGAATGATGAAGAAGTCGCCGACCCTGTCCATGATTTTGGTGCTTACTTAGTAATCGTGTACCGGGTCCACGATTTTTCTACTCTATTTTTATCAAATATTTTAGCCCAGCCCTAACCTTGTTAGTAATTATTAAAATAATATTATTTTAAAAAAATCCAAATAGAAACCAAACTCAAAACCTAATAACAAAAAAAATATATATATATATATATACTTTTTCTGATTATAAATTATATACTATTGTAAAAAAGTATTTTTATCTGCTTATAAATACATCACCAAACACACATCTGCGACTTCTTCTTAATCTAGATTTGATTTCTAAATCTACTATCAAATATATGTTCAAAATTACTTAAAAAATGAAATATAACGTGAATTTTCCTTGAACTCATTTTTCTTTTTTCAAATGGATATTTCTAAATCACTCACCACACACATTCTAAAGTGACCCAAATAGTTATAGTATAACTTTGGTATGTTTTTTAAGTTGGTTTTTTCCCCTAATGACTTTCTTGTCAAAAACAAAAGAAAGAGAAATGTAATTGGGATTCAAAGCTTCCAAAGTCAAAATTTGGAATTCAAGGTTAATAGGACCCATGTGCCAAACAATATAAAAATTGCAATATATATATATATATATATTGAAATTAGGCAATTTTGTTCCTAAAACGACGTGGTTTCTCACGTGTTAAAGGTCATTGTTTGAACTGCGTATTGTCGCTGACCTATTCTTATGACAGCTCAGCAAAAAAAAACATAAATTAAAGATAAAGAAGTCAAAAAGTTAACGTGGTTGAAGAGAGCGCTTTTTGTGATAATTCAAAAACCAAAGCAGCCAATGATAGCCATTCAAGGCACTCCACGTGTGGCTCCCATCGCCACGACATCAATTAGAATGGACGTGTTTACAGCTCAACAAACAACCACCATTCGTCTGACGTGGCAGTTTCTAATTGACGAAATTCCAATTTTGTCCTCCTCCATTTTAGAAGGTCGGTGAATGCCGTACATGGGAAGTTCCTAGACACACTTTTATAGTTGTGATATATAATATATTCGTCCATCAATATTCATTGAAACTCTAATGTATGTTTGTGGATTTATAATAGTTAATATTATTGGGTAGATGTTGAGTTCTTTTTTTTTTTTTTTTTTCAATGTGTAGTCTTTTTCCAAGTTTGGAGAAAGTTTTTGAAGAGGTTGGAGCTAATAATTTTCACGTGGGTCCACGTCGTTAGATAAATATAGGTTAACTTTTACGAAATAGTCCAGACTCTTATAAAAGGTTTTATTTTAACTATTGAACTTTAATATTATTAGAAAAAAAATATTAGAAAGTTTTTTTTATATGTAAATTAGGATAAAAAATAGCGTGTAAAAATTGAAAATTATATGTAACATCATTCATGACATCATCAATAAAAAATTGATGTAACAACTTACATATAGAGAGTTAATTTAGTGAAAATGTTATAAGGGACGTCAAAGATATCTTTTGAGCAAAATGAGATGTACGAAGTATCTTAACTTTTTATAAATTAACTCTTAAATGACGTTACATATGTTTTCAATTTATACACATCAATCATCACTTTAGTCTTCATTTGTCATGTTAACGAACAAAATTAAAGAGGGTTTTTTTCTAACGATTTTATAATCAAGAAGATAAATTACAATTTTTTAAAATTTAGAGACATAATTTGAATTTACGAAATAGAATAATAATATATTTTTGGTAAAATTAATAAGAGATGAAATCTTCGACTTTAATTACTTAAAGTACTTTAAAATCATTAAAATTTTATACAGTGAGTATGACAATTTTGGAAAAGATTGAGACGGGAAAGTTCTATGAAAATGACCACCGACTATTAAGAGACCAATTTCGGGGCCAAGTCAATGATTGTTAATTTCAACCTACAATTGACAAGGACTATAGCTTAGGTCACTGTGAAAATGACTAAGATTTTCTAGTTAGACTTGCACTTTGATATTCGACTTGGTCGTTGTAATGATAATTACATCTTAGATGATCGAGATTTAAAATGTTGATATCGACGAAGATATCAAAATTTTAATTTTACAAAAATATCGATGTCGGTAGATAATTTTTGGAAACGTTATTTAAGAAAATTATTTAAAAAATAATAGTAAATAAACCGGTTATGATTTTGAATCAAGCTAACACGTCTATTATTTATATTATATTTACGTTAGTGATATTTTATTGTTTATTATTATTATTATTATTTATGTTGGGTGGATTTTTAACGATTAAATGAAAATATTGGTTCACTCCTTATGTCGATATCGAACTCATGAAAATATCGATGAAAATTTAAGATGTAAATGATATAGGCTAATTATATGTTTTAGTCATATATTTCTTTACATAATATAGTCTCTATTAATTTTAAATCCTTCATCTTCCACGAATGTTAAAACTTGGTTAAATAAACTCGATAGAAATCTAAAATTTTCTATTAATTTATAGGAAATTTGAAGAAGGAAGTATTAATTTTCCTTCTTTTATAGCTATATATCTCAATGTTATATAGGCTTTTAAAATTAAGCTACAAATACCCATTTCATCTCTAGTTATTATTTTTTATAATTTTGAAAAAAAAAATAATATTTGTTTTTTTTTTTAAAAAAATAAATTTTGGTTAAAATTTAACTATATATTTAAGAAAAATGCAAATCAATGTAAGAATTTTGGAGAAAATAAATTTAAATTTTAAAAACTATTTTTTTAAAAAAAAATAGTTACAAAATATGTCTTAATTATAAAATGCTAAACTTTAAAATCTAAATTGAAATTCTTTTAACAATATGGTCTGAACTGAACAAAGGGAATCAATAATGTGTACATATTAACAAATTAATTAATTGACCAATAATTCGTGGTTTTATCATTATAACTTGATTTATTCGATTTAAATATATAATTAGTTCTTTTTTTTTAATAAAAATTGCCCATTGGAATGCAGGTGATATAAAATTAAGCCCCCGGTAACAGAAATCCTAATATATGTTAGTCTCCCAATTTTTAAAATATTATTTTTTATATTTGAATTTTGAGTTCATTTCAATTCAGTTTTGAAATTTTTAAAATGTTTTTTTTTTTTTTAATTTTAGTTTTTGATTTTTTTAAAAATAATCATTATCTTTATTTTAAATTTTAACAAATTTAATGATGTACATCAAGTACTAGCACACTAATGTATAAACACAATTTTAAGTCAAGAAGGTTAGGAGGATAAACATTAGGTGAAGATAATTTTAAGCAGAAAGGCAATAATAAGGCACAATAATTTTTGTTTAAAATTTAGAGATTAAAATATATTTTTAAAAAATTAAGGACTAAAATATACATTTTGAAAATTTATAGTTTACAAATAAATGAAATTAAAAGTTTAAAGACCAAAATAAGATTTAAGTCTATGATTATATCTTAAAATTTAATGCATCTAACCTATAGAGAAATGGTTAAAAAAAAAGGTTTATAACTCAATATGATCTATTTGGTTATATATAATTCAAAAAGATTTTTATGGAATGTTTATAGAAATTATAAAAAAAAAAAAAAAAAAAAAAAAAAAAACTAGAATAATGCAATAAATAGTCTCAAAATTTCAATCTGCATATTTCTCTTAAACCTTAAATTTAGTCCCTATTTTTAGTTTTAGGGTTTTTTCCCTAAAAATTTATCTACTAAAATTCTTACTATAGATTTTGAAAATATATTAATATATTGTATTTTCTTACCTAAAAATTATTATTATTTAACTAATTTCAATAAAAATAATTTTGAATAACTAAATTTAAGGTTTATTGAAATTAGATAGAATAAAATTAGATATTTAAAAACACAAGAATAATAATTGAACAAATTCTAAAGTACAAAGACCACTATAGTATTTTAACATAATTTTTATCTATGTCACACATGATATTTAATTTTTTAAAATATAATATTTAATTTTTATACAATGACAAGAAAAAAAACGAAATCTTCACCAAACGAGACATATACAAGGATCTAAAAGGCTAAAAACAAATGCAACAATAATAAAGCAGTTTGCATATTGAGGCTTCACTCTAGCATCCACAAGCCGGTAGGAAACACACCAACCAATGGGCCAATAGGCAATGGCCCGATTTTGGTTAGTTATTTACAACTTTTATTTAAGTTTAATAGAGTTTGAAAAAATTAGAGACAGTTTTGAGATTGAAAGAAGGGGAAAATATAGATAGAAATTTGAAATTACAGCTTATATAAGATAGATAAAAGTGTATTTTTTTAAAGAGTAAGAGGCAGAAAAAAAGAAAAAAAAAATTAACAGAGTCAACTTGAATGTGGACATAAAAAATTTAGTCGACGAAAACGATATAGATATAAATTTTAGAAAAATTATAAAGAGGGAGCAAAATTTTATATACAGAATTAAAGTGATGACAAAACTTTTGAAGAACAAATTTAAACGAGAACAAAATAAGACTTACAATTGGTTCTAAGGTTTAGAGCTTAAAGTTTTTGAGAGAAAAAAAAATGGAATGAAATGGTATTTAAAAAAGATCTTAAGAAAAAAATATGTCCTTAATATCTTTTTAAAAGAAAAATATAAGTTTGAGAATGAAAAACAAATTTGAGATGATTTATTTATATTTATTTTTTAAATATTGGAGAGATTAGAAACACAAGAACCCTAGAGAATGATAAGTTTTTAAGAACGAGAGACCAATTCTAGATAATTATAAATGTTAGAAAGATAGAAAACTGGAAAAGAAAAATGAAAAATAAATTGGTCCCTTCATCCTTCATTTGGTTTATAAATTTCAAAATGTTACAATTTTAATATCGAAATTATCAGAATAATATTTATTCAAGATATTATTCTATTGTTGGGCTGTTAAATAGTTATAACAGTATAACTAATATATTGGGCTAGTTATTTTGTTAAGGCCTATTTCTATTAAAGTCTTTTAGTTTGTTATGATAAGAGCCCACTTCATTTTGTATAAATAATTGGCTATAGCCCTTTTATGAGTGAGGACAATTTTTTAAAATTCATTGTTAATATGGTATCAGAAGTATTTTCTCCTCTAAAATTTTTCCCACCCTTCCGTTCTTCATCTTCTCCAACCTCCTGCCATGATCAACGAAAACATTCTGTTCGATACTCACGAACCAGTTAACCCTGAAATTCTTCCCCCCAATAGCTTCTTCATATCTTTGATTTCTCAAAATCCATTTGATTCTTACATCAATCCCTATTACCTTCATCACAATGACAATACCAGACTTGTTCTAGTTTCAGAACATTGGACTGAAGATATCTACGTTTCTTGGAGTCAAGCCATGGTGATCGGTCTCTCTATAAAGAATAAACTTGGCTTCATCGACGGATCCCTTTCTCGTCCATCCGATGAACTCCTTCCAGCGTGAATTCGAAATAACAATATTGTTATTTCATGGATCTTGAACTCAGTTTTGAAGCCCATCTCTGCCAGCATCCTTTTTGCTAATTCTGCACGAACAATCTGGCTTGACCTACAAGAACGATTTCAAAAGAAAAATGCTCTACGAATTTTTCAATTTAAGAGGACTCTTGCAACTTTGCCTTAGAATCAAGATTCAGTGGGTATATACTTCACCAAATTCAAAACTCTCATTGATGAACTCAATATTTATTGTCCTTATTGTAACTGTGGAATATGTCACTGTGTAGGAATTTGTGATATGGCCAACTTTCTTCAATTCGAGTATCTAATGGATTTTCTAATGGGACTTAATGAGTATTTTCCTTACGCCTGTGCTCAAATCCTCTTAATGGATCCTACTCCTTCAGTCACTTGTGTATTTTCTTTACTTCTTCAAGAAGTACAACAGAGAGTCATTGGATCTTTTCCAACTATCCCTCCTGCTGTTATTCTTGTCGTTGCTGCCAATAACTCGAAAAGTAATTCTTCAAAACAACGCAAGGATCAACCTATATGTTCTCACTGCAACATTGTTGGTCATATGGTGATGAGTATTACAAAGTCCATGGCTATCCACATGGTTACAAAACTAAGTAGCAACAACGTCCTCTAACAATGCTGTTAGTACCAACTCTACAAATTCAATCACCGCTCAACCAATCAGTACCTTCAATCCAAACACCGCTGATGCAATCTTACATTGCCCAAATATCCTCTATCAACTACAGTCTCAATTATCAGTAACATCCTCGTCCGAATCTCCATCAAACCCTTCAAACACTTTTTCAACGAACTCTCATGTTATAGGTACTCATTATTCTTTTCAATGGATAGTTGATTCGGGTGCATCTGCTCAGTTTGTTGTTCAAAGAGTTTGTTTTCTACCATGACTACTTGTTCAACTTTTGTCACATTGTCTGATAAACAAACTATATTAGTTAAAAATGTTGGACCCGTTCCTCCTTCATCTGATTTAGTCCTCTGCAATGTATTCTATTTGCCTGATTTTTTATTCAACCTCTTATCAGTAAGTGTTCTCATAAAGAACTTACCATCAGTGACTGTTGAATTTGACACTAATGGTTGCATAATTCAAGATAAGTACACTTCAAGGAAGATTGGAAGTGTTAATTTTTTGCGAGGCCTATATCTCTTGAATACATAGAGTCTTGGTACCTTGTTGAATCACATATGTGTTGTAACTGATAAAAAAGATTGTTCTCTGGCATCAAAGATTGTGTCATCCCTCTACTGAATGCATCATTACTTTGTATAATGCTTTGAATTTGAGTCCTAATTCACTCCAAAAGAATTCTCCATGTAATGTGTGTCCTTTGGCCAAACAAAAATATTTACCTTTTGTTTCAAATAATCATTTTTCTCTTAATGCCTTTGATTTAGTTCATGTAGATATTTGGGGTCCTTTTTCAACTCTTATTCATGCTGGACATTCTTATTTTCTGACTATTGTTGATGATGCAACTAGGTTTACTTGGGTCTTGTTACTCTGTTATTGTTCCTAAATTCTTTAAACTTATTGCCACTCAATATGAAAAGAAAATAAAACAGTCCAGGTCTGATAATGCCCCGGAGCTAATGTTCAGTGACTTTTTAAGGAAAATGGAGTTATACATCAGTTTTCATGTGTAACTTGCCCCTAACAAAATTTTGTAGTAGAAAGAAAACACTAGCACATTTTCAATGTTGCTCGAGCTCTATTTTTTCAATCTTGTGTGTCACTGACTTTTTAGGGTGAGTGTGTCTTGACTGCAGTCTTCCTCATCAATAGTGTTAGGGTTGGTGCCTTAAAGTCTCGTGTTCTGTAGTTTGTAAACAGTTTGTACGAACACTTGTGATGTATAATAAATGATCTTTTACTTCACTTTTTGATTTTGCTCAGTTGTTTATTTTATTTGCTTTACCACAAACCAATAAATCTAAAATCCCTGGTTATTTGGATGTAACTTAAGCATGTATGTGGTGATATACAAGTGGATCATGTCTTAAGTGATAACCAAAATAGTATGTAGTATATGGATATAGGAGGAAAATTTTATCCTGGTAACGCTAAGGATGCAACCCGCTTTCTGGAATGGTCACAAGTATTGTGACTTATCACAGATGGTCTGATCCTGATCATTCATGTAGGGGACATACAAGTAAGGGCGTCCTATACAAAGAGTTTGAATAAGACCTGACCACGAAGTGTTAACATCTCGTTATATAACACCATTCATGACAGAGACTTCACTTCACTAGGATGCCCATAGGTAACATGGCCTCAATCTTAAGTGAGTTGGGAACTTCTACCATTGAAGGCGGTCCTTTGATTTGCATGGGTGCGAGTGGCCAGGTCGCAGACTCAAACGTACCACTTTGGGGATTCGTCTGATTTAGGAGCTGGGAACTCAGCTACACAAGATGGAATTCGCTCCTTCCCTGATGCAACGACAAGTAGATAGATAGCTTCCTTAAGGGCTGATTTCAGGGCTTGAACAATGTGGTGCCACACACCTTCTCTTGGCTCGAGAGGTGTTTCCACATAGTTGGTATATGTTGTATTGTTCATTAGAGGAATTAGTGGAACTTAAGGAGTGGGATGTAACTACAGAGGCAAGACGGTAAATTGGCTCGATTGTACTTACGAGCATTTGTGAAGGGTGATCATACTCATGGTTGGTTATATCCGATGGACACAGAAATATATCTATGGTAAGAAGAGTTCAGCTGTTGGTCTTTAGTGGAATGTCTGCCAGTTAACGGATGGTGGATTTCGTGGCTAAAGAATTTAGTCAACTATTCACTACTATTGGAGCTTCGAGGCACAAGTCTATAAGGCCCCCTTGGTAGCTTGGACATAGTTGAGAATAAGTTTTTGGGTCAGTTTGAAATGTTCAAATTGACAATAGGGAGTTCGATTATATATGATATAATTGAACTGGTTAATTATATATGATATAATTGACTAAATGTATGAGATACATTATTTTGGAGGAGATTAGATATAAATATGATTTATATCAAGTAGAGGAGAAACTACTATAGTCGATATGTGATATCAAACTATAGGTTAAGAATATAATATGATTATATTCATTATTTAATTGAATAGGTGGTTATGAGATAATTGCCCGAGAATTTCTCCTAAATCATGCGAAAGTGAAAATTGAATTCGGTTCTTGCAACTGAAGAATAAATGAAAATTGGTTTCATTTTGTGAAATACGCAGAAATTTGCTCACGGTGTGGAAACTTCATGATCGCTTAACGTTGAGAGCCTATACGATAGTGTCCATCGCCTAAACGATTGCACACCCGTGCTCTAAACGATCGCATGCGATTTCTAAACAATCGCTTAGCGCGTCGAACTGACCTAAACGATCGCTTACTATTTATTAAATGATCGCTTAGTAAAACCTACACGATCGTGTACCTTTTCCTAAACGACAAGTACCCGACTATATGATAGTCATCTACTATCTCCTACTTGCTTGTTCGTTCTACACGATCGTCCTTTCCTCTTTCCTCTACCAATTCCATCAAAGTCCACTCTTTGGATTCTCACTCTAAGAATACCAAAGGCTTTGAGTAGTGGTGTCATCCTCGGTTGCTGTTTGTTCGTGCCCTGTCATTCGTGTTGACGATGTGGTGCTGCTAGGCGACTATTTGTTGGGCGATAAGGACGGTAGAGGGGTTGCTTCCGCTGGATTGAGTTCAAGTGAAGATTGTCTTTAACTGGTATGTTTACTCAATCTGTTGTATTTTTAATTGTTAAAGCATGCCTATAATTAATGTTATAATGCATATCTATTTATTAGAATGTATGTGTGGTAATTCGGTCACAATGAAATCGGTAAGATTCACATGTGCTCATGGATACTCTTGTTCATGAGATCCTTCAAATATGACACCATCTAAGCTGCACAATTGGAAGTCTCCTTTCCAGGTGCTCACTGGTTCTATACCAGATTACCAAATAATGAGAGTTTTTTGGCTCTTTGTGTTTTGCTTCTACACTGACCCAAGGGAGGCATAAGTTTCAACAAAGAGCCATACAAGCCCTTTTTATTGGTTATCTCCCTGGTATGAAAGCCTATAAATTGTATCATATTGAAAACAAACGGTTCTTCTACTTAAGGGATGTTTTTTTCATGAAGAAGTCTTTCCCTTCTATACATTTCAGATAGTGGAGATAATGTTGAACCTTTTCTTGGATTTGTTTTGCCTAAACCCTTTGTTGATACTGTAGATTTTTCTCTACTAAAACAAAAAAAACTCTATTACTAAGCTAATTCTTCAACTCATCCCTCTATACCAATACCAAATACATCAGACCAACCCTCACTTTCAGAGCTTTTACCACCAAATTGATCAGACCAACCCTCCTTTTTAGAGCCTTTACCACCAAATTGATCAGACCAGCCCTCCATTTCACAAACTTCACCATCAAATTCATCAGTGCATCATTCTCTCTCACAGGCCTCCTCATCAAATCCACCTATACAACCCTTGTCAAGAAAATCCACGAGAATCTCTAAACCCACTTCTTACCTGCAAGCTTACCATTGCAATTTGCTTACCATGTCACCATGTCCAAAAGCCTCCACTAAACACCCATTGATCAATATCTCTCCTATCACAAACTTTCACCTCTAACACAGAAATTTCACCTTACAGATTTCTACCATTCAAGAACCAAACTTTTATCATGAGGCTGTCAAGTTTGATCATTGGAGGAAAGCAATGTAGGCAAAGTTACATGCTATGGAAGCTAATCATACTTGGAGTATTGTACCCTTACCAAAAGGTAAAAACTCTGTTGGATGTCGTTGGGTTTATAAGGTCAAACATAAGACAGATGGATCTATTGAGAGATATAAGGCACAACTTATAGTTAAACGTTATACTCAACAGGAAGGTCTCGATTATTTTGAGAATTTTCTCTAGTTGCTAAAATGGTCACTGTCAAGACCATCTTACTATTGCAGTCTCAAAACAATGGCCTATTTTCTAGCTTGATGTCAACAAAGCCTTCTTGAATGGTGATTTTTTTGAAGAAGTATACATCAACCTACCTCTTGGATACAAGCCTCTTGTCTCAATTCAGGGGGAGAAAATGGTTTGCAAACTACACAAGTCTATATATGGGTTAAAACAGGCTTCAAGGAAATGGTTTGCCAAGTTTTCTACTCTTCTTTTGTCTTTAAGGTTTGAAACAGTTAAAGGCTGATTACTCTCTCTTTCTCGGAGGTAATGATGAAACTTTTCTTGCTTTTCTTGTCTATGTGGATGACATAATAATTACCAGAGCTAGTCCTATTCGCGTTGAACATCTCAAGGTTGCTTTGAATGAAGCTTCCAAATTGAAAGACTTAGGCAACTTAAAGTTTTTCCTTTGCCTTGTATTAGCTCATTCTCAATTAGGCATTTTTCTGTCTCAAAGACATTATGTTTTGCAGCTTTTTGAAGATTCTGGTTTGCTTGGGGCCAAACCAACTAACTTACCAATGGATCCACATATAAAGTTGAAGTATGATGACAATGATCTTCTCCAAGATGCTTTATTTACAGGACATTAGTTGGAAAACTTTTGTATTTGACTGTTTCATGGCCTGATATTACTTTTTCAGTCCACAAATTGAGTCAGTTTATGCGTAAACATACTCGAGCTTATCTCAGTGCAGCTCACCATCTCATAAAGTATCTCAAAGATTCTCCTGGCATAGGTAGTTTTCTCTCCAAAACATCAGACTTTTCCATTCGAGCCTTTGGTGATGCATACCGTGGAGCGTGCGTTGATACAAGGGGTTCTATAACTAGCTTTTGTGTCTTCTTGGGGACCTCCCTCGTGTCCTGGAAATCAAAGAAGCAACATACGGTTTCTCAATCATCAGATGAAGTTGAATACCAAGCATTAGTAGTTGCCAGTTGTGAAATCATTTGGCTTCAAAGCCTTCTTGCTTAAATGAATATTGCCTCGCCATCTCCGGCTCTACTTTTTTTGTGATAACCAAGTTGCGGTTTATATTACCACCAATCTAATGTTCCATGAAAGAACAAAGTATATAGAGTTAGAATACCGTTCGAGATCGAGTAAGCAATGGATCTATCAAGCTGCTGCCAGTGCGTTCTCAAGACTAGTTGGCCGATGTGTTCACCAAGTCGTTGTCTGCTGCTTTTTTTTCTCGTTACTCAACAAGATGGGATTGCCGGACATCTTTTGCCCATCTTGAAGGGGAGTGTTAGAATAATATTTATTCAATTGTTGAGCTATTAAATAGTTACAACAGTGTAACTAATATATTGGGCTTAGTTATTTTGTTAAGGCCCATTTCTTTCAAAATCTTTTAGTTTGTTATGATAAGAGCCCACTTCATTTTGTATAAATAATTTGCTATGGCCCTTTTAATAAAATGAGTGAGGACAACTTTTTAAAATTTATTGTTAATAGAGACTATCCTTTTGTTTCACTTTGTGATTAATTAGTTTCAAGAGTTCGACTTTTAATCTCGATTATCTTTAACTAAATATTTACTTTTAGTATTTAGTGTTAATGTCTATTAATTAATTTAAAGGAATCAAATGAACTATAATTAATTAAATTTCATTATTCTTTTCATCATGTTAAATTTAATCTTAAATTTTTTCTTTATAATTTTTTAGATTAATTAATAAACATCAATGATAAATATTAAAAAAAACAACAACAAGTAATTAGGAAAAAATGAGTAAAAAACTTTTTGAAATAATATATTAATTTTTTAAATGTTCAAAATTTCAAGAATGTAATTTAAATGACTTTGAAAGAGTTTAAAAAAAAGATTTAAGAACTTAGAGAAATATTAAATAGAGATCAAAATTAATTTCAATATAAACTTTATATAAGCTAAAGTATAATTAAAGAAACATAATAATAAATTAAATAAATATAAACGAGCATATTGAAATCTTAATAAAAACATAATGGAGATCGATCTCATACTCTCAAAGAATCGACTCATCACTTCAAAAATTTTAGAAAATCGAACTCCAAATTTTTTTAGATTTTATCGCGGATTTTTTTATAAAAAATATTATGAATTAAAGAGATTAACAAATTAAAGCACTCCTATTGAATTGACAATACGAGAAAATTTTCATATTTTAATTAAATAGAAATATTATAATAAAAGATACTAAAAAAGATAAATAAATAAATAAATAATAGAATTGATAAAAAAAAATAGATGAAGAGAGAAAAATATAAAAATAATCAAACAGAATGAAGGATGAGAAAATATCATATAAAAAAGAAAAAGAAAAAAATATTGATGGACGGGTCAGTGAGCTTTACAGAAGCCCACTGTGCACGTATTAGTCGGCCACTGATGCATTAAAAAAAATTAATTTCTTTGTTTACCACTCATTTCACTCTACAAACAACCCCAATAATAATATTACTACTACTAATAATATATTGTTGTAAAATTGAGGAGCACAATAAGAATACGGATATAGAAAAAATATTATATATTAATAATAAAGGGCAAAGTGGCAAGCATGATGTGGACTTTACATGGACACCAAGCATGAATAGTTATAAGGCACATGAACAACATAAAGGGTGACACATGACTTTTGTGATTCTAAGCAATAAACATCTATTTATTATTATAATATTTATAATACTCCCCCTTAGATGCCCATATATATATGAAATATGCCTTGTTAAAACCTTATTAAGAAAAACCCAAAAGGAAAAAAACCCTAGTGAAGGAAAAATAGTACATATTTCATATAATACACACTCCTAAAAGAATACAACATATTTATCCCCCCTCATGAAAACATCACTTAAGATCTTGAGTCGCCGCATTTCAATGTTGTGCACCAATTTTTCAAAAGTTGTGGTTGGTAATGCATTTGTAAATAAGTCTGCTAGGTTATTCTTCGGACAAATTTGTTATATAGTGATGTCACCATTTTCTTCAAGATCAGGAGTGTAGAAAAGCTTCGGTGAAATATGCTTTGTTCTATCTCTTTTAATATATCCTCCTTGCAGCTGTGTTGTCTTCGTATAATATTGTTGAAAGATTCTTATTAGAAGACAAGTCACACGTTTCACGAATGTGTTGAGTCATTGACCTTAGTCATACACATTCTCGACTAGCCTCGTGAATTGAAGAATTTCAACATGATTTGAGGAAGTGACCGTTATATTCCGTTTCACCGATCACCATGATATAGCAGTTCCTCCACATGTGAACAAATAACTTGTTTGAGATCTAGCTTTGTGTGGATCAGATAAATATCCATAATCTGTATAACAATTAGATTAAAATTTGATTTATTTGAATAAAAAAAACCCATATCGATTGTTCCTCGAAGATTCGAAGATAACAGTGTATATGCTTAATTCCATTTCAATGTCTTTTTCTGGTCTTGTATTATTAGCAAGATACATAAGTGCACCAATTGCACTAAGATATGGTACTTCAGGACCAAAAAGTTTTTTATTATCTTCTCGAGGTCAAAATATATCTTTCTTTATATCCAATGAACAGACTTCCATTGGAATATTTAATGGATGTGCTTTGTCCATATGCTAATTGTATTGGCGAGTACTAATGATAAGTTACTGGCCTAATGCTTACAAGTGATGTTGCATGCAAAATAACATGTCCCTATATAGATGAAGCTTAGCTTTCATAAGTAATGGTCTTGCAATTAATTGTAAACATTTTATAAACAATTATGCTATACTATTTTGTATATGAACAAGAGCTACAGGATGTTCAACATTTATCCCAAATGATATATAATAATTATCAAAAGCTTGAGATGTAAATTCACCAAAATTATCAAGACAAATGGTTTAATTGTATAATCAAGAAATTGTGCTTTTAACCTAATTATTTGAGCAAGCAATCTTGCAAATGCAAGATTTCAAAACTTGATAATAAGCATATATGTGACCATGTGTTGGATGCATCTATTAATACCATAAAATATCTAAATGGTCCACTTGGTGGGTTAATGGGTCCATATATATTGCCATGATTTCGTTCTAAAAATGCAGGTGATTCAGTCCCCACTTTAGTTAGTGATGGTCTAATTATTAATTTTCCTTGAGAGCAAGCATTACATGATAATTCATTAGATTGAAGAATCTTCTGGTTCTTCAATGGGTGCCCATTTGAATTCTCAATAATTCTCTTCATCATTATAGATCTTGGATGACCCAATCGGTCATGCCAAATTGTAAATATGTCTGGATTTATGAACTTCAGGTTCATTGTTGCATGTGTTTCAATTACTCGTATATGAATATAATACAATCCAGAAGATAAAGCAGACAACTCTTCTAATATACGTTTTTCATTTGCAACAGTGGATATGATATATAGATATTCCACATTATTCTTACTATCAGTCTCAATATGATAACCATTGTAACGTATATCTTTAAAACTTAAAAATTTTCTCTTTGATTGACTAGAGAACAATGCATTGTCAATTGTAAATTTTGTTCCTCTAGGAAAAATAATATTTGCTTTTCTAAAACCTTCGATCCAGTTTGCAGAACCTGATATTATATTTACTTTTACTTTCAGTATTGTCAATTTGTAAAAGTATTTTTTTTTATAAGTATTGTATGTGTAGTTGCACTGTCTGCTAGACATAGATCTTCTTTATTCATTTTTTAATCATCTAACATATGAAAATGATCCAAGTTGCTTCATTAAAAGAAAATAATTACACTAAAAATATATAAAAGTTACTTAAAAAAAATGAAGAAGATAGGTAAAAGAAAACAATAAAACTAAGTTTAGATATTCTCAAAATCTAAAGAAACACTTGATGTTCTATCAACTGCGCAAATTTTCTTTTCAGGAGATTCAAAGAAGTCTGCCACATCCAAATTTGTCATATAGGATAGGTCAAATATATCATTATCCTGGTATGCAAAATTTGCTTCCACATTTTTCTCTTTTTCCTTCAGGGAGGCTTGATAGAGGTCAACTAAGTGTTTTGACGTACGATAGGTATGTGACCAGTGCTCAGTCATTCCACATCTGAAGCATTTATTTTCAACACTTTTGAACACTTATCTTGTGGAGTTTTTCCTCTGTGATCATCATTTTGTGTGGTTCTTTTGAAATTTGAATGATTAAAACGATCACAAAAAAAAAATTATTTCTTCCTCTGTCACGGTCACGACCTCGACCGCGATTATTATTAAAACTCACAGCATTCACTTCTGGGAATGGTGTCATTCCAGTTGGTCAAGATTCATGATTTTTCATCAATAACTCGTTATTTTGTTCAGCCACGAGAAGACATGAAATTAACTCAGAATACTGTTTAAAACATTTATCTCGATATTGTTGCTGCAAGAGCATATTCGAGACATGAAATGTAGAAAATGTCTTCTCTAACATATCGACATCAATAATATTTTCTCCGCATAACAACAACTTAGAACTGATTTTAAATAATGTGGAGTTATAACTACTTACTGATTTGAAATCTTGTAACCTCAAGTGCATCCACTCATAATGAGCTTTAGAAAGAATAACTGTTTTTTTTTTTTTTTTTTTTTTTTTTTTTTTTTTTTTTTTTTTTAATGATCATACCTCTCATTTAGATTTTTCCACAATATACGAGGATCTTTTATTGCAAGATACTCTATTTTCAATCATTCGTGGAGATGATGACGAAGGAAAATCATAGCTTTTGCTTTGTCTTGACTGGATGTCGTATTTCCTTCTTTAATAGTCTCCCCCAAGATTTATAACATCTAGATGGAGTTCGGCATCAAGTGCCCATGACAAATAATTATTGCCATTAATATTAAGAGCGACAAATTCTAATTTTGTGAGATTTGTCATGACAGCACTATCATAAAATATTATACTTATGTCAGAAATTTAATAGATATTGAATATGTAAAATAACATTAAATTTATTAATTATAACGAAGAGGGAAAAACGGACATACCTTTAGGACCTACCTTTAGCAGGAAAAACGATAGGAGCTCGTGTTATGAGATTGAGGAGCACAACGGGAACACAAATATGGAGAAAATATAATATAATAATAATAAAATATAATTAAAAAAACAGAATCATAAAATAACTAAAAACATAAAATTGAATAATAAAAAATTTAGTGGAATTTGGAGTAGACTTCTCACCAATGTATGTGTATATTTTTAAGATCCACAAAATGCCACTATTTATAGGCAAAGTGGCTTAATGGACACCAAACATAATAAATACAAAGCACATGGACAACATGAAGGGTGATACATAACTTTTGGGACACTAAGTAATAAACATCTATTTATTATTATAATATTAATAATATATATAATATAAAGTAAAAGTTAAAAAAAAAAAAGTTATCTTCAAAAAAGTAAAAAAGATGAATCACATCTCACCTTTTGTTTCAATAATAATAATAATAATAAACATTAATTTCCTTATTTTTAAATAAAAATAAAATAAAATCTGTTTAACAAATCATTTATTCTCAATCTAAAAAGTATTTTCCTCTATAAAACTCTTCTTCCTCTTTAAAACAAACTTCTTTTGGAACACAGCAAAAAGTTTTCTCACTCCACCAAGGTATGTTACTATCTTTTTTTCAATCTCAATTCTTTTCTTCTTTTACCTCACATTTGTTTTTGAATCAAACAACAACGTAAAGAAAAACCATGGAAGATTATATGAAAATAAAATAAAATAAACATAAATAAAACAATATTATAGTAGATCTTAGACAAAATGCAATATGAAAAAATAGACATCACATGATAAAAAAAAAAGAAATAATAGCAATAAAAATAAATTTTCTTTATAACATTTTCTTTCTCTATGTTTTTTAGATCTCTAAGAAAGAAGAAGAAAGTTGAAGGTTCGAATCCATAAAGCAAAGCTACTCGTTATCTAAGGTGCGGATCTTTGGAACAAATGTCCTACCAAGTGCAACCTCCAACAAAGCTAGACATCTCTTAGTGTTCTAGACTTTTTCGAATTTTTGATTTTTTTCATAAGAATTTTGGGCTGATTTTTGTGCACACTCACTGGTTTTTGCTCATTGTCTCCCTAGGCTTTTGTGAAAATAAAACCTAATTCAAAATTTCACCTTTTGTTTTTTTTTGTATGTTTTTCGACCAAACTAGTTACTCTAACTAACCCAATTAGTTACTTATACATAAATTAGAAAAAAGTAAAACAAGCTTAAAAAAAAGTGGATAATCACAAAATTAAAATTAGCAAAATTAAAACAAAATTAGTCCAATATTTTAAATAAGGTTGGACAAAAATAGGTGGCTAGAACATGATCCCTTTCATACATCCTTGTAAAATTAGAAGGTGGACGAAGGTATAGCCACTATTTTGTCAAGAAAAATACTTCAAACGTATTATAGTGTCAAGGGTCAGGAATAAAAAAGTGCCTCATGACAAGATAAAAACGTTGGAGGCCAGGGATAAATAAACGACATAGCAGCAAGTCATCATAGCAAAAAGATGTCACTTATGAACGTATATATGCATGTATATGCTTGCTAAACTATGCTTAATTTAATATTTTTTTTATTATCATTTTCTAGATTCTTTTCAAAAGAAGAAAACAAGTGAAAGCATACAAAAAAGCTCATATAGTTTTCCACAAAAACTAGCAATTGGGTACTAAAAACTTGAGATATAATCTGACTTCTAAGTTGCCTTGAAAATCTTCTTAGCGTAATTACTTGCCAAATAAAATAGTATATCTTGTTGTTGTGACCGATGGTAAAGAAGTGGATCCATAAAAGACAAAATGATCTTTGTAAATTAGATCTTAATAACCTTAAAAGGCCAAAGTTCTTAAATCTTTAAAGATTTTTTTAAAAATAATTTCCTACATAATCACCCTTGATAGTCTTTAATAAAATGGGAGGATCCTCTTCGAAATTGATTCTCTCACGCGAACATTTCATGGTCTGCAAAGCAATCCTACTCAAGCGGATGATGCATAAACTTGGATGGGGAAAGCTAGTTTCAACCTATATATTAAATAAGGGGAGGACTCTTTTAAAAGTTATTCTTTTTTTCGAGCAACGATGACAAATATTAGATGTCCTGCAATGTAATCCGCGTCTTCCAATGTAGTTATATTTAGACGAATGACAATGAATCTTCGATGGGAAAAACTGGCTTCACCCTGTACATACTAAATAAAGGCAGACTACCCCAGTTGATGTGTAAACAAATGATAGCATCTCAAAACCATCATTTTTCCCAATAACCCTGATACTTTGTGGGATGCTTCCATTACATTAACTCAAATTTCAACAGGAAAAGTTGATGCTACAAAAATTTTGTACCTAATCCATGTATAACCTAATGCATCTTTATAGTCACAAAGTGGAGGTACGATGATTGAATAAACATACTTTTTGATCAAATTATTGGGATTGATGTCCTAATTCTCCCGGAGTCTCGTTGTGATGAATATGCGGTGAACGGGTTGAGAAGGGTTTCGACAAACACTCCCTAGAATGCGTTCATGCTATGCGATCATGCAACATACATACAACAGTAAACCACCTCTCGGTGCGAATACCACGGCTTCTAAGGCTAGAACGCATGCGATATATGCAATAAGTCTACAGGGTCTACCATAAACCTCTATTTCTATTTATGCGATGACAACATGACATCCACATAAATATGCAACCACATAATATCATTCCCATCTCTAGAATGCATGCAATGCAGGTTGACAAACATAGCTTATCTCTAAGTCCCTATCTCTTGTTTATGCAGTTCTAATCTTGCTCTATCGAGTCCAGATTCTAATCTAGCTCTCTCGAGACATTAAGTTCTTTCTTTAGACTCTCTCTCGAGTAACTCTAAAGGGTATTTTACACAACATAAAACAAGACAATCGCAAGCAAAGAACTTCCTAGATCATGTTAGCTTAGTTCTTCTCAACCCATTCGACTAGTTTAGCTACTCCTGCATATTAAGAAAGTGAACAGATGTAGAAATAGAACTTTCATTGTATAGGTATGAAGATGAAGTACAGAATAACAATGCAAGTATAGAATAAAAATCCTGGTAGCAATCTCTTGCTGCTAGGCGTTTACATTGTTTCTACTCGTGCTCAAAATATAATCTCGCTCTCTGCTTCTACGCCCCAAGGTTCTCTCTCGATTTGCCCTGAGCGATCTCCGGCGCCACCACTCTTCTTTTGATCCGCCTTAAAATGGAAAGGAAACTATGAACAGAAGCGTGAACTAATCAACTGGTTAATCCCTTCTCTGAAGAATGCCCTTGGTATTTATAGAGCATCCATGATGAAAGGGGTTTCTCTCTCCTGGTTATACAGATGGGATAACTTTAATTCCTGACTGATGCACCGAATAATTATCACCAATAAGGCTGAATGTACTTTGTGACCGTTATCGGCTGTCAACCTAATTTGGATTTGACTGTCATCAGCTTTTCGTCCCATCGCTCTTAATTGGCCTTTCACCCAGATGTGCCCACTATGTTATGCTGACCAAGTTGTGGCAATCCTTCTTGGGTGAATGTTTGCGAGCATGATCAACGCAAAGCCTTGCGATGAAGTTGCGCTCGACCAATGAATTCCTATGATCGCAATCTTTGCATTGCGTTAATGCATATTCTGCACAAAAATACAAAAATCAATTGTTCTAATGCGCTGAACAATAAACCTCGACAATGTCGAGTTGAGTACTGTACCACCACAATGGCTACTTTGGTATTCTCGGTTTGAGAATCCAGAAGGGTGGGCTCTGTGTGGACTTGGTAAGAAGAAGAAACCGGAGGAACAATCGTGTAAACGATTGAGCAAGTGGCAAATGACAAGCTCTATTGTATAGACGATGTCCAATCGTTTAAAAGAAGCTCCACGATCATTTAGCAAAAGCTCCGCGATCATTTAGCTAATCGGCTAGCTGAGTGACTATCGTGTAAAGTCACTCCATGATCGTCTAGTCTCTCTTCAGCTGTCGTTTAGTAAATCGTATTTACTTGACAACCATCATGAGTAATTTGTCGAGAATAGAAAATCTCAATCATCAACTACCAAATTTAGGAAACCATTTTTCCTTTTATCACACGGTTACCATGAAACTACCAATAACCTCCCAGTCAATTGGTTATTAGAGAAAAAGAGATAATTATCCAATAATTAATATTATTATAAATATATATGATAACCAACTTACCATACTATATTTATAACCTATAGTTTTAATATTTCATCTCACGAAACATATAAATCATAGCTTCTTTTCTATTTCACGGTACTTAATGTAAATCTCATTTACATTAATCCTCCACTTGATGTATCTCATACATCATGCCAATCATATCATATATAATCGAATTACCTCTTGTCAATTTGAACATTTCAAATAAACACCAAGAACTGATTCTCAACTTGAATCCATTGAGGTACCAAGGAGACTTTATGGACCTGTAGCTCGAAGCTCCAACGGTACGTGAATAACTGACTAAACTTTTTAGTCACGGGATCCATCATCCGTTAACTGCCAGGTACTTCACTAAATACTGGCAACTGAACTCTTCTTATTATAGATATATTATGTGTCCATATCAACCAATCAACAGTGCGATAACCCTTCACAAATCACTCGTAAGTACAGCTGGGCCAATAACCGTTATGCCCCTATAGTTATATATAACTCCTTAAGTACCACTGATCCCTCTAATAAACATAAGTCATAGTCCTACTATGAGTGAGTCCTCTCTTCCAAAGAGAAGTTGTGGCCACTATGTTCGAGCCCTAGAATCAGCCCTTAAGGGAGTAATCTATCTACTTACTCCTGCTTCGGGGAAGGAGTGAATTTCATCTTGTGTAACTGAGTTCCCAGCTCCCAAATCAAACAAATCCCCAAAAGGTAGGCATGTCGAGTTGGCAATCTGGCCACTCTCACCCATACTAATCAAAGGGTCATCCTCAAAGGCAAGAGTTCTTAAAACACTCAGGATTGAGGTAATGTCACCTATGTCGTTTAGGTGAGATGTAAGTCTCCAATATCAATGACGTTATATATAGGACTAGTCATCTCGTGGTCCGGTCTTATACAAAATCTTTGTATAGGACACCCCTGCTCGCATGTCTCCATATAAATGGTCAGGATCTACCACCTGCAGTAGTTCACAACACTTGCAAATCTCTACAAAGTGGGTTGTATCCGTAGTGTCACCAGGATCAGGAATCCCTCCTTAATCCTTATACTACAAATCTATTAGGTTATCACTTATGGCATGATTCACTTGTATATCTCATATACATGCTTAAGTTTACATACAATAATCATGAAGCTTTGTTTATTGGATATGAGTAAATGTCAGATAAAATAAATCTTATTTTATTCATAATAATGTGTATATATTACAAATTACGAGACTCCGGGAGAATTAGGACACCAATCCTAACAATCTCCCATTTTTCCTAATGCCTCGGGAGACTAATGTACAATACAAGATAAATACATGTAAAATATACAATAAACAAGGGCATACCTTAGTATCATCTCTCACTTGCCCTAGACAAAATGTCGCATGTCTCGCAATCCCAGACTCTTTATGTGACCCTCTAACACTTTAGCCGTGAGAGCCTTTGTAAAGGGATCAACAACGTTGTGCTCCGACGCGATTTTTGTGACTATCACATCACCGTGAAGCACAATCTCCTTGATCAAGTGGTATTTTTGCTCTATATGCTTGCCTCGATGATGACTCTGAGGTTCCTTCGAATTTACCACAGCCCCTTTTTTTATAACAATAGAGAGTGATTGGAAAATTTATATTTGGAACAACTTCCAAAATTGTAAGGAACTTTCTCAGCTAAACAAGCTTCTTAGCTGCTTCACAAGTGGCTACGTATTCAGCTTCCATAGTGGAGTCTGCGATGCATCCTTGCTTGATGCTTCGCCAGATACAGCCTCTCCATTTAGAGTGAACACTGACCCCGATGTCGATATACGAGAATCTCTATCGATTTGAAAGTCAGAGTCCATGTATCCTGTAAGGATCAAATCTTTATCTCCATACATAAGCATGTAGTCCCTCGTTCTCTGAAGATAATTGAGGATCGTCTTGACCGCCGTCCAGTGATCAAATCCAGGATTGGATTGATACTGACTGACAATTCCTACTGCATAGCAAATGTTGGGTCTGGTACACAACATTGCATATATTAAGCTTCCTACAGTTGAAGCATAGGGAATCCGTCTCATCTCCTCAACCTCTTGAGGTATCTTAGGACATTGATCCTTAGAAAATATGATTCCATACCTGAAGGGTAACAAACCCCTCTTGGAATCCTGCATCCTATACCTGATCAATATTTGATTGATGTACGATGTTTGAGACAAGGCTAACCTTTTGTTCTTACGATTCTAAATGATCTGGATCCCTAGAACATACTTTGCCTCACCCAAATCTTTCATTTGGAACTGGGCAGCTAGAAATTTTTTAATGTCAGTCAGAAACCCTACATCATTCCCAATGAGTAGGATATCATCCACATACAGTACCAGGAAAGCTACTGATCTATTGATGATCTTTTTATAAACACAAGACTCATCAACGTTCTGATCAAAGCCAAACGACTTGACCACAATGTCAAATTTAATGTTCCACGATCTAGACGCTTGTTTCAGCCCATAAATGGACCTATTAAGCTTGTATACTTTTTGCTCTTGATCTGAAACTACGAACCCCTCTGGTTGAGCCATTTAGATAGTATTCTCAAGATTACCATTAAGAAAGGTAGTCTTGACATCCATTTGCCATATCTCATAATCATAAAATGTGGTTATGGACAGGAGTATCCTGATAGACTTGAGCATGACAACAGGTGAGAAAGTTTATTCATAGTCAACTCCCTCAACCTGGGTATAACAGTTTGCCACGAGTCTAGCCTTAAAGGTTTGCACCTTTCCATCTAGACCTCGCTTTCACTTATAGATCCACTTACACCCAATAGATCTTACCCCGTCAGGCGGATCCACAAGCTCCCAGACGTTATTGAAGTACATAAACTCCATCTCCTGGTTCATGGCTTTAATCCATTCATCCTTGTCAACATCCTCCATTACTTTCTTAAAAGACAATGGATCCTCGACCCATCACTAAAAATGACGTTATGGGCTTCAGTCAATCCCATATAGCGATTTGGTGGGTTCATAACCCTCCCACTACGTTGAGGCAGTCTCAACTCTTGAGCTGGTTGACTAGATGTACCGACATCAACAACTCTTGTTGATCCATCAGTCTGTTCAACAACTCTTGTTGAACCCTCAGTAGTCTCAATCTTACTATAAATCTCACGTAAAACAAGCTTACTTCATGGTTTATAATCCCAAATGTGGTTTTCTTCCAAGAAGATAGCATTTATAGAAACAAACACTTTGTTCTCACTCAGATCATAGAAGTATCCACCCATCGTTTCCCTAAGGTAGCCTACAGAGAAGCAAACTTTCAAACGTGGTTCCAACTTCTTCGGGTTAACACTAGCACATGTGCCAGACACCCCCAAATCCTGAAATGGTGTAAACTACCTTTACGGCCTCTTCACAACTCAAAAGGTGTTTCAGAAACACTTATCGAGGGAACGTTGTCCAAAATGTAGCATGCAGTCTCCACTACAAAACCCCAATACGAGTCTGGAAGATGAGCATAACTCATCATAGACTGAACCATGTCCAACAAGGTTCTGTTTCTTCTTTCTGATACACTATTCTGCTGAGGTGTACCTGGGGCTGACAGTTGGGATGCAATCCCATGTTCTATCATATAGTTCTGGAATTGGAGATCTATATACTCTCCTCCACGATCAGATCATAGTGTTTTTATCTTCTTACCTAACAAGTTTTCAATTTCAGCCTTATACTCCTTGAACCTGTCAAGGGCTTCAGACTTACGTTGCATTAGGTAGAAATACCCAAACCTTGAATAATCATCTATGAAAAAGATGAAATATTCATACCCACCTCGAGCCCTAACACACATCAGACCACAAAGGTCTGAATATACAAGCTCCAAGGCTTCCTTGGCTCTGTAACCTTTTCCAGTAAAAGGTCGTTTAGTCATCTTGCCTTCGAGGCATGATTCACACACCGGCAAAGAGTTTTCTTCTGTCTTTAGAAGTCCATATTTCACCAACTGCTCGATCCTATTGAGATTGATGTGACCTAACCTTAGATGTCAAAGATGGGTATTTTCCTTAAGAGAAACCTTTCGTCTTTTAGCTGTTGTTGTCAAGGCTTTTATGACTAAAGGCCTTAGTACATACAAGTTACTTTCCATTTAACCAAAACCAATCTCCATTTCATTCTCGAAAATAAAAACTTTATTCTCATAAAAGGAGACGGTATAACCTTGTTTGATGAGACAAGAAACCAAGATTAAGTTCCTCTTAATATGAGGAACTGCGAAAACATTATTCAGTAACAAATAACTCTTATCCAAAAATAACTTCAACCTTCCTGTAGCAACAGTTGAAACAACCTTACCAGTACCGACTCGAAGAGTCCTCTCTCCCTGTGGCAATGTTTGCCAGGAACTAAATCCTTGGTAAGAGGAATTGGCGTGATTAATAACACCCGAATAAAGGATCCATGCAGAATCATCATTCTCTACCAAACACGTCTCTTAGACCAATAAATCACATTTATTGTCTTTAGATATCCTCCTCTTTTGGAGAGTAGTGGGATTAGTATCAGAACCAAAATAAGCTCCAAGTTCCATTTCAGAAAACACTTATCTTCCATGAACTTCAACAGAGTCAGCAATAACTGCTTTCTTTTCCTGGAGTTTAACTTAGAAACTGGCAATACTGACCTTGTCATCCATCCCTTTGTGCTTGAAAAGTAAGAATTGATGTTCAAACAAATCTTGCAACGAGTCAATGATCTTGCGTGCAATGACCTTGTTCTCAACCCTTTTGGCCAAAACATCAGATATGTCAGGCAATATGTGAAGTCGGGCCAATGAATTAGCCTTAATCCACACCTGATATTCATTACGAACACTTCAAGGTGTTGGGGTTGATGCCCTAAAGTCTCGTGTATTATAGTTTGTAAACAGTTTGTACGAACACCTGTGATGTACAATATATGATATTTACTTCACTTCTTGATTTTGCTCATCTGAATGTTTTGTTTGCTTTACCACAAACCAATAAACTAAAATCCCTGGTTGTCTTTATATAACTTAAGCATGTATGTGGTGACATACAAGTGGATTATGTCTTAAGTGATAACCAAAATGGTCTGTAGTATATGGATATAGGAGGGAAATCTTATCTTGGTAATGCTATAGATGCGGCCCGCTTTGTGGAACAGTTACAAGTGTTGTGACTTGTCACAGATAGTCTGATCCTGATCATTCGTGTAGGGGACATGCGAGCGGGGACGTCCTATACAAAGACTTTGTATAAGACCTGACCACAAAGTGTTAACGTCTCGTTATATAACACCGTTCACGATAGAGACTTCACTTCACTAGGATGACCATAGGTAACATGACCTCAATCTTGAGTGAATTGGAAACTCCGGCCATTGAGGACGGTCATTTGATTTGTATGGGTGCAAGTGGCCAGTTCGCCGACTAAAACCTACTACTTTGGGGATTCGTCTGATTTGGGAGTTGGGAACTCAACTACACAAGATGGAATTCACTCATTCCTCGAAGTAGAGGTAAGTAGATAGATAACTCTCTTAAGAGCTGATTCCAGGACTTGAACAATGTGGCGCCATACACTTTCTCTTGGCTCGAGAGGCATTCACACATAGTTGGACTATATTGTATTGTTCATTAGTGGGATCAGTGGTACTTAAGGAGTGAGATGTAACTACAGGGGCAAAATGGTAATTTGGTCCAACTGTACTTACAAGAATTTGTGAAGGGTTATCGTACTCATGATTGGTTATATCTGATGAACACAAAAATATATCTGTGGTAAGAAGAGTTCAGTTGTCGGTCTTTAGTGGAATGCCTGATAGTTAACGAATGGTGAATCTCATGGCTAAAGAGTTTAGTCAGCTATTCACGTACCGCTGGAGCTTCGAGCCATAGGTCTATAAGGTCCCCTTGGTAACTTGGATAAAAGTTGAGAATTAGTTTTTGGGTTAGTTTGAAATATTCAAATTGACAAGACGAAGTTCGATTATATATGATATAATTGAACTGGTTAATTATATATGATATGATTGACTAAATATATGAGATACATTATATTGGAGGAAATTGGATATAAATATGATTTATATCAAGTAGAGGAGAAAACGCTATAGTTAATAGATGATATTAAACTATAGGTTAAGAATATAATATGATTATATTCATTATTTAATTAATTGAGTGATTATGAGATAATTGGCCAAAGTTTTCTTTGGATTCGTGCGAAAGTGGGAAGTTGAATTCAATTCTTGTAACTGAAGAATAAAATGAAAATTGTTTTCATTGCAACGGTTACGAAAAAGATATGAAAGTTTACTCACGGTGTGAAAGTATTCGATCGCTTAGTGTTGAGAGCCTATACGATAGCACCCGCCTTCTTGAACGATCGTACACTTGCATCTCTAAACGATTGTTCGTGATTTCTTAAACGATCGCTTAGCGTGCAGAAAGATCCTAAAGTGGATTTCCTAGATTGAACACTGATCCTAAAGTGGATTTCCTTGAATCCTTGTTAGTATGAAAATCAGAGTCCGTGTATCCAGTAAGGATCAGATGCCTAGAACCATACATGAACATGTAGTTTCTTGTTCTCCACAGATACTTGAGGATATTTTTAATGGCGGTCCAGTGTTCAAATCCTGGATTAGATTGATATCTACTGACTATCCCCACCGCATAGAGATGTCAGGTCTCGTATATAACATCGCATACATCAGGTTGCCAACAACCGATGCATAGGGGATCCATCTCATTTTCTCAACCTCTTGAGGTGTCTTAAGACACTGCTCTTTAGACAATATTACTCCATGCCTGAAAGGTAGTAAGTCTCTCTTAGAGTTCTACATCGAATATTTGACAAGCATCTTGTCAATGTACGATGCTTGAGACAAAGCTAGCATTTTATTCTTTCAATCTCTAAAGATCTGAATTCCCATAACAAACTGAGCCCTTCCCAATTCTTTCATTTGGAATTGGGTCGATAACTTTCAGTTAGTAGACTTACATCATTCCCAATGAGTAGGATATCATCTACATATAACACTAAGAAAGCTACTGAACTGTTGATGATCCTCTTGTAAACATAAGGCTCATCAATATTTTGATCAAAGCCATAAGATTTTATCGCAGTATCAAACCTTATGTTCCAAGATTGAGAAGCTTGATTCAGTCCATAAATGGACCAATTAAGCTTACAAACCCTTTGCTCTTGACCTTAGATTATGAATCCTTCAGGCTGCTCTATATAAATGGTCTCATCAAGATTGCCATTCAGAAGGCAGTCTTGACATTCATTTGCCAAATCTCATTGTCATAATATGAGGCAATGGATAGAAGAATCCAGATAGACTTAAGCATGGCAACAGGTGAGAAAGTCTCCTCATAGTCAACTCCCTTAACCTAGGTATAACCCTTTGCCCAAGACTCTTCCTTATTTTCTAACTTCCAACATTTTGATAAGAGGTGGTATATGGATTCTGGTGCTACACACCACTTAACTTCGGATTCATCTTCTTCATGAATCCTCTCCCTTCTCATAAGGGTGAGTAAGTCGTGGTGGGCAATGGTAAGCACATTTTGATTTTTAAAGTTGATTCTATTTATTTTTCAAATTCCGTCAAACCTGTTTTACTCCAACAAGTTATTCACACTCCAAATACATCTAAACATCTTATTAATATTTCTCATCTCCACAACAAAATGGGCGTGTTGAACGTAAGAATCATCATATTGTTAAGATGAGGTAGCCTTACTTGCTCAATCACACCTACCCCTTTCTATTCCCAGTTTTGCTTTTCGACCCTTTATATATCTAATAAATCGGTTACCAAATTCTGTTCTTGATAATAAATCTCCTTATCAAATGTTGTATCACAATTCTCCTAATTATTCTTTACTTCGTGCTTTTGGTTGTTCTTGTTTGCCTTTTTTACGACCTTGCAATTCTCATAAGCTTCTTTTTCGCTCAACATAGTGTATTTTTGTTGGTTATAGTTTAATCATAAAGGCCATATTTGTTTAGATCCTTTATCTGGTCGTTTATATATTTCTAGACACGTGGTGTTCGATGAATTTGTCTTTTCTTGTTCCAAAACTTCTTTCTCATTTGGTTCTGTAAAGTCCCAATCTGTTGAACAATCTTTTCCTAATTCATCTGTGTTTGATATGAGTTTTTCTTTGTCCCCTTTTTTAAATTCCTCTTTACCGTTATCTTCTACTTCGAGGTCCACTTCAACTAATGTTTCACTCGTGTTTCCTCTGGGTTTTACTCCAAGTCTCATGTCTTCGCCATCTCTTGCTCACCATGGCTTCAACTCTTTCCCTTCTTCCACCTCTACTTTACCCACTCCCACGCCCATATCACCTTCTTCAACCCATTCTATCTCATATACCTTTTTAGTAGCCTCTTCTCCACCTCATTCTTTACCTTCTTTTGTGCATAGTCTTGTTTCAAACCAACCATTACCAAATCCATCTCAATTTTGTTCCATTTCTCCATCACAACTCACCTCATAGCCATCTTCCTTGTCTTCTTCACAGCCTTTTTCTCAGCCACATTTTCAACCTACCTCACAGTCTGTCTCTCTTCCTTCAACAACCAACATTCACCCCATGGTGACTAAGTCTAAAGCTGGAATTTTTAAACCTAAGGCTTGGTATACTCATTCCTCTCTTCAACCTTCTCTTCCCAGTGAACCATCATCTTTTCGTTCGGCTGTTATAAGTGTTGAATGGAGAGATGCAATGCAGCATGAGTACAATGCTTTGATGAAAAACAATACATGGGTGTTTGTTCCTAATTCTCCTTCCTTTAAAGTTATTCGTTGTAAATGGTGTACAAGTTAAATTGAAACCTAATCGTGATATTGAACACTACCATGAGAGTAACCTTATTTCAATAGAAGGATATGTGGTATCCAACTATTGGGAGAAGAGAGAAGAAAGAGATTTAGAGAATAAATAGGATTCTCTTTATGGGTTAGGAAAAATTTTGCACAATAATACTTGTGTGTTGTGTATTGTCAGTGATGTATCAGTATCCCCCCAAAGGAGCCATAGGGAAGTCTTTATATAGAGAAATGTCAAACCCTTTTCCTAATTCTTTTCCTATTTCCCTTTGCCACAATTAATTAATTAAACAACACTTATTTAATTAATCAACACATTTAAATAACACTTATTTAATTTAATTTGCACATTACTTAAATATTATTTATACATTAAATCTAATTTAATGTATATATATATTTGATTATCATAAACATCGTATATATATATATATATATATATATGCAATATCTCTCTATTAATTAATTATTTGTGAATCTTATTCAAATATTACTTTCCAATTTAATTTGAACTATAGATCATATCCATAATCAATTATATATTAATCACATTAATATATGATTTCCTCAAATTAATTTGAATAATTCAAGTCATCCTTCTTAAATATCATCTAGTGAGCTAACAAAGGGACCTGGTGGACCTATAGATCAAAAGCTCGAACAATATGAGATTAATTGGCTAAACTCATTAACCAAGTTAATTAATATTCGTTAACTATGGATACACTTCACTAAAGATCCACGGTTGCACTCTTCTCACTATAGATATATTTCTGTGTCCATAGATATAAACCAAAACATCAAATTAGTCCTTCACCAGTGTTCATAACTTCAATTGGGTCAAATTATCACTTTACCCTAAGATTACTTCTGACTACTTTAATGAACAACCTGTTTATGGTCCAATCAATAAACAGAAACCCCTCTCAGGCCAATGTTCAAATTCTGAAGGTACCATTTAAGGGAACACTCATTTACTTACCCTTTTAAGGTGGAAAGGAGCGAATTCCATTTTGTATTATTATGTTCCCTTGTGAACATATACTCAAGATTAAGACTAAGTTGCCTAGGTCATCCTATTGAAATAAGAGCATAACTAGTTAACAGTATTATATATAGTGATTACTATTTCGTGGTCCAGTCTTATGCAAACTCATTGCATAGGATACCTCACTTGCATGTCAACTACACGAACGCTTTGGATCATTGTGTTTGTATCAAATACAAAGTAGGTCGTATCCATAGTATTACCAAGATAAGGTACGCAACCTTATCCCTATACCATATACCCTTTAGGCTGTATCTTGAACATTGATCCGTGTATGTCTCCACATACAATTCAAGACTCATAAGGCAGCCTTGGATGATAGTTTATTTGATTTATGATTATTAAGACAAAATAGACAAACAACACAAACAATAACATTTATTGAATTAATATCTATAACTCTTTATTAATGACAATCAATTAATAGCATTTACTATCTACAAGTTTCAGGGCATTAAACTCAACATTAATAATTATGAGATATTTATGAAAGTATATTGGAAAATTATTAGAAATAATCCTAAATTATTTTCATATTTCACACCTAGCACTTTTTAGAAAATCGTTCAATAGTTTTTCTTAGTGCTTCCCGCCCAAAATCGCCACAAAAATTTGAATTAAAAAAAACTAACGTTTTCATCCAATTCTTTTGGACTTTCTTGGTGAAATCTCAGCCAAGATGAACATCGAGTTTCCAAATATTATGTAATATCTGCAAATATTATACCAAATCTTACATATTTTCAAATTTTATCCTAATCGAGGTTCCACCAAGAAAGTTCAAAAGAATCGATAATTTGAATATGATATGAAAAGGTTAATCTTTTATTCAAATTTTGGGGTTCGATCTCGGCCAGAAAGCACAAAAAAAAAAAACTATTTGAACTTTTTCCCAAAAAAATGTACCGTGTAGAGAGGAACATTTTGAAGCTTTCTTGACAATTTCCCAGGTATATTCAAAACAAATCAACCAAAATATGAGTGCAATAAATACATACTATTGTGTATTCAACTTTTTTTTTTCTTTTCTCTTTTTAAGTACAATTGTGATAGGAGATTTAAATCATAGACATCATAATTTTTAATAGGCTAAATTATGTAAAATTCCCTTAAATTTATACTTTGTGTTAAAAATATCCCCAAACTTTCAAAAGTTAAAAAATGTACTTGATTTAAAAAAAAAAAAAAGTTTGAAGTATCCTTACAGTTAGTTTTGGATGTTGTTTGAAAAATACCCTTTAATTTTAATATCCTTAATCTTAAAGAAAAATTAAAAAATACCTACTGGTAAAATATAAACAAAAACCGTGAATACTTCTTTGCATAAATATCTATAAATTTTCAAAAGTTGCATTGTTACTCTTAAAAGAAAGTTAAAATTGATTTATTCACACCTCATTACCTCTTTCATTTTCTTTATCTCCCCTATTTCAATCTATGATCCATCACTTCTTTGTTTCCTTTGTTTTTTTTTTTTTTTTTTTTTTTTTTTTTTTTTTTTTTTTTTTTTTTTTTTTTGTCTCCTTTTACTTTCCTTCTTGTTAACTATTTAACCTTTTGTTTATCTCATTAAAAAGAATCCCCTCCAAGGGGACTTTACGTATTTTTATTTTTTTATTTTTATTTTTTTGTATTTGGCTATTTATAGTTTTGGTAAGTTTTAAAGAGAGGTTTTTATTTTTAGAGTTTTTTGGGATTTTATGCTTTAACTTGAAGTTATGACTTACATTTTGTTGTGACAAAATTGGTGTAAAAATTGGACAAATAAAAGAAAATTTGGATTATCTATATGAAAAAAAGATGATATCTCTATATAATTTGTTTTAAACTTATTCTTTTCAAAGCCTGGAAATTTTCAAACAAATTGATCACTATTAGTATAGGAGCATTTTTATTTTTTATTTTTTATTTTTTTAGAATAGGTGATATTATTATATAACAACAAGGGGGATCCCATAGTCGAGATCAAGGCATCAAAGCATCAAAGCACAAACAAAGACAGGATAACAAAACCCAAAACAAAGCCTACAAGATAAGATCAGAACAAAATCAACACAAAACAAAAGGAAACAAACTCGCAGACCACTAAAGAGAAAGCCAGAGAAAAGAAAACAAACTCCCACAAACAAGGGACAACAGCGAAAACAAAGAACAACGGGAAGTACAACAAGAAAAACATCCGTAAACACACTATATAAGACTAAGAAGATCAACCCGCCAGGAAGAAGCACAAGCACGAATCATAGAGACCATAAAGTGAACCAGGGCTAACACCAACCTCGGTCTATTTCCATGCAGTTGCCGATTACGTTCTTGCTAGATGTAGCATATGGAAGCACACCAGAAAACACGGAATAACTTATTACGCACCCCTTACTCGACCCCACTTGACACAAACAACTCAACTCTATATCTCAACTCGCCACCCGATACGACGAGCGACACAACACACCAGACTACACCTCTATCCCAAACTCACACTCAAAAAATAAATGATCTCGTGACTCCACACCTTCAGGCACCCCCTTGACGCGGAATGTCACCCCGCCCACAAAATACCAGAGGACGACGAGGACGCAAACTCTCCCATGCACTAGCGATAGAAAACCGACCCCTAGCATCTGGTACCCACACCCAATAATCTTCCCCCCTCACCTTCGGCCCCACTGCCTGAATAAGACCCCAGATCTCAAGAAGCTCCCAAGATAGTGTAGGCCAACTCCAACCTCCTTCACCATCCATGAATTCCGACAACCGCGCCTCCAAACTACTCCCTGCATCATAAACCACTGTAGACCCATATGAATCCAAAATCGCATCTCTGGCAACCAATGATCCCACCAAACAAAACAAGACCGACCATCGCCAACCATCAAATGAACCAAATGCTTGAATCTATCTCTATTTCGCAAGATAGCTTTCAAGCACCAAGATCTCCCAACCTCATTCCGAACAACCCACAGATACCGCCCACGCAAAAGCATTTTTAAATTTTGGTTTTGTAAAGTTAAAGTATTTATGCAACTTTTAAAAGTTGAAGATATTTGAATATAGATTCTAGTATAATGGTTTGTGTTTATGTAATGCATCTTTTAAACTTTCGAAAATTTAAGAATATTTTTTAAACAAAACACACTTTCGATTTCTATTCGAAAGTAATTGTAAGGATACTTTTGATTTTTTTTTTTTTTTTAAAGCTTAGGAATATTTAAAAATATTTTTTATATCTGGAATAATTGAGCTCAATTGAGCTCGGTTTTAGAAAATTTTCAATAATTTTATTTTACCAAACGGTCCTAGAGTGGTTAAGATTCTCCGGACTCTTGCAAGCGCAATCCCGAAGCCAAAGGAAGGAACAATATCGCTCTGATTCCTCGTTGGCTACAGAAATCTCGGGGATATGCCGATTGATTTTCTTCAGTATCGACGCTATTTTGATTGGCCGAACTGTTGATTGTTGAAGCCACTCCCATGGCTTCGCCTTCGCTTCTAACTCCTCCGCCGGTGCCGGTGGAGCTTTACGTCAACAATAGAGAAAAGTTGCTCAAGTCCTTTCGCCAACACCTTGCGGACTCCGCTCATCCTCTCCAAGGCATTGTATTGCTTCAGGTAAACCTCTCTGCAACTCACCATTTGATTTAGTATCATCCTGTTTGTGACTTCTGTAATTTCTCACTCCATTTCTTCGATTGTCTCGAATTTTTAGGGAGGCGATGAGCGAACGCGCTACGATACGGACCACCTCGAACTCTTCAGGTACTCGATATTCGTGGTAATCACTGTTCGGTTTTTTAATATTGTCTCAAATTGTGCTCTAAACTCTGCTATTCTTTCCGTCGCGGCTTTGCAATTAGTCTAGAACTAGAACTACTTGTTTTAGAAAGCTCTCTCTCGGAATTATTGAATTGTGTGCCGTGGCACTGACAGAAGGCTGTCGAAAGTAATTTGTTAACACTGATATAACGTTGTCGTCCTGAATGAGATGAGTTCTTGGAGTGTTACTAGAAATTCTACATCGATTGCAAATTCTTTTTGCTTCTCAGTAATTAGTACAGTTAGCATGACGAATTTTAATTAATGATTGATTTTATTTACAGGCAAGAGAGTTATTTTGCTTATCTGTTTGGAGTCATAGAGCCTGGATTTTATGGCGCTATTGTAAGTTAATTACTTCATGGAATGGCTAAATTTTATATTATGTATTATTGAAACTCATGGAAGTTTGTATGTCAGTACTGAATAATTGCAGTTATTTTTTTATTTTATAATTGTTTGGTTAGGTTGTGTTCTTTCAATGGATACTCTCTTAGGTTTAATTGTATAGCTGCCAGTAAAGCTGTTTTGACATATGTATTAATGCAAATGAAGTCATTCCTTTTACATTATTGTTTTGTATTACGAATTTTGTATAGGACATCGCCAGTGGAAAGTCAATTCTGTTCGCTCCGAAGCTACCTCCTGATTATGCTGTCTGGTCGGGAGAAATAAAGCCTCTGTCATATTTCAAGGTGGTGTATGGTAACCAACACTTGCTGCATTGTTGTGTTTATGAGCTTATTTTACTGAATATGTTTTGTAGGAAAAATATGATGTCAGTATGGCATATTATACCGATGAAATTGCAGCTGTTTTGCACAAACAATACCCGGAAATGGAGAAACCATTACTATTCCTCTTACATGGGTTGAACACCGATAGCAACAATTTCGCAGTACCAGCAAATTTTGAGGTTCTTTTTCCACCAATTATGCTTTATCTAATATATTTTTCAAAAATCTTAAAGTAAGGCTTTTGGTTTCATTGGATTTTATCATCAGAGGCATTGCTGCATTTTCTGCATCTAGATGGGCCACGAGTTTTGCAAGGCTCATTCATTATGCTTATTTTATGTGTGCTGTTTTTGGGAAATAGTGGTGTTTGACTGCTTTTTCTACTTTTTCGTTCAGGGGATCGATACATTTGTAACTGATTTGAATACCTTGCATCCTGTTTTGACTGAATGTCGTGTCTTGAAATCGGAGCTGGAGCTTGCTCTCATCCAATTTGCCAACGATATTAGCTCAGAAGCTCATGTTCAGGTAACAATTCTTTTCAAATAGAAAAAGGTAGCCACTTCCATGATAGATTTCCATGACTTGAATATTTGCATTTAAGTGCTATGCTTATGCTTCTATTTTAATATCTATGTTTATATGGACGAGTGAAAGTTGTAAGAGGTTTGTTGATAACATGAAAGAGCATGCGTCTGTTCCAGGTCATGAGAAACATCAAGGTGGGCATGAAAGAATATCAACTGGAAAGCTTATTTCTTCACCACACTTACATGTATGGTGGATGTAGGCACTGCTCGTACACCTGCATATGTGCCACTGGAGAGAATAGGCAAGTCTGCTAAAAGTCATCTACCTGTCTTTTGAAACTGCCCTAGGGTCATTTAAGCTTTTCGTGCCTTTACTTGATGTTGGCTGCATGCCTTTGTCAGTGGACTTGTTTATTTACTCTTTGGGGGAGGGGAAGCCCAACGGTGGTTCTGGACTGTGGATGTAGTCATTCAATTTGTTTATTTCTGAAAACTAAACATTTACATTGGTGAGAGTGTTGCTTACTCATGAATGATATTCTATGTTGCAGTGCCGTTCTTCACTATGGACATGCTGCAGCTCCAAACGACAGAGTATGTTGAATTAAAATAATGTTGTCCTTTGATTTTAGTATTCTGTTGTAGTCCTCATTTTGTAATCTTATTTGATCGGTGTTTGTTTCCTGTAGGAATATATATATTCTACAAGTAGACACTGATAATCCTAACTTCCTCATTGAATCTTTTGTGAAGCATACTAAGTTGATATTTTATCTATTTTATGCAGACGTTGGAAGATGGTGATATGACTTTGTTTGATATGGGAGCAGAATACCAGTTTTATGGATCTGACATTACTTGTTCATTCCCTGTGGGTGACATTTACTTTATTTTGTTTCATTCTAAGTGAAGTTGTAAATTTCTTCACTTTATGCTTCTATTGGAACCAAAGTATAAGAAATTATTTTAAATTATGTGATTTGAAAAACTTTTAAATCCTTCATTTTGAAATCTTGAAAAATCCAACCATAGTTTGAAATTTTGTAAAGTAAAAACAAATTTTGAAACTGGTTTCGAGTTATATTATTTTAATGGATAACAGATGAATGAATTCATTTGACCCTTGCCAATCACCACATTCAATCAACTGTTCCCATTGTTTTTCATCTGTCACACACCAGTCCTTTCTCTTTCCCACTTTTCTTTCCTAAACCCTAGGTCCCTAACTACTCCTCTGTCCGGCCTCTGCTTTTCCACCGATTTATCATTCCCTACCATCTTCTACTGCTCCCCATTGGATTTAGCCTCCTCTGTCTTTTCGTTGTCTCCGTATGGTGAATGCTGGCCCCAACTTTTATTTTCGGAACCCTAGCCACTCTTCTGTTATGTCCCTTCGGCCTACTCTTTCTGTCCTGCCTCTGTCTACCCTCTTGAGTCTAGACTTTTTCTTCTTTATTTTTTCTTTTTCCACATCTCTCCCTTTGCCTAGCCATCCTCTTTCTCCACCTCATTCTGCATCTGCTCAATTGTCAGCCATAGTTGCTGTTGCCAAAGCCTCTCCTATTTCCATGGAGATGATCAGCTATTGTATTCATAACCTTTATTTCTGCATCTGGTATGAAAATGACATGGGTTTTGCTGAAGACATGAAAAGCAAGCTTAAGATTTCTCTTTCTTTCTCTCATTTGATTTGGTGTGAAAATTCATTGATTGAACTGTTGCAAAATCCAGTTCACACATTTTTCCGTAATTAAGTCAGGGATGTTTTCGGGACTCTTTGTTTGGCCAAGTTTAGATTTCCACAATGATGGAAACTTGAATGTGTAATTTGGCCACCATTTGGAGGTAGGAAGAAATTACGAGTACCCATTGGTCTTGACAAGAAGGTATTAGGAACCAAGGTAGTATTGACTACCTTTGTCCCACATCGGTTAAAATGGGATGACCAATGTGGTATTTAAGTGGCTTGGCTCTCTCATTTCAATAGTTGGGGGTGTGGTTCTCCAAGGTGTTTAAGTACCTAATAGAAGGTTGGTTAGTTTTTTGGAAAATGATAGTAGATTCTCTTAAAAGTTGAGAAAAATTAGCAATCATTGTTCATTTTCCCCAATAATGTTAGGAATGAGAAATATTCCAAGTCAAAGATAATCACCTCCTTAGAGGTTTTCCAGGAGTGGTTCAAAAGAAGAAATTAGAAGCTTCTACATTTTGGGTGAGGAAAGAAAAGCAGTGAAATTGAACTTCAATTCTATCTTGGTAGTTTCTTTGAGCACTAGTCTTTTTTCATTATTGCAATGAAAATTTCTCATTTCTTGTTTCAAAAAAGTTAAAGGAATTCATTTGGATTTAAAATCACATGGGAAAAAAGATCATAAGGCAGCCACTTTTCCCAGTGCAACATTTTATTATGCCTCCAAGTACACTTTTCTTAAATCCTTTAGCTTATATCATTCATTTTGAATTTCCATAAAATATATTCATCCTTGTTGCAGGTGAATGGTAAATTTACAAGTGATCAGTCGCTGATATATAATGTAAGTACCTCTTGATATGCAATGCACAACTTTTCTCCTAATTAGCATTCCCTTGGCATAAGGATTGGTTACCTTTCCCGCGCCCCCCCCCCACCTTTTTCCCCTTTCCTTTCCTATTTTCTCTTTTAGACTTGTGGATGCCAATTTGTTGCCCTGTGTTGCAGGCTGTCCTCAAGGCTCATGATGCTGTTATATCAGTTATGAAACCTGGAATAAACTGGGTTGAAATGCACAAGTAGGCTTTATTCTCCTGTCTTTGATTTTCTTTTGAGCATATAAGATAGTTTGAGTAATTTGTGCGACTCATTTACATTAGGTGGTGAAGAAAAGATCTAGATGACTGTTTTCTTTCTGAGAATTTTTTAATACATAAATCTAGCTTGTCTACACATTGTGAAGGATAAAATTCCGTTGTGATTAAACTTTTGTCGCTATTTAGGTGATAAATACGACAACAGTCATTTGGGAGGGTGATAATTTGCATGGCCACTTTTCCACATTTATGCCATTTCTAGTCTAACGTTTTCATTCCTTAGATTAGATACATACATCGGTTGCTGGGTTGACCTAGTTGTCATTATGATGTGAAAAAGGTAAAGTGATTTCGCTATTTGAGATAGTAAAAAGCCTTTGAGTTTTTTTTCCATTAATAGATGTTATAAGGTCAAATAATTGTCCTATGATATTTGTTGAGGTGCTTGTAATTAAACCACGTGGAATTTTTTTTTAAAAAAATTGTTATTTGCATTTTAAATGTTATTTTACTTGCTGGTATGTGCATTTTGTTAGCCTGTCATCAAATTGACATTGTTTTAACATTTAATTGTTCATCTCAATATTTATATTTATGGTTGATACAGTACATCTTGTCAATGTTGATCAAATGCTTTCTTGTTTACATTCTTTTTAAATAACAGGTTAGCCGAGAAGACTATTCTTGAGTCATTGACGGAGGGTTCTGTACTTGTGGGGTACATTCTCCTCCTGACCTCAACCCAACCCGTATATTTTTGTTTTTGTTTTGTTTGCAGTATGCTTTTGATTTGAATTGGAGGATGTTGTGATATACATATATTTTTTTGTAGAGATGTAAAAGACATGATGACTGAGCGTCTTGGGGCTGTTTTCATGCCACATGGTCTGGGGCATTTCCTTGGTATCGATACTCATGATCCTGGGGGTTACTTGCAGGTTCCAGTGGATAATTAGTTGCTTCATGTTCTTTCTCTCTCCTTCACATGTGTGCATAAAAATGCATACTTAAGAAATAGAAAATGACGAATGGGTTAAAAGGAGCAGATAGAAAATAGGAAAAAGAAAAGTTTGAATGGCTTGCAAAAAAAAATTCTTAACAGTTGGCATGTTTTTACAGGGTTTGGAGAGGCCGAAAGAACCAGGGCTAAATGCTTTACGTACAGTTCGAGATCTTGAAGAAGGAATGGTTAGTTATAGCCATGGTGACTCTTTTAACCTCTTAATAACCATAAGTCACCATAACAAATTGTTCCTTAGCTTACCTTTCGGTGTCAGTGTTAATAGTGAGGTGCAATTATTTGATAGAACCTAAATATACTGAAAGATAGACGATAATTGAATTACAAAATAAACCAAGTGATCAGGTACTTGGAAATTGGATCCTCCCAATCTTGAGATATTTCTCTCAAGCCCTAAATCACTCACCAAAATATTGCCTTCCTTTCCCTTTCCCCACTTTCTCTATTTATATCAAGCTACCATAACAACTTATCTAATTGCTAATATGCCCTTAATTCTCTAATTATTTCCTAAACAACATTCCTTTCATTATCTTGGAGCTAAGCTCGACATACAAAAACAAAAGATTGTCTAAATTATGTAACTTATTTATAAAAAGGTGAAAAATAAAGGGACACTGAATTGACCTATCTATGCTTTTAAAACTATCGGTTTGTTTCTCTTATCCAAAAAAACAAAAAAACTCTCGTTTTGTTTCTCGTTAAGGTCGCATTAGGTGTGTTGCTTTTGAAGGCTTTTTTTGGTTCTAGGAGTCGGAGAGAATCAATTATTTTTCACTATAGTACTTAATTCAATACTCGATTGTTTCCTTTACTTGTCTTCTTTCCTATATCTTTATGTTTACTTTTAATCATTGCTAGTCAGTGCTGGAATCGGGAATCCCCTTGTGAATTTTAACTCAATAGAACATTTTGTGGTTGAAGACATAACATCATTGTGTCCTTGTCCAGTCTCAAAAGTGGTACATTTGCAAGATTCATTTTAGGAATAAAAATGATGCAGAGTTTCCTTTTCTTGCTAATTTGCAGGTCATCACTGTGGAGCCCGGATGCTACTTCATTGATGCATTACTAGACTCAGCCCTGGAGAATAGTAAAACCTCCAAGTTTTTCAACGTAGAAGCATTGAACAGATTTAGAGGCTTTGGCGGTGTTCGAATTGAAAGTGATTTGGTACGCCACGAATTCCTCATTCCCCAAACCTCTGAATTCTGATTATTACAATTTGATATATAACATGCTGTTTTCAACTTTCGTTGCTTTCGGAAACGTAATTAACAAATTCTCTGCAATATTGTGGTGGTAGTGGTAGCTTCTGGCTGAAACTGTTTGAATTGAGTCAGTTTGTTTGTTTGAACTATAATGGATGTAGTTTGATATAAATTTTATTAGCTTTAGGGCTCGTTTGGTCATCTTTTGATTTTTGGTCTTTTAAAATTAAGCCAGTTTCTTACGATGTCTTACATTTCTCTTAAGTAAAAAAGTTGAACTCTTAATCAAATTTGAAAAATAAAATATTTTAAAAATAATTTTTTTAGTTTTCAAAATTTTGCTTGGTTTTTGAAAATATTGGTATAAAATAGATAACAGATCAAGAAATTTGGAGGCGGAAAAGCTATTTATAGGCTTAATTTTCAAAAACCAAATTGTTACTAAATAGAGCTTGGAATTTTGTTTCAGTTAGTTTGTTGGGTTTGATAGGACATTCAATTCAATCTTGTTATTTAAAAAATTAGGTTTAGTTTGGTTTCGATTTTTGAATAACGGTAATTGTATACTATAGTCAATAGCTAGATGTAGATAAGAGGCATAAATTACATATGGTGAACTACAACCATGGTCAAAGAACCTAACATAGCTACATTCATAGAGATAATCGAGCATGCCATGACATCGTTAGCATCGGTTTTGGAGATTAATTTTTCTAAGAGACTAATATGTTGCAGAAAATCATCGGGTTTAACCATAAAATCATATGTGAGTCTTCTGTTTGGGTTTTGCAGCTAGTCACTGCCAATGGCTGCAGAAACATGACCAATTGTCCTCGAGAAACATGGGAAATAGAGGCAGTAATGGCAGGATCCCCATGGCCGATTGTTAAAAAATCCATAACGGAGTAGATTAGTCGTCAGTCATCTCAATAATTAAAGCGTGCTGTGCTGAAAATGGCAATCAAATGGGGCTCGAGTTTCCTGTGCAGTATTAGTCTACATCAGGTGCACTTGAATTAGTCGTTCTGCTTTTCTGTTCTAATTTCTAAAATAAACTCTGACCTGAATTTGGCTCTAAAATAAATACTATCTATTATCTCAAATAATAACTATACATGGAACCAATTCTGGTTATTTGACTCTAGATTTTCACTATTAATTTAGTTTTAATAGTAGATCGCTTTAACTTTCCATGAATTATAGATTTGAGTCCTGACAAATATATATATATATATATCAATCAAGAAGTTATTCGTAATCCTAAGACCATTGGACTAAAAAATATGTACTCATAATATTAGTTTTGTTTTTGTTTGCATACCAATTGAATTAATTGCTTACATTTGATAATGGTTTGCTTTTAGCTATTGAAGATTAAGGTCTTTTTTTTTTGGTTTTAAATGGAGATAAAGTACTATGTAAGATTAAAAGTGGATTGTTCATGTTTTTTTCATCTTTTACTCGCACGTGAATTTTCCATAATGTCACACTTGTAAATTTGGTTCCTACAACTCAAACAAAAAAAAAAAAATTTAAAAAAAAATCCTATGGTACAATTAGAATTTAATCCTTATAATTTAATCCTTATGATTAAAAGCATCATGTATAATTTTTACTATAGGAACTATTTATGAAGAGAGATACACGATATTAAGGTTTAAATGGTCCAAAAAAACCAATTGAAATCTACTAATGAAATAAACTAAATATTTGGAAATATATGAAATTATTGTGGTAGAATGACCTAAATGTTTCTTAGAATTTAGTTTTTATGGTTCATAAATTTTTATAAATAGTCTTTATGGTAGAAGTTATTTATGAGATTTTACTTTTATCAAACCATAAGGGAGAATCAATTTGTAATTTAATCTTCTTAAAACTTTTTTAAAAAATTGCTAAGATGTCAATTCGATATATGAGATTGGTGAGAAACATAATAACTGATTTAAAATCGATCTTAATTTTTAAAAATGTAAAACTTAAAATGAAATCATAATAATATGACTAATTTTATTTTGGCATATAATAATTTATCTTAAGAACAATATAATAATTTATCTTAATTTTTGTTCTATTTTTTAGGTCACGTGTGCTAACGATTTGGTTTTTAAACATTACTTTCAAAATTTTTTTTATTATTATTATTATCCACTTTCGATTCCATTTTTGGAAAATTAAACTAAGTTTTGAACACTAAAGAAAAAAAGTGGTTTTTAAAAATTAGTATTAGAATTTCAAATGTGTTTCTCTAACAATTATGAAAGTCATAGTTAAAAGAAATTAAGAGAAAACAAGGATAAATTTTAAGAACGAAAATGTTAACAATTCGGACATTGACTAACAATTGAAAAAATGGCATGGCTTAAAAATTTTCAAATTAATCTCTAATGCATCGACCTTTTTCAATTTTGTGTCTCGGTTTTTCTTCTCTTTCCTAAATATCTCGGTGTTGCCTAGTGATAAAATTGGCTAATTATAAACTTGCAAGTCACCAAATTTAGCAGATTGTAGCAAAACTTTGGGAAATTTGTACGGATGACCCAATTTTTGGGTCCAAAATGTCAAATGACCCATTTTAAAAAAATAATGTCAATTGAAATCATCGCCATACCAAATTACATAAATTGCCCTTACTTCTTCGTCTTCTTACCCTTTTATTGAGAACCCACCAAAACTAAAAACTCATTCAAGATTTTCAAGGCTAATGGCTTCGTATTGCTCATAAACTAAAAAACTCTTTAGAATCCATCATTTCGGCTTGCAAACGATTCTACTGTCGTCGACAAATCGAATTTGATCGGTAAATCTTTCAATCTGTGCTTGAAAATGTCTTACATTGATCGGTAATGGGACTTTGTGGGTCGTTCTGGGTTTAGAAATACATTTATATGGTTTTTTTGTTTGTTTTATTTTTTTGTTTTTGATGTGTTCTGTGGTTGAAGACGAGTAGAAAGAGTTTGTGAGCGAGATAAGTGAGAGTGAAATCGGTAGAGCGATACTAGAGAGAGCGACACCAGAAAGGGTGGGTCGTTCTAGGGTTTAGAAATACTGTAAACCTATGGTTTTTTTTGTTTGTTTTTCTGGTTTTCGATGTGTTATGTGGTTGAAGACGAGTAAAAAGAGAGAATGTGAGCAAGATAAGTGAGAGTTACTAGAGAGAGTGACACCAGAGAGAGCGAGTTTGCTGAATATGAAAGAGTGGAAGGAGGGACATACACACCTAGTGATGATATATTCCATGATGTGATGGGGGACGCGGACTCCCGTAGAGAGCGACCTGTGGATGTGCTGCCCGCTGCAGGGAGGGAGCCAATCCGGACGATTCTATTTATTTGTACCTGCGGACCATTGACAACTCACTATCGCCGTATATCGGGTTTAGATAGTTGTGTATTCAATATGGAGGAAAATATGATGGACATAAAAGGGAAATTGTCGGTCATTCTGTCACTGTTGCAGTCTACATGCAAGGTTTGCATTTACTATCATTTTATGTCTTTATGTGTTTAGTTTTTACGTGTTCGTGAACTCATCATTTTACTTTACTAATTGAAGGGTTCCACGGTGAATGAGGAGACGACCAGGTCACCCATCCCATCTTGGGATCCTGATACCAATAATGCGACTGCCTCTGACACTCCCATCCCCCCTCCCCGATACCACCACTTCACCTACTCCCCCTCCCTACAGCCTGATACCACCACGACATCACCAATTGACGTTGAACCTATAGAGGCCGACGTCCCACAAACAGAGCCCGACATGTCTGTCTTACTCACCATGCCTAATACAGAGGCTGACATGTCTGACATCCCAGAGGCCGACACTTCTGGGATTGTTATGACCACAGAAGGAGTTACACTGGTGAGTAATTTATTGATCAGTAATCTTTGTTTATATTTTTATATTTCTTGATGAGTAATCTTTGTTATCTGTTTATGTAGGAATCTTGAAGAATTAATTGTAAGAGGAAACCTGTTGATAAATATACACCTCCTTCTTAAGTAAAGAAGAAAAGTGTGGTTAAGCATCCTCTCCCAGGTGTAGCTACGTCACTATCCAGAGCGATCTCACATATAATGTAGAACATGATGTTCCACACAATATTCTTACAGAAATGATGGTCGGGATCTCGAACGACAATACGGACAATGAGGTTCGAGAGAATTCCTTTAAACCACTCGCCAAGCAATTCTTCAAGGAATTATTACCCCGAATTTGTTGGTCGAGTGTGATGTAAGTTTCCTAGTCTTGACTTCTTTACATGTTACCTATCTTGTACTTTTACTGGCATAGTAATTTTTCATGCGACCATAAATACTTTATTTTATTTTATGAAAGAAAAATTTTATACCCGGCCCGACATGTGCATGCACAAGTTCACCATCTTGCCAATGGTGTAACGGTAAATTTTGATATTTCGTTTCTTAACTTCTCATTATATTTTGTTACTTAACTTCTCATTTTATTTGACAGAGTCACCTTAATGCTCGTGGTGGGGTATTTAAACGAATAAAGAATAAGACACTTCTAGAGGCTGCCCTAGCATGGGAAGATGAAGACACGTATAAGAACTATGTCATCGGTAAATTCGATGTCAAATGGGCAGATGTGAATTTCGTTTATACGGCGATGAATATCAGTGACCACTGGATGGTTCTTGCTATGGACATTAACAGAGGCCACATATTCGTGTTCGATTCACTTCTGTCATACACATCAATGACAAAGTTGGTGAATTGGCTAGAGCCATTGACAGTCACGGTACCATCCCTACTTCACTACTGTGACATGGATCGTTCAAAACCGGACATATCCACAGCTCATTGAAAAATCTCGCGACCTATAAACGTCGATGTACAACACGGGTCGCTTGATTGTGGCATCTTCGCAATCAAATTACTAGAACACCTGGTGACTGGTGCTGATCCATCCGTAATCACTCAGGAGAAGAGGAGTGAATACAGGATGCAGTTAGCGTGTCAACTATGGGCAAACACTCCATATTTTTTATGTGTATAGAACATGTATTTTTTATTGTATTTTTTAGATATGTAAAAACATTTATTTTTTATGTATGTAAAAATATTTATTTTTTATGTATAATGGAGCTTCTGCTCTTTTCGTTGTACAATTAAACATATATTTTTTTATGTAAGTTCAAAGTTCAATATCATAATTTTATCAGAACATGCATAATGAAGCTACTGCTCTTTTCATTGTACAATTAAACATGTATTTTTTATGTAAGTTCAAAGTTCAAAGTTCAACATCATAATTTTATCAGAACATGCATAATGGAGCCACTGCTCTTTTCATTGTATAATTGAACATGTATTTTTTTTATGTAAGTTCAAAGTTCAAAATCATAATTTTATCAGAACATGCATAATGGAGCTACTACTCTTTTCATTGTATAATTGAACATGTATTTTTTGTCATAATTTTATCAGAACATGAATAATTGAGTTACTGGTCTTTTCATTGTGTAATTGAACATGTATTTTTTTTTTTTTATGTAAGTTCAAAGTTCAAAGTTCAATATCATAATTTTATCAGAACATGCATAATTGAGCTACTACTCTTTTCATTGTATCAATGATATGTAGAACATTATTTGGTTCAAGGTTCAAAGTTCAAACATTGAGAGAGCAAGATTTTGAGAGAGAGTGAGATTGAGAGAGCGGGATTTTGAGAGAGAGCGATGAGAGAGAGCGAGATTTTGAGAGAAAGCGAGATTGAGAGAGTACGAAGTTGTTGTTTTTTGTTACAAGTATGAAGATTGAGAGAGTATGAAGTTATTGTTTTTTAGTACAAGTATGAACATTGAGAGAGTATGAAGTTATTGTTTTTTGTTACAAGTATGAAGATTGAGAGAGTATGAAGATGGAGAGAGTATGAAGATTGAGAGAATATGAAGATTGTTATTATAGAAATACTCCAGCTTGTTATTGTTTTTTGTTTACAAGATGAAAATATGAAGTATGAAGTATGAAAAAGTATGAAGTATGTTACAAGTATGAAAAGTATGAAGTATGTTACAAGTATGAAAAAGTATGAAGTATGTTACAAGTATGTTACAAGTATGACGTATGAAAAACTGATCAATGGCATTACCGATTTTGACAAAAAAAAATGGATTTAAAAGTAACCTCATTTTTAAAATCTACTTTTTTTTTTTTTTTAACTCTTTTCCAACTTTTCAAACTTTGGGTGGATGGATCCACTATGTAAAAATACAATTTTACCCCTCAATTGAATTCAAAAGGACAAATCTCATCGCAAAGACTTCATCTTCCCCACTTCATCTTTCCGTGGAAGTCAGGGTTTTCTATTTCTTCAACCATTGTTGGACTCTCTTCTCACAAAGACTCCCCTACCTCTGTAAAAAAGACCCATCTTTCGTGGTCATTGGAAGTTTTTCGTTTTCCTTTCACCTTATTTGGATTTTGACAAAAGGTACACAAGTACCTTTTCTATTTTCTTTCTTTCTAAATGATTAACTGATTTTATTGTTTATAGGGGGGAGGGGGTCCGTGTGATTTCTGGTAGGAATGTGTAGTGAAAAACCCAAAACTCTTTTTTATCAACGACATATTTGCCATTTCATCCTTTGAACTTTAACAAATTTAAAGGAATATGTAAAAGGGTAAGAGGGTAAATGTTTGTCTGTAGTTTAATTTCGCATTTTTTGGGTGTAATGAACTTCACAAGACAAATATCTCATGAAGTTGTTGCAAATATTTGTCTCGTAAAGTATTCGTGGCAGTGAGAAGTTTGTAAAATAGCTTGGAAGCTCTTTCTCGTTTGTCTCGTAATGTTGTTAGTTTGTCTTGTGAAGTTACTTTACGAGAAAAAGGACAAAAATCGGCTCAACTTTACGAGAGACAAAAGTCAGTCTTTTGTCTTGTAAAGTTGAGTTGATTTATGCCTTTTGTCTCATAAAATAACTTCACAAGACAAACTTATAACTTTACAAGATAAACGACAGACTATCTTGTTTGTCTCGTAGTGTTGTAAGTTTGTTTTGTGAAGTTACTTTACGAGACAAAAGTCACGAGACAAAAGATAGTTTGTAGTCTCGTAAAGTTTAGTTGATTTCTGTCATTTGTCTCGTGAAATAACTTCACAAGACGTTTAGAACATTACAAAACAAACAATAAAGAGCACAACTAAAGCTATTTTACAAACTTCACTAGATGTTGTGAATACACCCAAATAACTTTGGTATGGCTCTGGCTTCTTTCTCGTGAAGTTTGCCCTTTTTAAGGGTCTTTTCTTTCACTAGGAATTTTAACATTGTACCATATTTTGTAGCACATATAGTAATTGTTATGGAGCGAGGATCGAGCCAGTAGGATACCTTAAGGCTTCGTTATCTTTGTATTCTCATCTTTATTACATATAATTTATATTTTGTTATTATTTTTTCTCTCTCTAAGAGTATTTTGTTGTTATTTTTTTCTCTTTATGTTCTCCACTTTTTTAATTTAAAATATGATTTTACTTCTTATAATATATTGAAAATACTCACTCTTTTAAAAAGTATTAATTGTTAACTAGACTAATTTTGCTCTTAAATTAAATCAAACATATTTTGATTGTAAAGTAGACTATTAATTCATTTAGATGATAAACTTTTAAATTAATATTCAATTTACAGTCATTTTTCGATTTTCATTATTGTCCCTTCTAACTATTGATTTATATGCTTAAATCATAGTTTATTACTTAAATAAATTTGTTGTATAATTCTACTAAAAAAATTCACAGTATTTTTATAAATTTCTATAATATCCATAATTTTTCTTAGAACATCCAACGATTTTTTCAATGTCCATCGATATATCCGTAAATCTAAGTTACCAATATTTACATCGATTGTGATATTTTAGTTCCTTAATGTTAAGTATGGACCATGGTCATCCTGAAGAACCTTTAGGCTTTTATAGGAGAAATTTACTTAAAGATGCTACTTTTCTTTTTAAAGAAGAAAAGTAATAAAATACAGTATATTAAGTACAGTTAAATATTTGATTCATCTTCATGAAACCCAGCAGCATTATAATGACCTGAAATGTCTTTCCATTTTCTTCCTTTCCTTGATTAGATCATGAATCACTTTACATTTACAATCCTTGGTTGAATTGTTGCACTCCTGGAGTTGAAAATCCACCATTCCCAGCATCATATCAAGTATCGTCAACCTTGTAACTCGGCCAGCTACTCCAGGAAGATCTTGAACAAAAGAACAGGGAGAAAATGAACCGACTCTGAAGTTGTGTTGTGGCAACCAAATACCGACCTTTCTTCTTGAATCATTACTCTTTAATGTCAGAATCATCGTCGGAGTGTGGATTATGAACTTTGCCCTCGCTGTCTGTATCATTATTATCAAAGGGTGACCTCGATTGGGTAGTATCAGAGCTCGGAACGAGATCGTACTTAACAAATTTAATCTTTTTATTCTTTCTTTTCACCATTCTCTGTCGTTTCTTTCCGGAACCATTTTCAGTCGTTGACATTGTACGAGCCACAGAAACAAGAGCTGCATTTACCGATTCATCCATCGTTGTGTCCTCACTTCCATTTTCACTTTCCCCTTGCTTGTCAATGTAAAACAAAAGATCGTCATCTACTTTATCTCCCGCCAATGAGACTGATTTGGAAGTATCAAGAACTAATTTGGCACAACGATTGGAAATGGTCTTGTCGAATACTCTTACACCTTGATCTTCAGCCTCGAGAAGCCACTCTGGAAGAAAATGAACAGTAAATTACATCCTCGACTATACTGTTAAGGTGTATACTATAACGTCAAAACTATTATCAACAACATACCAAGAACTATTTTAGGCGACGACCCATTGGGACGTTTTACATTTTCATTGCTGGGCATTTGGCTTTTGACCCATCTAATAATTTGAGAAGAAACAAATGAACTTGAGAAGGCATTTAGATAAGAGATGGCTCTGCTCTGATCTCCATGCTCCCTAAATATTTATACAACAAATAACCAATAAGACTTTTAATTTAAAAAATTTGGACCATCTAATAAAAATTTGGAGGATGGTTCAATTGAAGTTCCCGGAATGTTCAATTCTTCACATACCTGTAAAACTCTATGGCCTCATGAGTAAGAATCAATCTCTTGACAGCAAGGGACGCCACATGTTCCGCAGGTAAGTCAATGGCTTTCTCAGGTTTCAAAAATGAATACTCAACCAATATAAGAGAATCATATAGAACCTTCCTTAACAAAGCTTCATCTTCAGTACTCTACAGAAAAGGTTTACAATAACATCAAATGATTTTAAAACCAGAATAACAGTCGATTAAATCTGAGGACAGAGTGCATGCACATATTCACAACAATCAATTTATTTTCCAAACAGAAATTCTTCACCACAGACTAAGTGCGAGCAAAAATCCAGGAAAACCAGACCTATTAAGTCAGGGTTCTCCAAAAGCTTTGATTTTCCCAGCTCCAGTCATGGAAAAATTGAAACAGGATCATAACCTCTGTTTTCCTTAGACTGAAGTTAATAATGTGAATAAGAAAGAGTCCCTTCCGGGACATCTGATCAAATTGGAACGGCCTGGAGATGATTAGCATGGACCCTAGAAATGGTTCAAATAATGTGAATAAGATAGATTATCCTGATATTTAACACACACTCGAATTTTCGGGTAATTTTCATTAAATAATCTTGAATTATTTGGACCTTATTTTGTTAAATTGAGGCTAAAATTAAATTGGGAGGTAAGATAATTAGTTTAAGTGATATTTGTAAAAATTTGGAAATTTGAATTTAATTTAAGGAAAGCTGAATAAATTAATTTGGAGATTTGAAATTTTCAGCACTTTCTCTCTCTTCAACCCCTTCAACTGGATCTCTCCCTCACGATCTGCCACTTCCAGCAGACTAGCCAGCCAGTCGTCGCACCAGCAGTTGTCAACTCACTGCTGGTTGTCGCACGCCACCAGCCTCTCTTCTAGAAGACCGTTGTTCTGACCATGGGTTTGCCGCTCACTGCACGTTGCGCGATTTTTCTCTCACAACGTTTAGTTCTCTCTCTGTTTGATTCGCACGTCCTGATCATCATCCACAGTTGACCTTGTTGTACACCACACCATATTTCGCCGTCACCACTCGCCAAAGTAGTGTGGTTGGGTAAGATTTTAGGGATTTTGTTGAAATTCTTTGAATGGTCTCGAATGCCCACTTAATTTTGGGTTAATGTAATAAACCCACTATGTTTGTATTTTAGATTTGAGTTTGGAGGAGTTTTAGAGGCAGAAGCGGGCTGTCCAGCATCGATAAGGGTGTTTTCGGCAAGATTTTGGTAAGTGTTTATGGATGTTCTTGAAAGGATTGTGGATGCCCGTTTAGTTTTGACTAAACCTGCTTTACCTATGCAGTTTTGAATTTCAGATTGAAGTTTTGGATGTATTTTGGTTAGCTCTGTGAATGTATTTAGGTCCAACGTACCTAATTTAATGTCAATTTGTGTTCAGGGGAGAATTCAAGAATTTTGGTAGGATAAAGAGGAGTTTGAATTGCTAGCTACTTGGATTTAGATTTGAGGTAAGTGATAGCTGGAACGTCCTCGTGTCGGGTATTTTAGTTCCTTAGTTTAAGTAAATTCAGAAGCATGCATTAGACCCCAAAAATATGGTGTATGTTGATTGATTCAGTTATGCGCATGTTAGAACCATGAGAATGTTCTATTCATTACAATGTGTGATAAATGTTACATGATTCACGTTCAGTGGTGTCAATTGTCCTTTTAATTGTAGCCAATTTTCATGATCCTTTGGGTTCACTACTATGTTAATGGGAGCTGACAGGTTCCCTACCACATTACCGTGATCCTTCGGATTCACTACCATGTTCAACTTTGGGAACCGATAGGTTTCCTACCATGCTTTTGTGTGCTTTCAAGCCACCAGATACGTGTTAGTATGAGTTTATTTGTTCACTAGATAGCCATCCATGTTTTCATGTTTCCAAGTGTTCATGATCTTAAGATTCTTTGATGAATTTCAATATGTTTATTCCACCAATATGCATGCATTTGCAGATATGTATGCATAGCCTCACCTCAGTAAGAGGTTACTAACTAAGTATTTTATGCTCATTCTTTATTATGTTATGTTTTCCAAGTAAAGGTACGGACACATCGACGAATGATAGGAGTAATCCGTGACAGTGCCACTAGGATTAGATAAATGTTTCAGCTCATGTTTGATGTTTCCATGTTTCCATGTTTTAAATTTCAGTTTTGTCGTTGAATTTAGAAACTTTTAGTTCATACTGTTAGATGTTTTAGATAATTTTTTTCCAGTGTTGTTTTATTTTTTTTAAGGGTACCCTGATCATAGATTTTCAGTTATTTAGATTTATTAAAAGTTATTTATTTTATAAAATTTATTTAGTTTTAGCCAATTCATAAAAATTGTCATTTTGAGATGTATGCATGCATGTAGTAACGACCTAGTACAAGTCTTAGGAAGCCAGGTCATTATAGTTGGTATCAACTCGATAGCGAAGTCTATCTCCTGAGTCCTGATATGATGGCAAACCTAGGAGGTCCTCTAGAAAAACATCTGGATAATCCCTTACAACGAGCTCTGAAGTCAAGGCGACCTTATTGTCTCTGGTGTTAACCACACTGGCCAAAATATTCCAGTACCTTGGTAAAGCAACTAGTGGGCTTTCATAGCTGAAATTACTTTGGACAAGACCACAGTCCCGACCCCTTTAAACTTAAAATTAGCACCCGTAAGAGGGTTAAAGATCACCTCCTTATGGGAACAATCTATACTGGCATGATTGACAGCCAACCATTCCATGCCTAATATAACGTCAAAATCACACATGTCCAAGACTATCAAAGTCACATCTAGCATATGATTTGCTATCTCATTCTTTATTATGTTATGTTTTCCAGGTAAAGGTAAGGACACATCGGAGAATAACAGGAGTAATCCGTGACCGTGCCACTAGGACCTAAACAGATGCTTCTGCTTATGTTTCTATCCTTTTGTATTTTAAATCTCAACTTTGCTGTTGAATTTAGAAACTTTTAGTTTTTATACTGTTAGATGTTCGAGATAAAATTTTTCCAATGTTGTTTTATTTTTTTTTTAAGGACACCTTGATCGAAGATTTTTAGTTATATAGATTTATTAAAAGTTATAAAATTTATTTGGTTTTAGTCATTTCATAAAAAGGGTTGTTTTGAAATGTATGCATACATGTAGTAATGGCATAGTACAAGTTTTAGGGAGTCAGGTCATTATACACAAAAATGTGGTCTAGCTGGAAATCAGACAAACGTGGTCTATCAGGAAATATGCTAAAGATGGGAAGTTAAAAGCTCTCGTGTGCATATAGAAAGGCATGCAAACCAATGAACAAACCCAATAAACAGACTAATTCGAATACATAAGCTATAAAACATTATTACTCGAAGGAAGACACACCAATACGTTCAAATAATCTCAAAAAAGCAAAACTTACCAATAGAGATGTCACAGGTAAAGTCGCCTCCAGCAGAAATCTTACAAGAGTTTCTGTTGATACAACGATAGACCAAGATGTGAGCACGTTACAGAATTCTAAATTTGAAAACTAGATGCAGAATAAAACATACATCAGAACAAGCAACAATATTTGCAATGGGCAATCATTGTTCTAATGGGTGTGCTTAGGTTATACCTAAGGCAACACACCCTTAATGATGCTCGCATATCGTCTTTTTCTCAACATTTTTTAAGGGAAAAATTCCTTTATGGTCCTTGAGGATTAAACAAAATGTTTCAAATTGGTCATCTTAGTCCTTGAGTTTTCAATAATAGGTTAAAAGGGTCTCTTCCCTCTAGTAACAAAACCATTAAATTTAAATAAAAAATCCACTAGATGGCTAATTTGGCAAGATGATTTAGAAAAAGAATTATACTTTTAATCTTTCCCTCCTCTCTCTACTTTCCCTCCTCCTTCTCCCTCATCTCCTCTTCTCTCTCTTGATATCTCCCCTCCCACTTCATCCTCTCTCTTTCTCTCATTTTCAACCAAATGCAACTTGAAGAATAGGGAGAGGGAAAATGGCCTATTTGATGATTTTGTTATAAAAGGGACTTTTTAAACCTAATCTTGAAAATTTAGAGACTTGGGCATTTGAAACATTAGGGACATCTTACTTAATAAATGCGGCTGACAACAACATAAAATATAGTATGAGCTATAACAAACCAGCTGGGAGCAGATAAGATATTATCGAATCCAACATCAGGAAAATAAATAGATATATCATAGGAAGCATAAACAATCTAATATAATCTAATAAATACTGTAACGCCATACAGACTCAAACCAATACTCAGATGAGATTTCGTATCACTAACCAAAAAAGTAGAAGTTCCTAATCCGAGTTATTGAACCAACAGTCCATATCCTTAGATCTTTCTCCAAATCTTGCCTCGAATGCCCAGTGTTAAAATCCAAGCACAGTTTCATCAGAAATGTCTCAGCGATTACAACTCCAGCCAAGTGACGAACATCACAGACGCCTGAACTAAACTCCCCACGAACCTCACTGCTCACAAGCGGTAAGAACTGATCCAATCCCTCATTTGGGTGCGTCCAAACACTAATTAAATCCACAAAAGGAGTAATCAAATTGAAGTCAAGAGATTCATCATCATTCTTGTCCGAATCCTTACATGAACTCAGATTTATAAAGCCCAGAATCGCTTCAACTAAAGATTTAACCTCTCTCATTGCTTTCTTTTCCCTTTTCGAGGCCAAATCCTTCCCAAGCATGTCCACAATCAATTTATAAACCTCGGAAACCACTGGAGAAAGCAACGGAATGGTCTTCGAAGAACCACAGGGAGCCGAACAAGAACTTACCAACTGAAACAAGACTTTCATGGCTGCCACTCGTTCCAAAAAGTCGCCTTTGATATTGAGGCCACGGCTACGAAACGTTAATGCGGAGTAGAACCAGATCGATTCCAATGGTGGGTCAGCTCTAGCTTCAATCAACTCGTAGAATCCTTCCGTAAATTGAGAAAAACCAGAATTTCCTTTGCGAATTTCAGCTATAACATTTTGGATTGATTGCGCAAGAGTAAATTCGTAATTTTCTCCGAGAAAAGGATTTTTCTTTAAAGGGTTCATAGAATCCATCGATTCAACAAGAGCCAAAGCCATGAAACTGGTTGAAACTTATGAAGTTCAAATCGATTAGATTACACTGGAGAGAGAATTGGAAGACACTGCAGAAGTTTCTCTTTTTCTGAATGAAGTCGGGCGCTAGGGTTTTGAGAGGGTTCTTGCAAAAGGTGCCACGCCGGATGAAAATGGTGGAGCCCATTTATGACGTGGGATCATGTCTAGCCGTTAAAAGTAAATGAACGGCTGTGATGAAATATATCATTTAATTAAGAATTTATCTCTTTTTTTTGGAACATAATTCAATTTAATTTCTAAATTTAAAATGTTACCATTTTACATATTAGAATTTTTTCATAGATTTACAACCTCGATTTTTAATTAAATATTTATTTTTCATCTTTAATATTAATATCTAAATTTAATGTCACAATTGTTCACAATGTAATGTCACAATTGTTCACCATGGTTAAAATTAAATTTTAAATTTTCATTTCACAATTCTTTTTGGTTAGTTAATAGACAATCTCAATGACTGATAGTGGATATTCTATGAAAATTCGAGGTCAATAATGTAAATCTTGAAATTTATAGTCCAAATAGAAACAAAACTAAAAAATCTCAAAAGGTAAAATTGTAATGTTTTGAAACATAGACACTATCTTAAAACCAAACTTAAAATTTAATGACTAAAACCCTTAGTAATTATTTTGTTTTTTATTTTTAGTTTTTTAAAACATTTTATTTCTTCCGTTTTCTTACTATACATTGCATAGGTTGAATTATTAACCAAATTTTAAAACACACAAAAAAAAAATTAAATCCTAATTTTTTTAAATTTTCAATATTTGACTTAGTTTTTGAAAACATTGATAGATAAATAGTTAATAAAACAAGAATTTTAGAAGTAGAAGAGATTTTATGTCCTGAATTTTTAAAAATTAAAAATAAAAAACTAAAAACAAATACAAACATATTAGGAAAGTTAGAAACCAAACCAAAACTAAAACTTAGGGACAAAAAGGTATTTTTACTTTTTTTTTTTTAATATATATACTAAATTAGCAAGAAATTGCAAAAAGGGACGTGTTTTCTTGCACCCTATTGGATGAAATAAATGAGCCCACGTAAAATTACTAGAACAACCAATTAAATCACGCCATGTCATCTCAATTTATTTGTATATATATGTGTTTAATTCCTTTTTGAAGACCGAAGTTGAACGACTGAAAATCGGCTTCTTCTTCTTCTTCTTCGATAAATTGTTCGATTTTGATTTGAGCCGATTCCAAATGTCGTCCAAATTTTGGTAACAGATCCTTGTAAGAATTCCACTGGTGACGCCATTTCTGTAACGAAGAATTCTTCTTCCACCGTTGTTGAATCCTGAAACCGAGAGATTCGTGAAGGAGATGAAGCGATTAGTGAGTGTTGTTTTAGTGATTCTGGCCATTGGTTTGTTTCCGACGTTTGAGTGTTCGAAGAAGCCATCGGCGGCTGCTAGAAGAGAGGATATTCCGTACATCAAATGCCAGGTTTGCGAGAAGCTTGCTGCGCAGTTGTATCACCAAGTTGAGAAGAAGCAAGTTGAGATTTCTCCCAAGAAGGTAATTCATGGATCGGATTTGGATTCTTTAATTTAGAGATTATGTTCAGTGGCATTAGTTCCTTTTTTTTTCCTGCATTTGATTATTTTTGTTTTCCGTGTTTGGGGTTCTTGCTTTAGATCTCGGAGTATCAAATTATCGAAATAGCTGAGAACGTTTGTAATCTGAAGAAGGCAGAAGCTGATTGGATTTTACAGATTGACATTGTTGAACAAGGTGATAGGCTTGAGGTAAGAAGAACAGGGTTACAGAGATGAGATTTTGTTGTTTCATTACAATTGATAGATTTAGCATTGCAATTCGGTGACATGATTATTTAATTTATTACTGTTTGGGTTTGGTATTTTCAACTTGGAGAATGAATGGACATGTCCCAGGCATCAAACTAAACATTCCATATTGAATAAATGGTACTCAAAATATGAATGAACGCTCATTTTCCTTCAATATTCTCCAACCATGTAACTCATTGAAGATTCATGTCTTCTCAGCTAGTGGATCAGAACACCGAAGGACAATGCAATTCAGAGTGCAAAACCATTGAGCGTGCATGTCAAGAGGTATGTTTAGGCCTTGCTTTGAGTGTGTAACCCTTATTGTTGCAACAATTAGAATGAACTACAGCTCCATAATCTGGGAAGATAAGAAATGAGAAGTTTTCTTGTATTCATTTATTATTGATGTTTTTCTGATTCTTTGTTCCCTCTAATATGTAGAATCTTCTTACTTTTTGTGTGTGGTTAATCTCTAGTAGATCAAAATATTGAGGTCCACTTATTTAGTAACTGCAATGTACTTAGTCAAGTAAAACAATAGCCAGAAGGAACTTACTGAAGTGGAGTCAAAGTTTTGTTTTCCTAGTATTGCCTTGACCCTACAGAATTATGTTTTGTGAAGGAATTGATTCCCAGAAAGACAATATGGAAAATGCTTAAATATGTTCTGTTATATTGCAGGTCATGGGATATTCTGATACTGATGTTGCTGAATACTTGTATAGCTCCAAACCAACGATTGATTCGTTGGTTAACTATCTGTGCAAGGACCTCACTAAATCATGCAGTACTAAGCCGCCTTTAGTTCCTAAGGTAGTTAACTAATTACATCCCATTTTTACTAATTACTAATTGATATATGATGAAACCTTTGTCAGATTATACATCCTTCTTTGGTTTTGTCTGTTTCTTGGGTTAGATTATTGTCATTTCCATTATAAAGTTTTCGATTCCAGGTGCCTAATGGGGCCACCTAGTTATATGTTTTAGTTAAATTAGAGATGGTGGGCCTTACATGGTTATTCCGTACGGAGAAATGTTTGACATCCAACTTCTTAACTAAATAAATCAATTGGTTAAGGTCTTTGCCATCCTTTGGAGGTTGTGGTTTGAAAGAAACTCTAGAATATTTCATGATCAAGAAACTAACCGTGACTTTTTTTGAAATTTGGTTACTCTTTTTGCTCTACTTCTAAATTCCTTTGTAATTATAGTCAAACCCAAATTCATACTACTTGGCTCCTTTTTTTGTAAGTTGTTGTTCTATAGGGATACCTCATCTCCCCCTTTTTATATCTCTTTGATAATAAATGTCATGTATCTGATAAAAATAAATAAACGAATGAATCCATTTGTAAGTGCTAAATATTGGATATTACTAATGAAGCTTGAGGTTGAAATTATTTTGTTCCATTTAATAAGCATGTTTTGTTATTAGTTTTATGTTGAAAAACAGAAAAGTAATGATGATTGTTGTCAACCAATCCTAAGTTCGTTTGTTTCCAACTTGTAACCATTTGGTATCAGGATCCCGTCTCCTATAGTTGACTCCTTATATTGTCCTTGGAATCCAGGATAGGACTCCAGGTGAGCCCTTTGTGGCTAAGTCATCCAAAGAAGCAGAGATGGAAAAGATGTTGAGATCCATGGAGGTACGCAGAATTTAAAATATAGTTAAAATCACTTGTCATTTTCAAACCCACTCGAAGTATGTTTTTAATCATTCAAAGTCAATTTTAATAATATGAAAATTAACTATAAAAATATAAAATTAAACATTGAATTGATTTTCAAAGGTGTATTGCGAAGTAATTTTAATCATTTCAAAATTACTCCCAAACATGCACTACCTCTATTTTCAACATTTATCCACACTCTTCATATGAAGCAGGGAATGCCAGGAGCACCCGGCATGAAAATGTATTCAAGAGATGATCTAATGAACATGAAGAATTTCGGAGGTGAAGATGACGATGAAGACGAGGATGAAGACGATAACTTCCCCTCAAAATTGGTACTTAAAAACATCTTTTATATAGCCAGAAACTTTTAATGATTGTGGATGTTTTGCATAAACAAACTAATGGGAAATTTGTTTTTTTTTTGTAGGGCAAAGTTTTGAGGGAGAAAGAGAGCAAGAAAAGTGATTGGAAAAATAGAATTACTAAAGGCGTTTCCAAGGCAGGGGAAGCAATAAAACAGCATGCTTACAGAGTCTCAAACAAAGTAAGGCATTGGTGGAGAGCAAAGACTGGAGGCTTAAAAAGTTCAAAGCCCATCAAACAAGAACTTTGAAGTTTGAAATATCTTCTTTTAACACTACAAATAGCTCATTGTATTTGCATCGCCCCGATAGGAAGTTAGCTAGTAAATCTGATAGCAAATACAGAAGAGTTGTGGTTCATATCAATCCATGTTCTGAAATTTTGTGGTTCTTTTCAGTTATATCGAGGAAAAACCAAGACTTGCTATTGAAAGAGGCACTCCAGTTTTTCTCCACAGTTAAAAAGCACTTTTCAGTTTTCTTCCATGATCTCTGAGCTATCTTAGAAATACTCTTGATCTCTAAACATACATAACATTCATAGAAGTAATAATTTCACACATAGTTTAACACTTTTGGTCTCTAAATAACAATTTAGTTCCTGTACTTTTAAATTTGTAACAATAATTTGATCCTTATACTTGAAAATATATGAACCATCAATTAAAATTAAAAGGATTAAATTGTTTCTTTACTTTCATGAAAGTAAATTTAGGGATCTATTTTCATTCATTTTTAGGAAATGTCATTATAAATTGTTTTCTCACTCACATCAGCAAAATACCAGCCATCAAGAATTGTCAATATAGTAGAAGAGGAATCTATAGATTGAATTTAAAGCATACGGATGGGCAAAAAGAATACAAGCATGTCAATACGGTTGTAATTGCCAAACCTAACCCTTTAAGAGGATGTAGCAAAGCAACACTCAAGACATTGATTGTGTTCAGAGACAAGCCAAGTTTGCAGATACTGTTGAGAATCAACGCATCTTGTAATGTTGAGTCTTCGAGATTGTGCAACGACGTCCATTGAATGAGTATTTGAGAACGATATCGATATCGCGAGGATTTTTCTTGTTTGGAGCAACATTCAAACTCCCAGTTATAGTCTCTCCCTCGCAAATCGTGATAACATCTTCCAAGTATAGAACTGTTTGCTTCCAATGTGTAGCTCTTGATCTTGGTCCTGTAAAATATAATATCGTAGAAGATTACATTAACTCTACAGCTAAAATTGGCAGATCAGTTCACTATTGATTAGCTGGCCCGTCTTGTGATTATTTTTTGTTTCTGATTTTCGTTTCTCATTTGGAAATGAAAACACCGAAACCAGTTATATCGCCAAAATAAGCATAACTCAATTGCCATAAAGTGTATGTGCCATCAACCTCGAGTGTGTATATCAACCTTGAGGTCGAAGATTCAATTCCCCACCCACACATTGTCCAAAGAAAAAAAAATTAGCCGTTGTTTTTTTTTTTCTTTTCAAAACACAAATATTTATCATTTTTTTTACCTCACGAATGCATAATAAATATCTAAAAATAAATATAATATAATACTTTTTGATATTTTACTTCAAAACTTATATTCATGACATTTTTTAATTTAAAATTTTAGAGAACAAAACTATAAAATTGCTATCAAACATATTCAGTTTTTTAAAATGATTAAAAAAAAAAAAAAAACTTAAACCATGTCAAGCAAATTACTAAAAAAAGAAACGAAAAAAGTTACCAAACAGATCCAAGATCTACTAAAACCATGTCAAGCAAATTACTTTAGTATCAAAATGCAGAAATTTACCAGTCGAGAATCCAGTCAACTTATGGCACTTGGTAAAAGATACATCAAAGTAGGCTACAAGAGCATGAATGTAATCATCGCGTTCTGCTACAAGCTTGAATGGAGCGGTAAAGGAAGCATCACCAGGCGCCATTTTCGATATATCCATTGTCTGAATGAGACCACCAAATCATGTCATCCATAATGAAAACAACGGGGCTTAAGAGCAGGCAAACTAAAAGCAACGTGTAATATACATATCATTTGTCGCATACACATAGTTCTCAATATTTATTCCATGGTCCATATGTTTAAAACTGGGATGAGATTACGGTCATCGAAGAATCTTAAGGAAATAACTCCGAGTAATATTAAACAAAAATTGGTCTAATAATTGAATCTTTCGAAAAGTCGAAACTTTGAGATGTGATGCAAGAAGCAAAGAAACGATCATGTCCCATCGAGATATCAAACATTAACTCAAATCTTTGGTCAAAGTGTGTAGTTTTCACCTTAAGTAGCTGACAGTTGGTGACAATTTGATTCTGGTCAACAGTGTCCACCAAAGGCTCCACCAAGGCTTGCTTTTTGATGCAGCTCATGTCAAACCCATATACACTATTCCAAACTATTTTAGGAAGCAGATGAACAAGGAAACTACGTCAAAATAAATGCAACATATACAATTGAACAAATCAAATAACATTTCTGGCAACACATATGAATGCAAAGTGTACATGGACGGGCTAAATAAAACATCTTAAAGAGATAAGATACACCAGGAGTGGCACATGTAAATTAACTCACACTCGATCTTGTCTTCTTTATAATCTGCATCCTCGATAGCTGTTAAATATAGAGAAGCTTTGTCCGGTAATACAATACCATCATCAACCTGCATTACAGAAACCAAAATAATTATTTACCCTCTCATATAAGAGAACAAATGAGTGTTGTTAAAGTGTTGCAAAAATGAAGATGCAGGCGACTCTAGACAAGTAAAATTATAGCCTCACACATGGACATTCAAGTGTGGCATACAAAGCCTAACATGAAGCTAAAGAAAATGTGTTTGCATTTTAGTAACTAGAAAATTGATTAAAGTCGGCGTCCATTTAGCTTTTAATACATTCTTCAAACAGATTACTAATGCGAAAATCTCAACAGAACCACAAAATACTTACAAGCCACTTATCACGAGCATATAGGACTGTATTTAACATATTCTCAAACAATAAGAAGTATCCCATCCATTCTGAAATAATTATGTCTACTTTGGCGACGGGAAGCTCAATTTCTTCAATCTTCCCTTTCAAAACAGTTATAACTGCCATGACGAGATGTAGGTAATTTAGAGAAGGCAATCCCATGAAAAAACAACAAGGTATAAGAGGAAAAGTAGTAAACAAGAAATCCAAGGAAAATACCATTAGAAAATCCGTTTGCTTCAACGATCTCTTTCGCCATGTCAGCCATATGGGAGCACTCGACCTGCAAACAGACAACTCCTAAGAAACAAAAACTAAAACAATAAACCAAAGAAAAGGGAAAACAGTAGGCCCGTGGACTTCCCATAAGAATTCCCGTACTTACAGCATAAACATGCGCTGCTCCTGCCTTCGCGCAAAATAGGGACAAAATGCCAGTTCCTGCTCCCACATCAAGAACTACTTTATTTTTGAATAAAAACTTATTTTGATAAATAACATTTTGATACGTCTTAGTTCTAACTGTATCCTTCAACATTTCCTGCAAAGATAAAACAATCATGCTAAATACCTTACAAATTTAAGCAGCTGAGTCAAAACAATACAATATGAAAATGAGTTTAGCTGTTCAGGCTCGAATCAATGTAGGACAAACTTACTTCATGAATACCTGCACAAGCAAAACGAACAAATAAATAAAAAGCAATTAGATTTCCACTCTCAGCATAATACTTGAGTATACATAACAAAAAGTGAACCAGCAGTCCATGATCATTCAAAAAAAAAAAAAAATCGAGAAACTAAACCTAAATCGAAAAACATATAAACCAATCCAAACTAATCGACGCAGTAATGATAAAACCTAAGTATAAACCTAAAACCAACTGGAAAGAAAAGCAAATAAATGAAGTATTACCGAAGTGAGAGTAGGAATCGAAATAATAATCAGCGCTGGTTTTATCATCTTTATCATTGAAGGACTGGCCGGGCTCGCACGCGGTGTCTTCAGTGACTCTGTTAGAGTCGTCGGCGGCTTCGCACATGGACTCGTCGAAGTTGGAGCTCTCAGTGGTTTCTTCAACCAGAGCTTCGTCCTCGTCTTCAAAGCAAATCTTCGAACCCTGAGGCTGAGGCAAGCCGTTGAGGGTGGTTGGAGTGTGATTGCCATTTTTCCGGCGACCCATAATGGATTGGTTGGGAGAGTAAAAGGATGGATTAGGGTTTTTCTTGTGGAGGGTTTTAGCGAAGTGCTTTGCTCTGTAGAGCTCAAACTACACGGTTGCGACTGCGAGTGCTTTTAAAGTAGCGGACTTTGAAGCCAAGCCAAGGTCTCCTGTTTGGAAAATTAGGGGAGGGAGATATTTTGCTTTTTGGGAAACAAAGCCAGTAGGTTTAATTTTTATTTTCGTCCTTAGATTTTAAATTTTATTTTATTTTGATCTTTAAATTTTTAAAAACGTCTATTCTAGTCTTTGAATTTTTAAAAATTGCTTACTTTGACTATGCTATTGAGATCTTGTTAACTCTTCAACAAAATGATGAGATGATTTATATTTTTAAATGACTATGTTATCAAATAAGTTAGTCACGCTAAAAAATCTAGGCTTTCAATTTTAAATTAGATGGTAAAATGATTTTCTATTGAGAACTCAAACGTAATTTTGCATTCAAAATTTTGGCCTTTCAGTATTTTGGTCATTGGTTGTTGACATTTTATTTCACCTTTCATTTTAGTCAGCACATGTTACATACAATTTTATCAAACGATCTTAGTAGAGACCAAAATCAACACTTGTTAAAAGTTCAAGAAAAACTAGTTGTTTTTTAAAGTTTATGACCGAAATAAAACAAGATTCACAATAGGATTTAAACCAAATCATAAAAATGCATATTCGTACCTTAACTTTATAATTTAATCCTTGAATTTTGATGGATAATGATTTAGTTCATATACTTTTAAATTTGTAATAATTTAGTTCCTAAACTTTAAGTAACAATTAATCACTATATTTCATAACTTCGTAACAATTTAGTCCCTTCTTTATAGGATTAAAATTAAGAAAATAATACATGTAGATTAACAAATTGACTTGATATTAGATTTTTTTTTTTTTTACGAGTTATTAATAATAAAAAGGGCAAATATCCCCCAAAATTTTTGGTGTTGTATTAATTTAAACCTTAAACTAATAATTGTATCACTTTAAACCTTAAACTTTGGAAATTGTATCAATTTAAACCCAAAACTAATAATTGTACTAATTTACACTCCAAACTTTCATAATTGTACCAACTTAAACCTTTCATTGTGTTTTATTTAGATACACTCTTGAATGTTCAGGTTTAAATTGATATATTTATTAGAGTTTAGGGTTTAAATTTATACACTTATAAAAGTTTAGGGTTTGAACTGATATAATTATTAGTTTGGAGTTTCAATTGATACAAATCTCAAAGTTCATGGTTTAAATTAATACACCTCTAAATTTTAAAGTTTAAATTGATAATTATTGGTTTATGATTTAAATTGATACAATCCCCAAAGTTGAAGGGTATCAATTGCTATTTGCCATAATAAAAATGAATACTTAATTTTGATAACAATTTCATGATAAGTACTAAATTGTTACAAATTTCAAAGTATATAAACTAATTTGTTATTTATTAAAGTTTATGACTAAATTGTTACAAATTTGAAAGTACATAAATTAAATCATGGTCAACTACAATTAAGTAACTAAATTTGTTACTTTCATAAGAATTGAGGATGAAAAGTTTTTTTACCCTCTTAATAATCATACTTTTAATAATTTTTTAAAGTAAAATTTTAATAAAATTTATTACATAATAACAATAATAACAATTTACAAACACTATTGGAGTATGTTTTTAAAATTTATAAAGAAAAAATAATACAACCATTTTGGTAATCATTTCATTTTTTGTTTTTAATTTTTGAAATTTAAGTCTACAAACACTCATTCTAACTCTAAAATTCTCGCTTTATTATCTATTTTGTACCATAGTTAAAAAATCAAGCCAAATTTTAAAAATTATAAAAAAAGTAGTTTTCAAAAATTTGTTTTTATTTTTTAAATTTAACCAAGAATTCAACTCTTATACCTATTAAAAATGTAAATTATGGTAAGGAATTGTGAGGAATCATACTTAATTTTTTAAAATAAAAAACAAAACGAAATGAATTTTCAAAATAAATTAACTGTATGTACTTCATTTTAGATTTATGGAAAGTATTTGGATTACTTAAATGTTTTGATTTAGGCTCTTATATTTGAGCACTCATTCATTTTCTTTCAGATGAGTGCTAGAATTAGCCAGAATTAGTTAATAATAAATTTACATAAATTCTTGTTGAGTAACCAAAAAAACAAAAAAACAAAAAAAACAAAACAAACAAAAACTAGAGAAAGAAAAAGTGTTATCCAATAGTGAAAAGCTTAAAACTTCCTATTTTAAATGCAAAAACTGGTGGAAATATTTTTAAATATAATAAAATGTCATTATTTATTAATGATATATCGTGATATAGATGTCTATTGCGGTGTATTATCCATAGATAATGAAATTTTGCTATATTTGTAAATAAGTCATTTTCTTTATTTGAAACCAACCCCTGAATTTGTAGTAAAGTGGTTGAAAATTGAGGGTTTTTTCGAAAAATTGTCGGTTTTGACTCCAAAAAAATGTTCCATTCAAAAGTAGCCTCATTTTAAAAATTACTTTTTTTAACCTAATTTTCAACTTTTCAAACTTTAAATGGATGGACCCACAACGTAAAAGTACAATTTTGCCCCTCAATCATTTAATTGTCTTGAATATGAAATCACCAAACTTACCTAACTCACGTATCTTAAATTAGAAACTTCAATCTTCAGCTTCACATTTTGTTTTCAATAAAGAAATGCTTCACTTGAGGGTCCCCAACTCCAGAAGAGTAATCCTTTTCAGAGAGTCTCAAGTTTAGAGGAACAATTTGTTTCCCTTTCTAGAGTTCCAGAAGAGACAAATATGTTGAAAAATAATCTTTTATTTTTTTTCTTCAGAAAGTCGGCAAAATGGAGCCAAAAAAATATTTTTTAAAAACTAACCAATGAAGTAATTACTTCTTTTTCACTTATTTACATTACAAACGAGAAGTCTTACGTTTTAGGAGAAAAAATGGAGAGAAAATATAAAAATGAAAAGTACTGGAACATGATTGAACATGGGAAGGTTATTACTGGTGTTCTGTGATTTTTCTCATAAAGTTCTAAGAAAATGTTTCATAAAGTTGTCTTTCTCACAAAGATGACTTTGTCCAACTTTACACAAAAGTGAAATTGGTTCAACTTTACAAGACAACTCTTTTGTTCAACTTTTGTCCTGTGAAGTTGAACGTAAAGTTGACCAGGTCAACTCTCTTATAAAGTCGACTTGGTCAAATTAAGTCAACTTTCTCCTAAGTTTTTTTTTTAATTTATTTATACGTTTTTTTTCAACTAGTAAGTTTTATCTTCACTTGCAGAAATTACGTTCAATCTATCATCCACAACCTCCCTGAGAAGTAGGTAATGTATCAATTGTCCATTAAGGGAGAGAATGCTATCTAAGATGGATCCGTATATGGTTCACCTAAATATGTCTAACTGGACCCTCGTTAACTTCATACGGATCACCATATAGGTCTTAGCTAGATGAGAACACGAAGATAACGAAACCTTAAAATATCCTGTTGGCTTGATTCTCGACTCCATAATATCTCAAAATTGAAGAGTTTTATCATTCCCTTTCATGCAGGCACTCAAGAGACCAGCTGATGTCACTTTAAAATGCATGGAATTAATGGGCAAGATGTGTTAATTTAGGAGAAACTGTAACGACCCGACCCCCTAGGACTTAGGTAAGGCCGTTACTAAAATAAATGCATGCACAGAGTTTAAAACGACGGTCAGTTATTTGAAATAAATGCTAATTAAACAAGAGAAGTTCATAAGGCGTTTATTAAATGCAATTGTTAAAACAGTTAATAGGGTACCCAAAATTTTTAAAGGCTAATCAAAGGCATATAAAAGAAATAATCTTTAGTAATAAATTTTAAACAGTAAAACCAAATAACAAATTTCAAGATGCGGAAGTGAAAAGGTCTAGTCCCAGTGACACGATCACGAATTTCGTTGCGCCATCACCGGTATATCTTTACCTTTTCCTGAAACATCAACATAAGACAAAATGAGTATAAAATACTCAGTAAATAACCCCACCACTAGGGTCAGGCTAGACATCTATGTTCTTTAGATACCCGCATATGGCACATAAACATATGGAACAAACAAGAGACTGAGTCCTACCCTATTGTAGTTAAGTATGTCCACAAAACTGGTGAATCCCGAAGGAAACACAAACTGGTGAGCATCTAACTAATCAATGAGGATATTCACACAATCTCAACGTTCTAAGAATCAATATTGTACAATTCTAAAACATACATGAAAATCCTTGATACCATGGCTTCATCACATACACATGATTCTTAACAACATATTATACAACATTCATGTATACCTTACATCATAATTCCACAACATGCAAGTATGCCTCAACACCAGCAGATCAGATATCGACATATGAAAACACATACTATCACATTCTAACGATCGAGTACTTAGGTGTGTATGTAAACAAATCAGAACTTGTGCCAGAACATACTTTGATTCAGGTCATACTGTCAATCAACATGCTAACATTTACTATAACATACACTCATCACGCTAGCATACAACTAAAGCCTGGCCCGTGGGCGGTTCCAGTGGTAAGATTACTTACCTCAATCGAAACTTTATGGATAATGAAGCTCCAACGGCCAAACTATAACGACTAGAAGTAGCGGCCCTAACACTGAACTCAAACAATTTTAGTTCAACCATAACAGCAACACTTCAGACCCAAGTCCAAAATATTCAAAAACTTAGCCAAAGGATGAAGGTCACTTCCAATTTCCCTTAACGGTGCTCCCTCTAAATTCCAAGTTTCACTAAAACTCACCTTCAAATAAAAACCCAACAACTGTGAATCAAAATGACGAAACCCAACGTTAATGGCTAAGAGATCGAACCAAGCTACCACAACCTTACCAAGAACAGGTCCGACGGCGACAAGGAAGACGGCCGGCGACGGTTTTGGGTCTGGCGAAGTGTGAAGAAGCGGTAGCTGGTCGAATTTGAGTCGGTGAGGTGCGAGGGAACGACAGCTAGACAGATCTGAGCCGATGAGGTGCTGCGATTTATGAGGAATCTCTCTCGTGCGGCGGCGGGTCTGATGAGACAGTGAAGGAAGCACGACGTTCAAATCTGAATGGGGGTGAAGGAGGCGCACATCATTCGGAATGGTAGCGAGGGAGACACGACAGCGAATACTGGGCAGTGAGGGAAACGACATTCGTGGGTTTGGGAGGAAAGAAGAAGAAAAAATTGGGGAGGTTTTGCCGTTTGAGAAAGAAGAAGGAGAGTGTTGGTTTTTTTTTTATTGTTTTTTTTTTATTATTATTTTTTTAAAGATAATAATAAATGTAGGATTGATGGGGGTTTTAAAATATAATAATTAAAAAGGAAAGTATAATTATAATAATTTATTTCCGTTTCGAAAGGAAAATTAATTCCTGCCATAACCTTCACATTGAAATTCAAAATTTAATAATTTTAATTTTTCCGACAAACTTAAATTCCCGCATTTATACTTGAGATCCAAAATTCCAAAAATGCCCTTTGACCAAGCAATTATTGAATTACCAAGGATAACGTTACTGAAATTACATTATTATATAAAAAAAATATGCGGGATGTTACAGAAACACCTCCTCACTTCACCAAATTGTGGAAAAAAAACTACTACCAAGTACAAAATTCCAATTTCCATTTTCAATCTTTAATTTTAATTAATTCAAAGTTAATTAAAATCAAAACTAATATTTCAATTGTGACAATTAATTTTGATTTTTTTAATTAATTAAACAAATTTAATTAATTAAATAGTAATTTAATATCAAATATTAAATTAATGACACGCCTAATTTAAACATGAATCCTATTCATGTAGTTAATATTTAAATCAATATTTAAATATTATAAACTCTCTAATTTCATTTAATTTCAGTAAATTAAACGTTAATTAATTATATCAAATATAATTATACAAACCCCAAATTCAATTTGAACACTTTAAATTGATATCATTTCCAAATTTATTCAATTTAGTAATTCAAGGTGTTTATGTTTTACGAGCTAGTAGAGGGATCTTATGGACCTACAGATCATGAGCTCCAATGATTTGATTGCTTATAACTCTTTAGATCAAATTAATTAATATTCGTTAACTACTGAGTCACACTACTATAACTCGATAGTTGCACTCTCCTCACTGTAGATATACTTGTGTCCACTTGATTTAACTATAACCAGTAAGTCTACCCTTCATAGATTGTTCATAATATCGGCTGAGTCAAATGTTGTTTTACTCCCGGAATTACGTCTTGCTCCTTAAGTTCCATTGATCCTCTAACGAACAATTGGTTTGTGATCCAATCACTAAACTGTATTCCTCTTGGGTCAATGAGAGAGTGGGCCCCTTGTTCAAGACCTGGATTCAACACTTAAGAGAACAACCTTCCTCCTATCCTTAAATCGGGTAGTGTGAATTCCATTTTGTACCCTATGTCCCCAGCTATCTAACCGGTCTTACCCTTGAAATAGGAGGCTTATTGAGCCGATGCTGTTGAGTCAACCTTCACCTATACAAATCTAAGGTTTATCCCTAATAAACATGAGTTCATAGTTAGCTCAGGATTAAGATCGAGTTACTTAGGTCATCTAAGCAAAATAGTCATTCTTAAATAGTAAACAACATTATAAAGTAAGAGCTACTTATTTCTTGGTCCGATCTTATGCAAACTCATTGCATAGGACGCCCCCACTCCTCATGTCAATATATGAACGAATCAGGATCACTTTGTTTGTAGCACCTTACAATAAATTGTAACAACTATAGAGTGGGTCGCATCTAATAGTGTTACCAGAATAAGACACCCAAACTTATTTGTATACTATAGGTCATTTTGACTATTTTCCCGAACCTGATCCACTTTTATGTCTCCACATAAAGTTCAAGTATTCATATAACGATCATGGATCTTAGTTTATTAGATTTAGTCTTTACAAGTGCAATTTACAAATTTAATAACAATTTTATTGAAGAAATTTTAAATAACATCTTTATTGATAATAGAAAATTTTTAACTTTACAAACTGCTAGTTTTAGGACATATAACCCAACATCGACCTTATTCATATACTATAAATCGTTTTGGCTATTTATTCGAACTCGATCCATCTTTATGTCTCCACATAAAGTCCAAATATTCATGTAATAGCCATGGATCTTAGTTTATTGGATTTAACCATTACAAGTGCAATTTATATAATCAACAAATAATTTTATTGAATAAATGTCAATAACATCTTTACTGCAAATATAATGTGTTTGACATTACAAATTGAGAATTTTAAGACATACAACCCAACAAACTCCCACTTGGACTAAAACTCCAGTGAATTTATATATATATAAATATACAATGTTGAGTAATGAGATAATACAATAAACTAGGGTATTATTTACCCTTGACATTCTTCCACTTGCCCTAGATTTATGAAACTCGTAGTCCTAATCCTACTAGGTGACCCTCTAACACTTTAGTCGGGAGGGCCTTTGTAAATAGATCAGCTACATTATCTGCAGAGGCTATTTTCATGACTATCACATCTCCTCTGTGTATTATCTCCCTGGTGAAATGGCACTTTCACTCAATGTGTTTTCTGCATTTGTGGCTCCTAGGTTTCTTTGAGTTGGCAACTATTCCTCTATTATCACAATAGAGGGTGGTCGGTAGGTGTATATTTGGAACAACTTCCAAATCAGTCAGGAGCTTTCTAAGCCATACTACTTATTTGGCTGCTTCACAAGCAGGTACATATTCAGCTTCCACGGTGGAGTCAGCAATACAACTTTGCTTTATGCTCCTCTATACTATAGCTCATCTATTCAGAGTGAATACTAACCCCGAAGTTGATTTTCTTTAATTGATATCGGTGTGAAAGTCGGAATCAGTGTATCCAATAAGGATCAGATCCTTTACACCATACACGAGCATATCGTCCCTCATTTCGAAGATACTTGAGGATATTTTTTAGTGAAAGTCCAATGGTCATATCTAGGATTGAACTGATATCTGTTGAAAATTCTAACTGCATAGCATATGTCGAGGTGTGTACACAACAAAACGTACATCAAGCTCCCGACTGTTGATGCATAAAGAATTCTTTTCATTTTCTCAACTTCTTGAGGTGTTTTAAGACACTATTCCTTAGACAAATGAATTTCATGCCTGAAAGGTAATATACCTTTTTTTGGAATTTTGCATTTTATATCTGGACAAAATCTTGTTAGTATAAGATGCCTGAGACAATGCCAGCGTCTTGTTCTTGTGATTCCAAACTATTTGGATCTTAAAAACATACTGTGCTTCTTCCAAATCCTTCATTTAGAATTGCGTAGCTTGCCATCTCTTAATATCAGCTAGAAATTCTACTTTATTTCCTTTGAGTATAATATCATCAACATATAAAATAAGAAAAGTTACAATTTTGTTGATAATTTTCTTGTAAAGATAAGTTTTGTTTATCGCAGTATCAAATCTTATATTCTAGGATCAAGATGCTTGTTTTAACCCATAAATAGATCTATTGAGCTTGCAAACTTTTTGCTCTTAACCTTATTCAATAAACCCCTATAGTTTAGACATGTAGATACTTTCATCAAAATGGCCATTTAGAAAAGCTATCTTGACATCCATTTGCCAAATTTCATAATCATAAAAGGTAGCAATGGACAAGAGTATTCAAATAGACTTGATCATGGCAACTGGAAAGAAGGTTTCTTCATAATCTACCCCATCTCTTTGGGTAAACCCTTTTATCACGAGTCTAGCTTTATAGGTTTGTACCTTACCAGCTTGATCTCATTTTCTCTTGTAGATCTATTTGCAACCAATAGGTTTTACCCTTTCAAGTTGATCTACAAGTTCTCAGATTCAATTGATGTACATTGACTCCATTTCGACATCCATGGCTTTTATCCATTGGCCTCAATCCACGTCTTCCATTGCCTGTTTAAAAGTCAATGGATCCTTTAAGTCATCATGAGGTATGATGACTTGAGTTTCTATTAAATTCATGTAAAAGTTAGGCTGATAAACAACCCTCCCACTACATCAAGGCATTCTCAACTATTGAGAATGATGTGAAGTATTAGCTTTATCAATAACTCTTGTTGAAGGACTAGTTTGATCACCAACTTTTGTTGATTTATCTGTAGTTTCTCTAGACATCTCACTCAATACTAGCTTATTGCGAGGTTGGTGATTTTTAATGTGGTCTTTAGAAATGTTGCATTTGTCGATACAAATACCTTTTCTTCCTGAGGATCATAAAAATAACCACCTTTTGTCTCTTTAGGATAGTCTATAAATAGACATACTTTTGAATGATGTTCCAATTTCTTTGGGTTATGCACCAACATATGTGTTGGGCTTCCCCAATCCTGAAGTGACGTAAACTACCTTACGTCCTCTCTATAACTCGTAAGGTATTTTAGAAACACTTTTCGAGGGAACCATGTTCAAAATATACACTGCAGTCTCTACTGCATGACCCCAAAAAGAACTAAGCAACTGAGCATAACTCATCATTGAACGAACCATGTTCAACAAGGTTATATTTCTCCTTTTCGTCACACCATTTTGTTGTGGTGTGCCAGGTACTGTGAGTTGAGACTGAATTCCATGTTCTATCAAACAGTCCTAGAATTTTAAGTCCATAAACTCACCACCTCGATCTGATCGAAATGTTTTAATCTTTTTACCTAATGGATTCTCAACCTCTGCCTTATATTCCTTGAACTTTTCAAGTGTTTTGGACTTGTGATGCATTAGGTAAATATAGCCATATCTCGAATAATCATCTATAAAGTATAATGACCTGACCCTTACATAACAAGGTCTGATCGCTACGACAAGCATACTTAGACTTTTCTATCATGAGATGAGTTTTGGTAAAGATTTCAAAAGATATCTAAAATTTTATTACTTAAGTAGCAAAACTATACAAAAAATTTATTTTACAAAACACCAGGACCCATAAAACATTAGCGTAGTGGAACAAAATACATAAACGACCAAAATAGTGAGCTTGATGGTTGGCCCCTTGAGCGACATCTAGTCATGCCACCGACGTTGTGTCTTTACCTACAAAATCTATAAAATAGGATGAATATATAATATACCCAGTAAGTAGTTCTCACTTAAGGTAGTGACCAAATGCACAATCATATGCAACATGTCATGAAAACATATGATTGGGACCTAAAACATAAACTTATCATAATATGAGGTAATCGATTACACTTCCAACGTGAGTTCCTCCGCCTTGGTAGGAACATGTGGACTTAAGTGAAAACTAACCCATTTGACGATTAGCGGGTCATATAGTCAGGAGGGTCAAAGTTGCATCCAATACTAACCATTAACATAGACATAAGATTGGACTAAAGGGGTGCAACCATACATACTCTGTATATACGACCAACAGGGTATGTATGGTTGCACCCCTCTAGTCCCTAGTATAAACATAACATAAGATTGGGTCTAGAAGGGAGCAACCATACATGTCCTGCTAGCCCTGAAAGTATAACCTATACCTAATTAAAACTTGATCTTAACATAATCATGAACAAACATAATACATGGGGTCCCGTGTAGAGAAATGTGTTTTAAACATGTAATACAACATAACAATAATAACATAATAATGCAATATAACAAGGTACACTACCATAAAACACTTAAAGAGAGGGTGAGATAAATTACTTACCTCGACTGCGATCCTAATTATTCCTTATATCCTCTAAGCCCAAAAATCAAGAATGCTCCCAAAATATTTCCTTTTTTTCTTTTTTTAATTTTCCAAATTCTTATTTTAAAAAAAAATAACACCCACAAGCCTATTTATAGACCCACTTCACCGACTTACTCATTATTTATTACTAATTTAATTTAATTTAATTTTTTACTTAACTGACATACCCTATAATTAGTTTCTTTTTCTCTCTTCTTTTTTAATTATTTATTTATTATCATTATTTTTTTTATTTATTTGGTTGTCCAATTTACTAGATTCTGTCTTTTTTTTTTATTATTACTATCATCATCATCTTATACTTAGGGAATTTTCTATATCATTATTATTTTATTTCTTATATAGTTACTTACTTAGATATTTGCTTAATTAGTAATTTGTTTGCCACTTATTTAAATGCTAGTAAAATTTAAAACTGATTAATTATTTGTTATCTTAAATTTAAAAAAATTGTCTAGACTTAGAATAATTCAATTTTAATTTTAAACTTTAAAGTTAACACATACTTTCCTGATATATTTACATGCAAATTCGGAATATTACATTATTTCCCCCTAAAAAACTTTCGTCCTCGAAAGTTTCTTGGTTCTTAAATAGATAAGAGTATTTAGTCATCATTTCTTCTTCACATTCCCATGTAGCTTCTTCTACTTGCCGATTTCTCCAGAGAACCATCACTAAACTTATTTCTCGATTACGAAGTGGCTTTTTCTCTCTTGCTAGGATGCAAATTGGAGTCTCTTCATATTCCAAGTTTTCACTTATTTGTAGGGGTTTATAGTTTACTACATGTGATGGGCCAGCTACGTATTTCCGAAGCATCGATACATGAGAGAAATTATGTATTGTAGAAAGGTTGGTGGTAACGCCAATCGATAAGCTACTTGGCCAACACGCTCCAATATTTCAAAAGGTCCAATAAAGCGGGGGCTAAGTTTGCCTTTCTGTCTGAAACGCATAATGCCTTTTATTAGTGCTACCTTTAGAAATATGTGATCTTCTACTTTGAATTCTAGCTCTTTCCGACAGTTATTAACATAATTCTTTTGTCTGCTTTTAGCTATTCACATTCTTTCCGAACTAACTTAATTGCCTCCGTTGTTTGTTGCACCAACTCAGGTCCCAGTAGTGTTCACTCCCCTACTCCATCCCAGTGTACCGGGGATCTATACTTCTTTCCATATAGGGCTTCAAAGGGAGCCATACCAATTGTCGCTTGATGACTATTTTTATAGGCAAACTCTATAAGGTGCAGTTGCAAATCCCACGCTCCAGTAAAATCCAAAGTGCATGCCCTCAACATGTCTTCTAGGATCTAATTAACTCATTCTGTTTGCCCATCAGTTTGTGGATGGAAGGTTGTACTGAAATTTAGTTGGGTGCCAATTGCTTTCTGCAAACTCTTCCAGAACTTGGGGACAAAACGAGGGTCTCAGTCTAAAACAATTGATACTAGAGCCCATGCAATCGGATGATCTCTTTTAAGTACATTTGAGCTAGTGCTTCTATAGTATAAGTGGTCTTAGAGGGTAAGAAATGGGCTGACTTGGTGAGTCGATCCACAATCACCCAAATCATATTGTGGCCTTTAAAAGTTCTTGGGAGTCTTGAGATGAAATCATGGAAATATGCTTCCATTTCCACTCTGGAACATTCGGAGGCTGAAGGAGTCCTTGTGGTCGTTGCCTTAGAGCTTTCACCTGTTGACAAACCAAGCATTTACTTACATAGTTGGTTGTGTCTCTTTTCATGTAATGCCACCGGTAACATGCTTTCAAGTCTTGATACATCTTGGTACTCCCAGGATGTATTGAAAATCATGACTCGTGGGCTTTCTTCAGTAATTCTTTCTTGATTTCTTCATCATCTGGTACACATAGACGTCCACGGTAGAGAAATGCAGAGTTGGGGCTATAGAGAATTCAATGAGTTCTCCATTCTCTGACTGCAGTTGTTTGTTTAGGTATTTATCTGTTGTTGTGCATCAATTATCCTTTGCCTTAAAGCAGGACTTGAAGTTGGCTGTACTATTCGAGTTGTGATTGTTTTTTATATAAGTGAGATCTCAGCTCTTTCTAGGTCACCCATTATGTGTTTGGAAATGGTACTTAGAGCTGCCGTGTGAGCTGACTTTCGGCTAAGAGCATCAACCACAATGTTAGCTTTTCCTGGATGATAGAGGATCTCACAGTCGTAATCTTTGACCAATTCTAGCCATCTTTTTTGCCTCATATTTAACTTCTTTTGGGTAAAGAAGTACGTAAGGCTTTTATGATCTGTATAGATTTGGATATTTTCCTTATATAAGTAATGTCTCCATATCTTTAAAGCAACGACTACAGCTGTTGGGGTTGATGCCTTAAATCTCGTAGGGTCTTATAATTTGTAAACCTTGTATGAACAAACATATATGTGAATAATGATATTTGATATTTTATTCACTTTGTTTATAAAATATATGATATTGCATTAACCACAAACTAATAAACTAACATCCACGATTATTGTTGTAACTTAAACATGTATGTGAAGACATACATATGGATCATGTTTAAGTGATAACTTAAATGGTCTGTAGTATATGGATAAGGCTGGGTATCTTATCATGGTGACACTACGAGTATGGCTTGTTTTGTAAGTGTTACAAATGTTGTAAAGTGCTACAAATGATCTGATCCTGATCATTCATGTATTAGATATGTGAGCAGGGATATTTTATATAAAGGAGTTTGTATAAGATCGGACCACGAAATGCTTAGTCTCACTATATAACGTCGTTCATGACTTTAATCCTAAGTGAGTTGTGAACTGAGCCTATGAGGGCGATCCTTTGATTTGTATAGGTGAGAGTGGCCAGATCGTCGACTCAACAAGTCTATCATTTTGGGGATTCATCTAATTGAGAGTTGGGAACTTGATGGCTGGAAAATGGAGGTAAATAATTGTGCATTCATCGTTCGTTCTCCATGCGTTGCTGGTCATGCGTTGGACTAAAGGATATGCAATATGCGTCTAAGAATTTATGCAATGACCATGTGTTCCTGCCACAAGTTTTCTTGCTCTCTCGCCAAGTATAACGAGATCGCAAGTTTCTCAGGTGATCCGAGGTTGAACTCAGGGACTTGTAGCTAAATGTTATAAAGTACAGTGTTTGCGGCGAGGAATAAAAGAATATTGAAGGTTATGGGCTATGCATTACTCCTACTCCTAACTAACAGATTAAGTAGTGGAAGTATGACTATGAGAGATAGAGATACGACAACTGTTACCACGTAATAAAATGCATGGGAAAAATAGATAAAATGGTGGGGATGACTTCACCACATCACTAAGCTTGATCACAAGGGTAGCCTCAGCCAACGCAAGCAATGCGATTATTCTACACACAGTTAACAAAGACGCATGCAATGTATATGCAATAGTGTCGAGAGGCCTTATGTTTAAGTCTCTATTCTTGCTCATGTGCTCCCACACATAAACAAGATGACTGCATACCACTACATCTTAGTTCTGGACGCATGCGATATGACCACATACTTTCATATCCTATCTATAGGGTGCACACATTGTGTAATAGCAAACAGAGCTTATCTCTAAGCCTCTATTATTGCTTATGCGATTCAATCTGACTCTCTCAAGCCTAGATTTAGTTTTTAGACTACTCTCTCAAGTATGCCTAAATGATGAATGATGCGCTCATAAGACATGGTAATCATATAAACATGGTTGACATAGGATTGTTCCTATCTTTAGGAACATTGCTTATTTTGCTTAATGTGTTTCACCACTTACCTTCTTGAGCAGTTAGCTACCGCTGATCAGCTCATAGACAAGCGTTGCTATAGCATCACATGAAGCACATAGGATTTTCTCACAACACTCGCGCAATGCACCCTCTCGGTGGTTTGCTACTTGCTTCATATGTCTATGTCGCATGATTAAGTATGCGATACTCTAGCAATCTTACTTGGTTTTTGTAGTGAAAGTAAATGATGATAAGAAAATGAAGATGGAATCGAAGGAAATAGGGAAATGCATTGATCACAAAATGTATTAATCTCTTAAACCAAAATGTAATACAATACAGAGATAGAAGAGATATGGAGGGTCAGATGGGCAATGTCTTGCATCCATTAGATATGTGTCAAGGCTGCCGGTGGTGCCATAGATGGGCGGTGGAGTAGTCTCTCTCGAGATCTATCTCCGGCGGAACTTCGGTCGTCACTCGGAATGGTAGGAGGAATGAAGAACTCTTAAAACTATCTTCTCACACTTTCGTCTGGATCACAAGGATCTGCCCTAAGGCAGAAGCTCGAATTCCCTCATTTTGTGCTCTAAGGCTTCTATTTATAAAGCTTGATCGCCGACAACATTAATGGTCCTTCTCTGAAATTCTGTAGCTAACGGCATGATGGATCTGCTCTGAATCTTTGTTGCTAATGGTGTGGTAGGTGAAATATCCACATCACCTTTTGATACTCCCAAGGTATGCATTCGTGCTTGGTTTTCGAAGTACGTGATGGACGCATGCGGTTAATGACCGCAACATCCATGCGCCGAACGTATGCGATCGCCTCTGCGATGGTGAGATTTGCCGCATGCGATCGATTCCTGCGTTAGCTACAAAAAAAAAAACAATTGGACACAAAATAATGCATAATAGTGGGTCAGCCGAGATTCTCATTGTTAATCGATGCAAGCTCACTTTCTCATGAATTCTTAGTACAATCACCGCATATTCTACTTAACAACCCTCATAATTCTAAATAAAAGACCTATAATAACGTAAATTTCTGCCCGTCATCACACCCCCAAACTTAGAATCATGCTTGTCCTCAAACATGCCTTATACTCAAGAAATTCATAATTCACCCTCTGGCTTTCCTTTGCGATGACCAGCCTCTCAGAATATAATTTACTCATACCTCTAACCATGGCAGCAATGTTTTTCTCAACTTCGGCTACTTCTTCAAAGAAATCTTTTCTAAGCTTAAGTTAGGTAAGCCTCTGCTAAAAAAATTTTTACTCATGCCTCACAACTTTTCTTTTAGCATTTAACAATGCATTCGTTTAAAATAATTCAAAGCTTTGTGATTTATTATTAGAATGCAGCGTTGAACCTGGTTATGCTCTTCATTTTGGCTTGCCCCCACGAGTGTCATTCGGACAACCAACTTCGGTTGCGTGCCATATTCAATTTAACTTTTGCCTTGGCTTAATTTAGCTTGCGCGAGATAGAGGAGTTGCGCTTATGCGTTGATCTTGGCCACTTACTTTCGTTTTGGCTTACCTGCACGGGTGTCATATGAAGTATCCAACTACGGGTAAGTGCCTTGCACAACTTAACTCTTATCAGCTTGAGTTTCCCCTTTGCGCTGACAGTGGAGTTTTTATTCCTGAACATTTTTTTAATAGCATTGGAATGTGATAAATGCATTTTTCCAGGACCGCTGCCACCCCCAAACTTAGAGATTGGCAGCGCTCTCGTCGAAAAGCTAAGGATAAACTCATCAGGAATGCGGTAGCAAATGTTTGAGAAGAGGTTTACACATAACAAAATTTAGACTGTCAAACCTCGAAGAAGCTATTAAAAGGGAGGTGAGCCTTGTGATTTTTAGTTAGTGGATGTAGTGAATTTTAAGTACCATCATGGATGCCAGTATATCAACGCAACAGTAGGCAAGTGGGTAAAAGAGAATTTCAAAAGGATAATGCATACAAGATAACAAGTAAAGAACCTTTGAGTAGAATAACACTTGCAACCATGCTTTAGAATTCATGCGGTCAAAGCCATGCATTGAATAATGGAGAGGATTCTTCCGTTGTAACTGTGCACTGAGGAGAATTATTGTCGCACCTATAAGGAGAAAACACACCACATCCATGAAAGCAGTTGCATATCCAAAATAACAATAAAATTAAACTAAACTAAACTAGAAAAGCAGGGTAAAGATAGAGTAGAAGACGTCCCTGGAGAAATTAGAGTTATGCCACCGCAAGGAGTCTTTCATGCAGGAGATTGTTCTCAACTGCTTAGGTCAAGAGGCTCGCCCAGACTATTGGAACTTCCGACAATTGTTGGGTGCATGTTGGTCGGCACGCGCTTGTAACTGCCTTCGGCTCATGCGATTGATTTCCTTTCTATCTTGGGGTCAATATTGGCTTTTGGCACATAACCTACACTTCAAATATTGTTTGCAACTTGGTCGTACAAGCTACAATACTCTCAAGGTATAAAGGTTGCCTATGAAAACACAAAACTCAACAAACTATTAGCTGCCAAGTCCCCTGCAACGGCGCTAAAAACTTGATGGCTAGAAAATGGAGGTAAATAAATGTGCGTTTATTGTTCATTCTCCATGTGTTGTTGGTCATGCTTTGGACTAAAGGATATGCAATATGCATCTAAGAATTTATGCAATGACCATGCATTCCTGGCACAAGTTTTCTTGCTCTCTCGCTAAGTATAATGAGATCACAAGTTTCTCGGGTGATCCGAGGTCGAACTCTGGGACTTGTAGCTAAATGTTATAAAGTATAGTGTTTGCGGTGAAGAATAAAAGAATATTGAAGGTTATGGGCTATGCACTACTCCTACTCCTAACTAACAGATTAAGCAGTGGAAATATGACTATGAGAGATAGAGATACGACAACTGTTACCACGTAATAAAATGCATGGGAAAAATAGATAAAATGGTGGGGATGACTTCACCACATCACTAAGCTTGATCACAAGGGTAACCCCAACCAACGCAAGCAATGCGATTATGCTACACACAGTTAACAAAGACGCATGCGATGTATATGCAATAGTGTCGAGAGGCCTTATGTCTAAGTCTCTATTCTTGCTCACGTGCTCCAACATATAAATAAGATGACCGCATACCACTACATCTTAGTTCTGGATGCATTCGATATGACCGCATACTTTCATATCCTATCTATAGGGTGCACACGTTGTGTAATAGCAAACAGAGCTTATCTCTAAGCCTCTATTATTGCTTATGCAATCCAATCTGACTCTTTCAAGCCTAGATTTAGTTTTTAGACTACTCTCTCAAGTATGCCTAAATGATGAATGATGTGCTCATAAGACAAGGTAATCACATAAACATGGTTGACATTAGATTGTTCCTATCTTTAGGAACATTGCTTATTTTGCTTAATGCGTTCCACCACTTACCCTCTCAGGCAGTTAGCTATCGCTGATTAGCTCATGGACAAGCGTTGCTACAGCATCACACGAAGCAAATAGAATTTTCTCATAACACTCGTGCAATGCACACTTCTCGGTGGTTTGCTACTTGCTTTATATGTCTATGCCGCATGATTAAGTATACGATACTCTAGCAATCTTACTTAGTCTTTGCAGTGAAAGTAAAGGATGATAAGAAAATGAAGATGGAATAAAAGGAAATAGGGAAATGCATTGATCACAAAATGTATTAATCTTTTAAACCATAATGCAATACAATACAGAAATAGAAGAGATATGGAGGGCCAGATGGGCAATGTCTTGCATCCATCAGATGTGTGTCAAGGCTGCCGGTGGTGCCATGGATGGGCGATGGAGTAGTCTCTATTGAGATCTATCTCTAGCGGAGCTCTGGTCATCACTCAGAATGGTAGGAGGAATGAAGAACTCTCAAGACTATCTTCTCACGCTTTCGTTTAGATCACAAGGATCTGCCCTAAGGCAGAAGCTCAAATTCCCTTAAGTTGTGCTCTAAGGCTTCTATTTATAGAGCTTGATTGCCGATAACATTAATGGTTTTTCTCTGAAATTCTGCAGCTAACGGCGTGATGGACCTGCTCTGAATCTCTACTGCTAACGGCGTGGTAGGTGAAATGTCAACATCACCTTTTGATACTCCCAAGGTATGCGTTCGTGCTTGGTTTTCGAAGTACCAACGCATTCCACCACTCTTGCGTTCATCCCTCAACTTTGTAGCCGCAACCTCCATGCGATGGCGGCATGTGGTTAATGGCCGCAACATCCATGTGTCGAATGTATGCGATCGCCTCTGTGATGGTGATATTTGCCGCATGCGATCGATTCCTGCGTTAGCTACAAAAATAAACAATTGGACGCAAAATAACGCATAATAATGGGTTAGTCGAGATTCTCATTGTTGATCGACGCAAGCTCACTTTCTCATGAATTCTTAGTACAATCACTATATATTTTACTTAACAGCCCTCATAATTCTAAATAAAAAGCCTAAAATAACGTACATTTCTGCCTGTCATTAGAACTCAGCTACATAAAATGGAATTCATCCCTTCTCCGTAGCAGAAGTAAGTAGATAAATTGCTCCCTTAAGGACTGATTCCAGGTCTTGAACAATGTGACGACACACCCTCTCTTGGTTCGAGAGGGGTTTAGTCATAGTGGGACTATGATCTATTGTTCATTAGAGGGATTAGTGATACTTAAAGAGTTAGATGTAATTACAAGAGCAAAACAGTAATTTGACCCAGCTGTACTTACGAGCAATTTGTGCGGGGTCATCATACTGTTGATTGGTTATATTCAATGGACACAGAAATATATCTGTAGTATGAAGAGTGCATCTGTTGGTCTTTAGTTGAGTGCGCGACAGTTAACGGATGGTTGATAATGTAATTAAAGAGTTTAATTAATTATTCACGTATCGTTGGAGCTTCAAGCTACAGGTCCATAAGGTCCCCTTGGTAGCTCAATAGGATTTAGTTGAGAATCAGTTTTTGGGTTAATTTGAATTGTTCAAATTAATAAGAGAGAATTTAATTATATATGATATAATTGACATGATGTATATGATACATTATAGTTTAATTGGAGGAACAAATATTTGAATATGGTTCAAATATATTTTCTTTGAATTAGATTCATAGTTGTTAAATTTAATATAAATATGATTTATATTAAATTTCATAAAATAGAGGAAAAGAACTATAGTTTATATTGTATATGATGCAATATTAAAACTATAGATTATAAATATAATATGATAAGTTGGTTATCATATTTATTTATAATTATTTGATCATTAATTACCTTTTTCTATCTAACAACTTTAGTGGAAAGTTAATAAAGTGGTTTTGTGGCTATTGGGATAGATAAAATATGATTTTTTTTTTCATAATGAATACACACGGCTTGTATGGCAGGTGATTTCACGATTTTATCAGAGTTTATGCGATAGACTTGGTTCTCTACACGATTGAAGAAAACTTTATGCGATAGCTTGTTCTTCCTTCAATCGTCTTCCTTCTCTAAACCACAAACTCCCTCCTAACTAAAATAGCTAGAGCCCACCACTCCTGGGTTCTCACCCCAAGAATACCAAGGTCACTAAGTGGTAGTGTCCTTTACACTTTTTGTTTGTTTGTTCTGGTTGCTGTTTGTTCGAGAGGAGTTCGTGCTTGTTCGAAGTGTTTGTGAAAGTTCGAGGGATTTACTTGAAGAAGAGTTCTTCAAAGGTATAATCTCCAAACCCATATGCAGAAGTGACGTAAACTAGCTTTACGATCGTTCCACAACTTCAGAGGTATTCTTGCAACACTCTTGAAAGGAACACAGTTGAGTATATATACCGCAGTCTCCACTGCAAAACCCCAAAACGACTCCGGTAAGGAAGCGTAACTCATCATCGAACGAACCATGTTCAACAAGGTTCTGTTTCTCCTCTCCGCTACACCATTCTGCTGAGGTGTACTCGACATTGAGAGTTGGGAAACGATTCCATGTTCTATCATATAGTCCTGGAACCCCGAATCCAAAAACTCTCCACCTTGATCTGATCAAAGTGTTTAATCCGTCTATCCAATGCATTTTCAACTTCAACCTTGAACTCTCTAAACTTTTCAAAGGATTCAGACTTTCGTTGCATCAGATAAACATACCCATACCTAGAGTAATCATCAGTAAAACTGATAAAATACTCATAGTCTCCCCTGACTCGCACATTCATAAGACCACAAAGGTCAGAATGTACTAACTCTAGAGGCTTTTTGACTCGATAACCTTTTCCAGTAAAAGATCTTTTAGTCATCTTACCCTCAAGGCAAGATTTGCACACCGGTAAAGAATTTTCTTCTAACTGACTTAGAAGGCCATTCTTCACCAACCTCTCAATCCTATTGAGATTGATGTGCCCTGATCAAAAGTGCCAACATTGGGCATTTTCTTTTGGAGAAACACGTTGACGTTTATTTTGAATTACGACATTTTTAAACATCTCTATGTTATGGAGGGAACTTAATGCTAACGGCCTTAGCACATACAAGTTATTTTCTAGTTTTGCTGTACAAATTTCTACTCCATCTTTATGAATAAACATTTTATTCACATTAAACTGAAGAGTATATTTACATTGCAACAAGCACTTTACAAAAATTATGTTCCTTTTCAACTCAGGAACTACAAATACATCTTTTAAAATAAGAAATCTATTTTGTAAAGTCAAATGGATTCCTCCCACTACCACAACTAAGATGACGTTCCCGGTGCCTACTCGCATCGTCATCTCACCAGCCTTTAGCTTCCACCAGGATCTAATCCCGTGAAAAGAAGAGCAAACATGATTAGTGGCGCCCGAATCAATAATCTAAGTAGAATCATCATTCTCCACTAAACAAGTTTCTAACACCAGTAAATCATATTTACCTTTGTTCGCCTTGGCCTTAACTTTGACCGCCTTCTTTTCCTTCAACCAGCAAGGACAATTCTTCTTCTAGTATCTATCTTGGTTGCAGTGGAAACACTTTCCCTTGTCAACCAACATCGGACGCCTATTTCGTTGGGCGACAGGTGGCTGGTTAGCAGATGTCTTCCCTTTCCCCTTACCACTCTTCTTCTTCTTCCACTTTCCAGTGTTAGAAGTAGAAGGTGCAGACTTAGTCCCAGAGGTCGAACCTCGATGGATCTGCTTTCAAGACGAGGCAACATTTGCCTCACCTCCCCGATTCTCCTAACTTTTCAGTAAGGATTGATAGGTCTGCAACTCGTTGAGGAGAGTTGTAAGGATATATTCCACTTTATTAATAATCGCATTGCTAACAAAGTGGAGGAAGCTTTCCGGCATGAATGCAGAATTATGCTAACCCGACTGCCCTCATCGATCCTAAACCCATTCATCTCCACCACATTGAAGTGGACCATCATGTTAAGTACATGTTCACGAACAGAGGTACCTTCTTCCATTTTGGAGTTGAAGATGTATTTCAGAGCCTCGTGCTTGAGCTGTCCAGACGGTTGTCTGAACATCCCCCGGAGGTACTCCATGATCTCACATGCTAAGGCCATGGGCTCATGCTTCTTGGCCAACACATTGCTAAGACTGGCCAAGATGTAGGCTCGAACCTTCTCGTTTGCTCGTGTCCAACACTCGTACGCCTCTCGAACATTTCGAGCGGCGTTAGGAGCTGGAATAGGAGGACGCTCCTTCGTGAGGGCGAACATAAGATCCTTGATGATTAGAATTGTCGTGATCATATGTTTCCAGCTAGTGTAATTATCGTTAATTAACTTATCGGTGCTTAGCAAAGTAATAGTGCCTGTAGCCATTTTAAAACCATTGCTGAAAAAACGAACAAACTTTTATAAGTCTTTGCTTAAACCACATTTTAACACCAATTTGTTTTAGCAAAATAGTTACTAAGTACCCTAAGTGATAAGACTTCTATTTCGCAATGATGCCCAGCGAGGCAGGACAAACATCACCAGTGGGGTGATCAGATGCCCCTTCACTGGGATGAGACACTCTCAACCATTAGGCAAAACCAACTCTTGGTACTGAACCTAACAACCACCATTTGTTCGGTCTAGAACTTTTAATCCTTAACAATTCCGCGTAAGTGTAACGCCTCATTTTCGGCCCTAGATTCTCGCTCTAATGCACCCACCGTAGGGAAAAAGCATATTAAGACAAGAGACTAAGTAACCTTATCCTATACAGGAGATTAAATAAAGAAACGTGCAAAACTGCAATCCTATAGGGGGACACTCCCAGGATGCCTCGAGGCGATGAACAAAAACTTTATTCAACCTAACGAGGGAGACCATGGGATATGCTGTTGTATTTCCTGCTCCCACTTACTATGAACATTCTCTCCATCCACCTTGATATTGACCTACCCAAACACCATCCTTTAGGGGGACACTCTCAAGGTGCCATAAGGTCGAGGATAGATCTCACGGTGCGGACAATAAAGGGAGAAACGCAAGAGGTTTAAATGAAGCATTAGATACCCAAGTACCTCCCACTGAATGTTCTACCTAGGGGTTCATTAACCTAGATAATCCGGCTACTGATTTTAGTCTAAGTCATTTTTAATCCGCTTAAAAACAACTTTTGTCCTTGAAATGAAACAAGTTCAAGTAGTCACATTACACTTTTTAATGGACTGTCCTAATCTTGCATGCATGCAACAAATCTATCTAATTCACCTTTTCAGGTAGGTTCCCATGTAGGGGTGTTCGTTTCCGTCACCTTAAATACCCCAGCCTAGATAGAACCCGCCTTAGATAAAAGGTCCCTTAAGATAGATTTACTACACTTTAATCTTTTATTAATCAATTTAATCCTATTAAATTGGTTAAAAAATTAAAGCCTAAGGTTACTAATCATATTAGAACCATGATCTTAGATCTATCTCCACCAAGTTTTAATACACTTTTAAAACCGTGATTTAAACCTAAGTTGGCATGCACATCTTTCTTATTGATTTTAGTTCTAATTTCCTTGTAACCTTTATAAAAGAAACAACTAAAACCATACATTTCCACACAACAAGGTATTTATAATGCTTATAAGTTTAACCTATGTGTCATGCTTCATGCAATGTCCGTTCATTACTATATATAACTTTTACATACAAGTAATGAACCAAGCACACATCCTCCATACACCCTTATACAATAACATTTATAATATAAAGAGGATGCATGTCAATGTTTTATGTATGCATAAATATAACTCTTATATTATATGATGCATGAGCATGTTCTTATTTAATTTAAATCATGCTTCTCTAAATCAGAACACTTATAATAAAGAGATGATGTGTGACCATGCATAACCTAAGGTGAGATTTCTTCTATATGGCATATCATATGACATATAAATAAAGCATACATCCTATGTACATTTACAAAGAATTAATGGACCAGGATGAACCACCTAAAAAACGAAAGTAAAAACTCTATCTATTACATTTTCCATCGAGCAAACCGATTCACAGGCAAACTGGGTCTTGAACCGCCGAGCGAAGCTCCCATCGTTTAGTAAAAGCAACCAGGTATATGATCGTTTAACGCACAAGATAAAAACACGCGGGTGTTAAACGATCATTTAGACGACAACGAAGTTGCGAAGTCTGATCATCTAGGCGATCACTTAACAAGTGTTAAGTAAACAATTTACTCTGCGATCATGTAGTTAGTAACTAAGCGATGAAGCTTGCTGAGCTACATGATCGTCTAGTGCACGTGTGTAAACTAGCTTTCGAGTATCCAATACTCAACGATAGTCTACCCCATCGTTTGCATGACCCGACCAATGCTTGGTCGTCTTCATCATCGAAGAACAACAACCCTTGCCTTGAAGCTTCTTCACGAACGACTCACAGACTCAAACTTTTTCAAATTACAGAATCGATAGTAGTTAATATGCCCAAAAATGCAGAGCCCCTTACAATTAACTTCAAATGTAAAATAATTAAACAATCCAGAGGCCTCATCCCAAAAACTCTATTAATCTCACATCCACAAACTATTTAACGCTTAATCAGAGAGTAGACATGTTTTTACTCATCGATAAAGTAAATGAAATTCTTTGTAGAATTTGGAATATCAGAACCTGACTCTGATACCAATTGAATGAACTCTTATACAAGAGTGCCTTTGAGCGAAAGTGGATTGTTCAAAATATATTGTGACATAATTGCCGCATTTACAATCTAACAGACAAGTTATGTAATATAACTAATTACAGGCATGCTTAGAACAATTAAACAACAAGAAACAAGAAAACATACCAATTGAAGAACTTTTCTTCACCAAAAACTCGCTCTCTCCAAGGATTGCTCTTCTCACTCTTGCTGGAACGTCAAAGCAATCGTTCGTTCACCAAATCACCCGGTCATCTACTCACAAACGGCCTCTACACGAACACAACAACAATGGGGATAACACGACCACTTAGAACCCTTGGTATTTTGGGGGTGTGAATCCAAGAGGGTGGGCTCTGTTGGATTTGGTAGAAGGAAGGAGAAAATGAAGATCGTATACAATGACCAAGCAAGTGGGAGAAGGTAGAGTCTATCGGAAAGACAAGACTTGATCGTTTAGAAGAAGGTACACGATCGAGTAGGAAATAAGCAGCAATCGTATAGACGATCGTTTAGAAAAATTTATGTGATCGTTTAGAAAGAGGCGCGTGTGTATACGATCGTGTAGCAACGTTTAGCTATCGTGTAGGCTCTCGATTTGTTAAGCGATAGGCAGTATACACTTTACTTGAGCGAATGACCGATCTCTTGCAAAATGAAAACGACTTTCATTTTATTATTCAGTTACAAAAACTGAATGAAACCTCCCACTAACAAACAATTATAGAGAAAACGCGACACAATTATCCTATAATTGTCCAATTAAAATAATAAATATAATCATATTATATTCACAAACCTATGGTTTAATATCATATATAAACCATAGTGTTCTCTCCTCCACTCGATATAAATCATATTTATATCATTTTCCTCCAAATTAATGTATCTCATATATAAAGTCAATCATATCAAATATAATTAACCTGTTCAATCATATCATATATAATCGAACTCTCTCTTGTCAATTTGAACATTGCAAACTGACCCAAAAACTAATTCTCAACTTGAATCCATTGAGCTACCAAGGAGACCTTATGGGCTTATGGATCGAAGCTCCAACGGTACGTGAATAGTTAACTAAACTCTTTAGCCACGAGATCCACCATCCGTTAACTGTCAGGCATTCCACTAAAGGCCGACAACTGAACTCTTCTTACCACAAATATATTTTTGTGTCCATCGGATATAACCAATCAACAGTACGATAAATAACCCTTCACAAATGCTCGTAAGTACAACTAGGCGAATTTATCATTTTGCCCCTGTAGTTACATATAATGCCTTAAGTACCACTGATCCCTCTAATGAACAATACAACATAGTCCTACTATGTATAGATACCTCTCAGTCCATGAGAAGGTGTGTGGTGCCACATCGTTCAAGCCCCGGGATCATCCTTAAGGGTGCAATCTATCTACTTACCCCTGCTTCGGGGAAGGAGTGAATTCCATCTTGTGTAGCTGAGTTCCCAACTCATAAATCAAACGAATACCCAAAGTGGTAGGTTTGAGTCAGCAATAAGGCCACTCATACCCATGCAAATCAAAGGACCACCCTCAAAGGCAAGAGTTCTCAACTCACACAGGATTGAGGTCATGTTACCAATGGTCATCCTAGTGAAGTGAAGTCTCTGTCATGAACGATGTTATATAACGAAATGTGAACACTTCGTGGTTAGGTCTTATACAAACTCTTTATATAGAACTGTTGGGGTTGATGCCCTAAAGTCTCGTTCCTGTAGTTTGTAAAAAGTTTGTACGAATGCTTGTGTTGTTAATATATGATATTTACTTCACATCTTGTATTTTGCTTAGTTACTTGTTTTATTTGCTTTACCACAAACCAATAAACATAAAATCCCTAGTTATCTATATGCGACTCAAGCATGTATATGGTGACATACAAGTGGATCATGTCTTGAGTGATAACCAAAATGGTCTGTAGTATATGGATATAGGAAGGAAACCTTATCCTGGTAACACTACAGATGCGGCCCGCTTTATGGAATGGTCACAAATGTTATGACTTGTCACAGATGGTCTGATCCTGATCATTCGTGTTGGGGACATGGGAACGGGGGCGTCTATACAAAGAGTTTGTATAAGACTTGACCACGAAGTGTTAACGTCTCGTTATATAACATCGTTCATGATAGAGACTTCACTTCACTAGGATGACCATAGGTAACATGACCTCAATCCTGAGTGAGTTGGGAACTCCTGCCATTGAAGGCGGTCCTTTGATTTGTATGGGTGCAAGTGACTAGGTCACCGATTCAAACCTACCATTTTGGGGATTCATCTGATTTGGGAACTGGGAACTCAACTACACAAGATGGAATTCACTCATTCCACGAGGCAGTTGTAAGTAGATAGATAGCTTTCTTAAGGGCTGATTCTGGGGCTTGAACGATGTGGCGCCACACACCTTCTCTTGGCCCTAGAGGTGTTCACACATAGTTGGACTATGTTGTATTGTTCATTAAAGGAATCAGTGGTACATAAGAAGTGAGATATAACTACAAGGGAAAAACGGTAATTTGGCTCAACTGTACTTACGAGCATCTATGAAGGGTCATCGTACTCATGATTAGTTATATCCAATGGACACATAAATATATCTGTGGTAAGAAGAGTTCAACTATTGGTCTTTAGTGGAAGCCTGACAGTTAACGGATGGTGGATCTCATGGCTAAAGAGTTTAGTCAGCTATTCATGGACCATTGGGGCTTCGAACCATAGGTTCGTTAGGTCCCCTGGGTAGCTTGGATAAAGTCGAGAACCAGTATTTGGATTAATTTGAAATGTTCAAATTGACAAGAGGAATTTCGATTATATATGATATAATTGGACTAGTTAATTATATATGATATAATTGGCTAAATGTATGAGATACATTATTTTGGAGAAAATTATATATAAATATGATTTATATCAAGTAGAGGAGAAAATACTATAGTAGATATGTGATATCAAACTATAGGGTAAAAATATAATATGATTATATTTATTAATTAATTAGTTGTTTAATTATATGATAATTAATCCAAAATTCACGTTCGGATGTGGGTTAGTAGGGCAGTGTCGGTTATTGTAACCGATGAATTAAAATGAAAACAGTTTTCATTTTGATCCGTTGTCCAAAATATTTTCGTGAGAGTGCGTTGTTGAAAAGAAAACGATCGCTTAAGTTTTTTCGAGAGCCTATACGATAGCACTCTCCGTCTAAACGATCGTCTACCTCGCGCCTAAACAATCGCATACTATTTTCTACACGATCGGATAGCTTCTCTAAACGATCGTATAGTGTGTTGATTTTGCTAAACGATCGTATACCTTTTCTAAACGATCATTCAGTAAAACCTACACGATCGTGTAACTTCTCCTAAACGATAAACATTTTTCTATGCGATAGCGCCTTTTCCCTCTCACTTGCTTATCGCCTACACAATCTGGTATTCCTCCTTCCTCTACCAAATTCACCAAAGACCATGCTTTAGGCTCTCATTTCGAGAATACCCGGGGTTCTTTACTGGTGTCGTCCCTACGGCGTTCGTGTTCGCTGTTGTTCATGCTGCTGTAGTCAACGTTTCCACTGGCGTTTGTAGATTGCGTGGAGGTTTTCCGCTGCTTTAAGTGCTGAAGTTTGAAGAACGTCTTCAAGTGGTATGGCACTCTTTCCCTTATTATTTTCTTGTTCGTAGTATTCCGATGATTAGTGTTTGTTTGGATGACTGTATTTTGAATGTATATTACGTATTTCGGTCACGGTGAGATCAAAGTGATCCGAACATGCTCTTGGAACTCTTCGGTAAGAGATCCTTCAAGAATACCCTCACTCACATATCCTCAGATGAATGATCAGGATCAGACCATCTATAGCAAGTCAAAACATTTTAAACTATTCTACAAAGCGGGCCGCATCCGTAGCGTTACCAGGATAAGGTTTCCCTTCTATATCCATATACTACAGACCATTTTGGTTATCACTTAAGACATGATCCACTTGTATGTCTCCACATACATGCTTAAGTTACAAACGACAACCAAGAATTTTAGTTTATTGGTTTGTGGTAAAATAAATAAAACATCCAATGTTCATAGACAATAAGTGAAGAAAATATCATATCACAAGCGTTTGTTCAAAACTGTGTTTACAAACTACAGGACACGAGAGTTTAGAGCATCATCCCCAACACTATCATATAGATGATGCCCAATCGTTTAGAAGAAGCTCCGTGATCGTTTAGTAAAAGTTGTACGATCGTTTAGCTAATCGGCCAGTTGAGTAACTATTGTATAGAAACACTCCACCATCGTCTAGTCTCTCTTCAGATGTCATTTAGTAAATCTCATTTACTTGACAGCCACCGTGAGAAATTTCCGAGAATAGAAACTCTCAATCATCAACTAAATTTAGGAAAACATTTTTCCTTTTATCTCATGGTTATCATGAAACCACCAATAACCTCCCACTTAATTGGTTATTAAAGAAAAAGAGATAATTATCCAATAATTAATATAATTATAAATATACATGATAACCAACTTATCATACTTTTATAACCTATAATTTTAGTATTTCATCTCTTGAAATATATAAACCATAAATCTTTTTCTATTCCATGGTACTTAATGTAAATCTCATTTACATTAATCCTCCATTTGATGTATCTCATACATCACACATATCATATGTAATCGAATTACCTCTTGTCAATTTGAAAATTTAAAATCAACACCAAGAACTGATCCTCAACTTGAATCCATTAAGCTACCAAGGGGTCCTTATGGACCTGTAGCTCGAAGCTCCAATGGTACGTGAATAATTGACTAAACTCTTTAGTCACGAGATCCACCATCCATTATCTGTTAAGCACTCCATTAAAGACTGACAACTGAACTCTTCTTACTATAAATATATTATGTGTCCATATCAACCAATCAATAGCGCGATAACTCTTCACAGATCGCTCGTAAGTACAGCTAGGCCAATAACCGTTATGCCCCTGTAGTTATATCTAACTCCTTAAGTACCAGTAATCCCTCTAATGAACATAAGTCATAGTCCTACTATGACTGCGTCCTTTCTTCCAAGGAGAAGCTGTGGCCACTATGTTCAAGCCCCGGAATCAGCCTTTAAAGGAGCAATCTATCTATTTACCCCTGTTTCGGGGAAGGAGTGAATTCCATTTTGTATAACTGAGTTCCCAGCTTCTAAATAAGACAAGTCCCCAAAATGGTAGGCATATTGAGTTGGCAATCTGAAAACTCTCACCCATACTAATCCAAGGACCGCCCTCAAAGGCAGGAGTTCCCAAAACACTCAAGATTGGGGTAATGTCACCTATGGTCGTTTAGGTGAGATGTAAGTCTCTAGTATCAACGACATTTTATACAAAGGCGAATCATCTCGCGCTCCAGTCTTATACAAACTCTTTGTGTAAGACACCCTCGCTCGCATGTCTCCACATGAATGGTCAGGATGTACCATCTGTAGTAGTTCACAACACTTGAAAACCTCTACAAAGCGGGTCGTATCCATAGTGTCACAAGGATCAGGTATCCCTCCTTAATCCTTATGCTACAAACCTATTTAGGCTATCACTTAAGGCATGATTCACTTGTATATCTCATATTGTTGATCGACATTAGCACACAGCGGAAGAGTTCAGGATCCATAAGCACTCTAATTCATTAATTTTGGCATAAAGAGAAACATACTAAAACAAAGTTTAATGGGTTTCATGAACATACTTTGGCCGAACCGTTGAAATCCTGTTTTCCAGCTGCAAAATCCTCAAAATCCTTGTGTAGACCACCACAAGATCTTCCTTACTATCTTCTTGGTGCTCTAGATTGAGTTGTAGGACTTAAAATAAGCTGGAATCAAAGGGAGATTGGAGATAGCTCACTGTAACAACCCAAAATGAAGGACACCTTCTTCATCCGAATTTTTCAGGAAAAATTTTATTGGTTCATCACCTTCACTTCACTCTAATCTCTTCAATATATTGCACACAATCATGCAAAGAGATTTGCTGTATGGGATGCAACACATGCTTGGAGTAAATGAAGGAAGAGGTGGGTTCATTGTGATCTACTTGAAGATGAAGATGGAAAACTCATTTTTCCTTTTTATATTTTTTTCTATTTCCAAAATCCAAAATTGATTTTAAAATCATATTTTACAAAAATCAAGATTTATTAATTTTACAAATTAATTTCATAAAATAATTTTCTAATAAAATTAATAAATAATTATTTAGATAATTTAGATAATTCTAATTAATTTAATATCCAATATTAAATTAATTTTTACACAAATTCATCTTCATATATTTAAATCATATTTAACTATATATTCTCCAATTTCGTTTGATTCTAATTTGAACGTTTCAAATTAACTTATCACGCTACTCTAGAGCTAATCCATTTTCGAGCTAGCAGGGGGACCTCGTGGACCTACATATCATGGGCTCCAATGATCCGAGATTAATCGACTAAAATTATTAGACCGATCTAACCCCCATTTGTTAACTAATGGGTCACTCCGTTAAAGCCCATAGTTGAACTCCCCTCACTGTAGATATATTATGTCCACTCGATATAACCATGATTAGTAAGTCAACCTTTTATAGGTTGTTCGTAATAACGCCTGAGTCAAATCTCTGTTTTACCCCCGAAGTTACCTCTTGTTCCTTAAGTCCCCATTGATCCCCTAATGAACAATTGTTTTGTGATCTAATCAACAAAACTGAGTCCTTTTCATGCCAAATGAGAGAGTGGGATCCCTTGTTCAAGACCTAGAATCAGCACTTAAGGAAACAACCTCTTTACTATCCCTAAAAGTGGGTAGGAGTGAATTTCCTCTTGCACCCTATGTCCCCAGCTAATCCAATCTTACCCCTGAAATGGGAGTCTTATTGAGCCGGCGCTGTTGAGCCAATCCTCATCTATGCAAATCTAAGGGTAATCCCGAATAAACAGGAGTTCATGGTTAGCTCAGGATTAAGGTCAAGTTACTTAGGTCATCGCTTTGAAATAGTCAGTCTTAAACAGTAAACAACGTTATAAAGTAAGAGTGACTCATTTTGTGGTTCGATCTTGTACAAACTCTTTTTTACGAGGACACCCTCACTTCTCATGTCTAACATGAACGAATTAGGATCATTTTGTTTGTAGCACTTTACAACTCCTTGTAACAACTACAGAGTAGGCCACATCCAATAGTGTTACCAGAATAAAGTACCCAACCTTATTCATATACTATAAATCATTTTGACTATTTACTTGAACCTGATCCACCTTTATGTCTCCACATAAAGTTCAAGTACTCATCCAATAGTCAAAGGACTTTTAAGTTTATTGGATTTCTATCAAGCAATAGATCTATTCAATAACACCTGTATTGAATTTTCAGAATAAGTTCCATTGTTTACATACCACGAGTTTTAGGACATAAAACCCAACACATATACATGCTTAAGTTTACATACAATAACCATGGAGCTTTGTTTATTGGACATGAGTAAATGCCAGATAAAATAACTCTTATTTTATTCATAAGAATGTGTATATATTACAAACTACGAGACTCCAGGAGAATTAGGATACCAATCCCAACAAAGGCTTGATACTGCGATCAAATCTTATGGCTTTGATCAAAACGTTGATGAGCCTTGTGCCGACAAGAAGATCATCAACAGTTCAGTAGTTTTCCTAGTGTTGTATGTAGATGATATCCTATTCATTGGGAATGATGTAGGCTTACTGACTACAGTTAAGAACTGGCTAGCAACCTAATTTCAAATGAAAGATTTGGGAAAGGCTTAGTTTGTTCTTGGAATTCAGGTCTTTCGGGATCGAAAGAACAAAATGCTAGCACTGTTTCAGGAATCGTATATTGACAAGATGTTGATCAAGTATTTGAAGCAGAACTCCAAGAGGGGCCTTTTGCCTTTCAGGCACGAAGTTACATTGTCTAAGGAATAGTATCCTAAGACACCTCAAGAGGTTAAGGAAATGAGACGAGTCACCTATGCATCTGCCGTAGGCAGTTTAGTGTACGCGATGTTATGTACTAGACTTGACATCTACTATGCAGTGGGGATAGTCAGTAGATATCAATCTAATCCAGGATATGATCATTGGACAACCGTTAAGAACATCCTCAAGTATCTATGGAGAACGAGGGACTACTTGCTTGTGTATGATTCTAAGGATTTGATTCTTACGGGATACACAGACTCTGATTTTCATACAGATAGGGATTCTTAGAAATTTATTTCAGGATCAGTGTTCACTCTTAACAGAGGGTCTGTAGTATGGCGAAGCACCAAGTAGGGGTGCATCGTAACTCCACCATGGAAGCTAAGTATGTAGCGGCTTGTGAAGCTACTAAAGAGGTCGTTTGACTTAGAAATTTCTGACTGATCTGGAAGTTGTTCCAGACATGTCAAAGCCCATCACACTTTATTGTGATAATAGTGGTACTGTGGCTAATTTTCGTGAGCCTAGGAGTCAGAAACACTGCAAGTACATTAAACGAAAATACCATCTCATCCGAGAGATTGTGCATCAAGGGGATGCGATTGTCATGAAGATAGCTTCAGAGTACAACGTTGCTAATCCATTTACGAAAGCCCCCACAGCTATAGTGTTTGAGGGTCACCTGCAGAGTATGGGTCTATGGGATAGACCACGGTTGAATTAGGGCAAGTGGGAGATCTTGTATTAGATGTGTTATGTCCTAGTTTATTTTTTTGCGTACTTGTAATTTGATTATCTTGTACACCCCACTAGCTTTAAGATAAGTGGAAGATTGTTAGGGTTGATGCCCTAAATCTCATAGGGTTCTATATTTTATTAATCTTGTATGAACAAACATATATATGATAATGATATTTGATATTTTATTCATTTTGTCTATGAAAAATATGATATTTTAGTTGCATTAACCACAAACTAATAAACTAACATTCACGGTTATTGTTGTAACTTAAACATGTATGTGGAGACATACAGGTGGATCATGTTTAAGTGATAAACTAAATGGTTTGTAGTATATGGATATGGCTGGGTACCTTATCTTGGTGACACTATGAGTATGACCCGCTTTGTAGGTGTTACAAATGTTGTAAAGTGCTACAAATGATCTGATCCTGATCGTTCATGTATTAAACATGCGAGCGAGGATATTTTATACAAAGGAATTTATATAAGACTGGATGACAATGTTGGCTAGTGTGTCTTAAAGCTCGCAGTTTGTAAAGTTAAACACATTCTATTATCAATAAAGATGTTATTCAACATTTCTTCAATAAAGTTGTTATTGAATTTTTAAATTGCATTCATATAGTCTAAATCCAATAAACTAAGATCCATGGCTATTACATAAATACTTTAACTTTATGTAGAGACATAAAGATGGATCAAGTTCGTGTAAATAGCCAAAATGGTCTATAGTATACAAATAAGGTTGTGCCTTATTCTAGTAACACTATTGGATGCGACCTACTCTGTAGCGATTACAAGTTGTTGTAAAGGTGCTACAAAGGAAGTAATCTTGATTCATTCATGTATTGACATGGGGAGTGGGCGCATCCTATGCAATGAGTTTGCATAAGATCAGACCAATAAATAAGTCATTGAGTGAATTTGGAACTTAAGAAACAAGACGTAATATAGAGGGTAAAACAACATAGGTGAGGGTTGGCTCAACAGCCCCGGATCAATAAGCCTCTCATTTCAGGGGGTAAGACTGGGTTGATAGTTGGAAACATAGGGTGCAAGACGAAATTCATGACTACCCAATTTAGGGATAGGAGAAAGGTTGTTCTCTTAAGTATTGAATCCAGGTCGTAAGTTTATTTTAGAGAATACTGAGGCTCCTTATAATCAGTCAAATAGGTCATCAATGCGTGGGAGTAGGTACTTATTATTTATTGTCAACTTATTCAACTCTTGATAATCTATACGTAAACACATTGTTACATCATTTTTCTTAACAAATAAGACAGGCGATCCCTATGGAGACACGTTAGGGCATATAAATCCCTTGTTTAACAATTCTTGTAATTGTATTTTGAGTTCTTTTAACTCTGTAGGCGCTATTCTATATGGTGCTTTAGATACTGGTTCAGCTCCGAGAATTAGGTCTATACATAATTTTATTTCTCGACTAGGTGGTAAACCTAGAAGCTCTTTTGGGAATACGTTTTCAAACTCTCTTATTATGGGAATGGCCTTAAATTCATCCTTTTGGTTTCGTAAATCTACCACGCTTGCTAGATGCCCAAGCCCATGGTTTAGCAAATGCTTAGTTTTTAAGGCTGAAATTATTCTTGGGGCTGATTGTATATTAGAACTCTAAAATTTAAATTTTGGTTCCTATTGGAAATGTGAATATGACATCTTTATTATGGTAATCAATGCTTGCATATTTTGCTGCTAACCAATCCATACTTAGTATTATGTCAAAATCACCTATGTCTAGGATGATAAAAGTCACCCCTAGTTTATGATCTGATACTGACAACTCGCAGTTTTCCACTGCTGAGCTATCCAACATAGATACTCCGGCCGGAGTAACTGCGGATAGAGTGTAGCCTAAGGGCTTTGATGTTAGTTGAGCATGTTGTGCAAATATTGTAGATATGAATGAATGACTAGAGCCCAAATCAAATAAAATAAAGGCATAATACCCGAGGATGGGTAATGTACCTGTAACATTTGCATCTTGATTCTTTGACTCTTGACATGTCACAGCAAACACCCGTTCTTTCTACTGCTGGGTAACCTTATTACTGATAGGTTGGGTGGTCTGAGTAGCTGAAACTTGGGTGACGAGCTTTGGGTAAGTGGTAAGCCTTTGCATAGTGACCCGTCTGGCCATAGTTGAAACACACTCTTAAGTTCCAAAGACATTGCCCCTGATGGTGTTTTCCACAATTTCCGCATTTAAGATATGTGAATATTTTGCTCTTCTATTGTGACTGTACGCCCTGAGTGCCTTGGGAATTTTTAGCTAGCTATTGTGAACATTGGAAGCCTTATTGGTTGAATTTCCTCTTTCGATTTTGCATGAATCCTCGTTCAGGAATTGAGGCTTTGGCAGCAAGATCTACTTCCATGAGTAAGGCTGACCCGAGGGCAAGTGCACACTCTTTGTGTAGAAAAGTAGCAACCGTGCCCTGAATGCCTTCTGTTAATCCCAGATAAACTTTCACTTTCTTCTCTTATGTGTCCACTAGCCAGGGAACAAAGTATGACAAGCAATCGAATTTCCGTTCATACTCTGCCACCAACATGTTCCCTTGATGAAGATTTAGAAATTCTACTTCCTTTTGATATCTCACTGTCGAAATACTTGTCGTAAAAAGTCTTACTAAATTATTGCCACGAGATCGAACATTTGATTATTCATTGTGTGGATTTCCACCATAACTTTGCATCACCTCTTAACATTAAGGTGGCACAATTTACTTTCTATTCTTCTGGGATGTTCATGTGGTGGAAAATGGTTTCTATTTCTGTTATCCAATTCTCTGCTATAGTTAGGTCCACAGATGATCCATCAAATGTTGAAGGATTGAACTTCCTGAATTCTCGGATGATTTTCGAGTCATTTGTATAATTGATTATTGGTGTGGTGGATGGGGTTGTGCTTCCATTACTTATATTCTGTATTAGTGTTTGTAGTGGTTTTGGTGTAAGTAACACATAAGGCGTTTGTCCATTTCCTTGATTTTAAATCCATGTGGATTCACTTCGAGGTCTGCCTCGTTGTGGTGGCATATGGTACACACATTCTTTCATAATAAGGAAGCAATCTAATCCCACATTTTTTTTACTCATACTTATGTTTACTAAATTACTTGTTTGAAAATTCCACTTACCAGTGTATTTGGCATAACTATGGGCATTACTTAACAGGCCGAACCATCAAACACCACGATTCTTCTAATGCAATAGAGTTTATTTGGCTCAAATGCTCTGATACCAAATTATAACAACCTGACCCTTACATAACAAGGTCCAATCGCTACGACATGCATACTTAGACTTTTCTATCATAAGATCAGTTTTAGTAAAGATTTCAAAAGAACATATCTAAAATTTTATTACTTAATTAGAAAAACTATACAAAAAGTTTATTTTACAAAACACCAGGATCCATAAAACATTAGCATAGTGGAACAAAATGCATATATGACCAAAATAGTGAGTTTGATGGTTGGCCCCTTGAGCGACGTCCAGTCATGCCACCTACGTTGTGTCCTTACCTACAAAGTCTATAAAATAGGATGAGTATATAATATACCCAGTAAGTAGTTCTCACTAAAGATAGTGACAAAATACACAATCACATGCAACATGTCATGAAAACATATGATTAGGACCCAAAACATAAACTTATCATAATATGAGCTAATCGCAACGTGAGTCCCCCGCCCTGGTAGGAAGATGTGGACTTAAACGAAAACTAACTCATCTGTCGATTAGCGAGTCATACAGTCAGGAGGGCCAGAGTCGCACCCAACACCAACCATTAACATAGACATAAGATTGGACTAGAGAGGTGCAACCATACATACCCTGCTGGTCTCTAGCATAAACATAAAATAAGATTGGATTTAGAGGGATGCAACCATACATGCCCTGCTAACCCGGGAAGTATAACCTATACGTAATTAAAACTTGATCTTAACATAATCATGAACAAACATAATGCATGGGGTCCTTTGTAGAGAAACATGTTTTAAACATGTAATGCAACATAACAATAATAACATAATAATGCAACATAACAAAGATACTACCATAAATACTTAAAGAAAGGGTGATATAAACTACTTACCTCGATTTCGATCCTAATTAAGAAGGAAATAAAACACGAGAATTTCCATGAGCAACAGAAGGTATCGTTCCAAATTCCATTCGAATGAACACAAACAATTACAGTCTTAAAACGGAAACTAACAAATTATGCTTATATAGAAATTACAACATACTATAAAGAAATCAAGGGATAGAGTATGCGTACCTTTGAAGAACCATTCTTCAAGAATCCCTCAAACAGTCTACAGTGCGTCCACAGACAATAACACTCAAACGCAATGATCACCACACGAACAACACGAACAACCAACAGTTCTTCGAACCCAATCGAGTCCAACTCAATTCACGAATTAAGTACACTACTATAAATGTTACCTTGGTTTCTTGGTGTAAGAATCCATAAGTTGTGGGCTATGTATGATCTTGGCTTGAGGAAGAAACTGAAGGTATACAATCGAGTAGACGATCAAGCAAGTGGGAGATAAGACACTATCTATCGAATAGACGATGTGCTCGATCGTTTAATAAATGTAAGCCTATCGCATAGACTTTGCCACTCGATCATGTAGCAACGTTCAGCTGAATGACTATCGTAGTCAACTCTACACGATCGTTTAATCTCTGTCAACGCTATCGCTTAGTAAAACTCTTTTACTTGATAGCTTTTTCCGTGAGTAATTTCCAAATGGATCAACTCTTATTTTAGGAAAATAAATTTCCTTTTATCTCACGGTTACCATAAAACTTCCAATAACCTCTCACTCAATTGGTTATTAGAGAAAAAGAATTAATTATCATATAATTAATATATTATAAATAAATATGATAACCAACTTATCATATTATATTTATAACCTATAGTTTTAATATTTCATCTCATGAAACATACAAACCATAGTTCTTTTTCTATTTTATGGTACTTGATATAAATCATATTTATATCAATTCTTCCAAATAATGTATCTCATATATCACATCAATTATATCACATATACTTGAATTTCCTCTTGTTAATTTGAACACTTCAAACTAACCCCAAATTTTGATTCTCAACTTGAACCCATTAAGCTACCAAGGGGACCTTATGAACCTGTAGCTTGAAGCTCCAACGACACGTGAATAATTGACTAAACTCTTTAGTCACAAAATCCACCATCCGTTAACTGTCGGGCACAACACTAAAGACCGACAACTGCACTCTTCTCACTACAGATATATTTCTGTGTCCATTTTAACCAATCAACAGTGCGATAACCCTTCACAAATCGATCGAAAGTATAGTTGGGCCAATTTACCGTTTTGCCCCTGTAGTTACATCTAACTTCTTAAGTACCACTGATTACTTTAATGAACAATAAGTCATAGTCGTACTATGACTGAGTCCTCTCTTCCAAAGAGAGAGTGTGGCCACTATGTTCAAGACCCGAAATCAGCCCTTAAAGGAGCAATTTATCTACTTACCCCTACTTCGGGGAAGGAGTGAATTCCGTCTTGTGTAACTGAGTTTCCAGCTCTCCAATCAGACAAATCCCCAAAAAGGTAGGGTTGTTGAGTTGGCAATCTGGCCACTCTCACCCATACTAATCAAAGAACCGCCCTCATAGGCAGGAGTTCCCAAAACACTCAGGATTAAGGTCATGTCACCTATGGTCGTTTTAGTGAGATGTAAGTCTTAATTATCGACGATGTTATATAAAGAGACTAATCATCTAGTGGTCCGGTCTTATACAAACTCTTTGTATAGGACACCCCCACTCGCATGTCTCCACACGAATGGTCAGGATCAGATCATTTGTAGTACGTTACACCACTTGCAACTATTTACAAAGCTGGTTGAATCCGTAGTGTCACAAGGATAAGGTATCCCTCCTTTATCCTTATACTACAGACCATTTAGGCTATTACTTAAGGCACGATCCACTTGTATATCTCATATACATGCTTAAGTTTACATACAATAACCACGAATCTTAGTTTATTGGATATGAGTAAATGCAAATAAAATACCTCTTATTTTATTAATAACAATATGCATAAACTGTTTACAAACTACGAGACTCCGGAAGAATAAGGACACCAATCCCAACAATCTCCCACTTGTTCTAATGCCTCGGGAGACTAATGTACTATACATGAAAAAATTAGTACAATATACAATAAACTAGGGCATACTCTATACCCCAGTATCATCTCCCACTTGCCCTAGACAAGGTGTTGCATGTTCTATAGACCCAGACTCTCCAGGTGACCCTCAAACACTTTAGTCGTGAGAGCCTTTGTAAATGGATCAGCAACGTTGTGCTCTGATACGATCTTTGTGACTATCATATCATCGTGATGCACAATCTCCCTGATCAAATGATATTTCCGTTCAATATGCTTGCCTCTACGACGATTCTGAGGTACCTTTGAATTTGCCACAACCCCGCTGTTATCACAATAAAGTGTGATCGACAAAGTCATATTTGGAACAATTTTCAAATCTATAAGGAACATCCTAAGCCAAACAGCCTCGTTAGCAGCTTTATAAGCAGCTACCTATCCAACTTCCATATTGGAGTCTGTGATGCATCCTTACTTGATGCTTTGCCAAACTATAACCCTTCCATTCAGAGTGAACACTGACCCTAATATATATTTTCGAGAATCTCTATCAGTCTGAAAGTCAGAGTCTGTGTATCCTGTAAGGATTAAATCCTTATCGCTATACACGAGCATATAGTCTCTTGTTCTTTGAAGATACTTGAGAATTGTTTTGAACGCCATCCAGTGACCTAATCCTGGATTGGATTGATAACGACTGAAAATCCTTACTGCATAGTAAATGTTAGGTCGAGTACATAACATTGCATACATGAGGTTTCCAACAACCGAAGCATAGGGAATTCGTCTCATTTTCTCAACCTCTTAAGGTGTCTTAGGGCATTGCTTCTTAGACAAAACAATTTCATGCCTGAAAGGTAATAAACCCCTCTTGGAATTTTGCATCCTTTACCTGATCAACATTTGATCAATGTATGATGCTTGAGACAAGGCCAACCTCTTGTTCTTACGATCCCGAATGATCTAGATCCCTAGAGCATACTGCGCCTCTCCCAAATCTTTCATTTGGAATTGGGTAGCTAGCCACTTTTTAATATCAGTCAGAAAACCTACATCATTTCCAATGAGTAGGATATCATCCACATACAATGCCAGGAAAGCTACTAAGCAGTTGATGATTTTTTTGTAAAAACAAGGCTTATCAACATTCTGATCAAAGGCAAATGATTTGATCGCACTGTCAAATCTAATGTTCCACGATCTAGACACCCGTTTCAGCCCATAAATGGACCTATTAAGTTTGTAAACTCTTTGCTCTTGATCTGGAACCATGAACCCCTCTAGTTGAGCCATGTAGATGGTCTCCTCAAGATTACCATTCAGAAAGGTAGTCTTGACGTCCATTTGCCATATCTCATAATCATAAAATGTGGCTATGGACAGGAGAATCTTGATAGACTTCAACATGACAACATGTGAGAAAGTTTTCTCATAGTCTACTCCCTTGAACTGGGTATAACCCTTTGCCACGAGTCTAGCCTTAAAGATCTGCACCTTTCCATCTGCACCTCATTTTCTTTTGTAGATCCACTTACACCCTATACGTTTTACCCCATTAGGCTGATCCACAAGTTCCTAGACAGAATTGAAGTACATAGACCCCATTTCCTAGTTCATGGCTTTAATCCACTCATCTTTGTCATCATCTCCATTGCTTACTTATAAGAAAATAGATCCTCGACCCCATCATCAGACTTGATGATTTGGGCTTCAGTCAAACCCATGTAGCAATCCGGTGGATTTGCAACCCTCCCACTATGTTAAGGCAGTCTCAACTCTTTAGATGGTTGACTAGATGAACCAACATCAATAACTCTTGTTGATCTATCAGTCTGTTCAACAACTCTTGTTGAACTCTCAGTAGTCTCACTAGAAATCTCATGTAAAACAAGTTTACTTCGTGGTTTATGATCTCTGATGTGGTCTTCTTCCAAGAAGATGGCATTTGTCAACACAAACACCTTATTCTCACTCAGATCATAGAAGTATCCACCCCTCGTTTCCTTAGGGTTGCTGATTTAGAATCATGAGGGTTAATAAGTAGAATATGTATCAATAATACTAGGAATTCATGCGAAAAAGTGAGCTTGCATTGATCAGCACTGAAAGTCCCCACTAACTCTATATCATGCGTTATTATGCATCAAAATGTATATTTTGTAGCTATCACATGAATCGATCGCATGAGTTGATCCCAGACCATCGCAAAGTTGATCACATGCGTTGATCTTCATGAAGACAAGTCCATCGCATGGAATGCTGCAGGGCGATAGCCGTGATAGAAGGTTGATCGTAAATTTGGTGGAATGTGTTGATACTTTAGAAGAAACATTCACGAACCCATACCTTGGGAGTATCAACGAGATAAGATGATGATGATCACCTATCGTGTCAGTGATGATAGTGATTTAGAGTGGGATTCCCAATGTTGTCGGCGTTTGAGATTTATAAATATAGCTTTAAAGCCTAAATTCAAATCATCTGAGCTTCTGCCCTAAGGAATATCCTTGTGATCACAGATGAGAGCATGAGCAGACACTCTTTGAGGATTCTTCACCTCCACAGCCCCTTCCGAGTGACGACCGGAGTTTCGCCGGAGATAGAGCTCGAGAGAGACTACTCCACCACCTATCCATGGCATCACCGACAGCCTTGACGTACATCTAATGGAAGAAAGAGATTGCCTACATCTAGCCCTCCATCTTTCTTCTTATTTCTGTATTGTATTATATTTTGGCTTAAGACATTAATACATTTTGTAATCAATACATCTCTTTAGTTCCATCAACAGCATCTTCATCATCTTATTCTTCTTTATCATCTTTTACTTTCATTGTAGTGAGTTAAGTGTAGAATGCAAGAGTTATCGCATACTCAATCATGCAGCATAGAGATATGACGCATGTAGCAAACAACTGAGAGGTGTACGTTGTGCGAGTATAGTAAGTTAATCCTCTTTGCTTAGTGTGAGGTAATCACAATGCTTGTCTATGAGCTGAGTAGTTATAACCAACTGCCCGAGAGGGTAAGTAGTAGAATTCACTAAGCAAAGTAAGCAGTGTTCTTAGAGATATGAATAATCTTATGCCAATGCAACCATGCGTTATAGAGATATAAGCATGAGATTGACCACCGAGAGGTGTACGATGCATTAGTGTGGCGAGCTGGGATTACCCTTACAACCAAGCTTAATGACGCGATGAATTTATCCCCTTCACAATTATATTTCTTCATGCATCTTATTATGCGTTAACAGTTGTCGCATATCTACTAATTCTCATAGTCAAACTTTCATTGCTTAGTCTGTTTAGTTAGGAGTAGGAGTAGTGCATAATCCATTAACTTCTATCTTTTTACTTTTATTCATCGCCCCAAACACATTGCTTTACAAACATTATTGAGTTACAAGTCCCTGTGTTCGACCTCAGATCATCCCGAGAAACTTGCGTTCTCGTTATACTTGGCGAGAAAGCAAGAAAACTTATGACATACGAGCTTAACGCATATTTCATATTTTCTAGTCCAATGCATGACCATCGATGCACGAAGATTAATGCATAACATAAGGCACATATTTGTCCTTTCTCCTTGGGGTCGCCTACAAAGAGGCAAATATTTAAATGCGAGTCCAACTTCTTTGGGTTAGCCACAAGCACGTGGGCTGGACATTTGGAGAAATCTTTCGTTTCTTCTTTTGAGTTTCAACTGTTTTAAACATCTTTATATTTAAAACAGTTTTACCTTAGTTAATTTTAACACGTATAAGTTATTTTCTAAATTTGCAGAACATATCTTAATATCTTTCGAAATAATGAATGCTTCATTATTTTCAAAAGAGACTTTGTAATTTTGTTCAAGCAAACATAAGATAGATATTAAATTCCTTTTCATAGAAGGAATATAATAAACATTTTCAAGTAAAATGTGTTTATCTCCTACAAATAACTTCATATCTCCCATTGCTTTAGCTAAAACAACTTCCTTGGTCGCTATCTTAAAAGTTGCTTCACTTTCTATAAGCTGTCTCTAGGAACGAGTTTCCTGAGCGAAAGCACAAATATGATTATCGGCACCTGAATCTATTATCCAGGTTTTTTTTATCATGTTCCATTAAGCACGTCTCAATGACAAATAAATTGTATTTACTTTGTCGTGCTTTCTTTGTTTCTTCATCTATGACATTCATGATTTCTTTAGCAGAAGCCATGTTCTTAATTTTCTTAGCTAACATATCATATTTATTTGCTAGAATAATGTTTTAGATCCTTTTATTTGACTTAATCCATCTGTCATATGCATTCCAACCATTTTGATCTGCAGAAGGCCTGGGAGATCTAGGACATTCCTCTGTTAAAACAAGTTTTAGATCATCGTTTGCTAGTATATTTGATTTCCATCTTGAATAATCATTACCGTTAAAGATATCAGAAGTGAGTAATTTTGAAGAATTCAACATGCTGAAATTTAAACAAATTCTAATTAGTAAATTGTTTCTAAATCTAATTCAATTTAGCAAAAATAAATAATGTACCCAAAATTCTTTATTTATTTGCAATGATACTAGAGTGAGTTAGAATAAGTGCTACCGAGGGGCAGTCAAATACTCATTCACTAAAGTAAGACATTCTTGACTAAATACTATCTCTAGAATAACTCTTATTTCTATAGTCATTTAGTTACCATTTTCAGTCAAGAACTGACTAATACTTAGTAATTCTGTAAGTGTAACTCACCATTTTTAGACTTCAGAGGTCAATCCCAACAATGCTTCCGATTTAGATAGTCAAGGTTAACTGTCCTAAAAATTCTTATCCATTTCAGGAGTTTGAGTTGTTCTGAATCCCATGTTACGACCCTTCAAGGGCATAGCCGTTTATCAGACGACTACATAGGTTGCCTAAAGTTAACAAGCAAATGCAAGATAGGAATCTCACGGTCCAAACTAACGGAAGAGACCATAGGACACACTGACACATATCCTTCACCCAATTACTATGAACTAGTTCCCCTATTCACTTTGCTATTGATCCATGCAAACACTTTTCGAATGGAGGTCACTCTCAGGGTGACACGAAGCCGAGCGTGAATCTCATGGTGTGAACTCTTAGGGACGTAAGAGCTAAGAACAACATCTTGTATATGTTATTAATCTTCCACTGAAGTATTATAAATGTTTGGGTATAAAATTTTACTTAGGTTTATTCCAACTAACCAACTAACCAAACAACCAAGTTTATGTGGTTTATCCAAGTATAATGTTTGTAATTGGATTTAACCTATGATATCTAAGTGATAAAACCATTTTATTACCTCATACCGCTCATGCATGCTCATAAAACCGATTAACAATGCTCAACATTTCGACTATAATCCTGAGGTAGGAGGTGTTACGTAGACAATCAACTTAAGCACCTCCAGTCTTAGACAGGATTATAGACCGATTGAGTTTGTAACTGTGTTTTATAATATACCGATATATTTTAACTATTAAAAAGAGTTGTTATTAACTTTAAGTGAGCATGCATCTTACCTTTTTTATAGATTTTAAATGTCTAATTCATTTTATAACTCTTATAAAACCATAGACATGCTATAACACATGCTTAAGCATTCCATATACTAGTATAACAATATATTAATCTCATGAAATCCTAATCATACATATTTGTTGGATTCAGGAAGCAAGCAACGGAAGCAAAACAGGATCATTAAGCATTCTAATTCATTAATTTTGACTTCAAACTAAGCATGCTCATAAACTAAAAACAGAGTTTCAACACTAACCTTTGAAGTACCTTTGATTCACAATCTTCAGCTGCAATCTCCTTCTTCTTTTGAAGTGAACCACCACAAGGTCTTCCCTACTATTCTCTTGGTGCCTTAGATTGAGTTGTGGGACTCAAAATAAACTTGAATCGAAGGAAATTGGAGAGGAGGTTACTAGTTTTACACAGTGTGAAGAACACTTCTTCAAACACAAATTCTCAACTTCAGCAACGATTGCTATATCTCTACATTACATTCCACTCAAAATTCAAGCTTTATATTGCATGACTTTCATGCAACTAATAGTCTTGCATGAATCACAACTAATGCTTGAATAATTTAGCTAAAAAAGAATAGAATTATGTGTGAGCTGCTATAATTTGAAAGTAGAAAAATTCCACTTTTGGGGATTTTTTCCATTTTCAAAATTTCATTGATTTTTCTTTTTAATTTTGATTTCTAAACTAAAAAATCATTTAAATTAAAAATTGAAATTTTATTAATTTTACAAAATTAATTAAATAATTAATTTTCTAATAAAATTAATAAATTAATTAAATAATTTTATTAATTTAATATCAAATATTAGATTAATTCGTCACTAATTCCATTACCATGAATCTTTATTCATGAATTTAATATTTAGATCATATTTAAATATTAATCGATTCTTAGATTCCATTTAATTCCAAAATCAAACGTGTAATTATATCACATATAATTACTAATTCCCTTAATTCTAATTTGAACGTTTCAAATAACTTATCATGCTAATCTAAGGCTAACCCATTTGTGAGCTAGTAGAAGGACCTAATGGACCTACAGATCTTGGGCTTCAACGATCGAGATTAATTGGCTAAACTCTTTACACCAAATTAACCATCATTCGTTAACTATTGGGTTACTCCACAAAAGCCTAGAGTTGTACTCCCCTCACTATAGATATATTGTGTCCACTCGATATAATCATGATTAGTAAGTTAACCCTTCACAGATTGTTCGTAATAACGGTTGGGTCAAAAGGTTATTTTACCCCCGAGATCACCTCTTGTTCCTTAAGTCCTATTGATCCTCTAATCAACAATTGGTTTGTGATCCAATCATCAAACCGAGTCCCTCTCGGGCCAATGAGAAGGTAGGGTCCCTTGTTCAAGACTCGGAGTCAACACTTAACGAAACAACCTCTCTACTATCCCTGAAAGCGGGTAGGAGTGAATTTCATCTTGCACCCTATATCCCCAACTATCAACCTAGTCTTACCCCTGAAATGGAGGCTTATTGAGCCGGTGTTGTTGAGCCAACCCTCACCCATGCAAATCTAAGGATAATCCCAAATAAACAGGAGTTCATAGTTAGCTCAGGATTAAGGTCAAGTTACCTAGGTCATCGTTTTGAAAAAATAAGTCTTAAACAATAAACAACGTTATAAAGTAAGAGTGACTTATTTCGTGGTCCGATCTTGTGCAAACTCATTGCACAGGACGCCCCCACTCCTCATGTCATCACATGTATGAATTAGGATCACTTCATCTGTAGTACTTTACAACTCTTTGTAACAACTACATAGTAGTTTGCATCCGATAGTGTTACTAGAATAAGGCACCTAACCTTATTAATATACTATAGATCATTTTGACTATTTACTTAAACTTGATCCACTTTTATGTCTCCACATAAAGTTCAAGTACTCATATAATAGTCATGGATCTTTTAGTTTATTGGATTTATTTCTAAAACGAAATAAGCAATTCATATATTCAATAACAACTTTATAGAATGAGTTTATTGTTTACAAACCACGAGATTTAGGACATAAAACCCAATAATACTATATATATTATAACCAATTTATAACTTCTATTAATGCATGAAACATGTTTTCCTATGGTGGGATTTTAAATCTACATGGAATACAAGATGCACATACATGTTTAATTAAAATATAACATACATCACATGCATAAAATAAACAACATTGATATAGACTAACTTTGGCATCCTAAAACAATAAAAACTAATTTATTACAAAAATTAACTAAAAATAGCTTGAAAAAGCCTCTCGACCGCTCAAATCGACCCAAATCACCTGAACTGGCCTTCTAAAGCCTCAAAAGAGGCTGAACCGGACTAAAGTAGGTCAAATTGGACCCCATGCCATCGAACCGGTCGAATTGGACCGCTCTCGTGAACTAATTCATGTGCGTGCACATTTCTGGGTTGGGATGAGCACCGTTGCAACGCTCCATCCTAGTATTGCAACACCTTAGGCTCATGAAGAACAACATTGCAACGCTGTCTAGGCAGCGTCACAATAGCTTCTTCACCAGTTTTTCCAGTTGAGCTTTCTTGCTTCAATTTTCAATTACAACTTAGTTCAACTCTATTGAGTTCGATAAAATTACAGACCCTTAACCATACATTAAGGCTCATGAATCAAGAGCCAATTACAAGTTTAACAACATAATCAAAGAGAAACCTTATGCCAAAACTGGATGAACACCATATCAGTCAACCAAACATGCATCTCTAGAAATTCACCCACAAAACTCAAATTAACATTGATTGAGTGCTTAAACTAAGCTCTGGTAACAATTGAAGGATTAATGCATAAAACGAAAGCAAACAGAATCATTAAGCACTCTAATTGCACTTAATTTGAGTATAAAGCATGATAAAAACAGATTTAACAAAAGAGGGTTTCAACATGTATACCTTTGTAGAATTCCACTTAATCCTTGTAAGTTCCACGAAATTGACCTTCAATTTCTTCAGTAGACCACCAAGTGAATCTTTTCTACTATTCTCAGCCTTGGATTTAGTAGTGAAACTTTGAATTGAAAGTGATTTCTCAAGATACAAAATTTTGATTTCTCAAGATTCAAAGTGCATGCATCAAAATATGATAAATTAGGTATATATTCAGATTACTCATGCAAGCACCAACTAATTCAACAATTTGACACTTCAAATTGTATTTATGAAGTGGGCTAGGAGTTAAATTGTGGAAAAATCCACTCAAATTCCAGTTTGGGGTAAATCCACTCAAAATATCAAAATTTCAAATTTAAATTAATTAATTACATTTAATTTAAAATTAAATTAAATTGATTTTTTTAAATCAAATTAATTAAATAATAGTTTAATATCAAATAATAAATTAATAAAATACCTAATTCACACATGAATCCTTATTCATGTAATCAATATTTAAATCATTTTAAATATTTAGAACTCTCCAATTACGTTTAATTATAACAAAATTAAATGTTTAATTATATCGAATATAATTATCCAAACCCTAAATTGCAGTTTGAACTTTTCAAATTCCAAACCCTAATTTCGAATTTGAATGTTTCAAATTCGCTCAATATTCTAATCCAAGGTTTAATCTTTTACGAGCTAGTAGAGGGACTTTATGAACCTATAGATCATGAACTCCAACGATTTGAGATTAATCAGTTAAACTCTTTAATTCGAATAAATCAATATTCGTTAACCACCGAGACACACCACTATAGCTTGATGGTTGTGAAGGAAATCAAATTCGAGATTTTCATGAGTAGTAGAAATAAGATTATTCCGAATCACAATCATGAATGAACATTACATTTACAGTCGACTTCAAAATAAACAGTTATACAATTAATACAGAAATTACAACATGAATAACTACAAATGCACAAAGGGAAAAACTCTACGAACATTTGAAGATGCGTCTCCACACTCCTTTACGCGCGACCGCTTGAACAACAGCAACCTCGAACACTCGATCTACACAACCACAACATAGCACGAACACTTTGCGCTCGTCCTCAACGATCGTCTCGGCCACGAACTCCTCAGCAACAACACGAACGACCTCCATAACACCTCGATGGTGTCGAGTTGAGTATGACACCACCAACAAGGCTACCTTGGTATTTTCGGTGTGAGAATCCAGAGGGTGGGCTTTATTCGGACTTGGTATGAGGCAGACGAAGGAGGAAACACCGATCGTGTACACAACTAGGAAAGTGGGAGATGGCGGAGACCTATCGTATAGGTCGATGCCCAATTGTTTAGCTAAGGCTATGCGATCGTTTAACTCATCACTTAGCTCGGTCTACCGCCTACAGACACTACTCGATTATTTACTTTGGACAAGCGATCGTTTAGCAAAACCTATGCGATTGTTTAGCTAGCCCAAGCCATCGTTTAGTAAATCTATATTTACTTGACAACTCCATGAGATCCTTTATGTGTCCACAGATATATTATGTGTCAGCCGAGAGAGAAATCTCCAAAAAACTTTTATGAAAACTTTTCCAACAGTTTGTAAATCTTACTAAAATTAGGAAAACCATTTTCCTTTTATCTCACGGTTACCATGAATCCAATAACCACCCACTCAGTTGGTTATTAAAGAAAAAGAATTAATTATCCAATAATTAATATAATTATAAATATAAATGATAACCAACTTATCATACTATATTTATAACCTATAGTTTTAATATTTCATCTCATGAAACATATAAACCATAGTTCTTTTTCTATTCCATGGTACTTAATGTAAATCTCATTTACATCAATTCTTCACTAGATGTATCTCATACATAATACCGATTCTATCATATATAATCAAAATACCTCTTGTCAATTTGAACATTTCAAATCAACACCAAAAATTGATCCTCAACTGAATCCATTGAACTATCAATGGGACTTTATGGACCTGTAACTCAAAGCTCCAACGGTACGTAAATAACTGACTAAACTCTTTAGTCACGGGATCCACCATCTGTTAACTACCAGGAACTTCACTAAAGACCGATAGCTGAACTCTTCTTACCACAGATATATTATATGTCCATCCTAACCAATTAATAGTGCGGCAACCCTTCACAGATCGCTCGTAAGTACAGCTGGGCCAATAACCGTTATGCCCTTGTAGTTACATCTATCTCCTTAAATACCACTGATCCCTCTAATGAACATAAGTCATAGTCCTACTATGACTGAGTCTTCTCTTCCAAAGAGAAGCTATGGTCACTATGTTCAAGCCCCGGAATCAGTCCTTAAAGGAGCAATCTCTCTATTTATACCTGTTTCGGGAAATGAGTGAATTCCATCTTGTGGATTGAGTTCCCAGCTCCCAGATTAGACAAGTCCCCAAAAAGGTAGACATGTTGAGTTGGCAATCTGGCCACTCTCACACATACTAATCAAAGGACCGTCTTCAAAGGTAGAAGTTCCCAAAAAACTCAGTATTGAGGTCGTGTCACCTATGGTCGTTTAGGTGAAATTCAAGTCTCTAGTATCAACGACGTTATATACAGAGTCTAATCATCTCATGGTACAGGTCTTATACAAACTCTTTGTATAGGACACCCCCGCACACATGTCTCCACATGAATGGTCAGTATCTACCATCTATAGTAGTTTACAACACTTGAAAACCTCTACAAAGCGGGCCGTATCCGTAGTGTTACCAGGATCAGGTATCCCATCTTAATCCTTAAACTACAGACCTATTTAGGTTATCACTTTAGGCATAATCCACTTGTATATCACATATATATGCTTAAGTTCACATAAGATAACCAAGGAGCTTTGTTTATTGGATATGAGTAAATGCCAGAATTAAATAATACTTATTTTATTCATTAAACAATGTGTATCTTTACAAAACAACAAGACTTCGGGAGAATTAGGACACCAATACCAACAATCTCCCACTTGTCCTAATGACTCGGGAGACTAATGTACAATATAATATAAAAATGTACAATATACAATAAACTAGGGCATACCTTAATATCATCTCCCACTTGCCCTAAACAAGATGCCGCATGTCCCGCAGACCTAGACTCTCCAGGTGACCCTTGAACACTTTAGTCGTGAGGGCCTTTGTAAAGGGATCAGCAACGTTGTGCTTCGATGCGATCTTCGTGACTATCACATTATCGCGATGCAGTATCTCCCTGATCAGGTGATATTTCCGTTCTATGTGCTTACCCTGATGATGACTCTAAGGTTCCTTCGAATTTGCCACAGCCCCGTTGTTATAATAATAGATAGTGATAGCCAAATCCATATTTGGAACAACTTCTAAATTTGAAAGGAACTTCCTCATCCAAACAGCCTCTTTAGCTACTTCACAAGCCGTTACGTATTCGGCTTCCATAGTGGAGTCCGCGATGCATCCTTGCTTGATGCTCCGCTAGACTACAGCCCCTCATTTCAGAGTAAACACTGACCTCGATGTCGATTTGTGAGAATCTCGATCAGTCTGAAAGTAAGAGCCCATGTATCGTATAAGGATTAGATTCTTATCTCCATACACGAGCATGTAATCCCTCGTTCTTCGAAGATACTTAAGGATCGTCTTGACCGCCATCTAGTGATCAAATCCTGGATTGGACTGATACCGACTGACAATCCCTACTACATAGCAAATGTTGGGTCTTGTACACAACATAGCATACATCAAGCTTCCTACAACAGAAGCATAGAGAATCCGTCTCATCTCCTCAACTTCTTGAGGTGTCTAAGGACATTGATCCTTAGACAAAATGATTCCATGCCTAAAGGGTAACAAACTCCTCTTGGAATCCTACATCCTGTACCTGATCAACATTTGATCAATGTACGATGCCTGAGACAGGGCTAACCATTTGTTCTTGCGATCCCGAATAATCTTGATCCCAAGAACATACTGTGCCTCACTAAAATTTTCATTTGGAACTGGGTAGCTAGCCAACTCTTAATGTCAGTCAGATACCCTACATCATTCCCAATTAGTAGGATATTATCTACATACAGTACCAAGAAAGCTACTGAGTTGTTGATGATCTTCTTGTAAACACAAGGCTCATCAATGTTCTGATCAAAGCCAAACGACTTGATAGTTGTGTCAAATTTGATGTTCCAAGATATAGATGCTTGTTTCAGCCCATAAATGAACCTATTAAACTTGCAAACTCTTTGCTCTTGATCTGGAATGATGAACCCCTCTGGTTGAGTCATATAGATGGTCTCCTCAAGATTACCATTAAGAAAGGCAGTCTTGACGTCCATTTTCCATATTTCATAATCATAAAATGTGGCTATGGACAAGAGAATCATGATAGACTTCAACATGACAACAGGTGAGAAAGTTTTCTCATAGTCAACTCCCTCAACCTGGGTATAACCCTTTGCCACGAGTCTAGTCTTAAAGGTTTGCACCTTTCCATCCACACCTCTTTTTCGCTTATAGATCCACTTACACCCAATAAGTCTTACCCCACTAGGTAGATCAACAAGCTCCCAGGTGTTATTGAAGTACATAGACTCCATTTTCTGGTTCATGGCTTTAACCCATTCAACTTCGTCGACATCCTTCATTGCTTTCTTAAAAGACAACAGATCCTCGACCCCAAAAGCTATGTGATCGTTTAGTAAATACTGTACGATTGTTCAGCTAGCCCAAGCTGTCATTTAGTAAATCTATATTTACTTGACGACTCCGTGAGATCCTTTTTGCCGAGAGAGAAATCTCCAAAAAAACTTTTTATGAAAACTTTTCCAACAGTTTGTAAATCTTACTAAAATTAGGAAAACCCTTTTCCTTTTATCTCACGGTTACCATGAATCCAATAACCACCCATTCAATTGGTTATTAAAGAAAAAGAATTAATTATCCAATAATTAATATTATTATAAATATAAATGATAACCAACTTATCATACTATATTTATAACCTATAGTTTTAATATTTCATCTCATGAAAAATATAAATCATAATTTTTTTTCTATTCCATGGTACTTATTACAAATCTCATTTACATCAATCTTCCACTAAATGTATCTCATACATAATACCGATTATATTATATATATAATCAAAATACCTCTTGTCAATTTGAAATTTTCAAATCAACACCAAAAATTGATTCTTAATTGAATCCATTGAGCTACCAACGGGACCTTATGGACCTGTAGCTTGAATCTCCAATTTTACGTGAATAACTGACTAAACTCTTTAGTCACGGGATCCACCATCCATTAACTGCCAGGCACTCCACTAAATACAGATAGCTGAACACTCCTTACCACAAATATATTATGTGTCCATCTTAACCAATCAACAATGCAACAACTCTTCACAGATCACTCGTAAGTACAGCTGGGCAAATAACCATTATGCCTCTGTAGTTACATCTATCTCCTTAAGTACTTCTGATCCCTCTAATGAACATAAGTTATAGTCCTACGATGACTGAGTCTTCTCTTCCAAAGAGAAGCTGTGGCCACTATGTTCAACACCCGGAATCAGCCTTTAAGGGAGTAATCTCCCTACTTATCGCTGCTTCGGGAAATGAGTGAATTCCATATTATGGATTGATTTCCCAGCTCCCAGATCAGACAAGTCCCCAAAAAGGTAGGCATGTTGAGTTGGCAATCTGGCCACTCTCACTCATACTAATCAAAGGACCACCCTCAAAGGCAAGAGTTCCCAAAACACTCAGAATTAAGGTCGTGTGATTGGTGGAAAATGGAAAGCAAATATACGTGCATCTTATGATGTGCGTTGATCTCTATGTGTCGATGGTCATGCGTTGTACTAAGAAATATGCAAGATGCGTTTAAAAGTGTATGCAATGACCATGTGTTCCTGCCACAAGTTTTCTTGCTTTCTCGCCAAGTATAACGAGAACGCAAGTTTCTCGAGGTGATCTGAGGTCGAACTCAGGGACTTGTAACTAAATGTTGCGAAGTAATGTGTTTGCGGCGAAGAATAAAAGAATAATGAAGTTAAAAGACTGTGTGCTACTCCTACTCCTAACTAAACAAATTAAGCAATGGAAGTATGGCTATGAGATTTGGTAGAGACGCGGCAACTTTTAATGCGTAATAAGATGCATGGAAAAATAGATAAAATGGTGGAGGAGATAAATTCACTACATCAACAAGCTTGATCGCAAAGGTAACCCTAGCCAACACAAGTTATGCGATCATGCTATACACAAATATATGCATGCGATGCATATGTGAAAATGTCGATAGAACTTATGTCTAAGTCTCTATTCTTGCTTATGCGATCTAACACACATAAGACAAGGTGACCGCATACCACCATATCCTATTTCTAGAGCGCATGCGATGTGTAAATAGCAGATAGAACTTATTCCTATGTTTCTACTCTTGCTTATGCGATCCAATCTGACTCTCCCAAGCCTAAATTTGGTCTTTAGACTACTCTCCCAAGTATGTCCAAATGATGAATGATGCACTCATAAGACAAGAGGATCACATAGAGCATGGTTGATAGAAGATTATTCTTATTTCTAGGAACACTGCTTACTTTGCTTAATGCATTCCACTACTACTTACCCTCTCGGGCAGCTAGTCGCCGTTGATCAACTCATAGACAAGCGTTGCTTTAGCCTCGCACTAAGCAAAGAGGATTTACTCACTATACTCGCGCAACGCATGTCTCTCGGTGGTTTGCTACATGCTTCATATGTCTATGTCGCATGACTAAGTATGCGATACTCTCACAATCTTACTTAGTTCGTTGCAATGAAAGTAATGGATGATAAAGAAGAAGTTAATGAAGATGGAGTCGAAGGAAATAAAGAGATGCATTGATTACAAAATGTATTAATGTCTTAAGCTGAAATGTAATACAATACAAAGATAAGAAGAGAAGTGGGGGCTAGATGTAAGTAATCTCTTGCTTCCATCAGATGTGTGTCAAGGCTACTGGTGGTGCCGTGGATGGGCGGTGGAGTAGTATCTCTCGAGATCTATTTCCAACAAAGCTCCGGTTGTCACTCGGAATGGGTGAAGGAGTGAAGAACTCTCAAAGAATGTCTTCTCATGCTCTCATATGTGATCATAAGGATCTGCCTTAAGGCAGAAGCTTGGATGCTTTGAATTTGGGCTCTAAGGCTCTATTTATAGAGCTTAATCGTCGACAACATTAATGGTCCTACTCTGAGTCTCTGCCACTAACAACGCGATGGACCTACTTTGAATCTCTACTACTAACGACGTGGTAGGTGAAATGTCAACATCATCTTTTTTATACTCCCAAGGTATGAGTTCATGCTTGGTTTCCGAAGTACCATCGCATTCCATCAACCTTGCAATCACCCTTCTATCATGGTTATTACTCTGTAGCCACAACCTTCATGTGATGGACGCATGCGATTAATAGTCGCAACATCCATTTAATGTACACGATCACCCTTGCGATGGTCTGGGATTCATCGTATGCGATCGGTTCCTGCGATAGCTACAAAAATAGACGTTTTGTCTCAAAATAACGCATAATATTGGGTTAGTCGAGATTTTTAATGTTGATCAACGCAAGCTCACTTTTCACATGAATTCTTAGTATAATCCCCACATATTCTACTTGTTAGCCCTCATAATTCTAAATAAAAGGGTACAATAATTTATATTTCTACGAGTTATCACACCCCCAAACTTAGAATCATGCTTGTCCTCAAGCATGCCTTATACTTAGGAAATTCATAATTCACCCTCTGGCTTTCCTTTGCGATAACCAGCCTTTCAAAATATAATTCACTCATACCTCTAACCTTGGCAGCAACGCTCTCCTCAACTTTGGCTACTTCTTCAAAGAGATCTTTTCTAAGTTTAAATCTGGCAAGCCTCTGCTTAAAATTTTTTTACTCATTTCAAGCAACTTTGCTTTTAGCTTTTTATAAAAACTTGATGCGTGTAATTTTGTGATGTGTTATGGTGTGAGTTTGTGGTGATGTGTGTTATGCGGTGAACATGCAAGTTTCCCTAATAAGACCCAAGTATAAGCCTTCTTAGGTTTCCTGGTAAGTCCAGGGTCGAACACCCGACTACTAAGTAAATATGCGGCAGACTCTTCGATTTTATTGCGGTGGTCAGTAAATGAAGTGGGTAGTGTTTGAGTAAGAATTTTTCCTATGTAATGGAGTTGAACGCAGAGTTGATGAAAGCGTAGAGTATAATGAGTATGCGATGAAGGGGTTGAGAAGGGGTCTAGCTAATATTTCCTAAGAATGTGCACAAGTTATGTGATCATGCTACACACAAATAACATCACGTCATTTCTCAATGCAGAATGTCATAATTCCTAATTCTAGGACACGTGCGATATGTATACGAAACAGTCGATAGGATTTATGCCTAAGTCTCTACTCTTGTCTTATGAGATGATGAATGATGCACACATAAAACAAGGTGACCGCATACAATCATTCCTATTTCTAGGGCTCATGCGATGTGTAAATAGCAATAGAAGTTATGTCTAAGTTTCTATTTCTTGCTTATTCAATTCTAATCTGGCTCTCTCAAGCCTAGATTCTAACCTGACTCTTTCAAGTCTAGATTCTATCTTTAGACTACTCTCTCAAGTATATCTAAAGGGTGAATGATGCATACATAAGACAAGATGACTGCATAAAATGTAAATCTTAAGACATGCTAGCTAAGTACTTATCAACCCATTCAGAAATTTAGCTACTCATGTGAAGTGTGGAAGACTGAACATAGATTGAAATGAGATTTCCATTTTCTGTAAATAAAGTACTGAATACAAAATAACAAATGAAATTGAGAGATAAGAAGCCCGGTAAGCAATGTCTTGCTTCCCGAGGCCTTTTACACTGTTCTTTTTCACTCCAACTCTGTTCCAGATGTATATTCTTGCTCTCGCAAGTGTTGGCCCTCTCTCCTTTGTAACACTTTCTGGCAATCTCTCGGTCTGTTCGAGAATGATCTATCGGCTTCCTCGTCTCCTTGCTCTTCTCCATCCTCTAAGTATATGTATGAGTATGTGCGTGAACGGACTAACTAACTCTCTAACTTGTTAACCCCTTTTACACTAGTGGCCTTCAGTATTTATAGAGCTTAAGGTGAAGTAGACTTTCTTTCTAATGATTGCAATGATGGGCAACATTAATTCCCTTGCTCTGATGCGCCAATTAATGGTCATCGAAAGTTTAGTATACTTGCTACAGTGTGGCTTTAACGGCTTGTCAACTAAATTTGGATTCAACCATTATCAGCTTTCCGTCCCATCATAATTTATTATGTTGTCACCTTGATGTGCAGTCTTTATGCAGCCACCTTTTTAAGGAACTTCTCATGATCGCATACGATCGCATGACTTGTGATCGCAATCTTCAAGCGCACTAATGCCTTGTTCCTGTGGATCGTAATTTCACTTGCACCATCACATTTTTCCTGCACAAAATAAGTAAAATAACTGCTTTTATGTGATGGGTGCTTGCGATCGCAATTCCCTTCAATTTAGCGCTTTTGGACACGACATTGCTTATTTTATCATCGCATTCTCTCATTGTTTTGCTTATTTGAGCTGTAATAACTTGTATTTCTATCAGTTATCATCGTGTCACCTATGGTCGTTTAGGTGAGATGCAAGTCTCTAGTATCAACGGCGTTATATACAGATTCTAATCATCTCGTGGTCCAAGTCTTATGCAAACTCTTTGTATAGGACACCCCCGCTCGCACGTCTCCACATGAATGGTCAGGATCTACCATTTATAGTAGTTTACAACACTTGTAAACCTCTACAAAGCGGGTCGTATCCGTAGTGTCACAAAGATCAGGTATCCCATCTTAATCCTTATACTACAGACCTATTTAGGTTATCACTTAAGGCATGATCCACTTGTATATCACATATACATGCTTAAGCTCACATAAGATAACCAAGGAGCTTTGTTTATTGGATATGAGTAAATGTCATAATTAAATAAAACTTATTTTATTCATTAAACAATGTGTATCTTTACAAAACAACAAGACTCCGGGAGAATTAGGACACCAATCCCAACAGGTTGCATTCTGCTCACTATAGATATATTTTTGTCGACTTGATTTAACAATAATTAGTATGTCGACCCTTCATCGATTGTTCGTAATAACGACTGAGTTTAATGTCGTTTCACCCCCAAAATTATATCTTGCTCCTTAAGTCCCATTGATCCTCTGATGAACAATAGGTTTGTGATCCAATCATTAAACCGTATCCCTCTCAGGCCAATGAAAAAGTGAGGCCCCTTGTTCAAGACCTAGAATCAGTACTTAAGAGAACAACCTTTCTAGTACCCTCAGAGATGGGTAGGAGTGAATTCCGTCTTGCACTCTATGTCCTTAGCTATCTACCCAGTCTTACCCTTAAAATGGGAGGCTTCTTAAGTCGGCTCTGTTGAGCCAACCCTAACCTATGCAAATCTAAAGATAATCCCGAATAAACAAAAGTCATAGTTAGCTCAGGATTAAGTTCAAGTTACCTAGGTCATCGATTTGAAACAGTCAGTCTTAAACAGTAAACAATGTTATAAAGTAAGAGTGACTTATTACTTGGTTCTGGTCTTACAAAACTCTTTGCATATGAACTATTGCTTATAAAGGTGGTCCTTTGATTTGTATGGGTGAGAGTGACCAGTTTGTCGATTCAACAAGCCTACCATTTTCGGAATTCGTCTGATTGGGAGCTGGAAACACAACTACACAAGAAGGAATTCACTCATTCCCTAATGCCGGGGAAAATAGATAAATTGCTCCCTTAAGGGCTAATTCTGAGGCTTGAACAATGTGGCACTACACCCTCTCCTAGCTCGAGAGGGATTTGAAAGTAGTTGGAATATGATTTATTGTTCATTGGACGGATCAGTGGTATTTAAGGAGTTAGGTGTAAATACAAGAGCAAAACGATAATTTTGGCCCAGTTGTACTTACGAGGAATTTGTGAAGGGTCATCGTATTGTTGATTGGTTATATCCAATGGATACAGAAATATATCTATAGTGCGAAGAGTGCAGCTGTCGGTCTTTAGTGGAGTACCCGACAATTGACGGATGGTGAATAATTTAATTAAAGAGTTTAATTAATTATTCATGTACCGTTGGAGCTTCAAGCTACAGGTCCATGACGTCCCCTCAGTAGTTCAACAGGATTTACTGAGATTAAGTTTTTGGATTAATTTGAATTGTTCAAATTAATTGAGGGAATTAATTATATATAATATAATTAATTAAATTTTAATTATATGTGAATTTAATTATATGTGATATAATTACTATAATGTATTTGATACACTATAATATTAACTATTTAAGAGAGAAAATAAATATTTGAATATGATTCAAATATTAATTTTATGAATTGGATACATATTATTAAATTTAATGTAAATGTGATTTATATTAAATGTAATTAGTGAGCGAAAAGAAACTATAGGTTATATTGTATATCATACAATATTAAAACTATAAATTATATGTTATATTTGATATAATATATAGTTTAATATATATATTATGATAAGGTGGTAATCATAATAATATATATTAAATTATTTATTAAATAATTAAATACATTATATATATATTAATTGTTTTTTAAATTAATTAATGAGAGGGAGTTGTAACTCCCTTCTCGCACTTTCACTCCACTTCACGTAGGTGGAAAAACAATTCCAATCTTTTTCTTCTTTATCATGCAAAAAAAAAAAAAGATAGTGAACATAAAAGGGTTTTGTAAAAAAAAAAAAAAAAAAAAAGAAAAATTCTTTGCTCCTTCCTCCTTTCTAAAACTCTCCCTCTCAATCCAAAATCACCAGAGCCCCACACCTCTTAGGTTCTCATCCCAGAGAATACCGCAACAATTCGTTGGAAAGAGATTACGTTGAAGAAAGTCTTCAAAGGTAAGAGGTTTTTGAAACCCTTTGTAATTATTCTATAATTTCTTATTAGCATGTTATATTATTTTATAATTAATTGCATGATCTTTATGTTTTTTTCTTTTGTAAAATTGAATTATGAAAATTTGGGATTTGGGACAATCTGTCACTTCTGCTCAAGGACCCTTCATTAGGATCCTTCAATTTCTGTGTCCATTGGATATAACCAGCCAATAGTGCGATGACCCTTCACAAATTGCTCGTAAGTACAGCTGGGTCAAAATTATCGTTTTGCCTCTATAGTTACATCTAACTCCGTAAGTACCAATGATTTCTCTAATGAACAATAAGTCATAGTTTTGCCTTTATAGTTACATCTAACTCCTTAAGTACCAATGATTCCTCTAATGAACAATAAGTCATAGTCCAACTATGACCAAACCCCTCTTGGGTCAAGAGAGGGTGTGACGCCACATTGTTCAAACCCCTATCGTTACATTTAATCCCCGAAATTGTAGGCTTATTGAGTTGGCGATCTGGCAACTCTTCTCCATACAAATCAAAGGACCGCCTTCATAGGCAGGAGTTCACAACTCACTCAAGATTCAGGTCATGTCACCTATGGTCATCCTAATAAATATAAGTCTCTATTATTAATGGTATTATATAATGATACTAGTCATTTCGTGGTCCACTCTCATACAAACTCCTTTGTATAAAATACCCCCACTCACATGTCTCCACATGAACGATCAAGATCAAATCATTTGTACCACTTTACAATAATTATAACATCTACAAAGTGGGTCGTATTCGTAGTATCACCAGAATAAAATACTTAGCCTTATTCATCTACAAAAAATCATTTAGGTTATCACTTAAACATGATCTATCTGTATGTCTCAACATACATGTTTAAGCTATAGAAGATAACCTTTGATATTAGTTTATTAGTTTGTGGGTTAATGCTACTAAATATCGAATAAAATAACTCATATTTTATTAAATAAATCAAATGTTTGTACATTACAATTATAAACTACAAGACCCACAAGATTTAGGGCATCAACCCCAACACACAAAAGATAGGTCTTTTTTATAGAGGTATGGGAGTCTTTGCGAAAAGAGAATCCAACAATAATTGAAAACTCAACGAGAAGAAGAAGTACAAAACTCGAACTTCCATGGGAAGATGAAGTCTTTGCGATAATGTAACATCCCAAGTTCTAGATAAATTAAGCTTAATTATCTCTAATTATTGGCTTTAATTCCATTTAATTTTGAATTTTGGTGCCAAATTGAGTTAAATTATGGAGATAATTTTTAAACCAATAATCTTAAATAATTTAGATTTTATTTTATTTTAATTTTGGTGTTGAGATATTTGGATAAGATAATTAGTTTAAATTGATTTAATAAGAGACTTAGAATCTTGGCTTTAAATTGACAAAAAGATTTGGAGATTTTGAAGTTATTTTGTTAGAAAATTTGAGATAATAAGATGATCTTAAGTAATTCTAGATTTATTTTCCTTGAATTTTGAAATTTGAGGCCAAATTAAGTTATTTGGGAAAGATAATTTGGAATTTGATTTAATTTGGAGGCTTAGGATTTTAAAATGAATTGTTTTTTTAGTGCATTTATAGAGGTTTAAGCAACTTCACATTCGTCATCGGTCCTAGCCAAGCACCGCCGTCCTCCGTTTGTTGATCACTATCGAATGCGACTTAGCTCCATGTTGGATTGCACGATGCTCTGATCAGTTGCGTTCAAGTTTTCGTCGAACTCACACTAGATCTGCAGTGTGTTGCCATCCAGTCGTGCACTAGATCCACCATTCATCACCGATTCGACTCTCTCCAAATCGCTATCGACGTCGGGTGTCCATTGACATTTTTCCAACGTCGACTAGCTTGTTGGGTTGTATATCCTAAAACTCACAGTTTGTAAAGTTAAACATATTCTATTATTGATAACATATGTTAGTGACCTTTATTCAATAAAGTGGTTGTTGAATATATAAATTGCACTTGAAAAGACTAAATCTAATAAACTAAGATCCATGGCTATTACATGAATACTTGAACTTTATGTGGAGACATAAAGATGGATCAAGTTCGAGTAAATAGCCAAAACGATCTATAGTATATGAATAAGATTGGGTATCTTATTCTGGTAACACTACTGGATGCGGCCCGCTTTATAGATAGTACAAACAATGTGATCCTGAATCATTCATGTGGAGACATGAGAAGTGGAGGCATCCTATACAATGAGTTTGCATAAAATCTGGCCAAGAAATAAGTCACTCTTACTTTATACGCTGTTTACTATTTAAGACTGCCTGTTTCGAATAGATGACCTAGGTAACTCAACCTTAATCCTGAGGTAACTATAAACTCCTATTTATTCAGGATTATCCTTAGATTTGCATATGTGAGGGTTGGTCCAACAACGTCAGCTCAATAATCCTCCCATTTCAGGGGTAAGACCGAGTAGATAGCTGGGAACATAGGGTGCAAGACAGAATTCACACCTACCCGATTCAGGGATAGTAGAAAGCTTGTTCTCTTAAGTACTGAATCCAGGTTTTGAACAATGGGCCCTACCCTCTTATTGACTCTAGAGGGATTTGGTTTAGTGATTGGATCATAAACCAATTGTTTATTAAATGATTAGTGGAACTTAAGGAGCAAGATGTAATTTCGAGGGTAAAACAACATTTGACCCAACCGTTATTACGAACAATCTATGAAGGGTTAACTTACTAATTATGGTTAAATCAAGTGGACGAAAATATATCTATAGTGAGAAGAGTGCAACTATCGAGCTATAGTGGTGTAACTTGGTAGTTAACGAATATTGATTGGTCTAAAGAGTTTAGCTAATTAATCTCAAATCGTTGGAGCTCATGATCTGTAGGTCCATAAGTCCCTCTACTAACTCGTAAAACATGAACACCTTGGATTTGTGAATTGAGTTTTTTTTGAAATATTCAAAGTCAAAATTAAGTTTTCAATTTGAAATGTTCAAATTGAATATAAATTTGAAATGTTCACATTAAATTAGGATTTAAATTTGAAATGTTCAAATTAAATTAGGGTTTGAATTTGAAATGTTCAATTTCAAAGATTGGTTCGGATAATTATATTCGATATAATTAACCTTTAATTTTGTTAAAATTAAACGTAATTGCAGAATTTAAAATATTTAAATATTTACTATTGATTTACTTGAATGAGATTCATGTATAATTTAGGTGTTTGGTTAATTTAATATTTAATATTAAATTATTATTTGATTAATTAAATTTGTTTAATTAATTAAAAAACAATTTTTTTTTTCATTTTTTCAAATTCAATTTTAAAAATTGAATTTTATAATTGATTATTTTTAAAATTAAATCAAATTACAATTGAAAAAATGGAGATAGTGAAAATTTTCAACATTTGGAAATTTGAAGTGGATATTCCGATAATCAAACACCTAGCCCACCTTCTCATTGCAATTGAAGTGTCAATTGTTGTCTCCTTGAGTGCTTGCATGTAAAGGTTACATAAAAGTAAGAAATTTCTTATATTTTGGAGCTGAAGGTTTGAATTTTAGGAATTTATGCAGAAATCCTTTCTCTCTCTAAAAAAACCCTCTCAATCTCATACTCAATTCATTTTAATATTATGAGTTCCATCACTCAAATACAAGGTTGAGAATAGAAGAGAAGACATTTTTGGTGGTCTACCACTGATTTGAAGGTCAAATTCGTGGAGAGCAGTTGGATTTGAGAGATTTCATCAAAGGTATAATTTATGAAACTCTCTTCTTGGTAAGTTGTTATTTTACATGCTTTTAGAACTGAAATTAAGTGTAATTAGGGGTGCTTATTGATTCTGATTGCTTCCGCTGCTTGCTTCTATATTCCATCATAGCTCTCCCTGTTGATGTCAGCAACCTCTAACCAGTCGGTGTTCACCTTAGTCGTCGCTGGATCTGCCTATTGGTTTAAGGTTTTAGACATTTTAGTTGGTTCTTGGTTGATTCTTGGAATACTCATTAAGTTTACACTCAGTTATTTTCCTACCAATAATGAAGAGATATTTTTGTGGGTGATTTAAGTGAGGTTCAAACCAACAAGATTAAGAAATATTTCATCAATTTTGGTAAGTTTCAAGGCTTTCAGAACCTTTTTGGTTTGAATAATGTTGCTGTAATTTGGAATTGAAATTCTTAATTTTTGGTTATGCATAGATAAAATTGTTGCATTATATGTCTTAAAACTCACAGTTTGTAAAATTAAACATGTTCTATTTGCAATAAAGAAGTTATTGAGGTTTACTCAATAAAACTGTTATTGAGTAAGTAAATTGCACTTGTAAAAACTAAATCCAATAAACTAAGATTCATGGCTATTACATGAGTATTTGGATTTTATGTGGAAACATAAGAGTGGATTAAGTTTTATGGCTATTACATAAGTACTTGGAATTTATGTGGAAACATAAATGTGGATCAAGTTCGAGTAGATAGCCAAAACAACCTATAGTATACAGATAAGGGTGGGTACTTTATTATGGAAACACTATGGGATGTGGTCCACTTTGTATTTAGGTACAAACGATGTGATCCTAAATCATTCATGTGGAGACATGTAAGTGGAAGCATTCTATGTAAAGAGTATAAGACCGGACTGAGAAATAAGTCACTCTTGCTTTATAATGTTGTTTACCATTTAAGACTGACTAATTCAAAACGATGATCTAAGTAACTTGATCTTAATCCTGGGCTAACTAAGAACTCCTGTTTATTCGAGATTATTCTTAGATTTGCATGGATGGCCCAACAGCACCGACTCAATAAGCCTCCCATTTCAAGGGTAAGTCTGGGTAGATAGTTGAGGACATAGGATACAAGATGGAATTCACTCATACCCGCTTTTAGGGATAAAAGAGAGGTTGTTCCCTTAAGTACTGACTCCAGGTCTTGAACAAGGGGCCTCACCCTCTCATTGGCTCGATAAAGACTTTGGTTTGGTGATTGGATCACAAATCGATTGTTCATTAGAAGATCAGTGGGGCTTAAGGTGCAAGATGTAATCTCGTGGGTAAAACAACTTTTGACCCAACCATTATTACGAACAACCTGTCAAGGGTCGACTTACTGATTATGGTTAAATCAAATGGATAGAAATATATCTATAGTTAGAGGACTGTAACTACTGGACTTTAGTAGAGTGACCCGGTGGTTAATGAATGTTGATTAATTCGATTTAAAGGATTTAACCAATTAATCTCGGATCATTGGAATCTATGATCTGTAGGTTCATTAGGTCCCCCTACTAGCTAAAAAATGGATTAAACCTTAGAATAGGGTGATGAGGAATTTTAAAACATTCAAATTCAATTAAGGAAATTATTAATTATATATGACATAATTAAACGTTTAACTATTGAATTAAATGAAATTGGAGAATTAAGAAATATTTAAATATGATTTAAATATTGAATACATGGACAGGGATTCATGTATTAGAAACTGGTGGTTTAATAATTTGATATTTTATGAATTATTTGAAATTAATTTTATTAAAAAGTAATTATTATAATTAACTTTTGTTTAAAATTAATTGATATTTTGAAATTAGTTTTCGAGATGAAAATTTGATTTTGACCAAAAATTAATTTAGTCAAATTGAAATTATATTTCAATTTGAAAGTTAAATTTTAATTAAATTTGAAAAGTCTTTTAGTGGATTTTTTTCAACTTAAGACACCACCTAATTCCACCCAAATTGTGGATGTGTGTCATCTCCTATTCCGTTTCATTCTGCATGATGTTATTGAACAAAAAGAGGATGAATTGGCCATCCTCGAGAGAGACCAGAGTGGTTTGGGAGAAGAAAAAAGTTCTTCATCTTCGAGAGGAAATACCAGAAAGATGGGGGTTTCTCTCCAAAATTTCCTTAATACACATCTCATTTTGGATCCCACAATCCAATCTAAGGTCCTATAGGATAGTAGGGAAGATCAAGTGGTGGTCTACAACTTGTTGGATAAGAGATTCAAGCTAGAATTTGAATGATTGAAGAGTTCAACAAAGGCATACCTCTGAAACTCAATTCTCTTTATTTAAACTTGCATGTTTCTTTGCTAAAATTGATGGAATTAGAGTGCTTAAGATCTTAATTGCTTTCGCATTTTGAATATCAACACCATAAAAAAATTACTAGTGTGAAGTTGGAATTAATCTTGGGTCAAGCCATAAATTGAGGTCGATTCAAGATTATTTCTCCAAGGCTAAAAGGGGGAAATCGTTTGCTTGGATAAATATTTGGTCACAATATCGAGGTAGGTAGCTTTAGTATTGGAATTGTCTTATGTGCCGGGCAAAATTTTTATTTAATGATGTTTTGGCTTCGCCAATTGAATTAATACTTGAACTTATGCATTTGTATATGTTTACCATGAGATCTATGAATGACATTTGTAAGTAATTACATGTTCAATTTATTTGAGAATATGTGGGACCTCATGCATATATGTATCTTACGTGAAATGTTTAAAATCAAAATTTTATTCCTTTCCTTCCCATAGTTATTAACGACATGAAATTGATGCAAGTCCTACTCCCATAGTTATTGACTGCATGGAATTGATGCAAGTCCTTCCTATAGTTATTGACTGCATGAAATTGATGCAAGTCCAGTTGTTCTAAGTTACATGAAATTGATGTACTTAAATAAATTTTAGTGTATATAAAATTGATGCACATTCATGCATAAAATTGATACATGATCAGGTTCAGGGTGCAATGTATATGAAATTGATGTACATTGATCTGATGTGTATGAAATTTATGCACATCTAGGGGAAAGGAAACAAAATGAATCACAGAAAAGTAAAGTTTTAGGTCCCACCAGTTTAAGAGCATTTCAGTTCATGTTTGCATGTGATTGTATAGTCTGACCCCAGTAGTAGGGTTACTTACTGAGTATTTTATATACCCATATTTTCAATTAATATTTTTCAGGAAAAGGAAAGAATGTATCGGGCGCATGATGAGAGGATCCGGACAAGTCCTTGGGACTAGTGAATACGCTTCCGCTCAATGTCATGTTTTCTCGGATGATTTGAATGTTTAAAGATAAGTTTTGAGTTTCATAATTTAAATTTCAAATGTTTTTATCATTTATTTTATTTTTCATCAACATTTTAGGGATCCTGAATTAAACTTTATTCAAAATCTTTAAATTATTTTAATGAAAATTTTAATTATTTAGAAAACTTTGCATTGAGTTTAACTTTTCATCCAGATTTTTGTTTCAAAAATTCTATGAATGGTAGTAATGAACCCAATTATAGATCTCAAAAGTTGGATCGTTACAGTTGGTATTAGAGCCCAGGTTTTAGGTCTTGAATCGTGGGTTTTATGCCGTAAATCTCGTATATAGTAAATGTTATTAACTGATTGTCATCCATAAAGAGTTATAGATGTAAAATCAATAAATGTTATTGTTTGTATTATTGTATATTTTATCTTAATAATCCTAAATCCAATAAACTAACATCCAAGGTTGTCTTATGAGTCTTGAATTGCATGTGGAGACATACAGAGATCAATGTTCAAGATACAACATAAAGGGTATATAGTATAGGGATAAGGCTGAGTACCTTGTTCTGGTAACACTATGGATACGACCCACTTTATATTTAATACAAACGTAATGATCCAACGCGTTTATGTAGGTGACACGCAAGTGGGGTATCCTATGCAATGAGTTTGCATAAGACTGGACCACGAAATAGTAACCACTAGATGCAATACCATTGACTAGTTAGGTTTCTATTTCAATAGGATACTTAGGCGACTTAGCCTTGATTCTGAGTATATTATGAACTCCTGTTCACGAGGGATTGGCTTTTGATTTGTATGGGTGAGGATGGCTAGATAGCTGACCCAATATGCCTATCATTTTGGGGATAAGATCGAGTGGGGAGCTGGGAACATAATAATACAAGATGAAATTTATTCTTTCTCGCCTTAAGGGTAAGTAGATGAGTGTTCCCTTAAGTGGTGTCTTCGGGACTTGAACAAAGGGCTCTACCCTCTCATTGGCTCGAGAAGGGTTTTTGTTTATTGGTTGGACCATAAACAAATTGTTCATTAAAGAAGCATTGGTACTTAAGGAACCAGAGGTAACGCAAGGGTAAAACGGTAATTTGACCTAGTTGGAGTTACGAACACCCATGAAAGACTAACTTGCTGGTATTAGTCTATATCTATGGACATAGAAATATATCTATATGATAGAGTAAATGTGTATAAAACGGAAGTTAACATAATCATTAAGTACTCTAATTACATTTAATTTTAGTCACAAGCATGATAAAACACAAGTTTCAAATAAAAAGGTTTTAGATGTACAACCTTTGTAGAATTCCTCTAAATCCTTGCTAATTCCACGAAAATGTCTTTCATTTCTTCAGTAGACCACCAAGAGTATCTTCTCTACTATTCTCAGTCTTGGATTGAGTGGTGGAAATCTGAATTGAGAAGGAATTGGAAATGGATTGGAGAGGGTTTGAGAGCCACTTAAGAAATTTGCAGAATTTTCTCAAAATTTTGAATGCATGCATCTAAATTCAAAATATCAAATATTAAATTGATAAAAAAATCTAATTAAAACATGAATTCTATTCATGTTATCAATATTTAAATCATTATTTAAATTATTTAACTCTTCAAATACGTTTAATTTCAACAAATTTAAACGTTAATTATATCGATTATAATTATCCAAACCCTCAAATTGAATTTGAACATTTCAAATTCACTAAATATTTTAATCTAAGGTTTAATCTTTTACGAGCTAGTAGAGGGAACTTATAAACCTACAGATCATGAGCTCCAACGATTTGAGATTAATCGGTTAAACTCTTTAATTCGAATTAATCGATACTTGTTAACTACCAAGACATACTATTATAGCTCGATAGTTGCATTCTCTTCACTGTAGATATATTTACGTCCACTTGATTTAACTATAATTCGTAAACCGATCCTTCACAGGTCGTTCGTATTTATAGCTAGGCCAAGATTACTGTTTTACCCCTATAATACATCTTGCTCCTTAAGTCTCCATTGAACCTTTATTGAACAATTGGTTTATAGTCCAACCAATAAACTGAATCCCTTTCTGCCGTAAGAGGGTGGGACCCCTTTGTTCAAGACCAAGAGTCAATACTTAAGGAAACAACCTATCTACTAACCCTAAATTGGGTATAAGTGAATTCCATCTCGCAGAACTATGTCTCTAACTATTTATCCGATTTTATCCCAAAAATGGGAGGCATATTGAGCAATGCTGTTGCACTACTCTTACTATGCAGATCAAAGGATAATCATGAATAAACAAGTATTCATAATTAGCTCAGGATTAAGATTGAGTTACCCTAGGTCATCGAATTGAAATAGTCAGTTTTGATAATAAACGATCGTTATAAAGAAAAGTGACTATTTTCGTGGTCCGGACTTTTGCATAGGATGCCCCTACTCGCATGTCTCCACATGAACAATTTCGGGATCACATCGTTTGTATCAATATACAAAGTGGGCCGCATCCATAGTGTCCCCAGGATCAGGTACCCAATCTCATCCATATACTTATAGACCTTTTAGGCTATGTACTATAACGTGATCCTCTTTATGTCTCTACGTGAAGTTAAAGTATTCATATTATAGCCATTGGTTCATTTGTTGGATTTTATAACATAATGAAATTTCATTAATACTTTTATTGAAAAAGATAATATGTTTCATATATTACAAATTGCAAGTTTTAGGACATTCCCAACACTATAGTGAGAATAGCACAACTGTGGGTTTTTAGTGGAGTGTGTGTGTCCACAGTTAACGAATATTGATTAACTTGGTTAAAGAGTTTAACCAATTAATCTCATATCATTGAAGCTTCTGATCTACAGGTCCACTAGGTCCCCTCGTTAGCTCATTAGAGAATACTTAAAAGGAATAATTTGAATTGTTCAAATTACTTTGAAGAAACTATATATTAATGTAATTAGTATATAATTAATTATGGATATGATATATAATTAAATTTGAGAGTAATATTGAATAAGATTCAAATTAATTCAAGTGAATTAGATTCACAAAGAATTAGTTAATAGAGAGTTTTTGCACATTTACATGAGATGTATATGATAATTAAATATATATATATATATATATATATATATATTAAATTGAGTTTAATATTATTTAATTATTGTGCAAATTAAAATTAAATAAACTTTATTTAATTAAATTGGCTAATTAATTAAATAAATGTTATTCAGTTAATTATAGAAAAGGAAAATATATTGAGAAAGGGCTTGACTCTTTTCTATATAAAAACCTCCTAATGGCCCTTTGGGAATGCACTGAATACACAATTCTCATTTCAAAGGAACTCTGACAATACACAATTCCCTAGTGTTATTGTGCAGAATTTTCTCTGAGCCTCTATACTCTCTAAAATCTTATTCTCCTCTCCCTCTCCCAATAGTTGGATACCACCTATCCCTCTATTGGAATCCCAAAGAATAACGAGTTAACTCTCGTGGTAGTGTTCGTGATCGCTCAAGGAATTGTTCGTGATCAAGACAATTTAAAGATCCGTTCGTTGGAACCTTGGAGAGAATTGTTCGTGGCACTTGGGGAATCTACAAAGGTAAGAATCGTTCTAACCCTTTCCCCAATAGCATGCTAGTTTTCATGTTTATATATTCTGTTTTGTATAATAATTTTGTTTAATGTAAACTCGAATTGCATAATGCAAGGCATTCTAACACAACACTTTCACTACGGAATCTGAACCCTTCACTGAAGACTGACTTACTATGTAAGTCTAGTTAGTCCCTGAGTCCCAGTAACAAATTATTCGTCATCGTCAGGTATGTCTTACAAGCAAAAGTCTTCAGTATATTATGCATGAGATTTAGTTTGATGTAATGCCTTAGTATATGTGTTTTATGTGAAGGGATCTAGTGATAGCTGATCTTTGAGTACATGTCAGGTCATGAAACCTAAATACAGATTAAAAAAGGAAGGTTAGGGGAGGGATTTAGGACCCCCAAGTGCAGGATCTACAAGTCCAAGACCTTTATGCGTCAAGAGTGTAGAATGATGGAGTTGGTGAAGTCAGAATGTTCTAGTAGCTCCGATCCCACCTGTTGCCCAAGTTAATGAGGAGATAATGGCAACACGAGTTGGGGAAGCTTTTACATCATCTTTAATGGGGATAATACAAGAACTGATCTGCAGGACAGTGGCGGAGTAAGTAGCTCAAACGAATCGGACTCAGTAGGAACTGATGTCACCAATACAGGTGCCACTGACCCAATCCCAGAACCAGAATGTACAGAACTTGTCCCTTGAGGGATTTTAGGAAATTTGACCTTCATACCTTCGATGGGTTGTTGAAGGACCATAAAGCAGAGATGTGGTTGTCCTTTATCGAAACAATCTTTCATTACATAAAGTGTCTAAATGATTAGAAACTCTGGTGTGCAATTTTTATGTTGACAGATAATGCAGAAATATGGTGGTGATCAGTAGAAAAGATGATCGACACCAACGGAGGGCTAGCATCATGGGCTCAACTTAAAGAGCATTTTTATGAAAAATATTCCTCTTCCGACACTCGATATAACAAGTAAGTTGAATTCCTGAATTTGAAACAAGGGATTATGTCAGTGGAGGAGTATGAGCAAGAGTTTAACAAGTTGTCCTATTTTGCCCTTGAGTTGGTAGCCACTGAGGTGGCAAGGACAGAAAGATTTGTTCAGGGTTTGAAAAGTGGACTACGAGGTATGGTTCACATTTGACCTCAAGACTTACGTCGCGGCACTGCAGGCAGCTGAGAGGATCGATGCTGATTCCCAGGGAGGGGATGAGTACAGAAGATCATTGGGAGTAGGGACCTTTGCAGGACAAAAAAGGAAGACAGAGCAAAAGGCTTCCGAGCTTCTCCGAGAAAGTAATAATGTAGATAGATCGATACAAAACTTCAGACAACAGTCTTCACAATCGTTAACATTCAGAGGTGAAAAACCTATACATCTTGTGAAAAACGTCATTGGGGACGTTGCTTAGCCAGAAAAGGGCTGTGTTTTCCTTGTGGAGAGAGAGAGGGCACATGGAAAATAGGTGCCTTAGAAGAAACAATGCATATGGTAGGGATCAACCCTCAGGTTCAAATCAGGGAGGTTTAAGTAGACAACAACAACTAGATAGAGACATTGCTATGACTCGACACAAGGCCTAGAGGTCTGACCATTGTGATTGGTACACTTCTCGTTTTAGGTCACGATAGTCTAACTATTAGATTCCTGTTTCCCCATATTCATTGTATTGTTAGTTTTCTAGAACATGCTAAGTTAGAATGCTAACTTAATTTATAGCATATTTGTCAGTTTTGGCCTTGTCTGGAGTTATTGTTTAGCTTATGAAAGAGTAAAAAGCATGTTAGTTTTTTTTTTTTTTTTTTTTCCTTTCTAGCAGAATGAATGTTAGATGTAATATTGATAGTTGAGGATATGTAGAGTTTTCATATTATCTAAGGCATGACTTAAATTATTGAGAATCATGCTCGCATCGATTACTTCTGTTAGGAGGTCGATTTTAGCCCTAGTACATAAGATGAGTCTTAAATTTAAAGGGGATAAGTGTTGAAGCTTGCCAAAGTAGTATAAACAATAAGTTAAGGGGGATACTTAACCAAGGCTCAAAGGGCCTATTTGGCCAATATGGTTAATGGTGAATGCACACAAGTCACATTACTGTTGATGCCAGTTGTTAGGGGTATGCAAAACTATTTAACTTATGATTTGGAATTGGCATTTACTTTAGAGATTTGGAGGTGTTACTTATGTGTAGAGAAGGTATAGATCTTCACATACCATGAAAGTTTGAAATACTTCTACACTTGGAATGACGAGGCAGTTTGGAAATAGGAGGACAAAAGCCCTTTTAGGATTTGAACTTTCGAGGAAGAAAGTTCTAAATGAGGGAAGATTGTAACATCTCAAGTTCTAGATAAATTAAGGTTAATTATCTCCAATTATTGGGCTTTAATTCCATTTAATTTTGAACTTTGGTGCCAAATTGAGTTAAGTTGTGAAGATAATTTTTAAACCAATAATCTTAAATAATTTAGATTTTATTTTATTTTAATTTTGGTGTTTGGAACCAAAATTGAGATATTTGAGGAAGGTAATTAGTTTAAATTGATTTGATAAGAGACTTAGAATTTTGGCTTTAAATTGATAAAAGATTTAGAGATTTTGAAGTTAATTTGGTAAAAGATTGATAATAGGATGATCTTATCAAATTTTAGATTTATTTTCCTTAAATTTTGAAATTTGAGGCTAAATTAAGTTAAAAGGAATTGTTTTTTTAGTGCATTTATAGAGGTTCAAGGAGGAAAAGGGGTGTGTGTGTGCGTGCATGTGCATGTGTGCGCATGTGGTTTTTCATATTAATTCATAATAATAGAATAAATTATTATATTAGTATCATTATTAATAAAATTAATTATATATGTCAATCATAAATTTAATTTAAACATATTTATAAAAATTAAATAAATTAACCAATGTCTATAAAGAAGAAAAACAAATAAAATGAAAAGATAAAAAAGTAAGAGAGAGAAAATCTATTGGAAATGAAGAAAACCAATCTATTTAGGTGATTATGAAAAACCTTATTGATGGGAATAAGAAATGTCTCGGGCCATAAAAGGTAAGGTTTGTCTTTTTAAAAAAAAAAAAAAAGGTACCCCTCCCCAAGTCCATCATTTTCTTCTTCCTTATAACTCAAGCCGTCGGGAATCTTCTTCCCACTCAACTTCACATTCATCACCGGTCCTAACTGAGCACTGCCGTCCTCCGTTTGCTGATCACTGTCAGATGCGACTTAGCTCCATGCTGGATTGCACGACGTTCCGGTCAGTCGCGTTTAAGTTGTCATCGAACTCACACTAGATCTGCAGTGTGTTGCCACATAGTCGCGCACGGAATCCACCATTCATCACCATTTCAGCTTCTCTCCAGATCACTACCGACGTCGGACGTCCAATGACATCTGTCGAGCATCGGCTAGACGTCACTGTTGATATCATCTGCAACCTCTAAACCAGTCGACGTTCACCTCAATCATTGCTGGATCTGTCGATTGGTTTAAGGTTTTTGACATTGTTGGTTCTTGGTTGATTATTGGAATATCCATAAGTTTGCACCAAGTTATTTGCCTATTAATAATGAATAAATGTTTTTGTGGGTGATTTAAGTCTTCTAAGGTTCTGACAAACGAGATTAAGAATTATTTTGTCAATTTTGATAAATTTCAAGGTTTTCATAACCTTTTTGGTTTGAATAATGTTGCCGTAATTTAGAATTGAAATTCTTAATTTTTGGTTATGCATAGATAAAATTACTAGTGTGAAGTTGGAATTATTCTTGGGTCAAGCCACAAACTGAGGTTGATTCAAGATTATTTCTCCAAGGTTAAAAGGAGAATCCTTTACTTGGATAGATATTTGGGCACAATATCGAGGTAGGTAGTTTTACTACTAGAATTGTCTTACGTGTCAGGCAAAAAATTTGTTTAATGACGCTTTGGCTTTGCCAATTGAATTGATACTTGAACTTATGCAATTGTATATGTTTACCATGAGATCTATGAATGAAATTTATAAGTAATTATATGTTCAATTTATTTTATGTGGGACCTCATGCATATATGTATGTTACATGAAATATTTAAAATCCGAATTTTAATCCTTTCCTTTCCATAGTTATTGACGGCATGGAATTGATGCAGGTCATTCCCATAGTTATTGAATGCATGAAATTGATGCAAGTCCAGCAGTTCTAAATTACATGGAATTGATGTACTTAGATAGATTTTAGTGTGTATGAAATTGATGCACACTCATGCATGAAATGATGCACGCCCAGGTTTAGGGTTCAATGTATATGAAATTGATATACATTGAACTGATGTGTATGAAATTAATGCACATCTAGTGGAAAGGGAACAAAATGAATGACAAAAAAAGTAAAGTTTTAGGTCCCACCAGTTTAAAAGCATTCTAGTTTATGTTTGCATGTGATTGCATAGCCTGGCCCAGTAATGGGATTATTTATTGAGTATTTTATATATCCATCATTTCATTTAATATTTTTTTCCAGGTAAAGAAAAAAATATACCGAACGCATGATGAGAGGATCTGTGACAAGGCCTTGAGACTAGTGAATACGCTTCTGCTCAGTGTCATGTTTTCTTAGATGATTGAATTAGGGTTAGCAACGAGGCCGGGGTGGGGCGGGGCGGGGGTCGTCCCTCATCTCCGGTCCCGTGGGGGAAATTCTCCCCCATCCCCGCGGGCCCCATTCCCCGTTTCCCATGGGGATTCCCCTACTAATTCCTTGCAGGGATTCCCCTACTAGTTCCCCGCGGGGATTCCCCATTTTTTTAAAATTAAAATGAGCTTGGCTTCTTGGGCTTAGAGTTAGAATTTGGATATTTAATATTAGACTTCAATCCAACACTATACATTATAAACATATATATAAACAAATTATTTTATATATTATAAACATATATTTATAAATATATAAATATATCAAATCATGGTCGAAGTTGGGGCGGGCCGTCCCCGTCCCCGGATGGGGCCTCGGAAAATTTTCCCGATTTGACCCCATCCCCGGTCAAACTGGGGATTCACCACCCCGATCAGGAAGGTCCCTGCAAGGATCCGACCCGTGGGAAATTTCGCCAACCCTAAATTGAATGTTTAATGAGAAGTTTTGAGTTTCATAATTTAAATTTTAAATGTTTTTATCATTTGTTTTGTTTTTTTTTATTAACGTTTTAGGGATTTCGAATTAAACTTTGTTCAAAACCTTTAGATTATTTCATTGAAAATCTTAATTATTTAGAAAACTTTGCATTGAGTTTAATTTTTCATCCAGTTTTTGGTTTAAAAAATTCCATACATGATAGTAATGACACCAATTAGAAATCTCAAAAGTCGAGTCGTTACAGATAAAATTTATTCTTTTGAATTTAATTGAAAAAAAGTAGATTGTAAAAATGAAGTTACTTCTTTAACGAAAAAAAAACTTGTTGGGTGAAAACCGACCCTTTTTATTTCCTTCATTTCCCAACCACCACTGCTGCCTCACTCATCACTTTCCTCTTTTGCTGTTCAACATTCATTGTTTTTGTCCCATGTTTTTCTTTTAGTTTTAAAATTTTAATTTTCTTAAACTCAAGATATAAGCAAAACCCACTAGCCCATGTTTGCTTCCCTGTTCATTCTTTTATTTATTTATTTATTTATTTTGAATGCTTCCCCTGTTCATTTTGCTCGAGTGTTATGAACAAATCTTCTAGTTTTTGGTATGATAGATTTTGAACAATAAATATAATAGATTTTGTGATTTTCATGTTGTAGCAGTACAATAATTGTAATAATAGCGATAACATAATTTTTAAATGCAATCAGATTGATCACTCTCTGCTCCTAAATCGGACTGTATTTTTTTATTGCAAATTTTAATGTGGGCTTTAGATATTAATAAGGATATAGAACACTAAATATAATTAAATGGTTACTTTTCAAATTATCATTAATTTATTACGTTTAGTTCAAACTCAAATCTCACAATTTAAAGATACTTTAAAGTATTATCTTGAGCTTAGCCGGCCTTACAAACAAGTAAATCAAACCAAAATTTGGATGGGTTACTTTGGTTAAATTTACCTTCCAATAAAACAACCAACAAAACCGGCACTAGCCACATAAGCTTTTGTTCAAACACCTTAATCCAACGGTCTGAGATTAGTTTTCAAGCAACTTCAATTATTATAAATTTATAAGTTAAAATACCATTTTGATTCTATATCTTAGATATTTTTTATGTTTATCCCTTTATTTATAATAAATCTTGTTCTTTTAAATAAAAAATAGTCTCTATTAACATTTTTTCTTTATAAATGGTAAAAATATATTCATATAATTTTTTTCTTAAGAAAAATTTTGCTATTATGATTATTTAACCAATTTTGATAAAAAGAAAAATGCTTTGAAGGATATTTGGACCCCTAACTTTAAGTGGGTGGCGTTTTCAACTATTATAACTTACAGTTAACTATAGTATTACTAATTCAAATTTTTCTACATGCTTACTATTTTTTATTTATCATCTTTTTTCCTATTTGTTTCAATGTTTACTATTTCCTACTTAGACTAAAATAATTTACACTATAAACACAGATTATTATAATTCACAAACTAATAACCAACTCACTTCCTCAAACACTCCTGAATAATTATATTTACTATTTATTGAAATTTTATGGACAAAATTGAATAATTGAAAGTACATAGAAGAATGAAACTTAAAATGTGTAGACCAAAACGGTATTTCAATCTCTTTTATATATATATATAAAAAGTAGGCTAGAAGAATACTTTATTTTCTTAGAGAAATTTCGAGAATGAAGAATTAATTTCTAGAATATTCGCATGAAGATTGACCCATCTCCTCTAAAAATTAATCAGTTATGTGGTCACGGACCATGGTGGTGGCAATATCTCTTTCACATGACATTTTTTTGTTTTTCTTTTTTTTTTTTTCTTTGCAAGTTTCTGTTTTTTTAAAAAAAAATATATATTTTGTAACCATAAATCACGTTGGTTGAGTAAAATAATATCATGTGTTACAATATTCTAATTGGAAGTTTCCTTTTCATATTAAAAAAAAATGGTCTAGGAAATTATTGTGAATTACTTGATTGGAAATTATATATATAAAGTTTGAATCTTTTGTTAATCTTTTGTTAGGCAGATAAACTTTGTGTTCCTTTTGAAAGATGCTTTTTTCATTATTTATAAAACCAACAAAATCTTTTAAGATAAAAAAAATTAACTACTTAAATTATTCTAACAATTTAAATATAACTCCTAATATCTTTTATGAAAACAATGTTTAAATTATATGTATCTATGACATAAATAATCTTAAAACAAAAATTAACACTCATTAATTACTTTGAATTAAAGCTATATGATTATATATATATATAACGATACATATTCCTTTTGTATATGAGAGTGACTATAACAACATATATATGATGGCATTGAGATAAAATTGTTGCATTATATTAAAATATCAAAATGTTGACATATTTATTTGATAACTTAATTATGAGTACAATTTTTATTTTAATGCGACGTAGAAGAATTTTTATGGAAGTAATGATGATATGAAAACATTAAAATAAAAATTCTTACATTATTGTTATTATTGTCGTTGACAAGAACAAACAAGAAATAACTTAGGAAAAACAACTATCAACTTTTAAAAGAGAATCCAAGCGTGGTGGGTGATCTGATAACTGGCAGAAATGCAAGTAATTATAAGCCTTTTATTTAGAATTATGAGGGCTAATAAGTAGAAAATGCGGTGATAATACTTAGAATTTGCGAAAAATTGAGTTTTTCGTCGATTAGCACTTAAATCCTCACTGACCCCAATATTATGCATTACTCCGTGCCAAAGTGTTTATTTTTGTAGCTATCGCAGAAATCAAACGCATGCATTGGAAATAAGCAATCGCAGACAAACGCATGCGCTGAAGCCAGGCGACCGCAAAGACAAACGCATGCGCTGAAAACCGAGCTATCGCATAGACGAATGCATGTGGTGATCGCAAGCGCCCATCGCATGGAAGTTGCGGTGATCAAATGCGTCCATCACATGGAAGTTGCGGTGATCGAATGCGCCCATCGCATGAAATTTGCGGTAATCAAACGAATACGGTGATCAATTGGAGATTGCGGCCACGGAGTGACAATCATAATAGAAGGACGGTCGCGAGATGGGTAAAACGCATTGATACTTCAGCTGAATCAAGCTCGGACGTATACCTTGGGAGTATCAACAAGATAAGATGATGTAACATTGTTCATACCGCGACAAAGGTAGCAGTGAGACATAACGCAATCATGATAGTTGTCGGCGTTTTAAACCCTATAAATAGCCCCTTGGACCTTCATTTCAAGACATTCGAACTTCTGCCTCAAGGCAGAGGTTTGCGATCACAGATGAGAGCTTGAGCAAGATTTTCAATGAGAATTTTTCATCTCTACAAACCAGACCGAGTGCGATCGGAGCTTTCACCGGAGATAGAGCTCGAGAGAGACATCTCCACCATTCATCCATGGCACCACCGGCAGCCTTGACGTAGAGTCCTTCATTTCTTTTCTAACCTCTGTATTGTATTACATTTTAGCTTAATATATTAAGACATTTTATAATCAATGCATCTTTTGATTCCTTCAATGCCATCTTCTTCATCATCTTTATCTTTATCATCATTTACCTTCATCATTTATTTATCAAAAGCGATCGCATACTTAATCGTGTAGCCTAGAGATAGGACGCATGTAGCAACCCAACGAGAGGTGTGCGTTGTGCGAGTATATTGAGTTAATCCTCTTTGCTTGGTGAAAGACTGTAGGAATGCTTGTCTATGGGTCGTTGCATTGCTTTTTTATAAGTTAAATAGTCTCGTCTAACTGCCTGAGAAAGTAAGAGATGGAACGCACTAAAACAAAGTATGCATTATTCCTAGAGATAGGCGCAATCTTATGCTTGACGCAACCATGCACTATAGAGATATAGTCATGCGGTTGACCACTGAGCGATGTGCGATGCTTAGTATGACAAGCTGGGATTACTCGGGCGATTTAAGATAATAAACATTACTATGCGTTAATGGTTGTTGTGTATCTACCTATTCTTATTGTAAGTCTTCTATTGCTCAATCTGTTTAGATAGGAGTAGGAGTAGTGTGTAAATCCATTAAACTTCTTCTTTTTATTTTTATTCATCGCCTCAAACGCATTGCTTCACAAGCATTATTGAGTGACAAGTCCCTGTGTTCGACCTCGGATTATCCGAGAAACTTGCGTTCGCGTTATACTTGGCGCGAGCATAAGAAAACTTGTGATAGGAACGCATGGTCATTGCATACTAGATTAACGCATTTTCATTCCAACACATGACTCCTGACGCATGGGCATAAACACATAACTTAAGTCATGTCTAACGCATGGTTGCGTGTGCAACCCCATCCCTAATTTTCCTCTAACATGATCGTTCAGACAAATTGATATCAATCGATGTCTGTAGACATGTATAGCGAGTTCGTGCTTAGTGGAATTGCAATTGTGATTAATAAAAGAAAAACCTTAGATTGCCCCTCTATGATGTAATCATGCAGAGTCCACGAAATACTAAATCTTATTACCGAAATGTAATAATTTATTTAGAAGCAATTAAAATTGCTACATTATCTAACTTTCACATGTTGTATATTAATATTCAAAACAAACATATATATATATATATATATATATAATTTATTTATTAGATGTTAAAAAACCTAATACATTTTTAAATTTTTAATTAAAACAATACGATTTCACGTGTTTTTACTAGTATATATAAAACTGACAAAGTATCAATACTAATTTGTTAGTCCCCAACCCCTTCAAGACTTAAGTTCAAGCCTCACAGTTTATATTTATTTTTTCAGATTATAAAATCCCCATTAACAAAATTTATGGATCCACCACTGCTTGTACTAAAAAAAAAAAACCATGCTTATTGATTATTTTATTTGTAACTTTTCAAATCCTCACCTCACTCCCCCATTTGGCTAAAAAAATAAAAAGGTTGAATTACCAAGTTCAGTACTTGAACTTAGAGGATTCTGTCTATTTGGTCTTTCAACTTTTAAAATTGTATACTTGACTTCTAAACTCTCAATTTTACATCGTATACAACCTCGATCAATCTGATATTTTCTTTTTTTACACAAATCAATCAATTTAGTAGATATAAATCTATTGTTAATATATTAAACTTATTATAAATATTATAAAAATAAATAGATGCTCATTGCTTAGTGTCCTAAAAGTCATGTGTCAATCTTCATATTGTCCATGTGCCTTGTAGTTATTCATGTTTGGTGTTTATGTAAGACCACATCCTACTTGACACTTTGCCTATAAATAGTGGCATTTGGTGGATCTTAAAATCACATACATTGATGAGAAATTCACTTCAAATTTCCACTAAATTTTCATAATTTTAGTTATTTTATTTTATTATCATATTATATTTTCTTCATATCTGTTGTGCTCCGTTGTGCTCTGTTGTGTTCCTCAATTTCACAACACATTCTCAACACGAGCTTCTGTTGCTTCCATTGCTGAAGGTAGGTTGGTTTTTTCCTCTTTATTATAATCAATAAATTAAATGTTATTTTGCATATTTAGTACATATTAAATTTCTAATATAAATACAATATTTTGTGATAGTATTGCCATGAAAAACCTTACAAAATTAGAATTCGCAGCCTTTGACATTAATGGCAATAATTATTTGTCATGGGTGCTCGATGTTGAAATTCACATGGATGCAATGAACTTGGGAGAAACAATTAAAAAAAGAAAATAAGACATCTAGTCAAGATAAAGGAAAAGCTATGATTTTCCTTCGTCATCATCTCCACGAAGAATTAAAAATGAAGTATCTTACAACAAAAGATCCCCGTATCTTGTGGGAAAAAATGAAAGAAAGGTATGATCATAAAAAAAATTATTCTTCCCAAAGCTCGTTATGAGTGGGTGCATTTAGGGTTACAAGATTTTAAATCAGTAAGTGATTATAATTTTGTATTATTTAAAATCAGTTCAAAATTGTTGTTATGCGGAGAGAAAATTACTGATGTTGATATGTTAGATAAGATATTTTCTACATATCATGTCTCGAATATGCTCCTACAACAGCAATATCCAGAGAAAGGTTTTAAACAATATTCTGAACTAATTTCATGTCTTCTCGTGGCCGAATAAAATAATGAATTATTGATGAAGAACCACGAATCTCAACCAACTAAAACAACACCATTCCTTAAAGTGAATGTTGTGAATGTTAATAATTGTGGTTGAGGTCGTAACCGTGGCAAAGGAAAAAATAATTATTATTTTCATGGTGGTTGTTCTAATCATGCAAATTTCAAAAGAACTATACAAAATGATGATCACAAAAGAAAAGCTCCACAAGATAAGAGTTCAAAGAGTGTTGAAAATAAATGTTTCCTATGCGGAATGACTGGACATTGGTTACGTACTTGTCGTACGTCAAAACACTTAGTTGACCTCTATCAAGCCTCCCTAAAGAGAAAAATGTGGAAGTAAATTTTGCATACCAGGATAATGACATATTTGACCCATCCCATATAATAAATTTGGATATGGTGAACTCTTTTGAATCTCCCAAAGGGAAAATTGGCACAATTGATGGAACTTCAAGTGTTTCTTTTGACTTTAAGAATATCTAGACTTAATGTTGTTGTCTTCTTTTATCTATATTCGTGTTTTTTTAGTAACTTTTGTATATTTTAAGTGTTGTTTTTCTTTTAATGAAGAAATGTGGATCATTTCATATGTTGGGAGCAAAGAAGATATGTGTCTAGCAGATAATGCAACTACAAACACAATATTTACAAATAAAAAATACTTTTCCAAATTGACAGTGTTGAAAGAAAAAGTAAATACTATCAGGTTCTGCAAACTTGATCGAAGGTTTTGGAAAAGCAAATACTATTTTGCCTAGAGGAACAAAATTTACAATCGACAATGCATTGTTCTCTAGTCAAACAAAGAGAAATCTTCTAAGTTTTAAAGATGTACATTGCAATGGTTATCATATTGAGACTGATAGTAAGAATAATATGGAATATCAATACATTATCTTTATTGTCTTAAATGAAAAACGTATATTGAAAAAATTGTCTGCTTTATTTTTTAGATTGTATTATACTCATATACGAATGATTGAAATATATGCAACAATGAACCTGAAGTTCATGAATCCAGATATATTTGCTATTTGGCACGATAGATTGGTTCATCCAAGCTCTATAATGATGAGAAGAATTATTGAGAATTCAAGTGGACACCCATTGAAGAGCCAGAATATTCTTCAATCTAATGAATTATCATGTGATACTTGCTTTCAAGACAAATTAATAATTAGACTATCATCAGCTAAAGTTGGAACTGAATCACCTACATTTTTAGAACAAAATCATGGTGATATATGTGGACCTATTAACCCACCAAGTGGACCATTTAAATATTTTATGGTATTAATAAATGCATCCAGTAGATGGTCACACGTGTGTTTATTATCAAGTCGAAATCTTGCATTTACAAGACTACTTACTTCAATAATTAAGTTAAGAGCACAATTTCCTGATTATACAATCAAAATCATTCGTCTTGATGATGCTGGTGAATTTACATCATAAACTTTTGATAATTATTGTATGTCAATTGGGATAAGTGTTAAACATCCTGTAGCTCATGTTCATACACAAAATGGTTTAGCATAATCGTTTTTAAAACGTTTGCAATTAATTGTAAGACCTTATGAGAGCTAAGCTTCCTTCATCTGTATGGGAGCATGATATATTGCATGCATCATCACTTGTACGCATTAGGCCAGCAGCTTATCATAAGTACTCACTATTACAATTAGCTTATGGTCATGAGCCAAATATTTTCTATATGAGAATTTTTGGATGCGTAGTATTATTGGGATTGATGCCCTAAATCTCGTGGGTCATGTAATTTGTAGTTGTAATATACAGAAAATTTTATTTATTTAATAAAATATGAGATATTTTATTCGACATTTAGTAGCATTAACCCACAGACCAACAAACTAATATCTAAGGTTATCTTCTGTAGCTTAAACATGTATGTCAAGTCATACAGGTGGATCATGTTTAAGTGATAACCTAAATAGTCTGTAGTAGATGGATAAGGTTGGTACCTTATCCATGGTGACATTACGAATACGACCCACTTTGTAGATATTACAATTATTGTAAAGTGCTAAAAATGATATGATCATTCATGTAGAAATATGTGAGCGGAGGTATTCTATACAAAGAAATTTGTACAAGACCGAACCACGAAATGAGTAGTCTCATTATGTAACACCATTAATAATAGAGACTTACATTTCACCAAAATGACCATAAATGACATGACTTGAATCCTGAGTGAATTATAAACTCCTGTCAATGATAAGACGGTTCTTTGATTTATATGGGTGTAAGTGGCCAAATCGCCAACTCAATGAGCCTACCATTTTGGGGATTCATCTGATTTGGTAATTGGGAACATAGCTACACAATACGGAATTCACTCATTCCCTAATGTCGAAGTAAATAGATAAATTGCTCACTTAAGAACTTATTCCGGGGCTTAAACAATGTGGTATCACACCCTCTCTTTGCCCGAGAGGGGTTTGGTCATAGTTGAACTATGATTTCTTGTTCATTAGAAGAATCAGTGGTACTTAAGGAATTATATGTAACTATAGGGGCAAAACAGTAATTTTGGCTCAGGTGTACTTACGAGCAATTTGTGAAGGGTCATCGCTCTGTTGACTAGTTATATCCAATGGATATAGAAATATATCTGTAGTGCGAAGAGTGCAACTGTCGGTTTTCAGTGGAGTGACCGACAATTAGTGGATGTTGAATAATTTAATTAAATGAGTTTTAATTAATTATTCAAGTACCATCAGATCTTCAATCTATAGGTCCGTAAGGTCCCATATGTATCTCAACTGAGATTATTGAGAATTAATTTTGGATTAATTTAGATTCTTCAAGTTAATGGAGGGTATTAATTATATACGATATAATTAATTTAAATTAATTATATGTGATATAATTACCATAATGTATTTGATACATTATAGTCTAAAGTTTATTTTGAGAGGAATTAAGTATTTGAATATGATTCAAATATTAATTGTAGGGATGAGATTCATATAATTAAATTTAATATAAATGTGATTTATATTGAATACCATAAAATAAAAACTATAGGTTATGTGTTATATTTAATATAACATATAGTTTGATATATACTATATGATAAGGTAGTTATTATATATATATATATATATATATATATATTAAATATTTTATTAAATAATTGTTATTTATTAAAATATTTTAAATTTAATTAATTTTATTTGAAAATTAATTGAAGAGGGAGTTGTAACTCCGTCCTCCTCTTTTCTCTCTAGTGGAAGACGTGTAGGGGTTGGTTTTTTATTTTCATGTTTTCATCTTCTTCCCAAGAGGAGAACAAATTTCTTAGAGGGTGTGGTGTGCTTCCTACTGAATACTTCCCTAAAAATCCTCTAAAAAATTATTCTCCCTCTCCCAGAAATATTCAGAGCCTATAACTCTTGATATTCTCACCCTATTCTAAGGAGAATACAGAGGAAACTCTTGTCGTGGTGTTCACTTCTTTAGGATTGCTGTAAATTTGTTCGAGGTGATCGTAATTGTTTGTGACCTATCGAAGAGAATGATTATCATGAAGTTTCTTGGCTTCAAGGATAAATAATACTTTCTAATTCTAATTCTTTTCTTCTTGTATGCTGTAAAATATTCTGATTGGATTGCATAATTTTTGTTCTGTAAAGCTTGTATTTTGTGATAAAATTAAAACTGGAATGATCCTCGCTTTCGTTGTGGACCTTCGGATTCCTTCAAGTACATGTTCCAATTGCTCCACCACAATACACTAAGATGGGTCATCGAAGGAGGTTAGGAACATATGTTGGATATGATTCTCCATCAATTATTAAATACCTTGAACCCCTAACGAGTGATGTATTTACTGCACGATTTGCTGATTGTTATTTTAATGAGACAAATTTTCCAATATTAGGGGGAGGAATTAAGAAATTGGGAAAAGAAGTTACATGGAATGCATCATTATTATCTCATTTAGATCCCCATACAGATCAATGTGATATCCCAACACAACAAATTGTCATTAATGAGTCTGGAAGACGCGGTAAGCGTGGTAGACCAATGGATTCCAAAGATAAAAATCATCGAAAGCGAAAAATAATTGATAGTAAAAAAATACTTGGTTGAGGATGTAAATACCCCCAAAGATAAAAATCCTCAAAATCGAAAAATAATTGATAGTAAAAAATACTTGGCTGAGAATGTAAATACCTATGAAGAAATCTTCGACATGACTAGTGAGGAAGGTGAAATACCTACAGATAATAATGAGATTTCAATAAACTATGTCATGGTAGGAAAAAGATGGAATCAAACTAATGTAGTTACTGACAAATTTTTTTTGTATAATATTGTTCTTGATATTATATATGAAAATGAGGATCCTATACTAAAATCTGTTGAAGAATGTCGACATAGAAAAGATTGGCTTCAATGGAAAAAAACAATCGAGGTAGAATTAAACTAACTTTCAACATGGTAGGTTTTTGGACCACTAGTCTGAACATCATAAGGAGTCAAATCTGTGAGATATAAATGGGTATCCTAAGAATCAAAATCAAGTCCTTTGAATCTAAAGAGAATGCGAAAAGCAAAAATAAAAAAAGAGAGATTTCTTTATCATAAACAAGAGTAGGCTTCTTCTTTAGATCGTAAACTGAAGGAAGTCTTAACGAAGAGCATCCATAAGCGCGTTCGGATCTTTCCGATTTCATTGTGACCGAAATACAACACATACATTCTAACAGAGAATTATGCAAATTAACATTAATTAATCGCATGCTTTTAGCAATAAAACACAAGGGAAAAAGTTCTCATACTAGTTGAAGACTCTCTTCAAACGTCAAACTCAAAGCAGCGGAAGAACCTCTACACGCTCTATCACCCAGCAAATTAGATGGCTACAGCAGCACGATCATCTACACGAACGACAGCAACACGAACAGTCACGAATAAATAAACAGCAAGGACGACACCACCAGTTGGAGCCCTTGGTATTCTCAGAGTGAGAATCCAAGGTGTGGTCTTTGGTGAATTTGGTAGAGGTAGGAGAAAAGACAGATCGTGTAGATGATAAGCAAGTGGGAGAGAAAGAGCTATCGTATAGCAAATATGCTTATCGTTTAGATGAAGCTACACGATCGTATAGGTTTTACTAAATGATTATTTAATAAAAGGTAGACGATCGCTTAGTAAAATCTATACGATCGTGTAGCTTCATAGACAATTGTTTAGAAAACGCAGCATGTTATGCGATCGTTTAGGAAAGCTAAGCGATCGTTTAGGGAAAGGCGTGTGATCGTTTAAGGAAAGGTGTGCGATCGTTTAGTCGCTGGTGTGCGATCGTTTAAATGATGAGATATTATCACATAGGCTCTCAAGCTAGGCAATTGTTATGTTTTCACACCGATTGCAAAGTTTCGAACTTTTCTTTTTGCAAAATGAAACCAATTTTCATTTTATTCATCGGTTACCATAACCGAATGTGGTTGCTCCCACTAACGTACGATTGAGGAGAATGATATGGCCAATTATCTCATAATTAACCAATTTAATAATTAATGAATATAATCATATTATATTCTTACCCTATAGTTTGATATCACATATCTACTATAGTAATTTCTCTTCCATTTGTTATAAATCATATTTATAACCAATTTCCTCCAAAATAATGTATCTTATACATTTAGCCAATTATATCATATATAATTAACCAGTTCAATTATATCATATATAATCGAACTCCCTCTTGTCAATTTGAACATTTCAAACTGACCCAAACACTGATTCTCGACTTTATCCAAGCTACCCAGGGGACTTAATGGATCTGTGGCTCGAAGCTCCAACTGGTGGACGTCTCCATGGGGTGACAGGCGATGGGTTAGCAGGCGCCTTCCCTTTTTCCTTACCACCCTTCTTTTTCTTCCCCTTTGCAGAGTTAGAAGTAGAAGGTGCAAATTTTATTCTTGAGGTCGAATCTCTATGGAACGTCTTGAAAGATGAAGCAAGATTTGCCTCGCCCTTCTTCCTCTCCTTACTTTTCATTAAAGATTGGTAGGTCTGCAACTCGTTGATGAGAGTTATAAGGTTATATTTCACTTTGTTAAGAATCACATTACTAATAAAGGGCAAGAAGCTCTCTGGCAATGAATGCAGGATTATGCTAACCTTGCTGCCCTCATCGATGGTTGACCCACTCAACTCCGCCACATTGAAATGGACCATTATGTTAAGCACATGTTCACGAACAGAGGTGCCTTCTTCCATTTTAGAGTTGAATATATATTTAAAAGCCTCATGCATAAGCTGTTTAAACGGTTGTCCAAACATCCCCCGTAAGGACTCCATGATCTCACGCTAAGACCATAGGCTCATATTTTTGGCCAAGACTTCAGAAAGACTTGCCAAGATGTGGGCCCGGACCTTCTCATTCGTCCGTGTCCATTGCTCGTATGCCTCCCAAACATTTTGAGCGGCATTAGAAGCTAGAATAGGAGGACAGACCTCCGTAAGGGCGAACGTGAGATCCTCGATGATTAGGATCGTCGTGATCATGTGTTTCCATGTCGAAAAATTGTCGCCAATTAATTTTTCGGCGCTAAGCAAAGCTAATGTGGCTGTTGCCATTTTGAAAAGTTGTTGTTGAAAACACGAAAAAAACTTTATTAGATTTTGTTAAACCACATTTAACCAACTAGTTTTGCAAAACAGTTTTAAGTAACCTAAGTGAAAGACTTATATCTTGCAATGATGCCGAGTGAGGCAGAACAAATGCCACTAGTGGGATGATCAGATGCCCCTTCGCTAGGATAAACATTCTCAACCATTAAGCAAAACCAACTCTTGGAACTGAACCTAACAACCACCATTTTTCGGTCCAGAAGTGTTAACCTTAACAATTTCGCGTAAGTGTGACCCTCCGCTTTTGATGCCAAAGTCCCGCCCTAATGAGCCCACCGTAGGGAAGAAGAGATTGGGACAAAAGACTTAGTTACTTTATCCTCTTACAGAAGATCAAATAAAGAAATGCACAAAATTACCATCCTTTAGGGGGACATTCCCATAGTGCCTCGAGGCGATGCACAGTAACTTTATTCAATCCAACGAGGAAGATCGAGGCCAAGGGTAGATCTCTATCCACCTTGATATTGACCTACCCAAACACCATTCATTAGGGGAACACGCCAAAGGTGCCTCGAGGCCGAGGGTAGATCTCACGTTGTGGACTATTTCGGATAAATGTGAAAGGTTTAAGTGAAGCAACTTATGCCCTAAGTACCTCCCATTGAATGTTCTACCTAGGGGTTCATTAACCAAGACAATCCGGCTACTGATTTTAGTCTAAGTCGTCTTTTTAATTCCCGCTCATAAACAACGTTTGTCTATGAAATATGAACAAATTCAAGTACTCACATTTAAACAAGTTAATGAACTGTCCTTAACTTGCATGCATGCATCAAATCTATCTAATTCACCTTTCCAAGTAAGTTCCCAGGTAGGGGTATTATGTTTCCGTCAACTTAAATACCCCAGCCTAGATAGAACCCGCCTTATACAAAAGGTCCCTTATAGATAGATTTGCTACACTTTAACCTTTTATTAGTCAATTTAATCCTATTAAAGTGATGAAAAAGATTAAAGCCTTAGGGTTGCTAATCATATTAAAACCATGATCTTAGGTCTATGTGATCCAAGTTTTAAACATTTTAAAACCATGAATTAAACCTAAGTGAGCATGCATGTCTTTCTAATTTCTTTTAGTTCCAATTTCTCTTTAACTTTTAAAAAAGAAACAACAACAAAAAATTGCGCACAACAAGGCGTTTATAACATTTATAAAATAACCTATGTGTCATGCTTCATGCAATGTCCGGTCGTTACTATACATAACTTTTATATATACATGTAATAACCAAGCAAAATATGTTTTTCATTCATCCTTATACTATAACAATTATACTATAAAGATGATGCATGTCAATGCTTCTTATGCACGCATAAATATAACTCTTATATTATATGATGCATGAGCATGCACTTACATAATTAAATTATGCTTTTCTAAATTATAACATTTACAATAAAGAGATGATGCACGACCAATGCATAACCTAAGGTGGGATTTACTATATGTGCATACCATATGACATATAAAAAACATACATCGTATATATTAAACCAAGGATTAATGGACCGGGATGAGCCTTTTAAAAAAAAGGCAATGAAATAACCCTATCTATTACATTTTCCACTAAGCGAACCAATTCACAGACGAATCGGGTCTTAAACCTCCAGGAGGACTCCATTGTTTAGTAAACACCAAAGGTAAACAATTGCCTAGCGCGCACTAGACGATAGGTGCAAAAGCTAAACGATCGATTAGACGACAACGAGGTTATGAAGCCTGGTCGTCTAGGCGATTTCTTAACGCGGTGAAAGGTAAACGATTTACCGTGCGTTGCTAAGCGATCGCTTAGTCAGTTACTAAGCGATGAAGCTTGCTGAGTTAAACAATCATCTAGTGCGCCCACATGTTAAACGATACATGGGCATCCCATCGTCTACACGACCCGATACTCAGCGATCGCTAACCCCATCGTCTACACAATCCGATCAACCCTTGATCGTCTCCTTCCTCGAAGAACTGAAACCCTGCTCCGAACTTCTTCACGAACGACTCAAGACTCAAACTGACTTTGAATTACAAACTCGATAGCGATTAATAATGCCCAAAAACGTAGAGGCCTTTACAATCAACCGAAAATGTAAAAGAATTAAATCAAACTGAGGCATACATCCCAGAAAACATCTATTAATCCACACGTCCACAACAATTTAACGATTAAATAGTGCAGACATGCACCCATCAAGAATGTACATGTAATTCGTTGCAACAATGAAATTGGAATATCAAAACCTGACTCTAATACCAATTGAAGGAAGTCTTAACGAAGAGCATCCATGAGCACGTTCGGATCTTTCCGATTTTATTGTGACCAAAATACAACACATACATTCTACCAGAGAATTATGCAAATTAACATTAATTAACGGCATGCTTCGAACAATAAAACAAAAAGGAAAGAGTTCTCATACCAGTTGAAGACTCTCTTCAAACGTCGAACTCAAAGCAGCGAAAGAACCTCTATAAGCTTTATCGCCCAACAAATCAGTCGGCTGCGGCAACACGATCATCTACATGAACGACAGCAACACGAACAGTCACGAACAAGTAAATAATGGGGACGACACCACCAGTTGGAGCCCTTTATATTCTCAAAGTGAGAATCCAAAGTGTGGTCTTTGGTAAATTTGGTAAAGGTAGGAGAAAAGACAGATCGTATAGACGATAAGCAAGTGGGAGAGAAAGAGTTATCATATAGCAAAGATGCTTATCGTTTAGATGATGCTAATTGATTAAACAATCGTTTAATAAAAGGTAGATGATCATTTAGAAAACGCAGCACGCTATGCGATCGTTTAGGAGAGCTAAGCAATCGTTTAGAGAAAGGCGTGCGATCGTTTAGTCATTGGTGTGCGATCGTTTAGACAATGAGATATTATTAGATAGGCTCTCAAGCTAGGCGATCGTTACGTTTTCACACCGATTGCAAATTTTCGAACTTTTCTTTTTGGAAAATGAAACCAAATTTCATTTTATTCATCGGTTACCATTACCAAATGCGGCTACTCCCATTAGCGAACGATTGAGGAGAATGATACGGCCAATTATCTCATAATTAACCAATTTAAAAATTAATGAACATAATCATATTATATTCTTACCCTATAGTTTGATATCACATATCTACTATAGTAATTTCTCTTCCACTTGTTATAAATCATATTTATATCTAATTTCCTCCAAAATAATGTATCTCATACATACATTTAGCCAATTATATCATATATAATTAACCAGCTCAATTATATCATATATAATTGAACTCCATTTTGTCAATTTGAACATTTCAAACTAACCCAAATACTGATTCTTGACTTTATCCAAGCTACCCAAGGGACCTAATGGACCTGTGGTTCGAAGCTCCAGCGGTACGTGAATGGCTGACTAAACTCTTTAGCCACGAGATCCACCATTCGTTAACTGTCAGGCATTCCACGAAAGACCAACAACTGAACTCTTCTTACCACATATATATTTATGTGTCCATCGGATATAACCAATCATGAGTACGATGACCCTTCACAGATGCCCGTAAGTACAACTGGGCCAATTTACCGTTTTGCCTCTGTAATTACATCTCACGTCTTAAGTACTACTGATTCCTCTAATGAACAATACAACAAAATTCAATTATGTGTGAACACCTCTCGGGCCAAGAGAAGGTGTGTGACGCTACATCGTTCAAACCCTGTTATTAGCCCTTAAGGGAGCTATGTATCTACTTACCCCTGCCTTGGGGAAGGAGTGAATTTCATCTTGTGTAGTTGAGTTCCCAGCTCCCAAATCAGAGGAATCCCCAAAATGGTAGATTTGAATCGACGACCTGGCCACTCCCACCCATACAAATCAAAGGACTACCCTCAATGGCAGGAGTTCTCAACTCACTCAGGATTGAGGTCATGTTACCTATGGTCATCTTAGTGAAGTGAAGTCTCCCTCATGAACGACGTTATATAACGAGATGTTCACACTTCATGGTTAGGTCTTATACAAACTCTTTGTATAGGACGCCCACACTCGCATGTTCCCTACACGAATGATCAAGATCAAACCATCTGTGACAAATCACAACACTTGTGACCATTCCACAAAGCGGGTCGTATCCATAGTGTTACTTAGATAGGGTTTCCCTCCTTTATCCATATAATACATATCATTTTGATTATCACTCAAGACATGATCCACTTGTATGTCACCACATACATGCTTCAGTTACATACAGATAATCAGAGATTTTATGTTATTGGTTTATGGTAAAGCAAATAAAACATATAACTGAGCAAAAGCAAGATGTAAAGTAAATATCATATATTATACAACACAAGCGTTCGTACAAACAGTTTACAAACTACAGGACACGAGACTTTAAGGCATCAACCCCAACATAAACAACATCAAATTTGTTAAACAGATAGTAGGAAACGAAATGATAGAAAACAGATTCCCCCTATATAAGACCAAATCCTCCAATATATGAATGAATTCAAGAGGACTTACGTCATCCATGAGGAAAAACGAGAAAGTACCTCGATTCAGTGGAGTAGGTTCCGTTGGGCATTCATTCTGGGCAGAAAGATAAACTGAGCTACAACTTCTTATGTTATGGGCTTGCTGCTTTTCATCTTACCTAAAAGTCCCACGAAATAGTTGAATGAAGACCCTAAGATTACGCATTCAGTTTCTGGTAGTAGATCCATAATAAAAAAAAATGTGTTTGTGATTGTTCCAGAAGAAATGAAACAAAAGATATGGTAGAGCTAGGATGGTTATTGTATGAAGTCTATCCAATGCTAAATGCGGAGGCGCATAATAGATTGATATGAAATGAGTTGTCCCATAATAAAACCTGTAGTTGTCGTTGGTATTCTCGACGAAGTCTATATATATACCCACATAAGGTGGGGAGACCTCGTGAAACAACAAGTGAGAATGGCTAGGTTGATAGTGTTGGGAATGTCCTAGAACTCACAGTTCGTGTAAACATTCTATTTATCAATAATAATGACTTGTTGATTTTGCATCTTATTATGAAAATCTAATAAACATATCCATGGATATAGTTTGCATACTGTAACTTTATGTAGTGACATAAACAAGATCAAGTTGACAGTATATAGCCTAAATGGTCTGATAAGTATATGGATGAAATTGGGTATCTCATCCTGATAACACTATTGGATGTGGCCCACTCTATAGTTGTTACAAGAAGTTGTAAAGTTCTACAAACGATATATTTCACAAATCGTTCATGTTGAGACATATGAGTGAGAGCATCTTATGCAATGAGTTTGCATATAGACTGGACCACGAAAATAGTCACTTTTCTTTATAACAACTATTTACTGTTAAAACTGACTATTTCATTTATCAAATAACCTAGGTTAACTCACTCTTAATTTTGAGCTAGTTATGAACTCCTGTTTGTTCGGGATTATCCTTTGATCTGCAAATGGTGAGAGTGGTCCAACAACACTACTCAATAAGCTTCCCATTTTGGGGATAAGACCAGATGATAGTTGGGGACAAAACCTTGCAAGATGAAATTCACTCCTACCCGATTTAGGGTTAGGAGATAGGTTATTCTCTTAAGTACTAATTCCAGGTCTTGAACAATCAGAGCCCCGCCTTCTCATGACAGAGAAAGGATTTGATTCGTAAAAATTATGAATCAGAATTGTTCATTAGAGGGTCAGTAAGAACTTAAGGAACAAGATGTATTCACAGGGTTAAAACGATAATTTTGACCTAGCTGTGATTACGAACAACCTGCGAAAGATTGACTTACTGATTATGGTTATAAAGTGGATATAATATATCTACAAGGAGGGGAGTTCGATTATGGGCTATAGTGGAGTGTCCCATTAGTTAACGAATGAAGGTTAGATCGGATAATGAGTTTAGTCGATTAATCTCGAATCATTGGAGCCCATGATCTGTAGGTCCACAAGGTCCCCTGATTAGCTCGTAAATAGTTAAGCTTTAGAGTAGCTTGAGAAATTAATTTGAAACGTTCAAATTAAACGAATTAGGAGAATATATATTTAAATATGATTTAAATATATGAAGATGATTATTGTGTAGTTGATATTAAATTAATTTATGAAATTAATTTTAGAAAATTATTTTTCAGTTTTAAAAATCAAAATGGTTTTTGAAATCAAATTTTGGTTTTAAAGAAAAAATGGAAAATTAGTTTGCATGCACAAAATGGAAAAACTTGATTTTCTAATATCATCTTCTTCATGCTCACACAAAGCCCACTTCCTCTTCTTCATTAATACTCCAAGCATAAGCTGCAAGCCATGCATCTCTTCTTTGCATGTTCATCTGCAATAAATTAAGAAGATTTGAGTGAATTGAAGACATGCATTACACATAAATTTTGAGAGAAAATTTCAGCTAGAAGAAAGGTTCTTCGGAAGTGTGCTGCTATGAGTTTTTCTCTATTCTTCATTGCTTCAAGCTATTCTTGAGTCCCACAACTCGGTCTAAAGCTCCAAGAGGATAGTGGGGAAGATCTTGAGGTGTTCATGATGATCTTTGGTGAAGACCGTTGCTGATTATCCAAGTTCTTGAAGAGTCCTACAAATGTATGATTTAAAACTCTCTTATTTAGATGAGCATGCTTTAATCTTTGCCAAAATTAGTGAATTTGAATGCTTATAGATCCTTGATACTTCCGCTGCATGTTTTCTTACTCTAACAGATAGCTGGGTTAAAGAAAAGGCAAGTATGAAAAGACGTGTTGCGTAATTGTCCCTGTAAGCAGCTGGATTCTTTCTTGGTCACAAGATACAAAGCAAGACTAGTTGCACGATGTTTTTCTCAAAGACATGGTATTGATTATGAGGAGATATATTTTCTAGTGGTTGATGTAATTACACTAAGATATTTAATTGGTCGAACTGTGTATGAAAGTCTAGATATGCATCTTATGAATGTAGTCGCAACATATTTATATCAATCTCTTGATAATGTTATTTACATGAGAATTCCAGAAGAATTTAAGGTATCTGAAACATATACATCAAGTTTCTAGGAACTGTACTCAATAAAGTTACAGAGATCAATCACTATATGGATTGAAACAATTAGAACGGATGCGACACAATTACCTGAGTAGATATTTATTGAAATAAGGATATCAAAATAATCCAATATGTCTGTGTGTTTTTATAAAGAAATCACAATCAGGATTTGCTATTATAACTGTATATGTTGATGACTTGAATATAATTGGAACTCTTGAATAGCTTTTAAAAGCAATAGAATATCTTAAGAAAGAATTTGAGATGAAAGATCTTGAAAAAACAAAATTTTGCCTTGGTTTGCAAATTGAGCATTTAGCAGATGAAATATTTATTCACCAGTCAACTTATACAGGAAAAATTTTGAAAATACTTTATATGGACAAATCACATCCATTAAATATTCAAATGGAATTCCGCCCATTGGATATAAAGAAAGATATATTTCGATCTCGAGATGATAATGAATAATTTTTTGGTCCTAAAGTACCATATCTTAGTGCAATTGGTGCACTTATGTATCTTGCTAATAATACAAGACCAGTATTACATTTTCAGCAAATTTATTAGCTAGATATGGTTATTCTCCTACAAAAAGACATTAAAACATAATTAAGCATATATTCTGTTATCTATGAGGAACAATCGATATAAGTTTGTTCTATTCAAATCAATCAAATTTTGATCTAGTTGGTTATGCAGGTTTTGGATATTTATCTGATCCACACAAAGTTAGATCTCAAACATGTTAACTGTTCACATATGGAGAGACTGCTATATCATGGCGATCGGTGAAACAGACCATAACGACCACTTCCTTAAATCATACTAAAATTTTACAATACCAAGGCTAGTCGAGAATGTGTATGGCTAAGATCAATGACTCATCACATTTGTGAAACATGTGGCTTGTCTTCTAATAAAAATCTTTCAACAATATTATACAAAGACAACACAGCTTGCATAACCCAGATCAAAATGAGGATATATTAAAAGAGATAGAACAAAACATATTTCACCGAAGCTTTTCTACACTCGTGATCTTGAAGAAAATGACGATATCATTATACAACAAATTTGTTCGAAGGATAGCCTGACAGACTTGTTTATAAAGGCATTACCAACTGTAACTTTAGAAAAATTGATACACAACATTGGAATGCGGCGACTCATAGATCTTAAGTGATGTTTTCATGAGAGGGGGTAAATATATTGTATTCTTTTAGGAGTATATATTATATGAAACATGTAATTTTTTTTCCTTTCACTAGGGTTTTTTCCCATTAGGTTTTTCCTAATAAGGTTTTAACGAGATATATTTCATATATATATGGGCATCTAAGGTGAAGTATTATAAATATTATAAAAATAAATAGATTTCCATTGCTTAGTGTCTTAAAAGTCATGGGTCAATCTTCATGTTGTCCATGTGCCTTATAGTTATTTATGCTTGGTATCCATGTAAGGCCACATCCTACTTGCCACTTTGCATATAAATAGTGATATTTTGTGGATATTAAGATCACACATATTGGTAAGAAATCCACTTAAAATTTCCACTAAATTTTCATATTATTAAATTTTTATAATTGTAGTTATTTTAGTTTATTATTATATTATATTTATTTGTTCATTATTATTATATTATATTTTCTCCATATCCGTTATGCTTGGTTGTGCTCCTCAATTTCACAATCAATTTTTTTATTAGTTCAATTGAACATCATCTTTTTTCTCAACTATATATGATAAAGGTAAATTGAATCTTTTATTTTAAAATTGAGAGTACAGATTTTATGGTTGTTAAATCTCCGTTTGGTAACCATTTTATTTTTTGTTTTTATTTTCGAAAATTAAGCTTATTTTCTCACATTTTCTTACCATGGTTTGCATCTTTTTAAATAAAGAGTTGAATTCTTTGCCAATTTCAAAAAAACAAAAACAATTTTTTTTTTTTTTTTAGGTTTTCAAATTTTGGCTTCGTTTTTTAAAACATGGGTAAAAAGTATATAACAGATCAAGAAATTTAGAGGTGAAAATGGTGCTTATAGGCTTGATTTTCAAAAATTAAAAATAAAAAAACGAAGTGGTTACCAAACAAGGCTTAAGTTATACTCATTTAGGGGTTGTTTGGGGGATCGGAATGAGATAAGTTTGTAATGTAATGTACTCCAAAACTCATGTTTTGATTGAATATTTTGAGTCTCATTTGTAATACCGAACTCATTCCATTCACACGGTTTTCAGCTCAACCCTCTTTTCTACTGTTTTTACATTTCACGATTCTATTTTCATTCCGCTCTCGATTCCTCACACATCCAAATATCTTCCCAAATTCTCAATAATCTTAATTACATCCCAACTCTCTAAACCACCATTTACATCCATTTTATTCACTCACACCTCTATATATATATTATCTTTTGAGGTTAGGTGAAGGAATGTGAGGGAACCATCCAGAAATTGCCAAATGTAAGTGAAGTTAATATCAAAATATGATTAAAATGGGCATGATTAATAATTGAGTCTGATCAAAGGCAAGCAATCTCTCATTTTTTATTTTTCTTTTCTTTTCTTTTCTTTCTTTATTTTATTTTATTTAAATAAATAAAGAAATAAAAGAAAATAAACTTCAAAGGACTCATTTTGTACACGTAATCCGTACCTACATCATAAGGGTATGGCCCACGTGGATCCCACGAAAAGAGCATCCAATGGCAGGTGTAAGCATCACTATGACACCAATCAGCTTTTAGTCAAACCCAATATGTTGGGCCCCACCTGCCTCATCATTTCATTTCGTCTTCTACAAATTTAAGATGAAAAAAATTAATTTATAGATTTATTAATAATAGTGAAGGAAGTGGATAAAATTTAGGTTCATCTTCTCGGAGCTGATACGAGTCAATCATTTATTGATTTTGCTATATTTATAATTTTAGAAATATATTACTATACACTTAATTGGGAATGAGTATGATAGACCAAAAAATCGAATTAATTGATCGAATTGAAGTCAGTCGGGTTGGTTTAGAAAAATTCCAAATCGAATTTTTGTTTAAAACAAAATTTAAAGAATAAAAGACCAACTGATCGACCAACTTTTTCTCATCGATGGTCGAGGTCGGTTTGAACATCTATTAAACCGACCATAGTCGATTCGAGGACGGTTTGGTCGAAAAATCAACTTCGACCAACCAATGCTCACCCTCACACTTAATTATTAGCTCTAAAAGTACTACACGTAGCAATTATTCTGATAATTAAAATATGTTTGGTTGACAATCTATATTATGCTTTGTGTTTTTAGATTCATTGAATTCAACAATTATACGTTTGACAAATTATCTAAATTTTGTTTTTCAAAAATGTTTTTGGAATTTGTGAGACGAAACTAACACTTTTAAGTTTTCAATATATCCCAATCTCGAACTTTAAACTATAAAATGCATAGTTATATTGAATAAGATATAAATATTTACAAATGCAATATTTGATGTTATAAACTCAAATTATTTTATTTTTAAATAAAATATATATTATTTAATGTTTTGTAAATTATATACTACTATAGAAAAATAATTATACAAAAAATTTTAAACACAAATATAAACTAATTGATAATATTTTATAATCAACTTAATATTTAGCAAGTAACTACGAACTAGTTTCATGGTTTACAAACATGGTATCAAGTACATGCAAGATAATTGATTAAGTTATAATTAAATTTATGAATCTACCCCTAAACACATATCTAACACGTATCTGAAAAATATGATATATATATATATATATATTATTATTATTATTAAATCTCTTGTTTTTTAATTCTCTACCAAATTGTAACAGTTTCTTTAATCTTAAAAGAGTTAAATTCTAAGTTTGATTTCGAACTATTTTAGTTGACCGTAGGATATGTTTTTACTTTTTTATTTGAGATGATTTGTAATGAACAACATCAAATCAATAACATTTTTACTACATTAACGATATATTGAAAAAATAAAAACTTTAAAATTTATGTTTAATCATGTACTATCAAAATGAACATAACTTAACTGGTATACTGTTTGTATTATAATCTTGAAACTAGATGATATTGTATCTTTATGGTGCATCAACATAATCGACTGTTTGATTATGACCTAAGGAAGGAGTCATTTTTATATCGATTATATTTTTTTGGTCAACGATTGATTATCAAGAGTGAAATTATTTTAAATGATAAAATTATTGAAAATATTTACAAATAATAGTAAAATATCACAGTTTATCTGCGATAAACTGCAATAGATTACTATTTGTGTCTATCATGATACAGATAGATACAAGTATTAGTCTATCATAGATAGAATAATAAATTTTTATTATATTTATAAATATTTTGATTAATTTTCCTATATTTAAAAACAATCTTTATCAAAATATATACAATATTTTATCGAAACCAAGATTTATTTTTCTCTCTCCCTAGTGCCAACACATTGCTTGATTTATTTCACTTGAAAAATATATGATCATATATATATATATATTGCAAAGGAATATATGATCATATATCCACACAAATCATATTAGAAAGTTGTACTCCACCACTCCCAACATTATTTTTCTTAACGACAACATATTAAAGATGGTATAAATTTGAAAAATATATCATCTTATTATTAAACCAAATATTTGTTTGTACTAACATGTCTTGTTTATTTGTTGGCATACACATTATTTTACTATTTATTTTTATATCAACATATATGTTAACGGTATATAGATATACATGAGAATTTCCTCTTTACCCTTAAATATTTCCATAATGACTATTCTGGCTTCAAAATCACATTCCTAGTATTCTGTACTTACCTTTTATGCATTTTTTTTCTCTCTATTTTATTCTACATTCTCTCCATGTTACTATATCATCCAACAATTTTTATTTTGTCCTCACATTTTTCATATATATATATATATAACAACTGTCGATGAGGGATTCAACATCCAATCTCTAAGGAGAAAGATCTTACCCGTTGCCGTAAAGTGCACTTTGGCAACATATATATAATTTTACCCATGATCTTATTTATTACTTTTAAATTTCATGTTAGATATTCATTATTTATTTACTATATTAAAAAATGGCTATAAGATTTTTTTTTTTTTTTTTTTTTTACTTTCCTTTGAATACTTAACGAGGCGTTTGAGTTGGTTGTTATAGTCCCTATGTTATTATAATTGGGTTATAATAGTTTTGTATTTGGGACGTAGATTATTTTAGTTTGGATTATAGTAGTACGTATTTGAGATGTAAACTATTTTGGTCTAAAAAGAAAATAGTAAATACTGTAACAAGAAATAAAAAAAATGATGAATGTAAAATAGTAAAAATCGTAACAAATAGTAAGTATTGTAGCAATGGAGGTTTTAAAATAATATTGACTGTAGCTAGATGGAGAATACATCATAAATCTTTTCATGGTATCTATTTTACCCTTGAAATTATATCCTTGTGTTTTGTACTTAACTTTTTTGTGCCTTTTCTTTTTCCTATTTAATTTTACCATTCCTTTACGTCAGTGTGTTTAAAATGATATGACCTAATTAAGTTTCATAGGATGATGTGTGAAAATTTTCAAAATTTCAATAAATTTTCGTGATATCCACGGTTTTTTTAAAAAATAAATTAAAATATCGTATCATCCAGATGTCTGTAACAACGATAAATTTACTTATTTAAGTTATCGTCATCCTAAACGCAGTAAAAAGTAAAAAAGTAAAAAGATGTTTGCTGTCGTTTTAATGGCTAATACATGCCGTTTCGACGGCATCGGAATGACGTCGTTTAAGAGAAGTTGACGAATTTTATCCGTTTTGGTTTTTTACAAGCTGAGCTGGCGGGATTTTGACCACGGTTAACGGGTTAATTTCAGTTGGTGTAGAGGGTCTCCGAGCGTCGGTGGACATTAACCGTAGGTTAAATTTTGCCCGTTAGATAGATATAGAGGGAAAAAAAAATAATAATAAAAAAAAGATAAAATAGAGAGAGAAAAAAACAGAAAGAAAAGAGTTTATTAAAACAGACAGAGAGAAAAGAAAGAATCGCTTTGTATATAAGCCAACGAAGCCAAAGCCTATAATTCTGGAAGACGAGAGAAGAGAGTAAAAGAGAGAGAGAGAGAGGTCCTCCGTGAGCGACGGCGAGCGGCTGTTCTGGTGGTGGCGCTATTGGACGGACATAGAGCTACGGCCATGGCAGATTCTAATGACTCTGTTTCCGTCGACATGGAGAAGATCTATCTCGGCGGCAAGGTTCATCTAAATTTCAACTCATTTCTTCCATTTTTTTTTCTATTTGGGGGTTTTCTTTAATGCATTTGTTTATGGTGTATTTGAATCGTTTTTTACTTTTCTTTTTTGTCGATCGGGGGTTTTTTTGCTGATTTGATTGGCTTAATATCCCGTTTTCTTTTGACTGTGGGGCTGGGGGTTCTCATTATTGGTGAAATGTCTTATGGCATTCTATAGTTTTGTTTGGATGTGAAGAAAAAAGTAGGAAATTATTTGGGGATTGTAACTTTTCCACTCTTGTATTTCTTTTTTCCGTTCCGATCTGGTTCATTTCTGAGTCTTGATTGACCGAGGATTTTCCAATTTTTGCAAGTTATTAATAATTAAGTTCAAACCCCTTTTCCAAAAATTAATTAATTAGCTACTTAATGGGTTTGGTTTTGAGGTTACTTTCTTGATTCAGGGATCGGTGTTTTATCCCTGCTTGTTTAAATGCAAGATGTGATAACGATGGGCTTTGTGCATTTCCTATTTCTGGCTTCTGGGGTCCTTTTATTTTTCTTTTCTAATTGTTACGTTCTCTTTTTGGTCCTTATTACATTCAATTTTTCTTTACCTCTTTTGATAAAGGGTTTTCGACTGGTTGAGCTTTTATGAAGGTAACAACGGATTGAAGACATCTTTAGTTTGTGCTTTTTAAAGATCTTTAATTGTTCTGTTTGGGGTATATAGTTATTGTTCGTTTGAACTTTCCAATTATCAATTGGTTGCATAGACGGTATTGTCTGTTAGATATTTTTCCATTTTTTTTCCCCTTCTTCTTGCAGTGGTGGTATTTTATGTTTAAATTTCGTTTGCAGATTAAGATTGTTTTTACTTTTTTGACCTTTTTTTTTTTTTTTTTTTTTCTCGTTCTATGGTTGTATTCATCCCTCGTGAATGTGATACTGCCCGTTGCTGAAAGCAAATTGCGGTCTACTGAATAAACCTTATCCTTACCCACTTTTCTGGTTCTTTTCTTCTTTTTGTGATGAAACTTTATGTGTGTTAACAGGGATAGTTGCTTATTTATCTTGGCTGTTATAAGTTTTAAGCTATTGATAATTTAAATGCTGAACCATAAATTTGTTATGCGCACTACTTTTATAAAGTTATACTAAGTTGAAGGGACAAGTTAGCTTGGGCATCTTGAAAGGAAATGCACTTGGACTGTTCTTTACGGATATACTTGGCTGGAAATGTTGGACTATTTGAACTTTTTTCTTTCCTCAAAGGCTCCCCTTTTACTCTCACCCATAGTTCATGTGGAAATAATATGTAATTGGGACTACTATGAGAATGTTTCGTGTATTGACATTCTTCTTGATTCCAATGTTTTCATTTCCCCCTTTACTTCTCATATCATCTTGCTGACTTAAGATATGCCACTCATGTTATTTTCAGGAGCATCATGTACGAACTGGCCAGGGTTCTGTGTCTGTAATAGTCTGTGGAGACCAAGACAAGCCGCCACTCATTACTTATCCTGATTTGGCTTTAAATCGTAAGTGCTTGGAATTATCTTTATGTTGTGATTTTGGTGGTGATATTTTAGATATTTGGTTTCTTGTTATATTATGTGAGATAACTTTTAACTGGTGTCTTTTCCCCGAGTTCTTGCAGATATGTCATGTTTTCAAGGATTATTCTTTTTCCCGGAAGCAGCTTCGTTGCTACTTCACAACTTTTGTATCTACCATATCAGCCCTCCTGGACATGAGGTCTGTATTATTGTTGAGTAAATTTGTGTATGGATAACTTTGTGTTTGCTCATGAATACTATATTCACATAGTTTCCTTTTTGGAACTTTACCAAGAGTTCTTGCAGTTGGGAGCTGCTGAGATTTGTGAGGATGATCCTTCACCATCTGCTGATGATTTAGCAGATCAAATCCTTGAGGTTCTCAACTATTTTGGGTAATTACAATGCCCTTCTCTCCACTATTGAAAAAGAGATAAAAGATTATATTGTTGATTTATCATTGGGATATTTCTATTACAGACTTGGTGCAGTGATGTGCATGGGGGTAACAGCTGGCGCTTACATTCTTAGTCTTTTTGCTGTAGGTTCATCGTATGGTGAAATTCATTGTGAAGTTGAATCAAAAGTTTTTCTTGGTCTGACCAATTTTATTGTTTTACAGTTGAAATATAGAGAGCGAGTTCTTGGTTTAATTCTTATATCCCCCTTGTGCAAGTCTCCCTCTTGGTCCGAGTGGTTCTATAATAAGGTAGCCTTTTCAAGTCTTCATCATTCTCACACTGAAATAAACTCAAGTTTTTATACATGTTAAATAATCGCATATCCCTTGTAATTGCAGGTAATGTCAAACTTGTTATACTTCTATGGCATGTGCGGTTTGTTGAAAGAGTGCTTGCTTCAGCGGTACTTCAGCAAGGTAAATATAGTGTCCATTCTTAAGAGTTAATTTGTCTTTCTGTGTTCGTCTTTTATATTCTTGTTGACTGGATTCATGAGATTGTTATTACATGCAACAGGAGGTCCGTGGTAGTGTCGAAGTTGCCGAGTCTGATATAGTTCAAGCATGTAGAAAAGTATGTGCTTTATGTCAATCATTCAATTCTGAGAGTTTTGGATTGTCTGAAACTAGTTTGTCTTGTTTCTTTCTGTTGGGCAAACATCTCTTGTTAGTTCTTCAAATTTTTTGCGTGGTTTGAATAAGAGGGTATATCTATTTTGTCAGTTGCTGGATGAGAGACAGAGCAACAATGTTTTGAGGTTCCTCCAAGCAATTAATAGGTAAATGCTTTTCCCATCTCAGCCATTCTTTCCCCTGTCCACATATGTCAAATCTGCAACCTTGTGTTTGCCTTTTTGCAGAAGACCAGACATTACCGAAGGGTTGAAGAGGCTCCGGTGTCGTACTCTCATTTTCGTCGGGGACAGCTCGCCTTTCCATTCTGAAGCACTCCATATGATATCAAAATTGGATAGAAGATATAGTGCCTTGGTTGAGGTATGACATTATTCAAAAGAATGAAAACCTTCCTTTCAGCACGAAATGCATGCGATGGCTGAACAAGTGGTGGATGCATTCGGCATACTTCACTATGCAGCAGCAACTGCCTAGGTTTTGTTAAATAGTTAAACTCAACGATTGGTTAACGCAGGTCCAAGCTTGTGGATCGATGGTAACCGAAGAGCAGCCACACGCAATGTTGATACCTATGGAGTACTTCTTCATGGGGTACGGGTTGTATAGGCCGTGCCAGTTCAGCGACAGTCCACGGAGTCCGCTCAGTCCATCTTGCATCTCCCCAGAGCTTCTTTCTCCAGAAAGTATGGGATTAAAGCTAAAACCTATTAAAACGCGCATTTCTTAAACGTCAAAGGACATTTAGAATTGGAAAAGAAGAGAAGGCTTAAGCTTTGCATTCACAACTCTGTCTGTCTGGTCTATCTAGTCTGTGAGTTTTTCTTTTCCAGATTTTTGATTTGTTGAAGGGGCGTTTGTAGATAGGGAGAGATGTGAGGGGAAAAAAAGGGTATTTACATGATGGGTAAATAACTATAGGGAGATACACATTCATTCTTTTGTAGTCATCGGACATAAAAGAGATCATATTCTTGAACTCTGTGGGATTCATATATTCTTCAATCTGACCAATATATTTATTAATCAAGGATCTTGAATTGTGCTGCTGCGCTTCTGCTGCTGCGCTTCTGCTGCTTGTTATGAATAAGAGTAGAGTAGTATCATCATATTCTTTTTGCCCCGCAGTCCACATTCAAAACTCTATGTTTTATATTGTTTGTAGAGAAAAATACTTCTTTTCAATACTTAGTTTTGAGTTTGGTTTCAATTTAATTCCTTCAAAATGTTACAATAATATTACATTGAGATTTGAGTTTTGTTTCAGTCTAATGTTCTCAAGTTTCAAGATTTACACTACTAACCCCAATTTGTCACTAAACACCCACTTTCAATTGGACAACTTTATTTATTTATCAATGATGTTGAATTGAGCTACTACTGCTTGTTATGAATAATAGCAGTAGCATCATATTCTTTTTGGCCCCACACACCTTTCACTTTATATTATTCAAAACTCTCTCTATGTAAATGGGTATGCTTTATATTGTTGTTTGTTGAGAAAAATACCTTTATGATCTCTAGGGGTTAGATTCTAGTTTTCATTTGATTTCAAAGTTTAAAATGTTATTTTTTTAGTCCTTAAATTTTAAGTTTGGTTTTAATTTAGTTCTTTCAAAACATTACAATTTTGTAATCGAGATTTAAGTTTTGTTTTAATTTGATCTTTAAGTTTCAAGATTTTTTAACTTTGACTTTTCATTAAATACAAATTTTCAATTATTGGTCTTAATATTTATTAATTAATTTTAAATCATCATTAGGGATTTTTTAAATATAAAAAATATTTAAAAATATTACATTTTATAGTAAAATGTTATGGAAGTATTATGTAATACTTTGAAATTTAAAGATCCAAAATTTTAGGTATGAACAAAAAGATATATAAAATTTATTCTTTATTTGTAATGTAATATTAAATTGAATGAGATGGGACCCAGAAAATGATTGAAATGGCTAGCTGGGATTCACCGAATGAGGAATTTTTGCATAAATTTTGCCAGCCTTAGCGTGATTCCCGCTTTCTATTCAAAACAGTTGTGTAAGAAAAAGAAGAACGTTCATGTGCGCCGCTTGTTGCCTATTCATTAATTCTCTTTATTTCTTTTTCTATTCATAAAGTCATTAGCATCATCCAGGTTGTTAAGAGTTTAGAGTTAAGTTATATTATGACCAAATTTGAGGTTTGTGTCTATCTAGATAGAAAAAGTAGTCAACCTAAACATAGATTAACGTTCATACTATCGATCTTGAGGTCAGAGGTTCGATTTCCCCCACTCATACTTAATTATAATACATTTGAAAAAAAAAAGAATAATTAGAAAAAGTACTTCAATATTACTTGAGCTGTATGGTGTCCAATTGATCCAATTAACTGGAGTTAAAAGTCAAATTTATATATAATAGTTTAATTGATTTTTAAAAGTTTGGAAATATTTTAATATTCGGAGGTCTTTTAGAAGCAAAATACACTTCTTGTTTTTTGAGATTTGATATTAGTGTCTATTTTCGTCCTTAAATCGACCGCATCGAAGTCAGTTGGTATCGGTTTGGAAAAATTTCAAATTAAAAAATCGATCGATGTTCATCCCTAGTTTGGAAAATGCTTCTAAATAGTCTATGGATTAATTTGACTAACGGAAAGATGACATGACATGGTGAGTTGGAAAATTCTAAATGAAGTAACAATATTTACTAGTTTTATATTATTTTTTGAATGAGGTGTGTTTTTCTTTTCTTTTTCGCCCTTCTCTCTTCCTGTTTTTCTCTCCTCTCTCTCCCTCCTCTAAATTCCAGCTCTTTGATTTAGGGTTTATTGTGTACCTCCAATTGTAACATGGCTTGTTATCGATTGAAGTTGGTGTTATAGATTATCAATGTTGATTTAGGGGTAAAAGTAAAGTTCATAAGCTTAATTTACAAAAACCAGAAACTAAAATCGAAATGGTTATCTAACGCAACCTAAACAATTTAATAAATTAATTTATTTGAATTGGTATTTGGAGTTTAGTATATGTTAACTAAATAAAATGTTGGTTAAGGATTGAATGTGTTTGCTTCAAAGAGGAAAGTTTGGTTGCATTGCATGTCCATTAATTGGCTATTTTAGAGGTGAATTAAATTTGAAAGTTTGACTAGTATAATGTGCCTTGGTCAATTCTATTTGATAATTTAATATGGTTGGCTCTATAATTTGCAAAACCATTTATGATATATTAAAATTCATACTAAACTTACATATTCAAGAAATTATTAACTTGCAAAGGTATGTATATTTATTATCTATTGTACATCTTCTCCCTCCTAATCCTAATTTTAACGTAAAAAACGAAACCGACATATAAATATGTTAAAGTCGATAGTTCATATCATTATTGTTGTTAAAAGGATCGAAGTAATTGTCCATTATCCATAAATTCAAAATCTTATCTACCAACAACTGATGTATTTAAAAATACAAATATCAAGATTTGAATCCACTCAATTTAATAGGTTAAACTAAAATAATAATAATAATAATAATAATAATAAACAATTGTTGTGCTTAAAAATAATGTTTTTTTTAAAAAAATCAATATTATATGTTTTTCCAATTAAGCGATTAAAATAAAACATTTTAGATCTCTAAATATTTTCATTAAAACAACAATTTAAGTATCATTTGATTATGATTTTGGTTTTGGTTTTCTGTTTATGAAATTTTTACTTGTAAAAACAAGCATTTAAATTCTAAGTTGAATTTGGAAAACAAGAGCAAGTTTGTAAAAACTTCTTTTTCCTTTTCTAAACATTTGCTAAAAGCAGATAATATAACAAAGAAACTAATAAATAGAAACATGGTTTGTAAGCTTAATTTTTAAGAGTTGTTTTTAATTATAGGAAAATGAGTCAACTTATTTACAAATATAGTAAGTGATAGATAGTGACATTTTACTATATTTAAAAATATTTTCAATACTTTTACTATTTAAAATAATTACCCAATTTTAAAATATCTTAACAAAAAATCTAAAGCTTGTTTTTCAAAATTCTTCATATAATTTCACAAATTTTTTCACAAAGACACATTAAAATTCAAGTCGAATTTCATAAACTAAAAACAATTTTTTAAACACAGTTTTTTTATTTCAAAACTTGACTTGGATTTTGATTTTGAAAATACTCCTTAATACTATATTGGTGATAGATGACTTACGGTTCGTTTTAACAGAGGAGTGTCCTCCCATTATTGGCTCAAATGCAAACCAAAATATTCGGGATACATACGACAGATGGATCAAGGCTAACAGGAAAGTCCTGCCTATATTCTTGCCAACATATCTGATGTATTGGTGAAAAACATGAGAGATTATGGAATCTTTCTGTGGGATGTTTGGACAACCGTCCTTCTCCCTGAGGCATGATGCTATCAAATACGTTTACAACTACCGTATGAAAGAAGTGGCCTCTATTAAAGAAATATCCTGGACATGATGGTCCATTTCAACGTAGCAGAAGTAAATGGAGCTGTCGTTGACGAGAAGAGTCAAGTTGGTTTTATTCTTGAATCTCTTCCGAAGAGTTTTTTGCAGTTCTGTACGAGCGCGGTCATGAATAAAATAGAATATAACTTGACTACTCTTCTAAATGAGCTACAGGCTTACCAGACTAAGATGAGAGCAAGAGGTCTGGAACCAAAGGTAAATATTACCACCGGAGAGAAGATAGAAACGTCCTCCAAAAAGCTTGATATTGCTTATTTTTCACAGAGTAAGAGTATTCTAGTTAAGAAGAACAAGGGGAAAAGGAAGAAGGAACCCACTGGCAGAAAAGGCAAGACAAATGCTGCAAATAAAGGAAAATATTTCCATTGCAAAAAAGAAGAGCACTGGAATAGAAATTGCCCTCAATACCTTGTAGAGAAAAGAGCAGAGAAAGCAAAACAGGGAAACTAGTTCCTGAAGATTGCTTGTTGTACTTCAGTTAACCAGTGGGAGATGTTGCAGTTGCTATCAGAAGATGATCTTATCTACTTTTGTTATAGTAATAAAAGTTATTTTATCTTGTTATAAAAGAACAAATTGTAAAAACTTTTTGTTGTAAATGAAATGTTCATTAGCAAAAGTTATGTTTGTTCTATTACAAAGCAACTTCTGTGAGAACCAACCTCGTTAAAAGCCATTTGCAAATATTTAGATATTTAAAAGGCTAGAAATCAATAAAGGCAGGTAGTTATTTAACTTAAGCGATAAGTTTAGAACACTTGAAATGTTCAAAGTGTACAAAACTTGTTAGGTAAAATAAAACTAAAATACTTTGATTGGATCAAATAATAAGTATAGAAAGTTTGAGATTTCTAGGACTATTTGATAGAACATGAAATCAAGTAAGAACTTTGTACTTAGTTGCCTTAATTGTTTTTTTAACATCATTTCAATTTTAAGGTACTTCTGAAGATCCATATGAGATATAGAGAACTCATAAAAGTTGTTTATGATATGTAAAAGTTGTTTACATAGTTCAGAAATCTGAAAAGATCGATATAAGTGTTAATGTCGAACCCTTAAGTGTTGGAATATTGTCGAAAGGCATGCTTATTTGTAGACAAGCCAAAAGAAGAATTTTTTTTCATGTAAACAAAAATTAAGCGTTTATGTTGACAAATACCAAACTTTTTGGAAAAATATACGAGATCACCATGTATTATTTATTTCCATAAAATTTTGCATATATCAATAAAGAGTTATTGATTAAAAACTGACATTGTAAATAAAAGGTTGTTTAGACAGGTCAGATGCATCTTACTCAAAGAGTTGAGAGTACCTCGATGTAGTGGGAGGAATGTATGACTTCCTAGCCATTGTTGAGAAACAAGAGTTGTGAAAATAAGATGCATTCCCTATATAGTTTAATAAGAAGTCTATTGTACACTAACATGTTTACAACGATTCTCTCAGCTAAAGTGTTTGAGAATCTCCTAGTAAGACTAGGACTATGAAGTTTATAACCTAGGGCAAGTGGAAGAAAAACCCATAGGTATGTTATGCCTTAGTTTATTGTATTTCTCCGTAAAACTCAAAAACTCATTATTATATGCTACCATTGAAGTTTTAGTCCAAGTGGGAGTTTGTTAGGTTTTATGTCTTAAAACTCGTGGTTTGTAAACAATTAAACTTATTTTGAAAATTCAATAAAGTTGTTATTGAATATATGAATTGCTTATTTTGTTTTAGAAATAAATCCAATACACTAAAAGAACCATGACTATTACATGAGTACTTGAACTTTATGTGGAGACATAAAAATGGATCAGGTTCGAGTAAATAGTCTAAATGGTCTATAGTATATGAATAAGGTTGGGTGCCTTATTCTGGTAACACTATTGGATGCGGCCCACTCTGTAGTTGTTACAAAAAGTTGTAAAGTGCTACAGACGAAGTGATCCTGATTCTTATATGTAATGATATGAGAAGTGGGGGCGTCCTGTGCAATGAGTTTGCACAAGATCGGACCATGAAATAAGTCACTTTTACTTTATAACGTTATTTATTGTATAAGACTGATTATTTCAAAGTGATGACCTAGGTAACTTATCCTGAATCCTGAGCTAACTATGAACTTCTGTTTATTCGAGATTATCCTTAGATTTGCATAGGTGAGGGTTGGATCAACAGTGCCGGCTCAATAAACCTCCTATTTCAGGGGTAAAATTGGGTAGATAGATGGGGACATAGGGTGCAAGATGGAATTCATTCCTACTCGCTTTTAGGGATAGTAGAGAGGTTGTTCTCTTAAGTGCTGACTTCGAGTCTCGAATAAGGGGCCCCACCCTCTCATTGACTCGAGAGGGACTCGGTTTGATGATCGGATCACAAACCAATTGTTTATTAGAGAATCAGTGGGACTTAAGGAACAAGAGGTAATCTCGGGGGTAAAACAGTCATTTGGCCCAACCGTTATTATGAACAATCTATAAAAGGTTAACTTAATAATCATGGTTATATCGAGTGAATACAATATATCTACAGTGAGGGGAATGCAACTCTAGGCTTTAGTGGAGTGACCTAATAGTTAACGAATGTGGGTTAATTCAGTGTAAAGAGTTTAACAATTAATCTCGGATCGTTGGAGCCCATGATCTGTAGATCCACGAGGTCCCCCTACTAATAAACAAATGGATTAGCATTAGAGTAGCGTGATAAGTTAATTTGAAACGTTCAAATTAGAATTAAGGGAATTAGTAATTATACGTGATCTAATTACGCATTTAATTTTGGAATTAAACGAAATTGGAGAATAAATTAATATTTAAATATGATTTAAATATTAAATTCATGAATAGGGATCCAAGATAGTGGAATTGGTGTTAAATTAATTTAATATTTGATATTAAATTAATTAGAATTAATTAAATTGATTAATTAATTATTAATTATTAATTTTATTAGAAAAATTAATTTTAAATTAATTTTTGTAAAATTAAATATAATTCCAGTTTTAATTATTGAATTAAAAACTTAAATTAAGTTTTAATTTGAAAATTTTCAAATTAAAAGAAAAAAAAGAGAAGAAAATTGGAAATGGAAAATTGGGATTTTCCCACTTCCATTTCCAACTTGCTTACACACTTTCCACTCACCTAATTCAGTCATTAATCCAAGCATGAGCTGCTATTCATGCAATAATTGTTCTAGCATGATTGTCATGCAATATATACTGAAGAATCTTAGTGGAATTTAGCATGCAAAAGGATTGATTTTGGCTGAAAATCTCTCTAAGTTGGAAAAGAGTCTTCAGCTGATAAACTAGTGATCTTCTTCTCCATTTTCCCTTAATCCAAGCTTATTTTGAGTCCCACAGCTCAATCTAAGTCACCTAGAGGATAGTAAAGAAGGCATTGAGGTGATTCACAAGCTGATTTCAAGAAGATTGCAGTTGAGATTCAAGATTAAAGTGTTTCTTCAAAGGTATGTCTTGAAACCCTCTTCATAGTTTATGGAGCATGCTTAATTCAAAGCTAAAATCAATGAATTAGAATACGTAATGATCCGTTGTTCTTCTGTTGCATGTTTTCTAACTCTAAACAACATTCCTGGAAGTGAATACTATGAATTTTAATATTTTTGGCCGAGATCGTGGTCATGGTCGAGGTCGTGGCTGTGGTAGAAGAAGAAATAATTATTATTTTAGTGGTGGTCGTTCTAATCATTCAAATTTCAAAAGAACCATGCAAAAATGATGATCATAAAGGAAAAGCTCCACAAGATAAGAATTCAAAAAATGTTAAAAATAAACGCTTCCGATGCGGAATGACTGGGCATTGGTCACGTACCTATCGTATGTCAAAACATTTAATTGATCTTTATCAAGCCTCCTTGAAGGAAAAAAAAAAAAAGAAAAATGTGGAAGCAAATTTTGTATACCACGATAATGACATATTTGACTCATCCCATATGAAAAATTTGGATATGGCGAACTTCTTTGAATCTCCTGAAGAGAAAATCGGCAGGATTAATGGAACATCAAATGTTTCCTTTGACTTTGAAAATATCTAGATTTAATGTTGTTTTTTTTTCATCTCCATGTTTTTTTCTTCTCTTAATAGATGTTAACCTTTGTATATTCCAAATATTGTTTGTCTTATTGTAATTATTTTCTTTTAATGAAGAAACCTGGATCATTTTATATATTGGGTGATTAAAAACTGAGTAAAGAAGATCTATGTCTAGAAGACAGTGCAACTACACATGCAATACTTACAAGTAGAAAATATTTTTCCAAACTAACAATACTGGAAGCAAAAATCAATACAATATCAGGTTCTGCAATCTTAATTGAAGGATTTGGAAAAGCAAAAATTATTTTGCTTAGAGGAACAAAATTTACAATTGACAATGCATTACTCTCTAGTCAATCAAAGATAAATCTACTTAGTTTTAAAGATATACGTTGCAATGATTATCATATTGAGACTGATAGTAAGAATAATGTGGAATATCTATATATCATATCTATTGTCTCAAATGAAAAACGTATATTGGAAGAGTTGCATGCTTTATCTTCTGGATTGTATTATAATCATATAGGAGTAAATGAAATATATGCAACAATGAACCTGAAGTTCATGAATCAAGACGTATTTATAATTTGACATGACCAATTGGGTCATCTAGGATCTATAATGATGAGGACAATTATTGAGAATTCAAATAGACACCCATTGAAGAGCTAGAAGATTCTTCAATCTAATGAATTATCGTGTGATGCTTGTATTGGGGTTGATGCTCTAAATCTTGTAGGGTCCTATAGTTTGTAAACATCTGTATGAACAAACATTTGGTGATTTATAATATGAGATATTTTAGTTGCATTAACCACAAACCAATAAACTAAGATCCCTGGTTATCGTTGTAACTTAAGCATGTATGTGGAAACATACAAGTGGATTGTGCTTTAAGTGATAACCTAAATGGTTTGTAGTATATGGATAAAGGAGGAAAACCTTATCCTGGTGACACTACAAGTGTGGCCCGCTTTGTAGGTGTTATAAATGTTGTAAAGTGCTACAAATAGTCTGATCCTGATCATTTGTGTGTTAGACATGTGAGCGGGGATGCTCTATACCAAGGAGTTTGTATAAGACCGGACCACAAAATGTTTAGTCTCGTTATATAACGTCGTTCATGATAGAGACTTTCATTTCACTAGGATGACCATTGATAACATGACCTTATCCTGAGTGAGTTGTGAACTTCTGCCTATGAGAATGGTCATTTGATTGCATAGGTGCGAGTGGCCAGATCGTCACTCAAATCTACCACTTTGGGGATTCGTTTGCTTGGGGAGCTGGGAACTCAGTTACACAAGACAGGATTCACTCCTTCCCCGAAGCAAGGGTAAGTAGATAAATTGCTTCTTTAAGAGCTGGTTTCGGGGCTTGAACAGTGTGGCGCAACACCTTCTCTTGGCCCGAGAAGGGTTTACTCATAGTGGGAATATGATGTATCATTAGATAGATCAGTGGTACTTAAGAAGTTAGATGTAACTACAGGGACAAAACGGTAAATTGGCCTAGTTGTACTTATGAGCGATTTGTGAAGGGTCATCATACTGTTGATTGGTTATATCTGATGGACATAGAAATATATCTGTAGTGTGAAGAGTGCAGCTGTCGGTCTCTAGTGGAGTGCCCCGACAATTAACGGATGGTGGATATCATGATTAAAGAGTTTAGTCAGTTATTTACATACCGTTGGAGCTTCAAGCTACAAGTCCATAAGGTCCCCTTGGTAGCTCAATGAATTCATGTTGAGAATCAGTTTTTTGGTTAGTTTGAAGTGTTTAAATTAACAAGAGGGAATTTGATTATATATGATATAATTGATTTAATGTATTTGATACGTTAGTATTTGATTGGAGGAATTAATATAAATATGGTTTCTATTAAATGCCATAAAGGAGAAAAAGAACTATGGTTTATATGTTGCATATGATATAATATTAAAACTATAGGTTATAAATATAATATGATAAATTATTTATTTATTTATTTATAATAAATTAATCATGAGATAATTGGTTTTAGTTTTTCTCCAATAATTGACTTAGTGATTGGTTATGCACAGTTTATGGCTAACTGATGGATAAAAAGTGAAAAATAGTTTTTCATTTTTTTTCGATGCACTACATAACTCAAGTTATATGATAGCTTGTTAAGAGAGTAAACGATCGATCGAGTTTTTCTATACGATAGTTACTCGTTACTAAACGATCGAGTACTCAAGTCTATACGATAGGCTTATTCCTTATGTCGCCTACTCGATCGTCTAGTTCCTCCATCCCTCTACTCAAATCCATACAGAGCCCACACCTCCTAGATTCTCACACTGAGAATACCAAGGTAGCCTCATGGTATTGTCGAGTTCCATTTGAGGGTCGAGGATCGAGTTTTACTCGGTTGTGATCGAGGATTTTCCACTTTGTGCTGTTTGCTGGGTTTGATCATTGCGTTCGTGCCTTTTGAAGCATTGGTGTTTGATCGAGGGAAATACTAGAAGAAAATTGTTCTTCAAAGGTATTTTACTCGATCCCTTATTTTTAATTTAGAAGCATGTTGTAATTTATACTTGATGCATAACTGTTTTGTTTGATTGTAAATGATTATGTTCTTTTATAATGGTTTTTGGAACGATCTGCTTTCGCTCATTGGTTCTCTAGATTTAGAGTTCTTTCAAGGTGCTCTCAAGGAAAATGATAATTAGACCATCATCAGCTAAAGTGGGAATTGAATCACCTGTATTTTTAGAACGAATTCATGGTGATATATGTGGACCCATTAACTCACCAAGTAGACCATTTAGATATTTTATGGTATTAATAGATGCATTCAGCAAATGGTCTCACGTGTGCTTATTATCAAGTCGAAATCTTGCATTTGCAATATTACTTACTCAAATTTTTAGGTTAAGAGCACAATTTTCTTATTATATAATTAAGACCATTCGTCTTGATAATGCTAGTGAATTAACATCCCAGACTTTTGATAATTATTGTATGTCAATTGGGATAAGTGTTAAACATCCTGTAGCTCATATTCATAAAAAATATGGTTTAGTAGAATCATTCATAAAACGTTTGCAATTAATTACAAAACCATTACTTATGAGAGCTAAGCTTCCTTCATCTGTATGGGGACATGCTATTTGCATGCAACATCACTTATATGCATTAGGCTAGTAGCTTATCATAAGTACTCCCCATTACAATTAGCATATGGTCATGTGCCAAATATTTTCCATTTGAGAATTTTTGGATGTGTAGTATATGTTCCAATTGCTCCACCACAACGCACTAAGATGTGTCCTCAAAGGAGGTTAGGAAAATATGTAGGATATGATTCCCCATCAATTATCAAATATCTTGAACCCCTGACGGGTGATGTATTTACTGCACGATATGCTGATTGTCATTTTAATGAGACACATTTTTCAACATTAGGGGGAGAAATTAAGAAGTTGGAAAAAAAATTACATAGAATGCATCATTATTGTCTCATTTAGATCCCCCCATACAGATCAATGTAAACTTGAAGTTCAGAAAATAATTAATTTGCAAAATACAGCAAATCAATTACCAGATTCATTTGTAGATGCAAAGAAAGTAACTAAGTCACATATACCAGCTGCAAATGTTCCATAAAAAAATTGATATTCCAACACAACAAGTTGTCACTAATGAGTTTGAAACACGCCAGAAGCGTGGAAGACTAGAATTCCAAAGATAAAAATCCTCGAAAACGAAAAATAATTAATAGTGAAAAAGACTTGGTTGATGATGTAAATACCCATAAAGAAATCTTCGACATGATTAGTGAGGAAGGTGAAATACCTAAAGATAATAATGAAATTTCAATAAACTATGTCATGACAACAAAAAGATGGAATCAAACTCATATAATTATTGACAACATTTTTGCGTATAATATTGCTCTTGATATTTGAAAATGAAGATCCTTAACCAAAATCTGTTGAAGAATGTTGACATAGAAAAGATGTGGAAAGAAGCAATCGAGGCAGAATTAAACTCATTTTCAAAACGTCAGGTTTTTGGACCTATAGTCCAAACACCAAAAGGTGTTAAACTTGTGGGATACAAATGGATATTTATGAGGAAAAGAAATGAAAATAATGAGGTCATAAGATAGAAAGCAAGACTAGTTGCACAAGGTTTTTCACAAAGACCTAGTATTGATTTTGAGGAGACATATTCTCGGTGGTGGATGCAATTACATTAAAATATTTAATTGGCTTGACTGTGTATAAAAGTATGAATATGCATCTTATGGATGTAGTCATAACATATTTATATGGATCTCTTGATAATGATATTTATATGAAAGTCCCAAAAGGATTTAAGATACCTGAAACATATAAATCAAATTCCCGGGAATTGTATTCCATAAAGTTATAGAGATCACTATATGGATTGAAATAATCAAGACGAATGTGGTACAATCACCTGAGTGGATATTTATTGAAAGAAGGATATCAAAATAATCTAATATGTCTGTGTGTTTTTATAAAGAAATCACAGTTAGGATTTACTATTATAACTGTATATATTGATGATTTAAATATACTGGAACTCCTGAAGAGCTTTCCAAAGGTAATAAAATATCTTAAGAAAGAATTTGAGATGAAAGATCTCGGAAAGACAAAATTTTGCCTTAGTTTGCAAATTGAGCATTTAGTAGATGAGATATTTATTCATTAGCCATCTTATATGGGAAAAGTTTTGAAAATATTTTATATGGACAAAACACATCCATTGAACATTCCAAATGGAAGTTCGTTCACTAGATGTGAAGAAATATATATTTTGACCTCGAGATGATAATGAAGAACTTCTTAGTCCTGAAGTAGCATATCTTAGTGCAATTGATGCACTTATGTATCTTGCTAATAATACAAAACCAGATATTGCATTTTCAGTAAATTTATTAACAAGATATAGTTCTTCTCCAACAAAAGATATTGGAGCGGAGTTAAACGTATACTCTGTTATCTCTGACGAACGATCGATATGGGTTTGTTTTATTCAAATAAATCAAATTTTGATCTAGTTGATTTTGTAGATTCCGGATATTTATCTGATCTACATAAAGCTAGATTTCAAACAGGTTATCTATTCACATATGGAGGAACTGTTGTATCAAGGTCGTCAGTGAAACAGACCATAACAACCACTTCCTCAAATCATATTGAAATTCTTACAATTGACGAGGTTAGTCGAGAATGTGTATGACTAAAATCAATGACTCAGCACATTGGTGAAACATGGGGTTTATCTTCTAGTAAAAGTCTTCCAACGATATTCTACGAAGACAACACCACATGCATATCACAAATCAAAGGAGATAGAACAAAACACATATTTCACCGAGCTTTTCTACACTCATGATCTTGAAGAAAATGGCGACATCACTGTACAACAAATTTGTTCGAAAGATAACCTGACAAACTTATTTACAAAAGCACTATCTACCATAACTTTTGAAAAATTGGTACACAACATTGAAATGCGGTGACTCAGAGATCTTAAGTGATGCTTTCATGAGGGGGAACAAATATATTCTTTTGAAAGAATAAATTATATGAAATATGAACTGTTTTTCTTTCACTAGGATTTTTTTTCCATGTGATTTTTTCCTAGTAAGGTTTTAATGAGACATACTTCATATATATAATGGGTATCTAATGAGAGTATTATAAATATTATATAATAATAATAAATGCCCATTAGTGTCATGCTTAATGTCCAATGTCAAGTGTCATTTTTTCATTATCACATGTGCTGTGTCATTCAACCACTTATGCATAGTGTCCAAGTGTGCCACTTCCTACTTGCCAAAATTCCCTATAAATAAGTGGTCATCTATAGATTTTGTAGAGATATATACATGGTTGAAACTCCACCAATTTTGGAGAAAGTAGAGTTTTTTTAAGAAATTTCATATTTCCTATTTTTTATTTTATTTGTTTATATATTTATTTTAATATTATATTTATTAATATTCGTATTTCCGTTGTGCCTCGTTTTCCTGCAAATGCACAACAATTCTCTGATTTTCACTTTAATATGAATTATTTTATTAAACGAGATTATTATCAAATGGCTAAAAAATTGACTTGAATTAATTTTAGACAATAACTTCACGACCCTCCTAGTCGCCGAAATACCAAAATACTCGTTACAATTTATTTTTCCGATTTATTGGCCACCGTCGAGTTGCATCGCCGGCGGCGGAGTTGACGGTGAAAACAACCCCCTGGCCACTTGGATCGCTGCGAATCCGGTTCAAGTTGCTGGACTGTTTGCGGTGGCCGAGATGGCTGGAATTACGATAGTTTTCGACTTCGATCGGACAATCATTGATGGCGATAGCGATTATTTGGTGGTGACTCAAATGGGTCTCACTAATCTCTTCAACGAGCTTTACTCTTCCTTGCCTTGGAACTCTCTCATGGTTTGAATTTTGAATTTTGCATTTTGCATTTTCTACCGTCTCTGTACTTCAATTCCCGATTCATTGATTGCTATGGTATAGATTGAATTATTGAAATGGAGAATTATTCTTATCTCTACATGTTATTAGCAAAGAATTTCGAGATTAGTGTATGTTTAATCTTCGAGTCTTGCTGAAACAAATTCTTGATTATGTTGAATTTACTTTGGCTATGCAATGCTGGGATCGATTTTGATAGGATACGTTGATAGTTGAGCTCCAATCTCAAGGAAAAACTATGAGGGAAATTGCAAAGTGTCTGGAAGGCGCTGCATTGCATCCACGAATTATTGCTGCTATTAAATCAGCTCAGGATGCTGGGTACTTTTCTTATTTGTTTTTGATTAAATTGATGGTCTAACTAATGAGTGATTTTGTTTTGTCATGTTTCAAAATCTATCTTAAACATATTTTTAATCATTTCAATGTTTGGTTTTACACTCTCAAATACAATTTTTATACCATCAAAATTGATTTTGTATGATTAAAAGCAAGGGTCATCAAGATTGATTTTGTTCGTCGCAGAGTCGCTGGTGCTATTATTGAGAAATTCCTCCTCAATCCGTCCTTTGCGGAGAAGAGTCGCTTTTTTTCCTTTTTTTTTTTGGTGCATGTTGAGGGTGCATCTGATCTGGGTTTTGTGGGGTGAATGGAATAGCAGGGTTTTTAGGGGAGTGGAAAGAGACCATAGGGAGATTTGGCTCCTCGTTCACTTTCATGTTTCTTTGTGAGTTTTGATTCTGAAAGCCTTTTGTAACTATTCTATAAGCGCAATTTCACATAGTTGAAGTCCCTTTTTGTAGAGGGAGCTCCCTTTTTTGTAGGTTTGTTTTTTGTATGTCCGTACATTCTTTCATTTTTTTCTCAATTAAAGTTGTTAAAAAAAAACAATTTCAATATCACTCTCTTAAAAGGCTGTTTATGACACTGCTTAGAAGTGTTTTGATGACTAGTTGGAGTCCCTTTTTTGTAGAGGGAGTTCCGTTTTTTTGTATGTCCATACATTCTTTCATTTTTTCTCAATTAAAGTGGTTTAAAAAAAACAATTTCAAAATCACTCTCTTAAAAGGCGGTTTATGACACTGCTTAGAAGTGTTTTGATGACTAACTGGAAGGCATGGAATTGATGTTATCTCAGGTGTGACTTAAGGATAATTAGTGATGCTAATCAGTTTTTCATTGAGACAATCTTAGAACATCATGGTGTGTTGGGATGCTTTTCAACTATCAACACAAATCCTACCTTTGTTGATCGGAAAGGAAGGCTTAGAATTTTACCATATCATAATGAGTCATCTCCTCATGGCTGCAATTTGTGCCCATCAAATATGTGTAAGGTATTGTTACAAAGTCTCTAATCCTGCATTTATATCTTGCTGCATAATTGAAAAACCAGTTTAATGGCTCTGCTGATTAAAGAAAGTTCTTTTGCTGCTTTGTAAAGTAAGCTTTACCTTTTTAAGGTATGAGCTTTAGGATAGGATATATGCTATAAACTTGCCATGTTTGAATCTTTAAGGACAATGTGTTTCTTATATGATATAGATGACAACCTCCTCTTCTCGAATCTTGATGACATATTATGGAGAAACTGGGAACATATTTTTGCTGCTTTGCTTTGACTTATCATGTTAAATTAGGTTCCATTTCACTATATAATGGTTAGGTTAGACTATAAGGTTAGTCCCTAAACTTTCAAGCATGTATCTAAAAGATTCCTTAGATTTGAAAATGTCTAATATATCCTTGAATTTTCAATTAAAAAATACTTGGGTGCATCCTAAGCTGCATCCATATTTGTGCAGCTCATCCAAATGTCCAATCATAAGTTGCCACGTGGTAAACTTATTTTTTTCCCTTTTAGAAAAAGGTATTTTATTAATATTTTTTCTCATTGTGATTGAAGAGGATGCATGGAGATCCCAAATATTGCTCTTTTCAACTTTGGGTCTAATAAGTAATAGGTTCTTGGCAGATCTTACATTTCTACATTTAGCTAATATATTAGCTATAAAATTGAATTTTGAGTAGGTTCTTGAGTTTTAAAAAGTAGTGAATAGATCAAGGACCTATTTGACACAAAGTTGAAGGATTCATTATAAACTTTTGTTAGTTTAAGGACTAAACAGACACAATCTAAAAAGTTTAGGAACTAAACTTGTAATTTAATGAACTCCGCATGGAAACCCATGGGAGTTTCGTTAGTAGTTCTGAAAAATGGTAGCTTGGAAAATTACTTGCATCTTATGGCAAATCAACTTTCCTCCACCATTTAGTGTACAGAGAACTCCAATTCCAGCCCCAATGGAAAAGACAACATTGGATTATCTAGGTTTGATTCCCTCATCTTTGTTTCTTCATTGCTTGAATGAACTTATGAGATCGAACTGCGTATTCCGTGGCAGGGCTTGGTAATCGATCAAATCCGAGCTTCGAAAGGCGAAAAAAATGAATTCATATACATTGGAGATGGAAGGGGTGATTATTGCCCAACCCTGAGGCTTCAAGAAGGAGATCATGTGATGCCTAGGAAGCTCTATCCTCTCTCAGATCGCATAAACTCCAATCAAACTCTTGTGAAGGCTAAGATCCATGAATGGAGTGATGGGAAAGAGCTGGAGAAAATTTTACTCAACCTTCTGGATGTAAAATAATTCAATTCTGCAATCTAAAGGTAATTTACGCCCGTTTAGTAATAAAATATTTGAGCCATATTGGTAACTATTTGAGTTTTTGTTTTTAAAAATTAAGTTCATTTTCTCTTAGATTCTCACCGCAATTTTTATCTTTCTTAAGGAAAAGAGTTGAATTGTTAGCAAAATTTCAAAAACAAATCTTCAAAAACTTTTACTTCTTCAAAACTTGGCTTAGTTTTTGTAAACATTGATAGAAATTAGGTAACTAAGTTAGAAATTTAAAGGTGAAATAAGTGTTTACAGGCTTAATTTTCAAAACTAAAAATAAAAAACCATATGGTTACCAAACGGAGTCTTGGTTTTTAGTTTTCAAAAATTAAGCTAGTTAACATTCTTTCCACCTCTATTTTTCTTTTAATCTATCTTTTACCAATATTTTCAAAAATCAAGCCAAATCTTGAAAACTTAAAAAAAGAAGTTTTTTGTTTTTGGAATTGGCTTAAGAATACAATTCTTGTACTTAAATAAGATGCAGATCATTATAAAAAATTGAGAGAGATAAACATAATTATCAAAAAAAAAAAATTGACAACGAAATAGTTACTAAACAGAGCCGATGGAAACTTATTCAATCTTATTGTTATGAAACTAGACTCTTTAATGCAATCATAAATTTACCGATATAATCTTGGAGAATTTAGTAACATTTTGCTGTTTTTTTTAGTTATTATTTTTAGATCATTGAATTTATACGTTCTTAAAACTTCAATGGTGTGTATTAGATCTCTTAGAATCCCTAACATATTGAACATTTTGTTTAAATTAACAAATCTATTAGTCATTCATAGTATGCGTGTGTGTATATATATATAGAGACGCATGGTCTATTCCAATGATCCGCTTATCCTTCTACCATCGTCACCCATTTAGACAGAAAAAAGAGGTCGTTTTCTAACGTATTTGGCTTGAACGAAATGGGTGAATCTTCAACGACAAAACTATATCTCTCTCTTCATTTTTTTATCAATTCACATATATTGCTTTCTGTGGGTGTAAATTTACCATATCTTTTTGTGATTACAATCTTTCTTCCCTTATATCACAATGAAACTGTTTTATATAATCATTCATGTAGTTCTTTCCCTTTTGTAATTTCATTCCATCAATGGAATTGCTATCGATGTTTCTCATAAAAAATAATAAATTTATTAGACTTCAAATTAAATTTTATATCTAACAAGATATTCTTTTAATTTTGTTTCCAATACATTCATGTATTTTTAAAAATATCGAATTGGTCAATAACCTATTAGAGAAAATAAAAAATTTAAAACTTATTAGATAATTTTTAAAATTAGGAGATATATTAAATACAAAAATTAATGTTTTAAAGTTTAGGGACATATGTGAAAGTAATAAGAATAAATGCCTTTGACAAGAGGAAGTTTTCTTTGGTACCTTTCTCCTTCTCTATCTTGTTTTGGATTCCATTCTTTCTTCCATACAAATATATATATATCATAAAGTATTTATTTATTTATTCATTTTTTTAAATAAATTATAGCATAAAGTTAGGTTGGCTATCAAAGCAAAAGAGAATTTGCAAATCCAACTTCTTTTAGCAACAGTCATTATATTGTTTTCATCTTTTTTTATTTTTTAATTAAATTACTAGATAGATATACAATTATTTTTTTTTTAAAATGCAAATTCCATTGGCTATTTTGAAAAGTATATCAACATATATATATATATATATATATATTATTAATCTTGTTTTAAAAAAGTAGTTTTTAAAAGACAGTGAAGGTTATCATCTTGTATTTGAAATTACTACTTATAGCATTTATTTTTTAAGGGAAAAAAAGGTAGAATTAGTTATTCACAAAAATAAGACATCCAAAACTATGTTTTTACTTTCTTTTTCTTGACATTTTCTAATAAAAAGTAGACAATTCTTTTTATAGTACTTTTAAACAACCTTCTATGTCTTCTATACTTCCAATAGAGGGATATACTAGTGAATTACTACTATTTATTTTATATTTATTTTGGAGAAACTATTTTAAATGGTAAATTACCGAAAATATTTTTAAGTATAATAAAATGTCACTGTCTATCAGTGATAGACAACAATAGATCGTGATAAACATCTACCATTGGACGATAGATCGCAATAGACATGATCTATCAAGCATTGTTAGATTTCTATTGCGATCTATCTTTGATAAATAGTGAATTTTATTTTTTTTATATTTGTAAATAGTTTATCCAGTTTTCTAAATTTGAAAATATTCCATTTATTTTTTTATTATTTTAATTATAGATTGTTTGAGGAAGATACTAAATTATAATTTGAGCAACAAAAAGGGAAAAAAAAAAGAATTTAAAATTAAGGATTGTTTTCATATATGACAAAATTTATGATAAACTATAAATTTATATTTAAAAATATGTATATTTAGTCCCTATACTTAAAAAAAAAATATATATCTTGTGAACTTCATTGGCTACATTGGAAGCACAAAGTAAATGACTACTAATGTTTAAATAATATGGTCGTTATAAGATTATAGTTTGGAATCATTGTGACTTCTGATCTTTTAGAAACTCAATTATAAAATGGTGAACTTGTGTTGATAAATTCCAAATTTAATCTTAAAAAAAAAAAGGTTAAAGTGTTTGATAATTAATACTAAGGGATATTTTTAAAAATAGAAAAATAAGAACACTATTTACATAAAATAATAAAATTGAATCTTCTTTAATAAAGATTGATAGAGACTGATAGAAATTAGTAGAAGTCTATCATTGATACTATGTGATAAATGTTGATAGAAGTCTATCAATATTTATTAATGTTTTTTTTTTTATTTTGTTATTTTTGTAAATAGTTTGATATTTTTTTTATCCGTGAAAATTTTCCTAATACTAGGAAATTGTTGTGATTGACAATAATAACTAGTCCCTTAAAAAAATTGCATAGTTGTTTTGTTGATAATTTATATTTTAAATTAATTATTTAAAATGTAATATCATATGATTTCAACTTAAGTATAAGAGAAATAGGCGCCATTTCTTTTTCTTTTAATAGAAAATATGACATTATTTTTTTAAAAACAAATTGGTAACCTTGAATTAATCAATTTGAAAATTTAGGATATTAAATTTGGCTGTATGACCAAATTTATATGAAAATTTAAAACTTGTTGGGATGTAATTGTTTTTTTTAAGTACAACAATTACGAAGATGAGGATTAAACCACTAACCTTTAGAAAGGAATACAATATCAATTATCGTTGAGTTAAGCTCATTTTAACTCTTAGCATGTAAATTATATAATTGTTGATTATAGAAAACTTTACTATTAAAAGCAACTAAGGAACACATTTAAATAAAGTTTGAAATGTGTTTAAAAAGTGGTTTTATCAGTTCATTCACAAAGAGTCTTACAAACACTAAAAAAACAGTTAAAATTTTTACATAATTATTTTAAATTTTCTTGAAAAGCAATCCAAATACAACTTAAACCTTTTTGAAAAGGTAAGAGATTAATTGTATTTAGATAGTTGCAAATGAAAGTTAAGTGAAACTTTCATGAAACCACATATCTATATGTTGGTTGAATTATGCTCACTTTATGAAGTGGAATTTTGTTCTTTCACTTCATAGAAAATTAAAAAGAAGGAAATATATATACATATTTATGTACACATATATGCTCATGCGCTCACATTTATAATAAAAAGAAAATGGAACTTTTATGCATTTAAGAATCTAACCAAAAAAATTAGAAACAAAATACCTTTTTAGTCTCTAAATTTTGAACATAGTTTCTATTTAGTTCCTAGGTCTCACTATTACTTGGAGTTTTGAGTTTAATTTCTATTCGGTCTCTACATATAACGTAATATTCTTACTCTTGAGTTCTGAGTTAATTTCCATTTATTCCATAGATTTATGTTCAATGTTACATTCTTATCCTTAAGTTCTAACTTTAGTTTTCATTTAGTCCATAGATTTTTAAGATTTTACTCAATGGTAAAAATAACCTAGATAGAAACAAAATTCTTATTTCACCTTGATTTCAAATTTGGAATACCTTTTAAAATTTTCCATCTCTTTTTCTTTTTATTTAAGAAAAACGACGAAGAAAGAGAAGGAGAGAAAAAAAAAAGAAGAAAGGGAAACGAAAGAAAACTAAGATATCATTTGTTAATCATTTTGTTTTTTGTTTTTGTTTTAAAAATTAAGCTTATATACACTACTTTCACCGTTAAATTTCTTTTTTTGTTATCTAAATTTAAAAAACCAAGCAAAATCTTGAAAATTAAAAAAAAATAGTTTTTAGAATTTTATAAAAATAGAGATGGTATAAACTTAATTTTAAAAAACAAAAACAACCATCGATACAAAGAATGAGAGAGAAAAAGAGAAGTAAAAAAAAAAAAGGATAAAACGAGAAAAAAACAATTGAATTTGAAAACTCAATACCCAAATATAACCTAAATCTAATTAAACGGTCCAAAAATACTATTCTTAAAATAGAAAAAGTAAAAAAAAAAAATAGGGAGAGCTTTTCTAATTTATCTGTTAGCATAAGAAATAAACAAATGGGGAAAAAGAGTGTTGTGGACTTCTTTGACTGGTCTCCGATTTACAGCCATGGCATGAACCAAATTCTGAAACGCTTTCTTCTTCTTCTTCTTCTTCTACTTTTCCCATTCATTCTGTTACCCCAACTGCAAATCAATTCTCTATCATTGATCTCTCTGTTTCTCTCATAATTTGGTGATCAATGGTGAAGAAGAGAGATGAAAAAGAGGTCGGTATGATCATGGATGGGGTCATAGAAGCTATGCCTCAATACGCCAAGGAGTTGGTTGCCGGTGGGGTCGCCGGCGGAATTGCGAAGACCGTCGTCGCTCCACTTGAGCGTGTCAAGATTTTATTCCAGGTGATTGTTCTCTGGACTTGTATGGTTGATCGTGTTTGTTCTTTGATTTGTTTTTATTTTTTTTCGTATTGTAAGTAATTCAATTATGATTTGTTGGAAATCGAGCTCAATTTGAATGTATATTACTTCTTCTTGAAATTAGAATGTATATTATTAGTTGTCCAATGGGTGCTTCTTGTGAGGAATTTGGTTTTCGAGTTCGTGAATGTATCTTTTCATTTAATTATTCTTTAATCTTCTTTGTTCTCTCTTGGATACAAGAATGAGATTCTACACGAATGAGGTGTTGTGCTGCATGTTCTTTTGGAATTTAGCTTTTAATTTTACCTGGAATAATGGGTTGCTTATACATCAGTAAAAGATGCAACTCCCATTCATTTTTGAGTTCTGATTGTGGAAAAAGCAAGATGCTCTAGAATCCATTAACTTCTTTGCATTTTACTTAATATATGGGAAAAGAATTCTCCACTGGCTATTCTGAATCGTTTTTGTTTCTTTTGTTTTTGAATGACAAAGACACTTCAAACTTATGTAATAAAGTAAAAGATGATCAAAATGAGGTGAGCTCAAGTCTAGGACCAATGAGATTACAGGGAGGCTCTTAAACTGGCTGAAGTAGAAAATAATGGCTTAACCTCTATCTTATCGGTGGAATATCTGGAGGAACTCTTAGCATTTTTCTCTTCTTTAACATCTAAAAAGATTTCTGTACCTAAAGAACCATCAGTCCCATAAAGTGGAAAATACAGAGTTGATTGGTAAAATCTTGTTCTAAGGTAATATTTAGGAATCTAATAGCTAAGTCCACCGTTTATCCTAAAGAAATTTTGTCAAATGATAATGGATGGAAAAAAATTATTTGGATGTCAATGTTGAATAATTCACACAGCTCACATATCTAGAGGTTAAGAAATCTAGAAAAAGAAAAGAAAAAGAAGAATCCTCTCTAATTTACCTTTAGTGTTGTCTTCCAAGTGAAGAACTTGACTTTCTTAGGATTCTTTGGTTTCTAAAGTAGCTTGGCCTTTCCTTGAGAAACAGATGGTTGATCTACCTACCAAAGTATTCTTCATCGATTCAATTTACTGGAGAAAGACCCCCAGGGTTTGAATGCCACATTCTTGATTCTAAACTCATGGATTGCAAGCGCATTCTCCAAAGAAGCTGAAAGTGAAAGAGAGCACCATTCTTTTTTCTGGAGAAACAAACCACTTTCCATTGAAGATATGGAAAGTTGCAATTTACTAAAAGAGGAGAAATGTCCTGCGAGATTAGAAAAAAAAAAAAAATTACTTTAGTTCATAGTGAATTTAAAAATAAGAGTATTTGCAAAAGTTACTAGAGTAAACCGAGTAAAATTGAACAGCGCTGAACAGTCTTTCAAGAGCTTTCTCTAATTCTATCTAAGGTCCAACCCAACAAATCCAGTACAACGTAAAAAGAAAATGAGTAAGTAGGTAGCCTTTGCATATGTTTTGAGAAGCCTAAAAGTTGTATTTATTTTTCATTGATAATGATAAAAAAAAAAATCTGCTGATCATAACAGTTATAGAACAAAAGTCTACATTTACTCTCAGAACCCTTCGTTTAAAGAATGAAGGCAATATTATCCTTCTCCACACCATCATATCCCTTATCAAAGTTGACTAACAAACCAGTCCCCTTGCTGTTGTAACTTCATCGCAATTATGGTTGCATTAGCAATGAGAATGATGGACATTAACTATATGTCTATCCCAGAACTAAACTCTCTGATTTTCTCAGTCATTTTCAGTCATTATCGGTATATTGGTTTTGCTCATCTCGTTTTCATAATAAACATAGGATTAACCAGTTAATTGTTCATATTTATTGCCATTCTTTCCTTTTCATTTCGTCGAAGCAAAATTTTCCCCCAGGCATTTCAAGCATAAAGTTCCCTTATTCCAAAATATGTACTGTGGAATGAACCACCCATTAAGCACTGTTTATGATTTTCATTTTTGGATGTAGATGTTTTTGTTATATTTTAAATAATGTAAGAGTTGATGTTGAATATGTGATCCTTTTTTCGTATTGCAAAATTTCTACTTATAGTCTTGTGGATTCTGTAGTCCATCCAATTTTTTTTCAAGGTAAAGTATTTTCCTAGAAGTTAACATCTATACTTATTTTTCAACTTGTTAGACCAGAAGAGCAGAGTATCAAAGCATAGGACTATTTGGATCTATCAAGAAGATTGCAAAGACTGAAGGTTTTCTGGGTTTCTACAGGTGGGTACATAAAGATCTATAATTTTTTGTGCTGAGGCCCCACCCCTCCCTCGGCAAATGACATATTGGTGGATTTGATCACAGAGGCAATGGTGCTAGTGTCGCTCGGATTGTTCCTTATGCAGCGCTGCATTACATGGCTTATGAACAATATCGAAGATGGATTATCCTTTCTTTTCCAAATTTTGATAGAGGCCCCATACTTGATCTTTTGGCAGGATCATTTGCTGGAGGAACCGCCGTGATTTTTACTTATCCTCTGGACTTGGTTCGGACTAAGTTAGCATTCCAGGTGAAGACTAAAAACAGAAGGCTCCCTCCCCAGAAATAAAGTGTATATAAAACTGTAAACTTCATTTGGCCATGTAAATCAAGAGGTCAATGGGGACAACCATGTCATCTTAACTAGATTCGTAAAAGCTATATTTTAATGCCATAACCTTACTCCCCCCCACCCCAGAATTAAATATGAAGAGTGAATTTTTCCTTAACACTAACTTCCTGTGGAAACATTCAAACCTAATAGATCTGATACCGATAGTGCAGGTTGTTGGTCCGTCAAAGTCAAGTATTCATGGGCTAGTAGTTCCCGAGCATGTATATAGAGGAATTTCTGATTGTTTCTCGAAAACTTTTAAAGAGGCTGGACTAAGAGGTCTCTATCGTGGCGTTGGTATGTATTTTCAATCTGCTCATATAATTTCTTGCATTCTACCTTTCTGGGGTTACTTTACACTGTCAGTTTTCCAATTAATACTCAAATGTCATTGCCAGCCCCATCACTTTACGGGATTTTCCCATATGCTGGTTTGAAGTTCTACTTCTATGAAGAGATGAAGCGACATGTACCAGAGGACCACAAGAAAAATATTATGGTCAAGCTGGTATGCGGGTCAGTTGCAGGTCTGTTAGGTCAGACCTTTACATATCCTCTTGATGTGGTTAGGAGGCAAATGCAGGTAATAAGTTGCACCAAAATTCATGGAACAAAATATAAAATGTTTGAATTCTGAACTATATAGAACCTATGTGTGAAAATTCGCCTGAACAGGTTCAACGTCTACTAGCATCCAACAGTACGGAGATGATGGGAACATTTGAAACCCTTGCTTTGATAGCTCGAAAGCAAGGTTTTAAACAGTTGTTTTCAGGTCTAAGCATCAACTACTTGAAGGTGAGAATATCAATTCCTTTACCTAGTTTCCTTCCACATCATTCCATTATAGTGTAGTGTCTAAGCTAAGTTATGTATGTTTCAGGTTGTACCATCAGTAGCAATTGGGTTTACCGTTTATGATGTAATGAAAACATACCTAAGGGTTCCATCTCGAGACGAAGCTGTGGTAGAAGTGGTAACAAATAAAAGAAACATCCAATCGTCCTCTCTTAATACATAACAAGTATTCTTTTCCCATTCAAATCATGTCATATTCTAGAATCAGAATTCATTACCTTAGCCTTGAAATTATTTGTATATGCATTCTTTCAGTCTGTTTAGAGCTCATGATAGTTGCAAGAATCTATGAAGGAATACCGCAAGGCAGAAACATTTGTTATTCTTAGGTCTCCAAAAAGTCAATGTAACTGTCAAAAATGTAGATTTAGCACAAGGGTGTACATAGAGCTGGGATGTCTTCTGTAAACAATGTATGGTCTGTAGGTAACTAATAAAATACGAGTCGATTCGTCATATATCCTATATCAAGTGGAAATGGTTGACTCTCACGAAGCCCTCCCTTCACACGGTCGAGGGAGGAGTTTACTTGAGAACCACTGCCTTCTATGCGTAGAATTTGATTTGTTCATTATATTTCTCACTGTGGTCCATGCCCGATTCAACAGAAAATTGAATTGTTTACATCTAAGCAGGAAGGATTGGACTAAGCTATGCTGAACTCACAATTAGTTTCCACAGTTCAAACATTGCCAACAATTGAGATGAGAGTGAATATAATGCAATTTACCATTTGAATCTATTTTACTTTCTATCCTTATTGTGTAGTCTAATTCAAATTATGCAAGCAAACACACACCAAATTGAGTACTAGGGTGTAACACAATAATTTTAGTTTATAAATTGCTAATGGTCTAAAGATACGAGCTCTTGTTGGAAAAAAGAAAGCACACTCAGACATTTTGTAAACGGCCTTTCTTATTACTCAATAAGGAGGCCTCTACCTCTTTTGTGTTCAACAAGGCAATAAATAACTATACGTTCACGCTACAATGATAAATTAGAAAAAGTAAAACAACAAAATCATGTACCCTATATTACACTAGTTTGAACTGTTTGCTGAAGTTTTTCACCATGTTAGACAGAGGAGTCCTGATACAGATGGTTTCATTCTGAATTGTGACACCATAAAGTTTGTCCTGAAGAAATAGGAAGGAGACTTACCAGCCTTTTTCACGTTTTCTGCAGAGAAAACCCCTTAAATGAAGTTGGTTTACAAATATGATTACACACTTTTCACACTGGATTTAGACCTAGCTGACAGAACCGGTATCGGACACATCGGGTTTGATGCTTGTGGCTAACCTTAAAATCAACCTATTAGTTCTCATTCCCTTATGTTCCCCACACCTAACTCGTCCTTTCACTGGCTGCCTAGTGCAGTAGAGTCCATTGCCTAAGTCAACACCACACATTCTTTCAAGGCCTGAACTGAGATCAGAAAGTCCTGAAGAATTGCCTTGTGCTATCAAAATTGACTCAGGTGTTGATATGGGTGAAGTTTGCTTGTACTTCAAAGTGGCATGATTATCTTGGCTTGTAATCACATCGAGTGAAGTCGATCTACGAATTCTTTGCCCTTTGTGTTCTTCACATCGTTTCCTTCCTTGGACTGGGGGTCTTCTACATGGAGAGCCATCATATAGAACAACTCCACAAATTGGAATAAAACTCCCCTTATTAGGAAATGAATCCGAAACGGAGCATTCTTCTTTGTAATTAGAAATCTCAGTAATACTACCAGAGAAGTCTTTATCACCTATGCCAGATGAGTTCTTCAGTAACCCATTAATTTTCATCCCTTTATGTTCAGCACACCTCTTTCTTCCTTCAACAGGGGGCTTCCTACAAACCACGCCATAACCTTCGACTACTCCACAGCTATTGTTATCTGTCTCATTAACATCATCAGTGTCGACAACTAGCCTAGGCCGAGATCTGCTGAAGTTGAGAATGCGAGAAAAGAAACTGTTCCTCTTCTCAGCATATTCAGCTGGTTTGTTCTCTGGTGGGATGGGCTTGCTTGTTTTAATTTTGATGCCCATTTGCTTCTGTCTAAAAGGCAGAAGCTGCCTGGAAATGAAGGTAAATTTTGTAGTTCGTGAAGCAATATTGTCGAGTTTTGTAAGTACATCATTATGGCGTCTTGCACCATTACCACTTGTATTCCATGCATAGTCAAATGTTTTAAGCAGTTGAGCTTCTGTCATTTGAGCATCCTTCTTGTTTTTCATCTGTCTAAGCAGCAAAAGAAATGAGAAACATGGAAAGGCAAAAACAATAAAATGCAGAAAGAGATGCATTGATCTCGAGAGGAGATGATGAGATTGCTAATTCATGTATTCTTTTTTAAGGAATTTGCCCCCCGTCTATGTTAGGATATCTCCTAATATGAACACTCAAGAACCACATAGAACACTAAAAGATAGAAATATATATTGCAATTTCAATGAAGAAACTACAATATATCAGTTTTCTTGTAGGCTACTCTCTCCCAACTTCTTCAAAGAAAATCTCACAAAATCATTCACGCCTCTAGGCTCACTCTCATCAACTCACCAACTATTTATAACTAAAAGCTATTTATTAATATGCCCCTTCTAATAACCACACTAACAATCCTAATATTTCTCTAATTAGGTGTCTCATAGACAGAAACTAAGACTTTCTTTATTAAGATCACTCAAAGGTTCAAACCTGCAACCTCTAGGTATGTGTTTCTCAGACTTAAAAGAAACCACAATCCTTAACTAATAGGATTGCTCCTTGAGGGATTTACAATTCGTGCATTTGCAAGAACTAATTTCATATCTCTTGCAAAGAAAAAATACGGCTTTCATCTACAAAACACAAAAGGGTGGGGAACTGTTTTCTTCTAGAGCACTCAAAAGATACTGCAAACAACCAACATTTAGATGCCAATGAAAAGTTGCCATCATGAAACAAACTAATGCAATAGATTAGCTATTTCCCTGAGGCACTACAAGAACTAGATGAAACTATTTGATTCAAGCATATATAGAAACAAAACAAACATACTTACGGGAGCCCATCTATACACGACGGAGTACCCTCTTGAGAACATTTCTTGAAATAAACCAGGTCCCTTTTCGAGGGGAACAACTTTACAGTCAACAACACATAAATAACCATTGCCCAAATGAGAACCTGAACGACCATAGTGCTGTAGTCGCGTTCTCACATTGTCGGCTTCGCCAAGGTAGACAACAACTATCCAGTCTGCATCTAGTTTAGGTATCTCACGACCCAAACCGGAGCTAGATACAGCAATGCCAAGCTCATACAATCCAGGACCTGAAACTTTAGGAAGATTATGAATTCTGTACCTTTCTGCACCTTCCTTCCCCAATGAATAGTCTTCCCAATCAGAAGGGGCAACAAGAATCTAAGACATCACAACAAGCAACACAATGAGGAAAATGGAAAAGAGTAAACAGCCCCCAACAACCCCATCAACATGTTCCTTAAGTTTGGTTATGATGCTTACAAGTGGCACTGCTTCGGTTTTTTTTTTTTAAGAAACAATTTTGTTGATAAATGAAACATCCAAAGAGTATAAAAAACCATAAAGAGATGCATGAAGAATCAAAGGAGTCCTATCAAAAGAAATAGTTACAACATAAACCAAGGGGGAAGGGGACGAAAAAAAGGAGAGAAAATCGGAAAGATGTCAGTTGGATTGACAAGGCGAGAAGCCCTCAAATCTCTTGTGAAACGAAAGGAAAAATCCAAACAAACCAACAATCCAAGGAGCATCAATCCGAGGCTCCCAAAGAGGCAGTGATTTAGTTACTACTAATAACAAGAAAATGACACATATCTCTAGAATGATATGATATTGTTCACTTTGAACACAAACTCTTGGCTTTACTTTTAGCTCACTCCAAAAGACCTTATACCAGATAATTGTTCTTACTTATATACCCATTGTCATCTCCTTATATAATCTATTATGAGACTTTCATCGCATTCCCAGCATCACTCATGAAAACAGCAAATGAAAGGCAAGAGTCTTAGATCCAAATCAAGATTGACAAAAGAAAGGCTGTGAAGATACAATGCACAGTTAAAACTAGAGGCTGAACATTTTAGAATCAGATGATTATATGAAAACACCAATTGAAGCTGGTTCATATAATTATCCTAAAAGATTGCAATAGCTTCAAATTTAAGCTCATTTATGTAATCAGGAAGGGGGGAACCCACCAAAAATTGAAGATAGAGAGAGAGAGATCGAACCTCCCATTTGGAGAAATTGGAATCGTGTTTGGTGCGTTTACAGTCTTCCCTCTTCAGTCTCATCGGAGAAAACTCGGCCACCGTCGTGCTAGGCGGTTAAGAAAGAGAATTGCTCCGATTTGAAGCGAAGTCTCGATCTCTTGTACAATGAGAAACTTCGACCAAATGTGGAAACAAATTTGAATTGGAAAGATCCGTTGCCATTTATTTATTGATAGCTGCCGTTCGTCGGAGATCGAGAAAAAGCAATGGAATTATGAAAATTGGATTAGTTAGGGATAACTCGTAATTCAATTCAATTCCAAGCCGTTATTTTATGGATCAAATTACCACAATATAACCGATTAATTTTCTCTTTAATTTTTCTTTTGTATGTTAAATTTATATTGTTTTTTTTTTAAATGTTGAAACTAACTTAATTCAACAAACATAAACTACCTGGATCGTAGATATAGTTTGGTATGGTTATTAAATATCCGAGTGATAATTAATATATATATATAGATTTGTAAGATAGTTAATATATCTGGAAATTAAATATTTTTTTATTTCTCCATTTTGTAGATAGAAATTAAAACTAAATAGTTATTTAATTAAATGTAAAAAAATGAGTGGTATAGTCATCAATGAAATTTAGCATTATTTAATATATTGTTATATTAATGAATTATTTAATCACTTAAAATATAACTAAATGAATATTTGGTAATTAAATAAATATAAATTAACTAGAATAGTAATAATTTATAAATATTATTTTTTTAGTTAATCATACTATATATTTACTGTTCATTTCTCAAAGTATAAAAATCTCATTCGTATGAATGGTACTAAAAAAGACTTATGTCTTATGAGTTTTAAAGTTCCTTGGATAACATCCTAAGTTTTAAAAAGTGAAATCATTTGAAACAAACAATTTGAAATCTCATGATAAAATCCGTAAACAAACAGTAGGGTTTAGGATTTACATGGGTTGGATTAGGTTGAGTTGATGATGTTTTTGGACCAACCCCAAAATTTGGGTTGGTTGGCAATCAAAAGACTCAAATAAAGTCTCCAACTCAACCCTTTAAGTTCGGATTGGGTTGCGTTGGGTTGTCGAGTTATAACTTATTTTTTAATTAAAAATATGTAAATTTATTTACAACACATAATTAATAACTAAAATCTCATAAACTTCAAATGTTAAGTACTAAATATCTATGATATTTATTACAAATTTTAAACCATAACAAATATCATAAAAATTTTGAAAGAAAAATATTAAAAATTCACAAACTAATCGATACAATGTAATAAAACTTTAGACAAAAATATATATGTATGTATGTATGTATGTATATAATTTGGGTTAGGTTGGTTCAACCCAAATTTCCCTTGACCCAACCTGATCCAATAAAAATATAAAAGGTTTAACCCAATCCAACCCAAGAACAAAACCAACTCAACCCAACCTTATATTTTGGGTTGGGTAGTCCGGGTTGTTGGGTCATTTGAACACCCCTAACAAACACCTTTAGAGACCTTTAGGGGGTGTTTGGGGTGAGAAGATGAGTTGAGATATAAACTCAAATAATTGTTTAGGAGGTCAACCGATGGAGTTAACATTAAATAAACGGAAGCAATTAAGGATCTAAGCATTCTAACTAGATCAATTTTAGGCAATTAGCATGCATGTTCATTGTTTTTAACAAATTAGGGTTACAGATTTATACCTTTGATGTTTCCACCGAATTTGCTTGATTCTTTTATGAATCATTCTTCAATCTCATCAGTATACCACCACCAAATTCATCTCTATTAAACTCAGACCTTAGATTGAACTGTGGTCTTCAAATTGAAGGGAATTTGATATGGAATTTGAGAGTTTGAAGAAGAGAAGAAAAACATATTTTCCTCTCTAATTATATAAGATTTTTCAGGTTGCATGGACATCTCAATCTCATCTAAAACTTCAATAAATAGAATAAGATCATGCAGCTGAGATTAAATGTGAAGTGGCCACTTCACATTCTATTCAACTTAGTGGCTTGTGGTGTAATTGAAAGTGGGAAAAGTTGGATCTTCCCACTTCCAATTAATTTTCCAATTTTTCTCTTTTAAAATGTAAAATGAATTTTAATTTTAAAATTAAAAATGATTTTCAAAATCAATTTTAGTTAAATAAAATTTATCAATTTGAATTTCATAAATAAAAAAATAATTTCATAAATTCAAACTTTTAATAAATTAAATTTAGAAAATTAATTAAACCAATTTAATTAATTTAATTTAATATCAAATATTAAACTAATAAAAACACCTCATCAAATATTTAAATCATATTTAAATATTATCAACTCTCTAAAACCGTAATGTTTAATTCGTCAATTAAACATCAATTATATTATATATAATAATCCAAACCCTAAATTGAGTTTGAATATTCCAAATTCTCTCAACACGCTATTCTCAGGTTTAATCATTTTATGAGCTAGTAGAGGGACCTAATAGACCTACAGATCATGACTCCAACGATTTGAGATTAATTGGCTAAACTCTTTAAACCGAATTAATCATTATTCACTAACTACCAAGACACACCACTGCAACTCAGTAGTTACACCCTCATTGTAGATATATTTCTATTCACTTGATTTAACCATAATCCGTAAGTCGATTCTTCACAGGTGGTTCGTATTTACAGCTAGGCCAAAATTATTGTTTTATCCTTGTAATACATCATGCTTCTTAAGTCTCCACTGAACGTCTATTGAGCAATTGGTTTATGGTCCAACCAATAAACCAAATCCCTTTCTGCCATAAGAGGACGGGGCCCCTTTGTTCAAGACCAAGAGTTAATACTTAAGGGAACAACCTATCTACTAACCCTAAAACGGGTAGGAGTGAATTCTGTCTTGCAGAACTATGTCCCTAGCTATCTATCCAGTCTTACCCCTAAAATGGGAGGCTTATTGAGCAGTGATCGAATTGAAATAGTCAATTTTAACAATAAACGATCATCGAATAAATAGAAGTTCATAGTTAGCGCGGGATTAAGATTGAGTTACCTTAAGTCATCGAATTGAAATAGTTAGTTTTAACAGTAAACAGTCGTTGTAAAGAAAAGTGACTATTTCGTGGTTCGATCTTATGCAAACATCTTTTGCCTAGGATACCCACACTCACATGTCTCCACATGAACATCTTTGGATCACATCGTTTGTATCAATATACAAAGCGGGTCGTATCCATAGTGTCCTCAGGATAAGGTACCCAACCTTATCTATATACTTATAGACCTTTTTGGCTATATACTAAAACTCGATCCTCTTTTATGTCTCTACATAAAACTTAAGTATTAATTTTATAGCCATGAGTTAGTTTATTGGATTTAGTAATGAATGTAATTCAATAACATAATAACACCTTTATTGAAAGAATTTTCAATAATATCTTTATTATGAATAGAATGTGTTTAATGTTTACAAACTGCGAGTTTTAAGACATTTCCAACAAACTCCCAGTTGGACTAAAATTCCAGAAGGTTTAAATATATACATTTATACAAAGTTGAGTATGAGAGAATAAATACAATAAACTAAGGCATCTATATACCCATGAATAACTAATTCTCCCACTTGCCCTAGATTTATGAAGCTTGTAATCCTAGTCCCATTAGGTGACTCTCGAACACTTTAGCCGTGATGGCCTTAGTAAATGGATAAGCTAAATTTTCTTCTAAAGCTATTGCATGACAACCACATCTCCTCTGTGTACTATCTCCCTGATGATATGGTACTTACGTTTGATGTGCTTTCCTCATTTATGGCTTCTTGGTTCTTTTGAGTTGGCAACTGCTCCACTAATTGGCAGATGCATATTTGGACTACTTCTAAATCTGTCAAGAACTTTTAAAACCATACTGCTTCTTTCGTTGCTTCACATGTAGCTACATATTCAGCTTCTATGGTGGAGTCAGCAATACAACTCTGTTTAATGCTTCTCCATACTATAGCTCCTCCGTTAAGAGTGAATATTGACCCCGAAGTAGATTTCCTAAAATCTACATCAGTTTGAAAATCAGAATCAGTGTATCCAATAAGGAGCATACACGAGCATATAGTCCCTCGTTCCCTGAAGATACTTGAGGATGTTCTTAACAACAGTCCAATGACTATATTCAGGGTTAGACTGGAACCTGTTGACGATTTCGACTGTAAAGCATATGTCTGTACATGTGCACAACATAGCATACATCAAGCTCTCGACTGTTGATGCATAAGGAATTCTTTTCATATCCTCAACTTCTTGAGGTCTTAGGACACTTTCCTTAGACAAATGAATTCTATGTCTAAAAGGTAATAAATCTCTTTTAGAAATTTCATTTTATATCTTGACAACATATTGTCAATATAAGATGCTTGAGATAGTGCTAGCATTTTATTCCTGCGATTCCGAACTATTTGGATTCCAAGAACATACTGTGTATCTTCTAAATCTTTCATTTGAAATTGTGATGCTAACCATCTCTTTACTTCAGCAAGGAATCTTACTTCATTCCTAATGAGCAGGATATCATCAACATATAGTACTAGAAATGCTACAGTCTTGTTGACTATTTTCTTGAAACACAACGTTCATCAACATTCTGTTCAAAGCCATAAGATTTTATCACAGTGTCAAACCTCATATTCTAGGACTGAGATGCTTGTTTTAACCCATAAATGGATCTTTTAAGCTTGCAAACTTTTTGCTCTTGACCCTGTTCAATTAACCCTTATGGTTGAGACATATAAATACTTTCTTCAAGATAACCATTCAAAAAGGTTGTCTTGACATCCATTTGGCATATTTCATAATCATAAAAGACAACAATGGATAAAAGTATTCTGATAGACTTGATCGTGGCAACAGAAGATAAGGTTTCTTCATAGTCTACCCCCTCTCTTTGGGTAAAACCTTTTTCCACTAGTCTAGCTTTGTAGGTCTGTATCTTATTACCAACTTGGTCTCATTTTCTCTTGTACATCCACTTACGACCCATAGTTTTTACCCCATTTGGTTGATCTACAAGTTTCCAAACATAATCGAAGTACATAGACTCAATTTCAAGGTCCATGACTTTTATCCATTGGTCTCTATCTACATCTTCCATTGCATGTTTAAGGTTAATGAATCCTCTAAACCATTATTAGGTATGACGACCTGAGTTTTTGTTAAACCCATGTATTAGTTGAGCTGTTCAACAACCCTCCCATTACGTCGAGGTTGTGAAACCCCGAATGTTTATCTATGTAATTTAGGTTAAATCTTTGTTAATTAAGAAGCTTGTAGGGGAATATAAGAAGAGGTGAATGCCTTAAGAATTGGAAAAAAGAAATAGACCTAAAGGACTAAATGTTAAAGTAGAGGTTTTAGGTAATAAAATTTGACTAAGTATTGAAACATACAAACACCTAGTATTGATATGTTACCAAGGTCAATTGAAGTTTAATATGCTACTTGGCAATGCCCATGTTGGACACATGAAGGCCCCATGCGTTGGTAAGAGACATGGCTAAGCTAGGCGTCATGCGTTGAAATGTGATGTTTGGCAAAGCAAAGTGTGAGTGCCAAATAGCCATGCGATGACATGAGGGCACTAACTAAGTGTTGGCGTGAATAGGCTGCTCATGCAGTGGAATGTGATCAGGCATTGGTGACAGCTTAAAACAAAGCGATGAGTTAGGCAGGCGCTGGTCTAGTGGCATGCAAATAGGCGAGGGGTGGACGGACGTGCACGAGCAGGTTGGTTGGTGCAAGGCGATGTGCAGAGGAAGCGAGCGATCGACCGCACGCGTGGAGTCGCGCAAGCAGGGGCACAAGGAAACGAGTTTGGGTTGTTGGGGCATTGCATGGAGAGTAAACACATGGTTAAGCGCAAAGAAATGAGCGCAAGGCGTTGATCGAGCAATGAAGCCATGCGATGGCTAGTTTTTTTTTAAGGTTGGGGAAACCTCCTGAGCACATACAGCAAGAGTGGCCTAAGCGTAAAGGTTTCCATTTAGATGTATGGTATAAGACACCCTAGGTGGAGGAGTTGAGCCGATGAGTATGCGATAAAGGCCATCGTGCACCAAGTAGAAGTCATCGTGCATCGAGAAAAGGCTATCGTGTATCGAGTAGAGGCCATCACGCATCGAGTAATAGCTAGATGTGGGCGAGGAAGCACTTGGTTATTTTGTATAAATATTGAGAAATCTGAGGTTTTGAGCTGTTAAATTGTGATTTGAGGGACAAAAGGTGGGTGATGTACCAACTTAAGTTGGATGTCCCTCAGGAAGAACACCGACGTGCTCCTCCAATCGGTTAACTCGATCCCTCATTGGCTCTGACATGATAAAGTGATTGTCTCTCTCTCTTGGTATGAGTAAAGATGTAGGTTATGGGCAACAATAAAAAGTGGGCTTTGATACCACTTGTCACGGCACGAAAGTGCAGCTATGCATATAGTCTAAAATATTTCTCATGAGGGCGTCAAGGCAACCTTAACCAGCCTAGAGTTTGGACCTGATTTTTCCCCAAACAGGAACCTGCTAAGTCTTATGAACCCTAAAGTGGGTTATGTGGCTAACTCACGTTTAGAAGGGATAGAGAGAGTACACTTGTGCAAATACCTCTTTATTCTCAAAAGGCTATGAAAACCACAACACAAAAGGCACTAATTATAAGGCCAACTCTTTAGAGAGTTTACAAATGGAGAGTAATCACTAAATGCCTAAAGTGAATGTTATCTTGACAATCCCAAGACTAACACTATTTATATAGGTGGGAGGAGCCTAAAATCAATTAATACTGAAGGAGGATAGACTCAATGAGGGTGTTGGGTAGCTCAGGCGAGGGAGGTGTGTCAATACCTTAGCCCTGAGCATCGGCACGGTCAGCCATAGCCTTGAGCTGACTGATGCCAAGACACGTGCATCGACGACGCACAGGTGAGATACAAGGCTAATAGCACAGGTAAACTAGTAGGAGGTTAGTCAAATGTCATGCATGGCATGGGCAAGTGGCCCATGCCCTGTGCCTAGAGGTTAGAACAACACACACGGCAGGTAGGTGCTCATGTTCGCCCATAAGCGTCATCGGGCATAGGCATACGAGGCCCAACGGCAGGGCATACACGCGTGCATGGTGCACAGCCCAGACGGGCACGATGCAGAACACGACGAGGCAGCACAAGGCGCACATACATGTCAGGAAATCGCAAGGCATCCCATGCACGTGTTAAGCATTTGAGTGGCGACATATACGCGAGGCAGCGTGCATGGTGTTTGGTTTTGTGTCCTAAAACTTGTGGTTAATAAACATTAAACTTATTTTGAAAATTCAATAAAAGGTTGTTATTGAATATATGAATTGCTTATTTCGTTTTAGAAATAAATCCAATAAAATAAAAGATCCATGACTATTACATGAGTACTTGAACTTTATGTGGAGACATAAAAGAGGATCAGTGAGACTTAAGGAACAAGAGATAATCTCGGGGGTAAAACAGTCATTTGACCCAGCCGTTATTACGAACAACCTGTGAAGGGTTAACTTACTAATCATGGTTACATCGAGTGGACACGATATATCTACAGTGAGAGGAGTGCAACTCTAGGCTTTAATGAAGTGACTTAGTAGTTAACGAATGGGAGTTAATTCGGTATAAAGAGTTTAGCCAATTAATCTCGGACCGTTGGAGCCCATGATATGTAGGTCCCCCTACTAGCTCACAAATGGATTAGCCTTAGAGTAATATGATAAGTTAATTTGAAACGTTCGAATTAGAATTAAGGGAATTAGTAATTATATGTGATATAATTACGTGTTTAATTTTGGAATTAAACGAAATTGGAGAATCTATTCATATTTAAATATGATTTAAATATTAAATTCTTGAATAGAAATTCATGATGGTGGAATTAGTGTTAAATTAATTTAATATTTGATATTAAATTAATTGAATTAATTAAATTATTTATTATTAATTTTATTAGATAAATTAATTATTGAATTAATTTTATAAAATTAATAATAAAATATTCTTTTTTGAAAAGAAAATTAATTTTGAAAATTGATTTTGAAAATCAAAATTGAATTAAAAAGAAAAGAAAATTGGAAAATTGATAAAATCCAAAAAGTTGGATTTTTCCACTAATTTTCTAACTAGCTTACACATTTTCCACTTCCAAATTCAGTCAGATGGATTGAAACTAGGAGCTGTCAGCTAGAAATTGAAGGGTGGATGTGGAAAGAGTTGAGGTGGGCGCACAAAAAGGCATACAAAGTGAAGCATATACGTTGGCTAAGGGAAAGGAAGTCATTTCATTGAAAGAGTATATCAGCATGCAACGGAAGTAATAAGGATCAGTAAGCACTCTAATTCATTAATTTTGACAGAAACTAAAGAATGTTCATCTAACATAAAAGGGTTTGAAGTCATACCTTTGTAGAACTCTTCAAGATCTTGATTCTCAGCTGTTGTCTTCTCCGAAACTTATTGTGAACCACCTCAAGATATTCCCCACTATTCTCTTGGAGCTTCAGAATGAGTTATGGGACTCAAGAGCAACTTGAACAATAGGAAACTTGGAGTGAAGCTCACTACTACAACCCATTTTGAAGAACAATTCTTCGGTTTGAATTTTTCTGAAAAAACTCTTTGAATGCATGCCTCAATTTCACTCCAATCTTCTTTATTTATTGCAGGTTATCATGCAAAGAAGATGGCTGCATGAGATGCAGCTCATACTTGAAGTTAATGAAGCAAAAGTGAAATGGGTTTTGTGTGAGCTAGTTGAAGATGATAATGGAAAAACCCATTTTCCCATTTTGTGCAAATTTTTCAATTTTTCTATTTTTCAATCAAATAATTTCAAAAACAAATTTGATTTTAAAATTAAAATATTATTAATATTATAAAATTTTTCATAAATTAATTTTCTAATAAAACTAATAAATGATTATTTAAATAATTTTAATTAATTTAATATCAAATATTAAATTAATTTTTACACAAATCTATCTTCACATATTTAAATCATATTTAAATATAAATTCTCCTATTCTGTTTAATTTTAATTTGAACATTTCAAATTAACTTATCATGCTACTCTAAAGCTAATCCATTTACGAGCTAGTAGGGGGACCTTGCGGACTTATAGATCATGGGCTTCAACGATCCGAGATTAATTAACTAAACTCATTATACCAAATTAACCCTCATTCGTTAACTAATGGGTCAATCCACTATAGCCCATAGTTGAACTCCCCTCACTATAGATATTATGTCCACTTGATATAACCATAATCAGTAAGTCGATCCTTCATAGGTTGTTCGTAATCACAGTTGGGTCAAGATCACCGTTTTACCCTTGTGAATACATCTCGTTCCTTAAGTTTCTACTGACCCTCTAATGAACAATTTTGATTCATAATACCTATGATTAAAGTCCTTTCTCTATCAAGAGAAGGTAGGGCCCCGATTGTTCAAGACTTGGAATCAGTACTTAAGAGAACAACCTATCTGCTAACCCTAAATCGGGTAGGAGTGAATTCTATCTTGCAGGGCTATATCCCCAGCTATTCATTCGTTCTTATCCCTAAAATGGAAGGCTTATTGAGCAGTGTTGTTAGACTACTCTCACCCATGTAGATCAAAGGATAATCCCGAATAAACAGGAGTTCATAGCTAGCTCATGATTAAGATTGAGTTAACCTAGGTTATTAAATAATGAAATAACTAGTTTTAACAGTAAACGGTCGTTATAAAGAAAAGTGACTATTTTCATGGTCCAATCTATATGCAAACTCATTGCATAGGATGCCTCCACTCACATGTCTCTACATGAATGATCTGTAGATCACATCATTTGTACTACCTACAAAATGGGCCGCATCCAATAGTATTACCAGGATGAGATACCTAGTTTTATCCATATACTTATTAGACCATTAACAAGGATGTGACAAGGATCAATAAGCACTCTAATTCATTAATTTTGGCAGAAACTAAAGCATGCTCATCTAACATAAGAGGGTTTGAAGACATACCTTTGTAGAATTCTCCAAGATCTTGATTCTCAGTTGTTGTTTTCTCCAAAATTTATTGTGAACCACCTCAAGATCTTTCCTACTATCCTCTCGGAGATTTAGAATGAGTTGTGGTACTTAAGAACAGCTTGAACAACACGAAACTTGGAGTGAAGCTCACTACTACAACCCACTTTGAAGAACAATTCTTCAACTTAAATTTTGCTGAAAAAACTCTTTGAATGCATGCCTTAATTTCGCTCCAATCTTCTTTATTTATTGCAGGTTATCATGCAAAGAAGATGGTTGCATGAGATGCAGCTCATGCTTGAAGTTAATGAAGTAAAAGTGAAATGGGTTTTGTGTGAGCTAGTTGAAGATAATAATGGAAAAATCCATTTTTCCATTTTGTGCAAATTTTCCAATTTTTCTATTTTTCAATCAAATGATTTCAAAAACCAATTTGATTTTAAAATTGAAAATATTATTAATTTTATAAAATTAATTTCATAAATTAATCTTCTAATAAAATTAAAAAAACGATTATTTAAATAATTTTAATTAATTTAATATCAAATATTAAATTAATTTTTATACAAATCCATATTCACATATTTAAATCATATTTAAATATAAATTCTCCTATTCCGTTAATTCTAATTTGAACATTTCAAATTATCTTATCATGCTACTCTAAAGCTAATCAATTTACTAGTTAGTAGGGGAACCTTGCGGTCCTATAGATCATGGGCTTCAAGATCCGAGATTAATTAGCTAAACTCATTATACCAAATTAACCCCTATTCGTTAACTAATGGGCCACTCCACTATAGCCCATAGTTGAACTCCCCTCACTGTAGATATATTATGTTCACTTGATAACCATAATTAGTAAGTTGATCCTTCACAGGTTGTTCGTATTCATAGCTAGTTCAAGATCAACGTTTTACCCCTGTGAATACATCTCATTCCTTAAGTTCCTACTAACCTTATAATGAACAATTTTGATTCATAATACCTTTGAATCAAGTCCTTTCTCTATCAAGAGAAGGCAGGGCCTCAATTGTTCAAGACCTGGAATCAGTACTTAACAACCTATCTGCTAACCTTAAATCGGGTAGGAGTGAATTCCATCTTACAGGGCTATATCCCCAGTTATTCATTCATTCTTATCCCTAAAATGGAAGGCTTATTGAGTAGTGTTATTGGACTACTCTCACCCATGCAGATCAAAGGATAATCCCAAACAAATAGGACTTCATAGCTAGCTTAAGATTAAGATCGAGTTAACCTAGGTTACTAAATAATGAAATAGTCAGTTTTAATAGTAAACGATCGTTATAAGGAAAAGTGACTATATTCGTGATCCAGTCTATATGCAAACTCATTGCATAGGATGCCCACTCATATGATTGATCTGTGGATCACATGAATGATCTGTGGATCACATCATTCTTACTACCTACAAAATGGGCCCTAAAGTCTCATGTCTAGTAGTTTGTAAACAACTTTGTATGAACACTTGTGATGTATAATATAAATGATATTAACTTCACTACTTGACTTTACACATTTAGATATATTTTTTTCTTTTTACCACAAACCAATAAACTTAATATCCCTAGTTGTCTTTATGTAACTTAATCATGTATGTAGTGACATACAAGTGGATCATGTCTTAAGTGACAACAAAAATAGTCTGTAGTATATGGATATAGGAGGGAAACCTTATCCTGGTAACACTACGGACGCGGCCCGCATTGTGGAATTGTTACAAATGTTGTGACTTATCACAGATGATCCTGATCATTCGTGTAGTGGACATACGAGCGGGGGCATCCTATAAAAAGAGTTTGTATAAGACTTGACCTCGAAGTGTTAATGTCTTGTCATATAACTCCGTTCATGACTAAGACTTCACTTCACTAGGATAACCATAGGTAACATGACCTCAATCGTGAGTGAGTTGGGAACTTCTGCCATTGAGGGCGGTCCTTTGATTTGCATGGGTGTAAGTGGCCAGAGCGCCGACTCAAACCTCCATTTTGGGGATTCATCTGATTTGAGATCTGGGAACTCAGCTTCACAAGATGAAGTTCACTCCTTCCCCAAAGTATGGGTAAGTAGATAGATTGCTCTCTTAAGGGCTGATCTCGGGGCTTGAACGATGTGGCGCCACGCACTTTCTCATGGCCCGATAGGTGTTCACACATAGTAGGACTATGTTGTATTGTTCATTAGAGGGATCAGTGGTACTTAAGGAGAAAGATGTAATTACAGGGGTAAAATGGTAAATTGGCCTGCTGTAATTATGAGCATCTATGAAGGGTCATCATACTGATGATTGGTTATATCCAATGGACATAGAAATATATCTATGGCAAGAAGAGTTCAACTTTCGGTCTTTAGTGGAATGCCTGACAGTTAATGGATCAGGATATCGTGACTAAAGAGTTTAGTCAGCTATTCACGTACCGTTGGAGCTTCGAGCCATAAGTCCATAAGGTCCACTTGGTAGCTTGGATACAAGTTGAGAATAAGTTTTTGGGTCAGTTTGAAATGTTAATTTGACAAGAGGGAGTTCGGTTATATATGATATAATTGAACGAGTTAATTAAATATGATATAATTAACTTTATGTATGAGATACATTAATTTGGAGGAAATTAAATATAAATATGATTTATATCTAGTAGAGGAAAATATTATAATTAATATATGTTATTAATTTATATGTTATGAATATGATAAGATCACATTCATTGGACGGTTATAAAGAAAATGGGACGACGCCTCTTCTGTTCTAAATAACGGATGAGTGCATTATAAATAGTTGACGGTGTGTTGAGAACAAAGGCGCGAACATAGTGTTAAAGAGAGTGTCATCGTTTAGAAAATCAGTGCCTATACGATAGTGACTGCACGATCACTTACATATACGATATTGCTAAGCAATCGCTTACCGATTACACCTTCGCTCGCTATTAACTAAACGATCGTTTACCTTTTCTTAAACGATCATTTAGCTCCCGATATTTACTAAACGATCGTATAGACGATCGCTTAGTTTTTCCTACGCGATCGTTTGGACGATCGCTCACCCTTTTCCTACACGATCGTTTAGACGATCGCTTACTTTTTCCTATACGATCATATACCTCACCTAAACGATCAAGCATCTTGTCTATGCGATAGACTGCCTGATCTCCCACTTTCTTGATCGTTGTGTACGGTCTCTCTTCCTCCTTCCCTTTACCAAATCCAAACAAAGCCCACACTTTGGATTCTCACTCCAAGAATATTGAGGGTTCTAAGTGGTGTTGTCTTCTCCGTTTTCTTCTGTTCGAGTGGTGCTTATTCGAGGTAGACGGTTGGGTTTTACACTCGCTGTGAAGAAGAAATCTTCATCTTGTATGATCTCTTGATCTCTTTAGCATTATGAATGCATATTAGTATGTTTTGAATGTATATGCGGTAATTCTGTCACAATGAATTGGAAAGATCCGCTTCCGCTCGTAAGTACTCTTGAATAAGATTTCCTTCAATTGTTATCAGAGCACTCAATTTTCTGATATTCCAATTCATTGCTGCAAAAGAATTGTAAATACGTTCTTGGTGGGTGCATTTCTATACTGTTTAATCGTTAAATTGTTGTGGATGTGCGAATTTATGGATGTTTTTGTGGATGTTAGCCTCGGTTTGATTTAATTCTTTTACATTTGCAGTTGTTTGTAAAGGCCCCTGCGTTTTTGGGCATTAATAATCGTTATCGAGTCTGTATTCAAAGTCTGTTTGAGTTTTGAGTCATTCGTGAAAAAGATCGAAGCAAGCATTGCGATTCTTTGAGAAAGGAGGCGATCAAGGGTTGATCGCATCGTGCAGACGATGGGGTACGCGATCGCTGATGATCGCATTGTGTAGACGATCGGGTAAGCAATCAAGGGTTGTTCGTATCATGTCGACGATCGGTTACGCGATCACTGAGTATCAGGTCGTATAGACGATTGGATGCTCGCGAATCACTTAATGCGCACGCACACTAGACGATCGTTTAGGTCAGCAAGCTTCATCGCTTAGTAACTGATTAAACGATCGCAAGAGTAACGCAAGGTAAATCGTTTACCTGTCGCCGCGTTAAGCGATCACCTATGGCGTTTACTACACGATGGAGTCCTCATGGCGGTTCAAGACCCGGTTCGCTTGTGAACCAGTTTGCTCGATGAAAAAGGTAATAGATAGAGTTATTTCATTCCGATTTTTGTAAAGGCTCATCCCGGTCCATTAATCCTTTATTTATTACATGCGAAGTATGTTTTTTAATATGACATATGGTATGCACATATAGTAAATCCCACCTTAGGTTATGCATTGGTCATGCATCATCTCTTTATTATAATTGTTATAATTTAGAGAAGCATGTTTTAATTTACATAAGTGCATGCTCATGCATCATATAATATGAAGTTTATATTTATATATGCTTTATTTATTTAACGTTATATTTATAAGCGTTATAAATACTTCGTTATGTGGGATGAGTGTTTTAGTTGTTATTAATGGTTATAAAATGAAATTAGAACTAAAATAATTAGTAAAAGATTAAGATGTAGTAAGTCTATCTATAGTAGACCTTTTGTCGAAGGCAGGTTCTGTCTAGGCTGGGGTATTTAAGAGGACGACAATGGAACACCCTTATCTGGGAACCTCCTTGGAAAGATAATTTAGATAGATGTGATGCATGCATGCAAATTAAGGCTAGTCCATTAAAGAGTTTAATGTGACTACTTGGATTTGTTTTTTTTTTTTTTTAATTTCAAATACAAAAGTTTTTTTTAGCAAACTTAATAAATGAATTAGATCATCATTAGTAGTCGGATCGTCTAGGTTAATAAACCCCTAGGTAGAACAATTAGTGGGAGGTTCTTGGGGCATTTGATGCTTCATTTTCACTTCTTGTGTTTCTCCCTCATAGTCCACACCGTGAGATCTACCCTCGGCCTCAAGGCACCTTTGGCGTGTCCCCCTAACGGATGGTGTTTGGGTAGGTCGATATCAAGGTGGATGGAGAGATTGTTCATAGTAAGTGGGAGCAGGAAGTGCGACAGCATATCCCTCAATCTCCTTCGTTGGATTGAATAAACTTTATGTGCATCGCCTCGTGGCACCTTGGGTGTGTCCCCTTATAGAATGGTTGTTTTGCGCGTTTTTTTATTTGATCTCCTGTAAGAGGATAAGGTTACTTAGTTTCTTGTCCTAATCTGGTTTTTTCCCTACGATGAGCACATTAGAGTGGGACTCTAGAGCCGAAAACGAGAGGTTACACTTACGCAAGATTGTTAAATGTTAACTATTCTGGACCGAACAAATGGTGGCTATTAGGTTTAATTCCAAGAGTTAGTTCTGCCTAATGGTCGAGAATGTCTCATCCCAGTGAAGGGACATTCAATCACCCCATTGGTGACATTTGTCCTGCCTCACTGGGGCATCATTGTAAAATAAAAGTCTTTTCACTTAGGGTACTTAGAACCTGTTTTGCTAAAATTAATTGGTTAATTAAAAAATGTGGTTTTTGCAAAGTCTTATAAAAGGTTATTCGTTTTTTTTCAGCAACAGTTTTTAGTGGCATCAGCCACTATCAATTTACTTAGCGCCGAAAAACTTAATGACCAAAACTATTAAAGTTGGAAACATATGCTCACGACAATGCTCATCATCGAGAATTTGAAATTTGTCCTTACGGAGGAATGTCCTCCTATTCCACCTCAGAACGCTATTCGAAATGTTCGGACGGTGTACGAGCGTTGGACACGGGCAACTGAAAAGGCCCGAGCCTATATTCTGGCCAGTCTTAGTGACGTGTTGGCCAAGAAACACAAGTCCATGGTCTCAACTCGTGAGATCATGGAGTCCATGTGGGGAATGTTCGAACAACCGTCTGGACAGCTCAAGCATGAGGCTCTGAAACACATCTTTTGCTCCAAAATGGAGGAAGGCATCTCTGTTCGTGAACACGTGTTAAATATGATGGTCCACTTTAATGTGGCGGAGATGAATGGGTCTAAAATCGATGAGAGCAGTTAGGTTAGCATTATCCTACATCCATTACCGAAGAGCTTCTTCGACTTTGTTAGCAATATAATTCTTAACAAAGTGGACTACTCTCTCACCATTCTCCTCAACGAGTTGTGAACTTACCAATCCTTATTGAAAAGTAAGGAGAAAAAGGGAGGTAAGGCAAATGTTGTCTCATCCTCTAAAAAGTTCTATCGAGGTTCGACCTCAGGAACAAAGTCTGCACCTTCAACTTCTAACTTTGGAAAGGGGAAGAAGAAGAAGGGTGGTAAAGGGAAAGGGAATGCGCCTGCTAACCCGCCACCTGTCGCCCAGAAGAAGTGTCCACCGCTGGTTGAAAAAGGAAAATGTTTCCACTATAACCAAGACGGACACTGGAAAAGGAATTGTCCTTGTTATCTAAAAGAAAATAAAGCTGCCAAGGCTAAGGCCAAGGCAGACAAAGGTAAATATGATTTACTTGTATTAGAAACTTGTTTAGTGGAGAATGATGATTCATCTTGGATAGTAGATTCGGGCGCCACTAATCATGTTTGTTTTTCTTTTTAAGGGATTAGATCCTAGCGACAGTTGGAGGTTGGTGAGATGAAGATGCAAGTAGGCACCGGGCACATTGTCTCAACTGTGGTAGTGGGAGACATCCAGTTTACTTTACAGAATAGGTTTCCTATATTAAAAGATGTTTTTGTAGTTCCTGAACTAAAAAGGAACCTTATTTCTGTAAAGTCTCTGTTACAATACAATTACACTATTTCTTTCAAATTGAATAAAGCGTTTATTCATAAGGATGGTGTTGAAATTTATATAGCTAAACTGGAAAATAACTTGTATGTGCTAAGACCTTTAGCCTTAAGTTCCCTCCATAACATAGAGATGTTTAAATCTATCATAACCCAATCTAAATGCCAACGAGTTTCTCCAAAAGAAAATGCCCGACTTTGGCACCTTCGATTATGTCATATCAATCTAAGTAGGACTGAAGGATTGGTGAAGAATGGCCTTCTAAGCGAGTTAGAGGAAAATTCTTTATCAGTGTGTGAATCTTGCCTTGAAGGTAAGATGACTAAACGACCTTTTACTAGAAAGGGTTATCGAGCCAAAGAGCCTCTTACATTAGTACATTCTGACCTTTGTGGTCCTATAAATGTGCGAGCTCGAGGAGGCTATAAGTACTTTATCAGTTTTGCTGATGATTACTCGAGATATGGGCATGTTTATCTGATGCAACGAAAGTCTGAATCTTTTGAAAAGTTCAAATTATTTAAGGCCTTAGTTGAAAATGCTTTGGATAGACGAATAAAAACACTTCGATCAAATCAAGGTGGAGTGTTTTTGGATTTTGAGTTCCAGGATTATTTATTAGAACATGGAATCGTTTCCCAACTTTTGGCACCGGGTACACCTCAGCAAAATGGTGTAGCAGAGAAGAGAAACAAAACTTTGTTGGATATGGTTAGTTCAATGACGAGTTACGCTTTCTTATTGGACTCGTTTTGGGGTTTCGCAATGGAGACTATGGTATTCATTCTCAACTGTGTTCCTTAACATCTATGGAGTTGTGGAATGGGCATAAAGCTAGTTTACGTCACTTCCACATATGGGGTTGCCCAGCACATGTGCTTGAGGCAAATCCCAAGAAGTTGGAATCACGATCGAGGTTGTGCCTCTTTGTAGGCTACCCCAAAGGTACACGAGGAGGTTACTTTTATGATCCGTCTAAAAACAAGGTGTTTTTTTCCACGAACGCTACTTTTTTGGAGGAGGATCATATCAGGGAGCACAGTCCACATAGTAAAATCGTGTTAAATGAGCTTTCCAAAGAAACTACTGAAACTTCTACAAGAGTTATTGAAGGACCTGCTTCATCAACCGGAATTTTTTATGATAGTTCATATGGTAGGTCGGTTCCACCTCAAGTGTTGAAGGAACCTCGACGTAGTGAGAGGGTTACGAACTCGCCTGATCACTATATGGGTTTCACGGAAATCCTAGTTATGGTGACAAATGGCGACGTTGAGGATCCGTTCTCCTATAAAAAGGTAATGGAGGATGTTGACCGGGATGAATGGGTCAAAGCCATGAATCTCGAGATGGAGTCAATGTACTTCAACTCGGTATGGGATCTTGCAGATCAACCTAATGGGGTAATACCTATAGGTTGTAAATGAATCTATAAACGCAAACGGGGTGTTGATGGGAAAGTGTAAACCTTCAAGGCTCGACTTGTGGCAAAGGGTTATACCCAGGTGGAAGGAGTCGACTATGAGGAGACTTTCTCACTTGTTGTCTTGTTAAAGTCGATTTGAATCCTTCTGTCCATTAAAGCTTATTATAATTATAAGATTTGACAAATGGACGTCAAGATGGCTTTTCTGAATGGCAATCTTGAGGAAACCATTTACATGGTACAACTGTTGGGATTGGTATTCTAATTCTCCTGGAGTCTCGTTGTTTTGTAAATATACACATTGTTTAATGAATAAAATAAGTATTATTTAATTCTGACATTTACTCATATCCAATAAACAAAGCTCTTTGGATATCTTATGTGAACTTAAGCATGTATGTGTGATGTACAAATGGATCATGCCTTAAATGATAACCTAAATAGGTCTGTAGTATAAGGATTAAGGTGGGATACTTGATCCTGATGACACTACGGATACGGCCCGCTGTGTAGAGGTTTGCAAGTATTGTAAACTACTACAGATGGTAGATCCTAACCATTCATGTGGAGACGTGGAGCAAGAGTGTCCTATACAAAGAGTTTTTATAAGACCTGGACTGCGAGATGACTAGATTCTGTATATAACGCTGTTGATACTAGAGACTTGCATCTCACCTAAACGACCATAGGTGACACGACCTAATCCTGAGTGTTTTGGGAGCTACTTCCTTTGAGAGCGGTCATTTGATTAGTATGGGTGAGAGTGGCCAAATTGCCAACTCAGCATGCCTACCTTTTTGGGACTCGTCTGATCTGGGAGCTGGGAACTCAATCCACAAGATGGAATTCACTCCTTTCCCGAAGCAGGGATAAGTAGAGAGATTACTCCCTTGAGGGCTGATTCCATAGCTTGAACATAGTGGCCACAGCTTCTCTTTAGAAGAGAAGACTCGGTCATAGTAGGACTATGACTTATATACATTAGAAGGTTCAGTGGTACTTAAGAAGATAGATGTAACTATAGAGGCATAACGGTTATTGGCCCAACTATACTTACGAGCGATCTGTGAAGGGTTATTGCACTGCTGATTGATTAAGATGGACACATAATATATCTATGGTAAGAAGAATTCAGCTGTCGATCTTTAATGGAGAGCCTGACAGTTAATGGATGGTGGATCCCATGACTAAAGAGTTTAGTCAGTTATTCACGTATCGTTGGAGCTTCGAGCTATAGGTCCATGAGGTCCCCTTGGTAGTTCAATGGATTCAGTTGAGGATCAGTGCTTAGTATTGATTTGAAATGTTCAAATTGACAATAGGTATTTTAATTATATATGATATAATCGGTATGATGTATGAGATACATCTAGTGGAGGATCAATGTAATTGAGATTTATATTAAGTACCATGGAATAGAAAAAGAACTATGGTTTATATATTTCATGAGATGAAATATTAAAACTATAAGTTATAAATATAGTATGATAAGTTGGTTATCATTTATATTTATAATAATATTAATTATTGGATAATTAATTTTTTTCTTTTAATAACTAAAGTAGTGGGTGGTTATTGGATCATGGTAACCATGAGTTTAAAAGGAAAATGATTTTCCTATTTTTTTTTAAAAAAAGAAGTTTTACAAACGATAGAAAAAGTTTTGAGTTTTCTCTTCGCGCAAAAGAAACTCACGAAGTCGTCAAGTAAATTTAGATTTACTAAACGACGGTTGGGCTAGCTAAACGATCGTGCAGTGGTAAGCTAAATGATTGTGCAGTATTTACTAAACGATCGCTGGCCCAAGGTAAACAATCGTGTAGAGTCTGTAGGCGACAGACCGAGCTAAACGATGAGCTAAACAATCGCTTAGCTTTATCTAAACGATTGGGCATCGACCTATATGATAGATCTCTGCCATCTACCACTTACCCAGTCGTGTATGCGATCGTTGTTTCCTCCTTCGTCTTCCTCATACCAAGTCCGAACAGAGCCCACCCCCTAGATTCTCATACTGAGAATACCAAGGTCGCCTTATTGGTGGTGTCAGACTCAACTCGACACCGTTGAGGTTTTCTGGAGGCCATTCGTGTTATGTAGGAGTTCGTGATCGAGGAGATCGTTGAGGACGAGTGTGAAGTGTGAAGTGTTGTGTTCGTGCAGTGTTACGATCGTGTAGATCGGGTGTTCGAGGCTGCTATTGTTTGAGCGTTCGTGCGCATCAAAGCGTGGAGATGCTTCTGCAAATGTGTGTAGAGTTTTCCCTGACTGCATTTGTAGTTATTCATGCTGTAATTTCTCTGTATGAATTGTATAACTGCTTGTTTGAAGTCGACTGTAAATGTTATGTTCATTCATGATTGTAATTTGGAATAGTCTTGTTCCGCTGCTCATGGAAATCTCAGAATCTGATTTCCTTCAACAACCTGAAGGATTCATTGCCGAAGGTCAAGAGCAAAAAGTTTGTAAGCTGAATTGGTCCATTTATGGGCTGAAACAGGTGTCTCTATCTTGGAATATTCGGCTTGATGTTGTGATAAAATCGTATGGCTTTGACCAAAACATTGATGAACCTTGTGTTTACAAGAAAATAGTCAACAATTTAGTAGCTTTCTTAGTATTGTATGTAGACGATATACTACTCATTGAGAATGATATAGATCTACTGACTGTAATTAAGAACTGACTAGCGACCCAATTTCAAATGAAAAATTTGGGAGAGGTTCAGTTTGTTCTAGGTATACAGATCTTTCGGGATCGTAAGAACAAAGTGCTAGCACTGTCTCAGGCATCGTATATTGACAAAATCTTGCTCAAGTACTCGATGCAGAACTCCAAAAAAGACCTACTACCATTCAGGCATGGATTCACTTTGTCTAAGGACATGTGTCCTAAGACGCCTCAAGAGGTTGACATGAGACGGGTTCCATATGCATCTATCGTTGGCGGTTTAATGTATGTGATGCTCTGCACTAGGCCAGACATCTGCTATATTGTGGGAATAGTCAATAGATATCAGTCTAACTTAGGCCAGGGTCACTGGACTGTAGTTAAGAACATCCTTAAGTATCTTTGGATAACGAGGGACTACATGCTCGTGTATGGGTCTCGGGATTTAATCCTTACTAGATACATGGATTCTGACTTTCAGACTGATAAGAACCTTCGAAAGTCCACTTCAGGGTCAGTATTTACTCTTAATGGAAGAGCTGTAGTGTGACAGAGCACTAAGCAGGGGTGCATCGCCGACTCCACGATGGAGGCTGAGTACATAGCGGCTTGTGAAGCTATTAAAGAGGCCGTCTGGCTCAGAAAGTTCTTGAAAGAGCTGAAAGTTGTTCCAGATATGTCTAGGCCCATCACCCTCTATTGTGACAATAGTGGTGTTGTGGCAAATTCTAAGGAGCCCAGGAGTCATAGATGCAGCAAACACATAGAGCGGAAGTATCATCTGATCCGCGAGATAGTGCATCGAGAAGACGTGATCATCACGAAGATCGCCTCGGAACAAAACGTTGTTGATCTGTTTACGAAGGCTCTCACGGCTACAGTGTTTGAGGGTCACCTTCAGAGCATGGGTCTACGGGACCACCCGCAACTGAACTAGGGCAAGTGGGAGATTTTGTTGCACTGGGTTTTTATGCCCTAGTTTATTGTTTTGTGCCTGTTTACTTGTAATCCTCACTTCGCTTTAGGACAAGTGGGAGATTGTTGGATTTTGTGCCCTAAAGTTTCGTGTCCAGTAGTTTGTAAACAACTTTGTACGAACACTTGTGATGTATAATATAAATGATATTTACTTCACTACTTGACTTTGCACATTTAGATGTTTTTTATTTTTACCACAAATCAATAAACTTAATATCCCTGGTTGTCTTTATGTAACTTAAGCATGTATGTAGTGACATACAAGTGGATCATGTCTTAAGTGACAACAAAAATAGTCTGTAGTATATGGATATAGGAGGGAAACCTTATCCTAGTAACACTACGGACAAATGTTGTGACTTGTCACAGATGATCCTAATCATTCGTCTAGTGGACATGCGAGTGGGGGCGTCCTATACAAAGAGTTTGTATAAGACTTAACCTCGAAGTGTTAATGTCTTATCATATAACTCCGTTCATGACTGAGACTTCACTTCACTAGGATGACCATAGGTAACATGACCTCAATCGTAAGTGAGTTGAGAACTCCTGCCATTGAGGGCGATCCTTTGAATTGTATGAGTGCGAGTGACCAGAGCACCGACTCAAACCAACCATTTTGGGGATTCTTCTGATTTGGGAGCTGGGAACTCAACTTCAAAAGATGGAGATCTCTCCTTCCCCAAAGTACAGGTAAGTAGATAGATTGCTATCTTAAGGGCTGATCTAGGGGCTTGAATGATGTGGCACCACACACCTTCTCATGGCCCGAGAGGTGTTCACACATAGTAGAACTATGTTGTATTGTTCATTAGAGGGATCAATGGTACTTAAGAAGGAAGGTGTAATTACAATAGCAAAATGGTAAATTGGCATGTTGTAATTATAAGCATATGTGAAGGGTCATCGTATTGATGATTGGTTATATCCAATGGACATAGAAATATATATATGGCAAGGAGAGTTCAACTGTCGGTCTTTAGTGAAATGTCTGGCAGGTAACGGATGGTGGATATCATGACTAAAGAGTTTAGTCAGCTATTCAAGTACCGTTGGAGCTTCGAGCCATAGGTCCATAAGATCCCCTTGGTAGCTTGGATACAAGTTGAGAATCAGTTTTTAGATTAGTTTGATGATGGAACACGAGACATACGCAGCGGAATAAGGATCTAATTACACTCTAATTGCTTTTAATTAAAAGAAAAATAGCATGCAACCCTACTTAATTAATTAGGGTTTTTTCTGAAGAAATTACCTTTGAAGCTTCTAAAACACTTTTCCTTGTTGAATCTCGACTCGAACTCTTCCAGATCACCACTAAAGCTGACCTACTATTTTCTGGACCCGAAACTGGATTGTGGGACCTGGTGGATGAAGAACCCGAGAGAGAGAAAGAGATGGAAAAGAAGATGAATTTTGGGTTGGGTTTAGGTTTTGAATTTCACTCAAAGAAAAGAGTTTTTCTAGCCCAAATTTGGAAAACTATTTTGGCAAAATGGAAACAAGACTTTATTCCAAATTCAAAAGCCCATATTTATATATAAAAAAAAAAAAAACCATGCAAAATTGCATGAAACAACTTCATAAAAACTCAACACCTAGAATCCACTATCTAAGTGGGCATAAGGTCTCCACTATAAGCCAACACCTAGCCCACTATTTTGTTAGTGGAATTATCCAACAAAAGTTTAGATTTTTCCACTAACTTTAATCAAACGGCAAAATAGTCATTTGGTCAAAGTCAAACTTTGACCAAAAAGTCAACATTTTGACTTTTTATGATTTTTTTTCGTGTTCACTAATTTTGACCTCCCAAGCATGAATCCGCATTCATTTTCTCAAAATTCAAATCACATTTGAATATAAGATCGATCAAAGGTTGACTTTTCAAAGTTAAAAGTCAACTCTTTGACTTTTTACATCTTTGACTATTTCCATTATTTCCGAGCTTCCGAATATGAACGTATTCATATTCTTGATATTTAAATCATATTTAAATATTAAAGCTGTATCTCTAAACTGAAAAACCTGACCAGTATATCACATATACTTGTCGGTTTCTCTCTCTTCACCTAATTTGAACAATTCAAATTATTCTATCATATTGTTCTAAGTTTATTCCATATGAGCTAGTAGGGGAACCCAATGGACCTATAAATCATGGGCTCAACGATCCGAGATTAGTTGGCTAAACTCTTTAGACGGAGCTAATCAACATTCATTAACTCACGGGTCATTCCACTATAGTCCCGTAGTTGCACTCCCGTCACTATAGATATATTTGTGTCCGCTAATCCTTCACAGGTTGTTCATAATCTCGGCTGGGTCATAAAAATCGTTTTACCCCCAAGACTACATCTTGTTCCTTAAGTTTCACTGATCCTCTATTGAACAATTGGTTTAAGGTCCAACCTATAAACTGAACCCCTCTCGGGCCAAGGAGAGGGTGGGGCCCCTTATTCAAGACCTAGATTCAGTACTAAAGGGAACAACCTATCTACTATCCCTATAACGGGTAGGAGTGAATTCCATCTTGCACCCTATATTCCCAGCTATCCACTTGATCTTACCCCTAAAATGGGAGGCTTATTGGGCCAGCAATAATGAGATGCCCTCACCTATGCAGATCTAAGGATAATTCCAAGTGAACAGGAGTTCATAGTTAGCTCAAGATTAAGATTAAGTTACCTAGGTCATCAATTAATGAAATAGTCAGTTTTATACATAAACGGCGTTTAGAACGTAAAAAGTGACTATTTCATGGTTCAGTCTTATGTAAACTATTTACTTAGGATGCCCCCACTTTCATGTCTCCACACGAACGATTTAGGATCACATCGTTTGTACTAACTTCAAAATGGGCCACATCCATAGTGTCTTCAGAATAAGGCGCCCAACCTTATTCACATACTATAGACCATTTTGGCTATATATTTGAACTTAATCCACATTTATGTCACTACATAAAGTTCAAACTACATTAAATAGCCTCAAGACCTTAGTTTATTGGATTCAAGATTACAATTTCAATAACAATTTTATCAAAAAATAAAACAGAATATGTTTATTAATTTACAAACTACGAGTTATAGGACATAAAATCCAACATTTGAAATGTTCAAATTGACAAGAGAAAGTTTGATTATATATGATATAATTGAACGAGTTAATTAAATATGATATAATTAACTTTATGTATGGGATACATTAATTTGGAGGAAATTGGATATAAATATGATTTATATCTAGTAGAGGAAAATATTATAATTAATATATGATATTAATTTATATGTTATGAATATGATAAGATCAAATTCATTGAACGGTTATAAAGGAAATGGGACAGCGTCTCTTTTGCTCCAAATAATGGATGAGTGCATTATAAATAGCTGACAATATGTTGAGAACAAAGGCGCGGACATTGTGTTAAAGAGAGTGTCATCGTTTAGGAAATCAGTGCCTATATGATAGTGACTGCACAATTACTTACATATACGATATTGCTAAGCGATCGCTTACCGATTACACCTTCGCGCACTATTAACTAAATGATCGTTTACCTTTTCTTAAGAAATCGTTTAGCTCCCGATATTTACTAAACGTTCGTATAGACGGTGGCTGAGTTTTTCCTACGTGATCGTTTGGACGATTGCTCACCCTTTTCCTATACGATCGCTTACCTTTTCCTACACGATCGTTTAGACGATCGCTTTCTTTTTCCTACATGATCGTATACTTCACCTAAATGATCAAGCATCTTGTCTATGCGATACACGACCTCATCTCCCACTTGCTTGATCGTTGTGTACGGTTGCTCTTCCTCCTTCCCTCTACCAAATCTAAACAAAGTCCACACTTTGGATTCTCACTCCAAGAATACTGAGGGTCTGAGTGGTGTTGTCTACTCCATTTTCTTCTGTCCGAGTGGTGATTATTCAAGGTAGATAGTTGGGTTTTAGACTCGTTATAAAGAAGAAATCTTCATCTTGTATGATCTCTTGATCTCTTTAGCATTATGAATGCATATTAGTATGTTTTGAATGTATATGCGGTAATTCTGTCACAATGAATTGGAAAGATCCGCTTCCGCTCGTAGGTACTCTTGAATAGGAGTTCCTTCATTAATGTCAAACGTTGAGAAGACAATCTCTCACACAATTAATCAAGAAGTTACACCAATAAGAGAAGGTAAAGAACGACCAAAGGAATGGAAGGGAAGGGGAACAGGCGAATTAACCTGTTAATCAGGAAGAATGTACGCCTTCACTCAAAAGGAACCAAAGCTGAAGGAAAAAGAGAAGGCTCCAAAAATATAAATTGTATGCATTTTCCAAATACTTGGAATAAAACATCTTTTCCTTGCTTAATTTTTAGATTGGTTGATTAAGAATTTGGGGAAATTTTTTAGGATGAAATTTTCTCTAAGGAGGTAGTAATTGTGAAACCCCAAATGTTTATCTATATAATTTAGGTTAAAGTTTGGTTAACTAAGAAGCTTGTAGGGGAATATAAGAAGAGGTGAATGCCTTAAGAATTGAAAAAAAGAAATAGCCCTAAAGGACGAAATGTTATAGTAGACGTTTTGGGTAATAAAATTTGACCAAATATTGAAACATACAAACACCTAGTATTGATATGTTACTAAGGTCAATTGAAGTTTAATATGCTACATGGCAAGGCCCATATTAGACGCATGAAGGCCCCATGCGTTGGTAAGAGGCGTAGCTAAGCTAGGCATCATGCATTGAAATGTGATGTTTGGCAAAGCAAAGTGTGAGCACCAGGTAGCCGTGCGATGACATGAGGGCACTAGCCAAGCGTTGGTGTCAGCAGGCTGCTCATGCAGTGGAATGTAATCAGGCGTTGGCGACAGCTTAAAGCAAAGCGATGATTTAGGCAGGTGCTGGTCTAGCGGCATGCGGACAGGCGAGGTATGGGCGAATGTGCACGGGCGAGCTGGTTGGCGTAAGGCGATGTGCACAGGAAGTGAGCGCTTGGTCGCACACGTGGAGTCGCGCGAGCGTGGGCATAAGGTGCCGAGTGTGGGGGAGTTAAGGAATTACACGGAGAGAAAATGTACGGTTAAGCACAAAGTGATAAGCGCAAGGCGCTGAACGAGCGATGAAGCCATGCGATTGCTAGGTTTTTTTTAAGGTAGGGGAAACCTCCTGAGCACATACAGTAAGAGTGGCCTAGGCGTAAAGGTTTCCATTTGTATGTGTGGTATGTGACAACCTAAGTGGAGGAGTTGAGCCATGAGTATGCAATGAAGGCCATCATGCACTAAGTAGAAGTCATCATACGTCAAGGAAAGGGTATCGTGTATCGAGTGGAGGCATCGCGCATCAAGTAATAGCCAAACGCGAGCAAGGAAGCACTTGGTTATTTTATATAAATCTTGAGAAATCCAAGGTTTTAGGTTGTTAAATTGTGATTTGAGGGACAAAAGGTAGGTGATGCACCAACTTAAGAGTGGATTGAAACTAGGAGCTCTCAGCTGGAAATTGAAGGGTGGAGTGGAAAAGTTGAGGTGGGCATATGAGAAGGCATAAAAAGTGAAACATATATGTTGGCTAAGGGAAAGGAAGACACATTAGACCATTGTGGCAAAGGGTTGGCGTGGGCAGCACGAGGTGAAGGCACATTGACATGCAATTAGGCTGGAGGTGTCAAACTGGGAAGAACTTTGGATGCTTATAAATAGGGCGGGTTGGGCGAACAACTCTCACAAACCACTAGTGCCATTCGAGTAATTTTGGTAAGAGAGTCCTCAGAAAAATGTATAGTGAGAGGTCCCAGGCTGCCGTCTTAATTGAAGTCCTGAAGAAAGAGAAGCTTACGTTAGGAGTACAGTGGCTAGCTGATCGCATAGGCCTAAGCACCTAGCCCTGTCATGCATCCTTGCCAGCGTAAGTGCTCGCGTATGCACCCGCGCTAGACTCATCCGGACAGACACGTGACAATGTATACGAATGGATCCCGACGTACATTGCACGCATCTCACCATCCAGTGTTTCCCTGTACAAGGTCTGCTGCCCATCTGTTTTCGTCCCTGCCCATTTGCAAGCCCAGGCACGACCACCCTACAACCCAACGTCCATCAACTTGCCAAACTAACCTCCAGCGAGCTGTATTAGAGAAGTTAAGCCTATTTTTAGGGGATAAGCCAGTCTTTCTACCTTTTAAAGTTATTTGTAAATAAATTCGGATTATTGGAGGAATTATGGACTTTGAAAGAGAAGGAATTCAAAAGAAACAGGGCAAGAAACTGATTAAAGAATTTTTTGAGAAACCAATCAGGAGAAACTGTGAGCGGTTAATGTTTAAATGGTTGGATGTATTATATATTTGTACTAATTTGATAGATTTGGCATGATCTGAAAATACATGTTTTCACTAATCATAACTATTGTTCTTTTGTTTAAATAACTATTTACTCTATGAGTTTGGTTTGGATGTTTGTTCATGTTAGTTTGGTTGGAAACTGGAAATTGTACCCGGATATTATCAGCATATTTCGTGGACATTGGACTGAAATTGTCAGAATGTCTAACTAGGATTATCCACATACCCAAGTATGTCTAGCAAGAATAGTCGACATGTGAACATTCGACGGGTTGTTTGGGGTACTGGAAATTGTTTCCTCAAACCAGTTTATGGGATTTTCTATGTAATTGAAGGATTATGTTGTTGGGATTAGTGTCCTAATTCTCTCGGAGTCTCGTAGTTTGTAACTTTGTACACATTGTTATTAATAAAAGTTATTTTATTTGCATTTACTCATATCCAATAAAAAAAGATCCATGGTTATTATATATAAACTTCAGCATGTATATGAGATATACAAGTGGACCATGCCTTAAGTAATAACCTAAAAGGTCTGTAGTATAAGGATAAAAGAGGGATACCTTATCCTTGTGACAGTACGAATACGACCCGCGTTGTAGAGGTTTACAAGTGTTGTGAACTACTACAGATGGTTTGATCCTAACCATTCATGTAGAGACATGCGAGCGGAGGTATCCTATACAAAGAGTTTGTATAAGACCGGACCACGAGATGATTACTGTCTTTATATAACGCCGTTGATAATTGAGATTTACATCTCACTAAAACGACCATAGGTGACATAACCTTAATCCTGAGTGTTTTAGGAATTCCTGTCTATGAGGGAGGTACTTTGATTAGTATGGGTGATAGTGGCTAGATTGCCAACTCTACAGACTTACCTTTTTTAAGATTTGTCTGATTGGGGAGCTAGAAACTCAGTTACACAAGACAGAATTCACTCCTTCCCCAAAATAGGGGTAAGTAGATAAATTGCTTCCTTAAGGGTTGATTCCAGGTCTTGAACATAGTGGCCACATCCTCTCTTTGGAAGAGAGAAGTCAGTCATAGTAGGACTATGAATTGTTGTTCATTAGAGGAATCAGTGGTACTTAAGGAGTTTGATGTAACTATTGGGGCAAAACGGTAAATTGGTCCAACTGTACTTACGAGTGATCTGTGAAGGGTTATCGCATTGTTGATTGGTTGATATGGATACAGAAATATAGCTATAGTGAGAAGAGTGCAACTGTCGGTCTTTAGTGGAGTACCCAACAGTTAATGGATGGTGGATCCCGTGACTAAAGAGTTTGGTGAGCTATTCACGTACTCTTGAAGCTTCAAGCTACAGGTCCATAAGGTCCCTTTGGTAGCTCAATGGATTCAAGTTGAGAATCAGTTATTGGGGTTAGTTTGAAGTGTTCAAATTAACAAGAGAAAATTCAATTATATATGATATAATTGGTGTGATGTATGAGATACATCAAGTGGATGAATTAATGTAAATATGATTTACATTAAGTAGAGTATATCAGCATGCAACGGAAGCAACAAGGATTAATAAGCACTCTAATTCATTAATTTTTAGCAGTAACTAAAGCATACTCATCAATCACAAGAGGGTTTGAAGTCATACTTTTGTAAAACTTCTTGGAATCTTGATTCTCAACTATTATCTTCTCTTAATCTTGCTGTGAACCACCTTAAGATATTCCCCACTAATCTCTTGGAGCTTTAGATTGAGTTGTGGGACTCAAAATCAACTTGAACGAAAGGAAACTTGGAGAAAGGCTCACTGCTACAACCCACTTGAAGAACAATTTCTTCAGCCCGAATTTTTCTGTAAAAACTCTTTAGATGCATGCCTCAATTCTCTTATTTATTTATTGCAGGCCTTTCATGCAAAGAAGATGGCTACATGAGATGCAACTCATGCTTGGAGTTATTGAAGCCAAAATAAGTGGGTTTGGTGTGAGCTAGTTGAAGGTTTAATGGAGAAAACCATATTTTCATTTTGTGTTGTTTTTCCAATTTTCCAAATTTTCAATCAAATTACAAAAACCAATTTGGTTTTAAAATTGAAAATATTATTAATTTTATAAAATTAATTTCATAAATTAATTTTCTAATAAAATTAATAAATGATTATTTAAATAATTCAATTAATTTTACTTAATTTAATATCAAATATTAGATTAATTTTACACAAACCTCCTTCATATATTTAAATCATATTTAAATATAAAATCTCCTATTCCATTTAATTCTAATTTGAACATTTCAACTTAACTTATCATGCTATTCTAAAGCTAATCCACTTACGAGCTAGTAGGGAGACCTCGTGAACCTACAGATCATGGGCTCCAATAATCCAAGATTAATTGGCTAAACTCATTGCACTGAATTAACCCCCATTCATTAACTAATAGGTCACTCCACTAAAGCCCATAGTTGAAATCGCCTCACTGTAGATATATTATGTCCACTTGATAAGACCATGATCAGTAAGTCAATCCTTCACAGGTCGTTCGTAATCACAGCTGGGTCAAGATCATCGTTTTACCCCTATGAATATATCTCGTTCCTTAAGTTCCCATTGACCCTCTAATGCACAATTTGATTCATAATACTTATGAATCAAGTCATTTCTCTATCATGAGAAGGCGAGGCCCCGATTGTTCAAAACCTAGAATCAGTACTTAAGAGAACAACCTATCTGCTAACCCTAAATCGGGTAGGAATGAATTCCATCTTGCAGGGCTATGTCCCTAGCTATTATCCGGTCTTATCCCCAAAATGGAAGGCTTATTGAGCAGTGCTGTTGGATTACTCTCACCTATGCAGATCAAAGGATAATCTCAAACAAACAGGAGTTCATAGCTAGCTCAGGATTAAGATCGAGTTACCCTAGGTTACTTAAAATGAAATAGTCAGTTTTAACAGTAAATGGTCTTTATAAAGGAAAGTGACTATTTTGTGGTCCAGTCTATATGCAAACTCATTGCACAGGATGCCCCCACTCACATGTCTCTACATGAATGATCTGTGGATCATATCATTTGTATTAACTATAAAATAGGCCGCATCCAATAGTGTTGTCAGGATGAGATACCAAATTTCATTCATATACTTATTAGACCATTTAGGCTATATACTATTAACTTGATCCTATTTATGTCACCACATAAAGTTAAAGTATTCACACTATAACCATGGATATGTTTATTGGATTTTCATAATAGAATGCGAAATCAATAACTTTATTGAATAAATTACTCAATAATATTTCATACATAAATAGAATGTTTACATGAACTACGAGTTCTAGGACATTCCCAACATCTTTGGCATCTAAGGTTAGGTCACATCAAACTCAATAGGATTGAGCAGTTGGTGAAAAGTGGACTTCTAAAGAGTTTAGAAGAAAACTCCTTGTCGGTGTGTGAATCATGCCTCGGAGGAAAGATGACCAAACGACCTTTTATTGGAAAAGGTTACAGAGCCAAGGAAGCCTTGAAGCTTGTACATTCTGACCTCTATGGTCCGATGAGTATTAGGGCTCGAGGTGGGCATGAATATTTCATCTCTTTCATAGATTATTATTCAAGGTACGGGTATTTCTACTTAATACAACATAAGTCTGAAGCCCTTGACAAGTTCAAGGAGTATAAGGATGAAGTTGCAAACTTGTTAGGTAAGAAGATAAAAACACTACGATTTGATCATGGTGGAGAGTATATAGACCTCAAATTCCAAAGCTATATGATAGAATATGGGATTGCATCTCAACTCTCGACCTCAGGTACACCTCAGCAGAATGGTGTATCAGAAAGGAGAAACAGAACCTTGTTGGACATGGTTCGATCTATGATGAGTTATGATCATCTCTCAGACTCGTTTTGGGGTTTACAGTGGAGACTGCTTGCTATATTCTAAACAACGTTCCCTCGAAAAGTGTTACTGAAACACCTTTTGAGTTTTGGAGAGGCTGTAAAGGTAGTTTACGCCACTTCAGGATTTGGGGGTATTCGACACATGTGCTCTTGACTAACCTGAAGAAGTTGGAACCACGTTCAAAAGTTTTCCTCTTTGTAGGCTACCCCAAGGAAACGAGAGGTGGATACTTCTATGATCCGAGTGAGAATAAAGTGTTTGTTTCTACAAATGCTATCTTCTTGGAAGAAGACTACATGAGGGATCATAAGCCATGAAGTAAGCTTGTTTTGCATGAGATTTCTAGTGAGACTGAGACTGTTGAGGGTTCAACAAGAGTTGTTGAACAGGCCGATAGATCAATAAGAGTTTTTGTGGTCGGTGCATCTAGTCAACCAGCTCAAGAGTTGAGATAGTTTTGACGTAGTGGGAGGGTTATGAACCCACCGGATTGGTACATGGGTTTGACTGAAGCCCAGACCATCATTTCTAATGATGGGATTGAGGATCCATTGTCTTTTAAGAAAGCAATAGAGGATATTGACAGAATGAATGGATTAATGTCATGAACCAGGAGATGGAGTCTATGTACTTCAATAACATCTGGGAGCTTGTGGATTCGCCTGATGAGGTAAGACCTATTGAGTATAAGTGGATTTATAAGCGAAAGAGAGGTGTAGATGGAAAGATACAAACCTTTAAGGCTCGACTCATGGCAAAGGGTTATACCCAGGTCGAGGGAGTTGACTATGAGGAAACTTTCTCACCTGTTGTCATGCTCAAGTCTATCAGGATACTCCTGTCCATAGCCACATTTTATGATTATGAGATATGGCAAATGGACGTCAAGACTGCCTTTCTTAATGGTATTCTTGAAGAGACCATCTATATGACTCAACTAGAGGGTTTCGTAGTTTCAGATCAAGAGCAAAGAGTTTGCAAGCTTGATAGATCCATTTATGGGTTGAAACAAGTGTCTAGATCTTGAAACATTAGATTTGATACTGCGGTCAAGTCGTTTGGCTTTGATCAGAACGTTGATTAGTTTTGAGTTTAAAAGAAGATCATCAACAGCTCAGTAGCTTTCCTAGTACTGTATATGGATGATATCCTACTCATTGGGAATGATGTAAGGTATCTGACTGACATTAAGAAATGGCTAGCTGTCTAGTTCTAAATGAAAGATTTGGGTGAGGCACAATATGTTCTAGGGATCCAGATCATTCAGGATCGTAAGAACAAGAGGTTAGCCTTGTCTCAGGCATCGTACATCGATCAAATTTTTATCAGGTATAGGATGCAGGATTCCAAGAGGGGTTTGTTACCCTTCAGGCATGGAATCGTTTCGTCTAAGGATCAATATCCTAAGACACCTCAAGAAGTTGAGGAGAGAGACGGATTCCCTATGCTTTAACTGTAGGAAGCTTGATGTATGCAATGTTGTGTACTAGACTCGAAATTTGCTATGCAGTAGGGATTGTTAGTCGGTATCAATCCAATCCAGGATTTGATCACTAGACGGCGGTCAAGACGATTCTCAAGTATCTTTAGAGAACGAGGGACTACATGCTCGTGTATGGAGATAAGAATTTGGTCCTTATAGAATACACAGACTCTGACTTTCAGACCGATAGAGATTCTCGTAAATCGACATCGAGGTCATTGTTCACTTTGAATGGAAGGGCTATAGTGTTGCGAAGCATCAAGCAAGGATACATCATGGACCCACTATGGAAACCGAATACATAGCCGCTTATGAAGCAGCTAAGAAGGCTATTTGGCTGAGGAAATTCCTTACAGATTTGGAAGTTGTTCTAAATACGAATTTGCATATAACTCTTTATTGTAATAACAGCGGCGCTGTGGCAAATTCAAAGGAGCCTCGAAGTCATCGTCGGGCAAGCATATAGAGTAGAAATACCACTAGATCAGGGAGATTGTGCATCACGGTGATGTGATAGTCACGAAGATCACGTCGGAGCATAACGTTATTGATCCCTTTATAAAGGTTCTCACGACTAAAATGTTCAAGGGTCACCTGGAGAGTCTAGGTCTGTGGACATGCAGCATCTTATCTAGGACAAGTGGGAGATGATACTGGGGTATGTCCTAGTTTATTGTATATTGTACATGTATTTATCTTGTATTGTACATTAGTCTCCCGATGCATTAAGATAAGTGGGAGATTGTTGGGATTGGTGTGTTAATTCTCTTGGAGTCTCGTTGTTTGTAATCTACATATTGTTTATGAATAAAATAAGTGTTATTTTATTCTAGCATTTACTCATATCCAATAAACAATGCTCCATGGTTATTGTATGTAAAATTAAGTTTGTATATGAGATATACAAGTGGATTATGCCTTAAGTGATAACCTAAATAGATCTGTTGCATAAGAATTAAGGTGGAATACCTGATCTTGGTGACATTACTGATACACCCGCTTTGTAGAGGTTTGCAAGTGTTGTGAACTACTACATATGGTAGATCCTGACCATTCATGTGGAGACATGCGAACGGGGGTGTCCTATACAAAGAGTTTGTATAAGACTGGACCACGAGATGATTCGTCTCTGTATATAATCACTGTTGATACTGGAGACTTACATCTCACCTAAATGACCATAGGTGATATGACCTCAATCTTGAGTGTTTTGGGAACTTCTGCCTTTGAAAGCGGTCCTTTGATTAGTATGGGTGAAAATGGCCAGATTGCCAACTCAACGTCCCTACCTTTTTGGGGACTTGTCTGATTTGGGAGCTGGGAACTCACTTACATAAGATGAAATTCACTCCTTCCCCAAGGCAGGGGTAAGTAGATAGATTGCTCCCTTAAGGGCTGATTCCAGGGTTTGAACATAGTGGCCACAACTTCTCTTTGGAAGAGAACTCAGTCATAGTAAGACTATAACTTATGTTCATTAGAGGGATTAGTGGTACTTAAGAAGTTAGATGTAACTATAGGGGCATAACGGTTATTGGCCCAGTTGTACTTACGAGCAATATATGAAGAGTTATCGCACTGTTGATTGATTAAGATGGACACATAATATATCTGTATTAAGGAGAGTTCAATTATCAGTCTTTAATGGAGTGTCTGGCAGTTAAGGGATGGTGGATCCCATGACTAAAGAGTTTAGTCAGTTATTCACATATCGTTGGAGCTTCGAGCTACAGGTCCATAAGGTCCCCTTGGTAGCTCAATGGATTCAAGTTGAGAATCTATTCTTGGTGTTGATTTGAAATGTTCAAATTGACGAAAGATAATTCGATTATATATGATATGATCGGTATGGTATATGAGATGCATCTAGTGGAGGATTAATGTAAATAAGATTTACATTAAGGATCATGAAATAGAAAAAGAGCTATGGTTTGTATGTTTCATGAGATGAAATATTAAAACTATAGGTTATAAATATAGTATGATAAGTTTGTTATAATTTACATTTATAATAATATTAATTATTGGATAAATATCTCTTTTTCTATAATAACCAATTAAGTGGGAGGTTATTGGTAGTTTCATGATAACTGTGAGATAAAAGGAAAAACGTTTTCCTAATTTTAGGGGTTGTTGAAATAGTTCCCATTCTCCGAAATTACTCACGGAAAGGTTGTCAAGTAAATACGATTTATTAAACGACAACTTGGAGAGACTAGACGATTGTGGAGTGTTTCTATACGATAGATACTTAGCTGGCCGATGAGCTAAATGATCGCATAGTTTTTGTTAAACGATTGGGCATTGTTCTATACGATAGGCTTTGAAATCTCCCACTTGCTCGATCGTTTAAACTATTGTTCTTCTCCAGTCTCTGCCTCTAACCAAGTCCACATAGAGCCCACACTCTGGATTCTCACATCGATTTCCTATACTTTGAAGGACTAGAATTCTTTTCAGAAGGCTTTGTACTAGATGTCGATCCCTTCTGAAACTTCTTTTGGGTAACAACATTTGTTTTCTCTTCTTGACTTTTATTCTTCATTAATGATTGATAAGTCTGGATTTCATTTAGGAGAGTTGTCAAATTATAATAAATCTTATTCATCACAACATTTGTACAAAAAGTTAGAAAGCTCTTTGGAAGAGATTTCATGATCATACTAACTTGACTTTCTCGTCTATGACAACGTCATTCGCTTCCGTAACATTGAAGTGGACCATCATGTCCAGAACGTGTTCCCTAATAGAGGTCCCTTCCTTCATGCGGAAACTATAAATGTATTTTATAGCATCATGTCGTACTGATGAGGACGGTTGTCCAAACATCCATTGCAACAACTTAATGATTTCTTTAGTAGTGATCATGGTTTCATGCTTTTTAGTAAGCACATCAGATATGCTTGCTAAAATGTAGGCTCAGGTATTTTCATTATTCCTGACCCATCCATCATAGGCATCTCGAACATTTCGGTTTGCATTTGAATTGGGAAGAGAAGGATGTTCCTTAGTTGAAACGAATCTTGAATCATCTACAACTACTATTGTATTAATATTTGATTTCTAGTTTGAGTAACCCTCACCATTGAATTTATCAGAAGCTAGCAGTTGGATAATTGAGTTCGACATTATAAAACATAAACAAATTCTAAGAAAATTGCATCTAAATCCATTTTTTAACAAAGATAATAAAGTACCCAAATTTCTTTATTTATTTGCAACGATACTTTAGTGAGTCAAAATAGATGCTACCGAGAGGCAGTCAAATAGTCCTTCACTAAAGCAAGAATTTTCTTGACTAAATACTAATTCCGGAATAACTCTTATTCCTATAGTTATTTAGTTACCGTTTTCGGTTAAGAACTTATTAACATTTAGTAATTCTTGTAAGTATGACCCTCTATTTTTAGTTTTTATAGAATGGTATCAACAAGCCCCCAAATTGAAAGACAAAATTAAAGACGGAATTAAGAAACCCTATTCATTTTTTAAGTTCGAGTTATCTGAATCTTATGTTACAACTCTCCAAAGGGATAACCATAGAAAAATGACTAGCAAATTCCGTCTAAAAACGACAACAGGTGCAACATAGGAATCTCACGGTTCAAACTAATGGAAGAGACCGTAGGATATATGTCAACATTTCCTTCACCCACTTACTATGAACAACTTTCCCTATTCACCTTGTTATTGACCCATGCAAACACTTTTCGAATGGAGCAGACATGGTCAAAGTGACACGAAGCCGAGCATGGATCTCACAGTGTGAACTCTTAGAGACGTGAGAGCTAAAAATAATATATTATATGTAATGTTAATCTCCCGCCGAAGTGTTCTAATGGATTGAGTATATTTATGTACTTAGGTATATGCTCGCTAAAACATACTAAGTCTAGGTGAATTATCCAAGTATAAAGATTATAATTGGATTTTAACCTACGATGTCTAAGTGATAAAACTACTTTATTACCTCACATCGCTCACGCGTGCTCATAAAATCGAGCTAACAACGCTTAATAGTTCGACTTCTGTAAACCGTCAACTTAAGTACTGCCAGCCTTAGACAGGATTATAGACCGATTGAGTTTGTAACTAGAGTTTTACAAGATAACAACCTATTTTAACTATTAAAACAAGTTGTTAACAATAACCCCAAGTGAGCATGCTTCTTATCTTTGTTATAGGTTTTAAATGTCTAACTCATTTTATAACTCTTTATAAAAATATAGACATGCTATAACATACATCAAGCATTCCACATTTGAAGGCTTCAAAATGGATTGAACCGGTCAAAACCATGTTGAAACGGACCTCTAAGTCCTGAACCGGTCAAATCGGATGTTTAAAGCGCATGAACTATGCTGGGATAAGCAGCGTTGCAATGCCACGAGATGTCAACTTCTTTTTTGAGTTGGATGAAGAACAATGTTGCAACGTTGTGGAGGTCGTTGCAACGATGTCTCACAGAAGCTTCAATTTGTGAATTTTGCTGTTGAGCTTGCTTTAGATTTCCTTCAATTAAAACCTAATTGCATCTCCAATGTCACTAATAAAATTACAGAAAATCCACATTATGACCCATAAACAAAGAGTCAATTACAATAATTACTTGCAAATTGAACAGAAATTTAGATGCCAAAATCAAAATTCATCTATTTCAACAATCATTTCACGAACTCATGAAAGACACCCACCATGCTAAAATTAACATAAATTGAGTGTTTAAAACATGCTCTGATACCAATTGATAGAGTTGGCATTCAACAAACGGAAGACACACACTCACTTTAACTTTTTATTAAACTTTAAAATAAACAAATGTTAAAATAATTTTTTTATTATTAAATTAATAAATAAAACAATGATAATACTAACTTGTTACCTAAAAAGTGTATCATTTCAATAGAAATACAAAAAATTATCGATTTTAAATAAAAAATTAAAAAGAAAAACTAATGGGCAGGTAATTTTTCCCTATGGGGACCCGATCCCCGAACGAGCATTCCTCGACCCCGACTCCTCAAAATGGAGAATGGAGCGGGGACGAGGATTAAAAATCCCCACAGGGACGAGGACGGGGACGGGGAGTATATCCCCGACCCCACCCCGCCCCGTTGCCAACCCTAATAGTAGACTACCACCAAAATCTTCGCTATTAAACTCATGCCTTAGATTGAATTGTGGTCTTCAAATTGAAAGGAATTTGAAAGTTTGAAGAAGAGAAGAAAAACATATTTTTCTCTCTAATTATCTCAGATTTTTTAGGTTGCATGGACATCTCAATCTCATCTAAAACTTCAATAAATAGAATAAGATCATGTAGCTGAGATAACTGAAGTAGCCATTTTACATTCTATTCAACTTAGTGGTTTGTGGTGTAATTGAAAGTGGGAAAAGTTGGATTTTCTCACTTTCAATTAATATTCCAATTTTTCTCTTTTAGAAACTAAAATGAATTTTAATTTTAAAATTAAAATTTATTTTCAAAATTAATTTTAATTAAATAAAATTTATCAATTTCAATTCCATAAATAAAAAATTTAATTCAATTAATTTCATAATTTTGAATTTCATAAATTCAAACTTTTGACTTGGACGATGCAAGAGAGATGAGAGGCAGAAAGGTCCTACTGCGTACCAATTTGTTCGCATGAGGTTTCTGGAGAAACTTAATTCGTGGAATTTAAAATTATATTTGTATTGATTTCTGTATAGCAAGTACAATCTCTAATACATAATCTTTTGATGCTTTCAAAATAAATTATAATCTTTAAGGTAGTTGATCTTCTTGGATGATTGGCCCTTTGGGTTTGTTGGTCTTCTTGGATGATCAGTTTATTGATCCTCTTGGATGATCGGCCTTTGAGCTTGTTGATCGGCCTTTGAGCTTGTTGATCTTCTTGGATGATTGGCCTTTGGACTTATTGATCTTCTTGGATAATCGGCCTTTGGGCTTGATGATTTATTGGAGGATCGTTGTTCGTACGATGTTTCTGGAGAAAACTTGTTTCTTGGAGTTAAACTTGAGTTGATTTTGATGTTCATGTTCATGTTCATGTTCAGTTGATTTGATGCGATGTGGTTCGATCTCTAGTACTTGATCATTTGATTCTCTCTCATTCTAATGCACACGCTTGATTTGAGAAAGCGAAGCATGTGATATTCTTGGAATTGAAGCCTTGGAAGAATGCTTCTGTCTCTGAAGGACTTCAGTTGATTATTGGGAGAATTCTCTTTAGGCTCTCTGGAATGTAAAATTGTCGAGTCCCACAAAAGAGGAGAGCTCTTCTACTTATAGAGTTCTCTGGTGGACCTCGTAAGCTTGGGCTTGGTTGGTCCATGGGCTTGGTCCTTGAACCCGATTAGTTGGACTTGGGCTTGGTTGGTCTATGGGTCTGACCTTTAGGTCTAATTAGTTGAATTTGGGTCTGATTCGATATTTATCAAATTTAGTTCATTTTTGGGCTTAGTTAGATTCTAACCCAAATAATAATATCAAATTGGGTCAAATTAATCTTATCTTATTCAATGGTCATGATGAAACCACGTGGTTTCATCGAAATTTGTTTTCAACTTCAATTTGGGACATATGTCAACTCCTAATTGGTCCCAAATTTGATTATTTGGAATTTCGTCATGAATTGACAATCTGTGATTGATCCAAAATTTCTTATTCAACAACAATGACTAGTTTTAATTAAATAATTAATTTTTTACCAAATTTTTTATATGATTAATTTTACATGGACAATTTTAGTTGAAATAGAAATTTTTAAGTTTCTTGGTAGAAGAAAATAATTACCTATCAAATTATTCATAAATATTTTCAAAAGTTAAAGTTCCTACTCAAACATATCAATTATCTTTACAATTAAACAATAAAATTTGAAATATAGTAGTTACATTATAATAATAACAACATAACAATAATTATTATAATAAATTAAAAAGGAGACAAACGAGGAGAAGAGATGGGACGGGATGTCCTTGTCTCCATTTAGCTTACAATGAAAATTTTCCCACTCTCCCCCTTGTTCATCACCTAAACGGAGAATTTCAGTAGGAAAATGAACATCTTTACGAGTTTAGTTACTGAACTTTTATAGAAATAATAATTTAATTAATTAAATTTAGTTAGTGATGATTTTTTTTTTTTTTTTTATGATTTAATTTGTGAGTTGTAACTTGCAATTAGTTGTCCCATTTTATTTTCTTACTTGACGATTATCATATATTATACAAGCATGATATTCATCGTGTACTAATCCTTTCATATATTTTTATTTCTTTCTTTTATTTTAATGTTTTTTCCTTCCATTTTAAATAAGACTACATTTCTTAGCTATTAAAGACCGCAAATTTAGTCCTAGAATTTAACATTTATGTTTTATTTGATTTCTAACCCCATTTCGTTTTTTTTTTAATTTTTTTTAAATTAAGCCTATAGACACCATTTTCCCTCCAAATTTCTTTCTTTGTTATCTACTTTTACCAATGGTTTAAAAAATCAAGCCAAAGTTTGAAAAATAAAAAAAAAGTAGCTTTTATAATTTTGTTTTTATTTTTAAAATTTAGCTAAGAATTCAACTATTATACTTAAGAAATATGCAAATCATGGTAAGAAATGAAAAGGAAATACACTTAATTAGAAAAAAAACGAAATGATACGAAACGAGGTCTAAATATTTAAAGTTACGAATTAAATCTGCAAACTTCAATGTATATTTTTTAAAATTCACGAATTATTAGACACAAAACTGAAAGTTAACATTTTCATTTTATGTAAAATTTTAATTTATGTATAATAGATAAATTTCACATTTGTCAAAAACACACTTTAAAAAGTTTATGGACAAAATAGACACAAATCTCCAAATTCAAGAATTAAACTTGTAATTTAACAAATTATGCTATATAATAATTTATACCATCAACCGAAAGATTTTTCTTTTTCAAAAGAAAAAGAATAAATTCTTTAAATATACAATACTTAAACTATCTCAAATTCTCAATTTAATTTTTATGTTATATTATACATTTATTTAGTAGGAGTACATATTTAAAATATCAAATTAAAGTGTTCTATGGACTAAAATTATATTTAATTAGTACAATAACAAACATATATTCACAAGAAACAAAAGATGCAAAAGTATAATTTGAAGGAGAAAATATATATCTATGCATTCTTAAGTGACTAATTTCATCAAATTCTCCCCCAAAAGAAAAAGAAAAAGAAAAAGACATGAAGCTAACATTCCATTCCTACCTAAAAAAGTGGAATAATTTTATTTATTTATTTTTGGCATTAAGGAATATAGTTGTTGAGATGGGAAGTGTGTTTGGTACAAAATAGAATCTTATAGTGAGAGTAAAATATGGTAAATATGAAGAGAGAAGGCATCTTTCACCACTCTTATATAGACTCTAGTGGCAATGAGGTAAATATAATAAATAACAATTTTAAGTAATATTGATAAATAGCTTATTTGTTAAAGGCACCATGTTGGAATTCTTTTTATGAGTAATTGTTTTAAATGGTATGTTGAAAATAATTTTTAAGTATCGTAAAATGTCACTGTCTATCATGGTCTATTATTGATAGTTAGTGAAACTTTGCTGAATTTATAAATAAGTTGACTCATTTTTCTTTATTTGAAAACAACTTTTCTTTTAATTGAAATGCCAAAACATATGTCGTAAAAATGTAGATGATTCACTATTGATGCCTAGAATCTAAGTATTAATAAGTTTATTTTACAAAATTTGGGTTAAGTTATTTTGGTTTGTAGACTTTTATATTTGTGTTTAATAGATATTTGAACTTTAAATAGTATTTAATAAGTCATTGGATAAATTTGTATTTAATAAGTCTCTAAATTAAAAAAAAAAATGTTAACTGTGTAATTGGATGTTTAATTTTGTGTCTAATAGGTCTATAACGTATTTAATATTTTTAAAAAATTAACTAATCTATATGACATAATATTGAATCTTGTATCTAATAGAACATTATACTTTTAATTAAATTGTGTCCATTAAATTCATGAATTTTGGACAAAAAAAGTTGAATAGGTCGAAGACGTATTAGATACAAAATTAAAATTATAGGAATTTACAAGTGCTTTAAAGTTTAGAGAACTAGAAATAAAATTGAAATTTCATGAACCTATGAGACTAATTTTAAAGTTCATAAACTAAATTTATAATCTAACCTAGAAGTTATCACTATATTCCTAATAGCATTCGGAGAAGCCACTTCAATACTAACTTTTTTTCTTTTTTTTACAATTAAAGGTCTCACGGGCTGGGCTTATTGGAAGTGAATGTTGTTCGGTGGATAAGCAGGGTTCTCATGAGAGGGAGGAGCCGGTCCTCAATACCGGTTCAGCTGAGAGGTTTGGTCCAAAGTCAGACCAGTTGGAGGAGCGGTGTGGTTCAGTTGGTTTTGGTTCCGGTGTGAAATGAGAAAATTTGTGGGCAACCCTTTTTGGGTCAAATTTGAGAGAAAATTTAGAGTTTATTCCCCCTTTGGTTGAAAATGATAAAGTTATTGTTGAACCTTGTGAGGAGATTATTGATGCGGTGTGTATTTATGAAAGAAATCTTTGGTCAGTCAGCTTGTGGATGCCAAACTCCTATATTATGTTCTTTGTCACCTTATTAAGAGAATTTGGGGACGCATAGGATGCCAACTATTGCCTTGTTGCTTTAAATTTCAGAATGTTGAGTCATGGGATTGGGTGCTGAAGAATGGTTCGTGGCACTAGGGTGGCAAACTCATCTTATTACAACAGTGGTCTCTAGGTATTGTTCTTGAAACTTTTGTTTTTGATTTTGTTCCTATTTGGATTAAACTGGAGCGTGTTCCCCTGAAGTTGTGGACGGATAGGGTTTAACAATGTTAGCTCATGTCGTGGGTAAACCAATCTCTTTTGATGTTACAACAAGAAAGCGGCGTTGGTTATCGTATGTGAGGGTTTGTGTTCAAGTGGATGGTGATTCGTTATTACTCTCTTCAGTCACTATTAAAATGTGGGGTTAGAAGTTTATTATTCCAATAGTGTATGAATGGAAACCTCGTAGGTGTGCTTGTTGTGGTTCCTTTGGGCATACATGGGCTATGTATGAGAAACAAGGTGTGGCAAAGGGTCAAGAATTGTGTATTGTAGCGGTTAATGAGGGGTGTTTGGGTTAGAATGGGGGACGTGAGAGTGTGAGGAAGGGGCAGAGTTTGGGTATTGGTGGGAGAGAAGTTAGTCCAAAGGTTGGGAATACAGGTGCGGAGAGTGATGACAAGTTTACTATGGTTAGTCGTCGTCTGCGTGATAGAGGAGGTGTAGGGCACAGAGTGGCAGTGGGTCACCGGGTTCAGCGCCCTTGAGAAGTAGAGTAGTTTATGGGTCCCCGAGAATTACAGAATTTGTAAACATGTTAACGAACGTAATCAATTTAAAGTTTTTGTGTGATGAGGGGGGAGACTCGTTGGCACTGACTTTAGTACAGATAGATCTTAATCCGTTGTCGTTTATGGATGGGATGTTTGAAAGTTTGGGCAAAAGCCTAGTGGGAGGTGGTAGATGTGATTTCTTGCAAGACTCATGATTTGGTGTTCTTAGAATGTTAGGGGATTGAATAACCCTGTCAACTGTAGGGTGGTGGTAGACTTCCTAGCTTCCTCCTCTATTACTTTTTGTTGTTTGCTTGAGATGAGGGTTCGTCATGAGAACTTTAATATGGTGGTGGGTAGGTTTGGTGATGCTTTGAGGTGTATGTGTAGTTATAGTGGGAGGGGAGTTGAGAGGATCTGGGTGATGTGGCGGAAGAGTGTCTATGATTTTTTATAGATGTCATTAGGGATCAGTTCATTTTTGGAACCTTAGTGGATATTGTATCTAGTGTAGGGTACATATTGGTGTTGTGTATTCCTCTAATCACGTGAGCGAGAAGAGGAACTTGTGGTCTCAATTGATTGATATGTGTGCCTTGTGACAGCTTCCTGGAGTTATTTTGGGAGATTTTAATGCTATTCGTAGTAGTTCGAAGGATTTTGGAGGTTGCCCTAGCTTGAGAGAGATGGAGGAGTTTGATGGGATGTTGTTGGAGGCGGATCTGGTCGAGTTGGGTGTGACAGGTAACTGGTTTACTTAGACTAGTAAAATTCAGGGGAATGGTATCTTGCACTAGTTGGATCGTTGCTTATCTAATGAGGCGTGGAAGGTAGCTTTTCCGCATTCAGAGGTTAGGGTTGGTCAATGGGGGATTTTTTTATCATAGTTCTCTTCTGGTTTCTACAGGGGAAACGAGGAGTAGGTCGTCGCCTACGTTTCGTTATTTTTCTTATTGGGTGGAGGCTGTTGGTTTTATTGATACTATCAGGTCAATGTGGAGAAGGTCAGAGGATGTATCTCCCATGGTTAGCTTTGTACGAAATTTGAAGGTAGTGAAGCGGGTTTTACGTGCATCGTTTGGTAGGCGTATCTTTGTGTTATCTGAGAAGGTGTGAGTGGCTAGGTAGATTATGGAGGTTACTCAGGCTGAGGTGGAGAGAGATCCTCACTCAGAGTCGGTATGTGCGGAGGCGGCTTGGGCCACTAAGGTGTTCTGGTTAGTGGCTAGAATGGAGGAGGCGTCGCTCTAGCAGAAGGCCAGGGTGAGGTGGTTGGAGTTAGGTGATATGAACACGACATTTTTTCATCGTTATATTTGATCTTGCCGCAGTTGTAGTGGTTTATTTACGATTGTGGATGCTGGGGGGACTCGCAAGTCAGTTTGATAGGGTGGCAAGGGTGGCGGTTAAGTTCTTTCGAGATAGTTTGGGGTCTCAGCTTGTGGGTGATAGGGATCTTACTGCCCGGATTGGGGATATTGTGCAGTTCAGCTGGTCTGGGAGGGGGTGGAGGCGCTTGGTCGTCCAGTGAGTTGGGATGAGATTCAGAAGACTTTATTCTCGATGAAGTCTGGGAAGGCTCCTGGGCCTGATGGGTTTTCGGTGGATTTTTACAAAGCTGATTGGAATGTGGTTGTGGATGATTTCTGTGATGCTGTGCTGAATTTTTTTTAGTCCTATTACCTGCTTGGTGGAGTTAATTCTACTGCTATTACTCTTATCCCAAAGAGGCGGGGAGCTGAACGTATGGAGGAGTTTCGTCTTATTTCTTGTTGCAATGTTGTGTATAAGTGTATCTCGAGGATCTTAGCTGGGAGATTGAGGTTGTGGTTGCCTTCTTTCATTAGTGGTAACCAGTCTACGTTTTGTCCTGGTAGGTCAATTTTCGATGACATTTTATTGTGTCAGGAGCTTGTGGGGGGCTATACAAGGAGGGCAGAGGGAATCCGCGTTGTGTGTTGAAGGTAGACCTTCAGAAGGCATACGATTCAGTCAATTGGGATTTTCTGTTTGGTGTGTTGCTAGCTATATGTATGCCCCTTCAGTTTGTTAGTTGGGTGAGGGCTTGTGTTACGTCACCTACGTTTTCTGTGATGTAATGGTTCCCTTGAGGGGTTTTTTCCTGGTAGGAAGGGGTTGAGGTAGGGGGATTCGTTGTCACATTTTTTGTTTGTGATGGTGATGGAGGTCTTGTCCAGGTTGTTGAATAAACCTTCTATGTGGTTTAGGTTCCATGATCGGTGTGAGCGTGTAAGCCTGACTCATTTGGTTTTTGTAGACAATCTGTGCAGCTGAAAGAAATTCTTTGGAATTTATGAGGCAAGTCCTAATGGATTTTGCAGGGTTGTCTGGGTTAGTTGCAAATGTTGGGAAGAGTTCTATGTTTGTTGCGGGTATGGAGCCTAGTGAGGCGGAGGAACTGACTGTGTTTATGGGATTTTCTCTTGGTTTGCTGCCTGTTTGGTATCTGGGATACCGTTATTGGCTAGTTGATTGAGGGCTGTGGATTATGCGCCTTTAATATAGAGGATTACAACTCGTTTTAGAAGCTAGGTGGCGTGGTCTTTCTCTTTTGCTGGAAGGCTACAGCTTGTTAGGTATGTTTTACAATCCTTTCAGGTGTTTTGGTGTAGCATCTTCGTGTTGCCTGCATATGTAACTCATGAGGTTGATCATCTGTTACGTAGTTATTTATGGAAGGGAAGTACGGTGAGTTGAGGTGGTGTACGGGTGGCGTGGGATGAGGTGTGCTTGCCGTTGGGAGGGGGTTGGGTGTGAAACATGTGGCTTCATGGAATCAGGCTACTATTATGAATGTTTTGCATGGGCGGTTTTTGTGGGCTGTTCGGAGTGAGGTTAGGAGGTCCTGGTGCTTGAGAGTTATCTTGCGTTGTAGAGATAGATTCAAGCATCTAGTTTGTTTAATGATCGACGATGGACGGTCTTGTTTTGTTTGGTAGGATCCTTGGTTGCCGGGGGGTGCAATTTTGGATTCATATGGGTCTACGGTGGTTTATGATGTAGGGAGTAGTTTGGAGGCGCGGTTGTCGGAGTTCTTAGATGGTGAGGGAGGTTGAAGGTGGCCTACAGTGACTTGGGAGTTGCTTGAGATCTGGGGTCTTATTCAAGCAGTGGGGCCTAAGGTGAGGGGGGAAGATTATTGGGTTTGGGATGCGGGTGCTAGTGGTCGGTTTTCTATTGGTAGTGCATGGGAAAGTTTGTGTCTTCGTCGTCCAAGGGTGTCTTGTGCTAGTATTTTGTGGGTGGGGGGTGGTATTTTGTGCCACTCCTTCTATGCGTGGTTAGCTGTGAGGGACAGGTTGGGTGCGCGAGATTGGTTAAGGAGCTAGGGTGTATTGTCAGAGGGGGGTGTCTTCTGTGTAGGGGAGGTATAGGGTCTCGGGATCATTTATGTTTCGAGTGTGGAATTGGGAGAGAGGTGTGGTCTAGTGTGTTTCGTTAGTTGGGTTCGTTGCATCGGGTGGTGAGTTGGGATGTCAAGTTGAGTTGGTTGTGCCGAGTGGGGTCAGGTAAGGGAGTGCGTAGTAAGTCGTTCCGTGTATTTTTGGTGTGCTTCCATCTACTACATCTGGCGGAGCGTAATCGGCGGTTACATGGAGGTCGACCGAGGTCGGTGTCTGCTTTGTTTCACCTTATGGTCTCTACGGTTCGTGCTCGAGCTGCTTCCTGGGGGTTGATCTTCTTGGTCTTATCTAGCGTGTTTATAGTTGCTTTTCTTCTTTTTGAACTTGTTGTTGCTCTCTGTTTTACTGTTGTCCCTAGTTGTGGGATTTTTGTTTCTCTTCTCTAGCTTTCTCCTTGGTGTTTTGGGTTTTTTTTTGTTTTTGTTTTTGTTTTTTTTACATTTATGTTTGGTTATGTTCAGGTTTATCTTGTTGGCTTTGTTTGCATTTTGTTGCCTTGACTTTGCTTGTGGTTTGTTGCTTTGATGTCTTGATCCCGGGTTGTGGGATCCTCCTTGTTATTGTATAATACTATCATCTATTCTTAAAAAAAAAATTATTGTAATTGTAGGGTAAAACACTTATCTCATGAGATTAGTCAGAGTATGTAAGTTGACGTATTTGATGGTAACACCTTGCAATATTGACTATTTGTTAAGTTGATCTAATAATAAAGACTGAATTGAAAATTTTAAATCAAATCAAAAGAACCCAGTTAAAACCAAGTTCAAATTATAATGACAGTAAAAGTTTTAATTCAAAATATTAAAAAAACAATCCATTTATCCTTCAAATCTTTGATAGCCAAAGATCCTCTTTACCTCTAATTAAGAACAACCTTCGAAGAAATTATTGAAAGCAGCTACGATAGTATTAAATCATTGATTAATCATTGATTAACCAAAAGTTTAAGCAGATAGGTGAAGATAAATATAATATTATATGAAAATCAATTTTAATTGGAAAGGAAAAATAACATTGTATAGGTTTGAACACAAGATTTTCTGCTCTGATACTGCTATCTCGCATGCGTTTGTAGCCGTCGTGTGCCCCTCGTGGGCTTAATCCAACCCACTTCTCCTAGTTTGGTCTCACTTTCTAAGCACACATGCATAAGAGATCCTCACACCGGTGTAATACCGAACCTACCACACTCTGATGCCTAAGTTAGTACATGAGTATATAATTCAACTAAACACACAAGAAATAATATCAGGACTCTCCTTTTGAGATCACTTACTATTCTCCTTTGGGGTCATCGCATGTGGTTATTTATAATACATTTCTTCTAATAGTAAGTTGTGATTACGTGTAACTCTAGCTATGTCACGATGGTTTTTGGCACTCGACGCTGCAGGATGCCAGGCCTAGCGTAGCTCGGTTATTTCTTGATTGGTATTTTATTTACTGACTGGGCTAGTCAACCCACAACTCGATGCTCTATATTTTTCATTTTGAGACCCGCATTCTCCTATGCCTCCCTTCGGTTCTCTTTGAATCTGAACTCGTCTGTGGTCTTTGGACGTTGCCTGGGACAACCCTCAATAAATACTATTATAAATTACTAATTGATAAAAAAATTTAATGATATATATAATTATATTTAATATTATATCGACACTTTAATCGATAAGGACATAACTTTTTTTTTTTTTTTGTACAATTAATTATTGAATGGGGAGCTGATTCCTCTAGGGTTCGAAACCCACTATACATCTACACATCTCACAAAAAAAGGCCTTCAAAGCTTCTTTATTATTGTCCCATTTATGATGTTCTGTCCCTTTGCTCCCTGTCTTTTTCCTTAACCTTGTCTTTTCCAAAGCAAATCATTTTTTTTCCTACTTTTTTTTATTAATCGAAATCATGAACTGAAAAAGAAATTTATTTATATATACAGTCAACCCAGCTTTTGTTTGTCAAAAATACGTATACATTTTATTAGATATACAATGTGGGTGTAAAAAAAAAAAAAACAATCGTGTTCGAATTTTGTGCCATTCAACTTATTAAGATATTTTAAGTAAGAAATTCGTATGCTTCCATGTTATTATAAAAAGAAAAATACTTGATACATCCTGGATAGCACTTATCTTTGTATATCTCGTATAATACATCTTGCTAAATTGTCCAATCATAATTTGACACGTGTTAAATTTATTTATTTATTTATTTTTAAAATATTTAATAATTTTTTTTGTGTGAGTGATGAGAGTGAGATGCACGAAAACGAGTGCTACCCGGATTATATCAAATATTATTCTCGAAAAAAAGGAGTTTGGTTTATAATAATATTATTCTATTTGTAGAGTAGATTAGAGGTAGGTAATCAAATTTAAAGTCTTAATAAGTTTGATTTATTGAATTTAAATTATTGTTTAAAGTGATCACCATATTGAATTGTGCTTTGAAATTTATTCCTTTCTTGTTGAAGTTTAGGTAGGAGATGGTTTTTTCCCCTTCCTTCTAGCTAGGTGGTTTTATTGTAATATTGATCAGAATGTTTATAACTTGATCTTCAGTTTTTACTTTATTTCTATTATAAAATACGGTAATTCTTTTTAGATATCATTTCTAAGTGAAGAATTGAAACAAATTAGAAAATTCTCATTAATTTAGGTTTGGTAGACAATTATTTCGTTTTTAAAATTAAACTTATGAAGATTACTTATGTCTCATTCGTTTTTTTGTTTTGTTGTCTTTTAAAGTGTTAACTATGTTTGAGCATTGATATAATGTCAAATTTAACTTTCACCCATTAGTTTAAGATTTTGAAGTCGGCGATGATTTAATATGGTATCAATGTAGATGGTTCAAGAAGTCATGTGTTCAAAACTCTGTCATGTTATTTCATTCTTAATTAATATTGATTTCCATTAAATCTCGATACGAGGATGAGGTCCAAGTGTTCAATGATTCTATTTCTGATTTTCATCTTCATAATTTTATTTTTAAATTTCTATTGGTTAATCACAAAAATAACTAACTATTTGTCCATGATTTAGCTACCCATACAGAAAGATGTGGTTATTCAATAGTTTGGCTTGAAGACATTCAGAATTTTGCTCATTGTTTCGATTTGTCTTGTCTTTAATTTAGGTTTGGGTTATTTTGTTTTCCTCTATTGTTTTTTTAAAAAGGATTTCCACTTGTTTTCTCCTAAAAGGAAAAAAATATATATATGAGAATGATTTTTTTTTTTTTTTGAAAAAAAAAGGGGAAAAGAAAATAATATCAAAAACTTTTGTGCACTATTTAGGCTTTTGGATTTCTTAGGAAGAAAGCAACGTCTTTTGACTCATTTCATTGAGATCAAAAGCTACTTGGAGCTTAGCTGCTGGATTCACCAATAAGTTTTGATTATATATTCATTTAATTAAGCGAATCCCTCCACTTCTCATTGTCGTTTTCTATGTTCCCACTCCCAACATTTGGCAGTTTTGTTCTGTAATTGCGTCTTAACCCTGTAGTCTTGTAGTGAGAATATGCTTTCTCACAAGGCCAAGCCAAAAGCCATTGAGTTTGTTTGGCCCTCACAGTCACAAAACGGTGGCTTCAAGAACAAAAGAAAATTGCCCAAATGGGTCTGAAAATTAGCTCAATTTTACTCACTAAAGTTTGTGGGGCTGCGTGAATTTCACATGTAAAAAAGGAGGGTTCGCTCGCACTCACTCTACTTTCTTCTTTAATCTCCCTTTTTCCTTACCCATTTCACAAGCTGAGCAAAAGCACCTCGGTTTCCGAGACATTTCCATCGCTGATTTCACTGCTCATTGCTGCAAGATTGTGAATACAGAGTACCCTTTGGTTTCTTTTTCCCTGTATTCAGTGTCGGTTTCTTTTTGGGGGTTTTCATTTCATGAGGTCTCTTTAATGGAGATTTCTGACATGGGTTTGGAAAATTTGATCCTTAAGGTTGGGAACTGAACTGGGGTTGTGGATATTGTGAGTGTTTTTGAAAGGTTTATGGAGATTTCTTACATGGGTATGGAAATTTGTTCCTTAAGGTTGGCAACTGAGCTGGGTTTGTGGATATTGTGAGAGTTTTTGAAGGGTTTATGGAGATTTCTTACATGGGTTTGGAAATTTGATCCTCAAGGTTGGGAACTAAACTGGGTTTGTGGATATTTTTGAGAGTTTTTGAAGGGTTTATGGAGAAAGGTCATCTAGATGCGGCTGGAAAAGTGGTGGTTGTCGCCATTAAAGCCACCTCGAAGGAAGTTTCTAAGGCCGCGCTCGTTTGGGCTTTAGCACATGTTGTTCAGCCTGGAGATCATATTAAGCTCCTTGTGGTTATCCCTTCTCATCAATCAAGTAAGTTTCCTTTACTTTTCTATGACTGGTTAACATCAAACTGCAGCAAAATTCTTAGTGTTTTTGTAGATGTTTTTGGCCCGTGATGGTGGAAAAGAGTAGATAAGTTTTCAGACACGTTTTGATTTGCATTTATGATGTCCAGATGAGAAGATGTCTGTGTGAAATAAATGTTTGTCTCAGCATTTATTTTGTGTAATAGTTGCAGTTTCTTTTGGGTTTCTTAAATGTCTTCCTGCTTCCTTGTCAATGACTTCAAATCTGTGGGAGTTATATAACTCTTTGAATTCCTCAGAATCAAATGTTCAAGACGAGATTATTACCTAAAACATGAGGATCTTTAGTTAAAATGGGATAGCAATTTGCAACTCTTTTAGAAATTTGTCCAGTAAATGACTACCGCATTGATGATAACGTCAAAATATTTGGTTGACCAATTTATTACATTCAACTACTCAAGTTCACTAACATTGTGTTCTTTCTGTCTTTTAGTTGTTTATCTTTTTCCGAAATTTTGATGGAAATTCTTATCTTTATAGGTAAATGGCTGCGGGGATTTTCTCGACTTACCAGTGACTGTGCGATCGGTCATCTGAGAACTTCTTCAGGAACTTTTTCCGATCGGAAGGATGACATTGTGCATTCATGTTCTCAGATGGTACATCAGCTTCATGGTGCATATGACCCGCTGAAGGTCTGTTCAATAACTTGCTCCTAAAGGGGATTGCAGTCTTTGTTCCTTATTGTATACAAATCCTTAAGTTTTGGATATTTTTTTTCCAGATAAAAGTCAGGATCAAAGTTCTTTCTGGTTTGGCTCGGGGTATGGTGGCTACTGAAGCTAAGAAAGCTCAATCAAACTGGGTGATATTGGATAAGTAATAGATATAATGTAAAATTTGTCTCTATTATAGGCATCCATTCATATGAACTGTGTGCAATTTAGGCATTTTAGGCATATACGATGACCTGAGAAGCATAGACACTTTAGTTTAGCTAGCGTGTCCATGTTTGACATGTGTTGGACACTTGTACACTCTAACACTTGTTGGACACACATTGGACACTTGTTAATGCAACAAATGTGTTGGACATGAAAAGAACATTTGTTGAGTAGACTAAAAAGACACATATAGAACAACAATAGTAAATTTTGAGTGTGAAATACAACAAATGAATTTTTTAAGCATATAAGAGCACAAATCCATTTAATTTAAATATCTTTTGGTATAAAAATGATCCATACTTTTTTAAAATGTATATTTTAATAAACATGTCATTGTCGTGTCATGTCCTAGATTTTTGAAAAATGACGTGTTGCTGTGTCGGTATCATATCGTGTTTGTATATGTGCTTCTTAGTCGATGACATATGACGTAGTTGTCAATGAACTTGGAATCTTCATTTTGCACCTTTAAAGCTTTCCTTTCCCTTTTCTTTTGGCTCCCATTTCCTCATTCTTTGTATTTCGCAATTATGGGCAGGAATTTGAAAGATGAAAGGAAAAACTGTTTGGAAGAACTGCAATGCAATGTTGTTCTTATGAAGAAATCTCAGCCTAAGGTTCTTCGTCTTAATTTGATGGAATCCCCTAAAATGAATACTAGAGAAGCTTGGATATCATCACATGAATTAGATGTTTCTCAGAAGTGTCTTAAAAGCTATTTCGATGAATCGATCATGTTTAGGGCTCCTGACATGACTCCTGACAGTACTCCTGATGTAGAGTCTCCTCTTACCGTAACTGATATTGGAGCATCATCAATATCAAGCTCAGATGTGGGAAGTTCATCCTTGTTCTCTGGGATTTGTGGCAGCTTGAGAAATGAATCCAGAACAGCAGCTGACGGAGGAAGAAATATGTCTGGATCTGAATATGATTCTGAGAGCGAAAAGCAAACTCCCTCAGTTTCATATTTCCAGCGTTGTTTGGTTGATATTATAAGTTCCAGGCGTAAATTCCAGCAACACGTAATGGAAGAATCACAAAATGCTCATCATAGACCTCCGGCTCCAACTAGTCAAGGTCTGGCGAAAAAAATGTCTAATCTTTCTCTAGAACCTAGCACTGATGTGGCACATCGAAGTACTGATATTAGCTCAAGCAGAAATATAAGGAACACGGTTGCGTTATCTAGAAAAGCACCTCTAGGCCCTCCTCCGCTGTGTTCTATGTGCCAACACAAGGCCCCTGCATTTGGGAATCCTCCCAGATGGTTCACTTATGCCGAACTTGAAGTCGCTACAAGTGGATTTGCGCAAACAAATTTTTTGGCTGAGGGTGGATTTGGGTCTGTGCACCGAGGCGTTTTATCAGATGGACAAGTTGTTGCTGTCAAGCAATATAAACTGGCTAGTACCCAGGGAGATCGAGAATTTTGTTCAGAAGTTGAGGTCTTAAGTTGTGCCCAACATCGGAATGTCGTGATGCTCATTGGATTTTGTGTGGAGGGTGGAAGAAGGTTACTTGTTTATGAATATATTTGCAACGGATCTCTTGATTCCCATCTTTATGGTAATGTCCTATCCCAAAATATCTTGTCTTGTTGTCATTTCAATAGCCTGCAATTCGTTAATACACACAAAAACACATAGGCAACAAAAATAATGTGGGTTTGCAGCGTCTTTATTTAGTAAATCCTCTCTCTTTTTGAAGTTCCCTGTCCTAGTAAATCATGTAGTTTCATCTTTGGTTTGATTACTTATACCCAGTCACATTAACTTTGCCATGTTCAATCTTTGTAGGAAGAAATCGTGAACCACTAAAATGGTCTGCACGACAAAAGATTGCAGTCGGGGCTGCTCGAGGATTGAGATACCTTCACGAAGAATGTAGAGTGGGCTGTATTGTGCACCGTGATATCCGTCCAAACAATATCCTCCTTACTCATGATTTCGAGCCACTAGTGAGTCAATGCTCTGTCTTCTTTCATTAATCCTTAATTGTGTTTGATTTGATATAAGAATCACAATTTCGATGGAGATTTATTAAGTTGGCGAACCAGCTATGAGCTGTTTCAATTTTTTATAGGAGGCTGACTGAAATTCTTACTTGCCACAGCCAAAAAGGAAACCGAGAAAATGCCATTTACTCTAAAGATGCATTTACATTTTTGTATTAGCATAAGATTTTTTCTATTCGTTTCCATCTGAACAACCCATACCATGCTAGCATCGTCTATCTGTCAAATAAGGACATTTTGGAAATATGTGTTTCTGGGCTCTTTTGGTCAATAATTCGAGTGAAAGACGTGCAACTTTTTGTTTTTGAGTTGTAGGTTGGAGATTTTGGGCTGGCAAGGTGGCAGCCAGATGGCGACCTAGCGGTAGAAACCAGAATCCTTGGAAGATTTGGGTAACCATTTGAATTATGTTATTTCTCTCTCTTCCATTATACAAACTAGCAATCCAAAAAATTAAATTGCAAATACTTTTGCTTGCTTAGCTACCTGGCTCCAGAGTATGCACAGAGTGGCCAAATCACAGAGAAAGCAGATACATACTCGTTTGGCGTAGTTTTGCTGGAACTCGTGACTGGACGCAAAGCGATTGATTTAAATCGTCCCAAGGGCCAGCAATGCCTCACTGAATGGGTAAGTCAGTCTCAGAAGTGGCTAAGTTAGTAAAACCATAGGACTACAACTAAGTATCTTATCCATCTTAAAGGGCAACACGATTTGCCTTACCTCCATGCCAAATTATTTGAGTTCTTTCCTTTTCTGATTCAAATTAGGGTTTTCTTATTCGTTTTCCTTGCATTTCATGTTCGGATTAGGCACGAAACCTGTTGCGGAAAGGTGCAATCTCTGAACTAGTCGATCCATGCTTGAGGAACTGTTATTCAGATGAGGAAGTTCACCGCATGCTGCAATGTGCTTCCTTGTGCATCAAGCGTGATCCGTATGTAAGACCGCGTATGTCTCAGGTAGATTTCAGCCTGTCAAGCAATAATTGATTTTTCATAACTATATGATACTTCATCCCAGAAGCACAACCATAACAAAACACAATAGACTGTTAAAAGATACCTCTATTAGGTACTTAAGCACCTTGGAGAACTACACCCCAAAAGTTAGCAATTGGGATGGGAGAGCCAAGCCACTTAATTACCACATTAGTCATTCCATTTTAACCAACGTAGGACAAAGACATTCCATACTACCTTGGTTCTTAACAACCTCCTAACTAGAGCACTCAAGCACAATATAGAAAACTCGAGAACACACAACTTAGAGTTATATGGAAATATGTTGTAATTTTATAAGAAAAAGTTACAAGATAACCGAGTCTTTCAAGAGGGTTAGTCTCTCCTAGATATTCCAAAGGAAATTCCACAAGATTCTTCATACCCCTTGCTCCCAGCCCACTCCCTCTATTTATAACTAAAAGCCCAGGAAGTTGGACAAACTTCCTAACTATTTATTAATATCCTTCTAATACCCACACTAATAATCCTAAATATATCCCTAACCAGAGTCTTACGTAGACGCACAAACATTCTCAATACCCATACATAATAATCCTAACATATCCTCAGTTAGGATTCAGCCTGTTCGGGCAATGACCGACTCTTCATAACTGTACGATATATGTATGATACTTCATCCCAGAAGCACAGCCAGAACAAAACACAGACACACAAGCACTCTAAAGCTAAACTCCCATTCATCCAATATTTCAACCTACAACTTTAGTTGTGCAATGCATTTTCGAAGTGTTTTTACTACCCTTCAACAGCGTCTCAACAACGTTACACTTGTTGTAGGTGCTTCGGGTTTTGGAGGGCGACATTGTTTTGTAAAGCAGCAGCCATATAGGAAGCTTGAAGGAAAATTTTGCAGAGTTGTAAAAGTAAATATGCTCTGGAATCAACATTCACATGGCTAAGGGGGATATTGGAGTGAGGCTAATTTGTCTTCTGATGAACCACTTAGAAAAAAGCAAGGAAATGCCATGAAAAAAGAGGGTGATGAAAAGAATTCCACTTTGCAGAACTAGCTTTTTAGTTCCATCCTTTTGGTGGTGATTATTATAGCTTTAATCAATGGATTTGGTTGTAATGTAAATAAGGGGATTAAAGTGTCTTCTATAATATTACCATAAAAATGTCAAGATTTGGCTTGGGATAATTCCAAATAAAGATACTTGTATGATATTGTATGATATGTTAAATTAGGCTGAATATGTCTTAGTCTTTTAAGGGTTGTTTGGAAGGATGCGATAATGGAATAGGTTTGTAATGTAATGTTGTCCAAAACTCATGTTTAGGTTGAGGGTTTTGGATCCGGTTTGTAATACCAAACTCATTCTCTTTCAACAGTTTTTAATTCAACCCTCTTTCCACCGTTTACATTTCATGATTTCATTTCTACTTTGTCCTTGATTCTTCATGCATTCTAACACTATAATTTCTTGTAATTTTTTTTCTTTCTTTTGTTTGTTTGTTTTTTTTAATTTTCAATTGAGTCTAGTTTGTATTAAAAGTTTTCAAATAATTTATTATTATTGATAAGTGTTAACATTGGTTGATGATGATTTACATAGTATATTGATTAGGGAATTGGCATAAATTTAGAAGGGTAAAAGTCATAATTGAGTTGATTTATATCTGACTTGATGGATAAGGAATTAATTATCACTTTTAGAGATTGTTGATTTGATTTTTCATTCTTGTAATCGTTGAACTATAAAGAAGAGTGGCAAGAAGACGAATACAATTTTCAAAAAAATATCACAAAAAATGAAATGGTTATTAAATAGAGTCGAAATTGTTATTTTCTTTTTTTTTTCCTTAAAAAAAATCCCTCAATTGTTACAAATTTAAAAATTATACAAAAGTGTATTTTTCCCTTTAACAACATAAAAGACGAAATGAAAATGGAAACAATAACTTTTTGATTGAGAAAATAATTGCTTAATTAGCTAACTATACTTATATTAGGATTAAAGTAAGAATTGAAATATCTGTTGATATATCCATATATATGTATAAAAATCAAATGATTAGATTAATCGATATCACCAATGTCTTTAAAGTAGATGTAGAATACACTAAATATTAAATTAAAATACTATTTTAGTCAACATACTTTAAACTTGATCAATTTTAGTCCAAATACTTCCAAATGTTCTATTTTAATCTATTTATTTTTAATAAAATTTAAATTTAACCTTCTATGGCTAGTATTATTGATTTTTATTTTTTTTAATTACATTTTCATTATAAATCTTTGAAACATACCATGTGAATAATTTCTTACACAAAAATTATTGCTATTATTATTTAAATAATTGGAAATAAAATTAATTTTGAGAGACGATATTTGTGATTTATTAAAAATTTAGGGACAATTAGACATCTAAAAGTATATAAACTAAAATTGAACAAACATCAAATTACAGGCAAAAATTATAGGATAATTATTTTAAATGGTAAAACTGCTAAAAATATTTTTAAGTAGAACAAAATGTCATTGTCTATGTATTGCGATAGACATCTATCTCTATACTGATAGATATCAATTATGGTCTATTGCGATTCATTGTTGATAGATAGTGACATGATAGTTGACTCATTTTTAATTTTCATTATTTGAAAATAACATTTGATTATTATTTTTTTTTTTTTACGAAATGAAAAATATTTTACCGGGAGAAAGATCTTCTTGACGCTGATCTTACGAACACCGTATCGGACGGCCCGCAGTTCAACGCTTTCTCCGTTGAGTCTCCGGCGACCGTTTCTGCGTCAGAGAGGAGTCAATACCCCCTCCGCCACTCTCAACACTCCGCAGGACAGACAGCTGGAGGAGCACTTTCCGAGCGCTTGGCCGATGCAGTCGCTTTTCAAAACTCGCCGCTCATTTTGCTCCCTCTATCACTTCTACCGCTCATCAACTTGTTCGTATCTATTACGCTTTCTAACTTCCCCTCTCCCCTCCCTTCCTCTCTTTTGTTTGATCGCGCTTCTAGGTTTTCTTTCTCTATGTTGCAGTCGTTTCGGGAAACGCAACATCGGAAACTACAGTTGGAAGAAGCTCTACATTCATCCATCCAACTGCTGTTGTACATCCGAATGCTGTAATTGGCGAGGTCATTTTGTTTTCTTCTTTTGCTGTTGGATTGTCTGTTATCGTATTCTAATACTGATTTGATTCTGTCTAATTGAGGATTTGGTCACATGTTTGAGTGTTCAGGATTTTGCTCATTTCTCAATCTCTTTGCGCTTGTGACTCTAATTAGTGCCAAACCGTAGTTCCTTTGTTAATGATTACCGAATGCGCGCATCTTTTGATTGGAGAGACTTTCATTTGACTGTTCATGTGATTGTTTTCCTTAATTGCGGTATGTGTTGTATCTTTTGAATGCATTGGGAGGTTTCAGTCACATGAATGTCGACTCGTTTGGATATTCACTACACTACCTTTGAGCTGAGAATCTAATGGCGTTCTTGTAATTTTTATGTTTGTAATGTTATCACAAGGCAGAGATGTTTGTACTGTGTAGTTTCTAATATATCTTAGTATTTTCAATATATATTTATACTTAGTATACATTATCATAATAATTATCCATGAAAATAAACAATCAATTCAAAATTGCATAAATATTGTCATTTTATCTTAAAAAACTGATGATGCATTACTTTGACATATTTTAGAAGTATATCTCAAGAAAATATTCAGAAATATAAAATGCATAGTGTTAGTAGTAATTTTTTTTGTGCACGATGTTAATTTTAACCTTAGTACTCCTGTTATATACATTATTATCTTTAATATAAATGTTATATTGTTGTCGTGAAACAATTTAGTAAAATCTAGATGATGTATAGGCCAGGAAAATTTTCAAAAGAATATAGTACATTTACATTCCAATGAATAAAAGATCAATATCGATAGGAATTATGCAATATATAATATAAATGGATGGCCTTATTAGAACTCAGAATTTAAGGGCCTTATTACTTAGTTGTCAAGTAGCGAATTTAATGAACGGTTTTCATTCTTGCTACTAGTTTGTAAATAGCTCAATTAATTGTTCTTCCTTATGTAGCAGGATGGGTATATTGGTCCATTCTGTACTGTGGGAGCCTTTGCGAAGTTGGGAAATGGTTGTCAATTGTATCCTGGGAGCCACATTTTTGGGTGTACAGAACTAGGGGATCGATGTGTCTTGATGACGTGAGTTTGAGTTTTTCAGGCATGTTTTCTATTGTGATGTTTAGGGTGAATTACACAACTTATCTTATTATGTTTACACTGCAAAATATGGTCAGGCAGTGGCGCTATAGTTGGTGAGGACATTCCTGGTCGTACGGTCATTGGGTGTAATAACAAAATAGGTCACCATGCAGTGGTTGGCATAAGATGTCAAGACATGAAATACAAGGTTGATATTTCATCTTACTTACATTTTCAGAATGCTCAGTTGGATAGATGCAAATTTCCATACTTTGTCTTAATTATATTCAGTTAGTGCACTGTTATAATTATTAATTTTTTTGGAGTGCACTGTGATTATTATTAATTTGTTTGGAGTGCACTGTTATTATTATTAATTCTTTTGGCTAACTTGTGCACCACATTACCGTTTCTTAAGAAAGTAATTCGATAAATAAAATAGAGTCAACGGAATTGATGGTGCTGACAAGCGGGTTAACTTCCTAGTAGTAGTAGCTTTAGTATATAGCTGTATTATTGATCATGTCATGTTGTACTTGGCTTGTATAAGGATTGACAAAATAATTTTGTGGAAGCTGAATGCTAACAATGATCAATGCTAGAATTGGGTAGACTTGACATTTATCCTATGCTTAACTGAACTAGAGAGAGTGCAGATAGTTCTATGATAAACATTCTTTACATTCTGCATTTCTCAACCTTCTGTTCCGTTATTCGTTTTACATATTCTGGATTGTCTTTCCATTTTCTTCTTTGCAACAGGTGGATTAAGTCAATGCTAACAAGCATTTTTTTTAGATTCTCTTCTCATGCCTATAGTTTTTACCACAAGTACAACTTAGGGCCCATTGAGTATTCTTTCCTATTTTATCATTATTACCCCGTAGATTGTTCTTCAATTTTTGTAAAATTGAAATATTTTTCTGGCTAGCTGCTGATGAATGGGTGTTAACAGATCAGTTAATTTTATTGTTTTAATTTTAATGTTATCAGTAACGCATGCATCTGTTCCTGTGGATTATGATCATTGTTACGGGTTTAGCTTAAATATTGTTGTGAGAACCCATAGTGACTATTGTTCTGAAGGAGGATAGTTGTTCCTAGGGTTATTGCATTGGGTAGCATTTTTAGGTATAATAGTTAAGTGTATAACAACATTTTTAAATAATTGCAAATATTGCAAAATCTTTCAGTGATAGACTCTATCGCTGGTAGGTCTATTAGTGATATGGTCTATTAATGATAGACTTCGAAAGCAGAATCTAAATTTTACTATATCTGCGAATATTTTGGCCTAATTGCTATATTTACAACGGCCCTTCTTCTTAATATGAAATTATTTCCCATGATTTAGCCAGGGGATGAATGTTTTCTTGATATTGGAGATAACAATGACATAAGAGAACATTCATCAATCCACCGATCTTCGAAGTCCAATGATGTGACGGTAAGATCAGATTGGCCTGAAGAAACTTCAAATTTTCTTTGATTGCTGTAATCTATTTTATGGTTATAGAATTTAATTTTTAACCCTGGAATGTGAAATCAGGCTATTGGTGATAACAATCTCATAATGGGATCCTGTCATATTGCTCATGATTGCAAGATCGGTAACAACAATATTTTTGCAAACAATACTCTTTTAGCCGGCCACGTTGTGGTGGAGGTTATACGTCCTTTAATCATTATCTTGCACAAAGTAACATCTAGTATTGTTAAAGCTATATTTGATATTATGTTAATGTAAGTGCTCTCCTTGTAGGACTATGTTCACACAGGAGGCACCACTGCAGTTCATCAATTCTGCCATGTTGGTTCTTTCTCATTTGTTGCTGCGGGTTCGATGGTATTACAATTTTTTTTTTCTTTGTCACTATACACTGATTATTTTGTTTATCACTATCCATGTGCTTAAAAGATTAGTTTGATGTATTTGCTCTCGGATTTTTTTTTAATTGTATGTATTTTTTGTATACTTAATAAGTATTCAATGCATGTCTAACAAATATTGGACCTACTTTGACAAAGTACAGCTAGTATCTAATATATTTAATGCACTAACAAGTATATGATATGTGTCCAAAAAGTGTTTCACATGTATTGAACAGACACATTGGTAAAACTAAATTGTCCATTCTTCAACATTGCTCAACTTCTGACTGATATATGATCTTATCAGAAAGGAGAAAACTATAATAAACTATGTAGTATCTCTGTAGCAATGTGTCCAGCATGCCGATCCCAGTGCAAACTAATTTGTTTGGTTGTTTACTTGAACGTTGAACCTATTTGAATTTATTTTGTCTAGAACAATACATAAAGAAGCAGTTCCTTGTATACAAACGCGATTTCATTTAATAATATTACATGTCTGTAGGTCTCGCAAGATGTCCCCAAATATATGATGGTGGGGGGTGAAAGACCAGAACTACGTGGTTTGAATCTAGAGGGACTTCGGCGCAATGGATTCACAGTGGAAGAGGTTGCAATTTATGGAATTTCATTCTGATGATTTACAAATTACTTGCACCATTTAATGATATATTTATGTTGTTCAAGGATCCAGATCATTGGCTTGAGATCTGCTTACAGGAAGGTATTCATGTCTACTGATACAAATTCTAAAGGGTTCGAAGAACGTCTCAACGAAGTGGTATTGCACATCAAACTCGATCTCTCTCATACTGACATAAGCACAACCTAAATATTAATCATTTTTGCAGGAACAGGATGAAAAATTGGCTCACGTATCTTCAGTGCGTTCCATGATCCAGTCAATTCGTGCCTCATTTGAACAAAATCGTCGGGGAATATGCAAATTCAGACTATGGAGTGGCTCTTAAGTAAGAATGTGCTCACCTCTCTAATAAAAAGCTATTTTCCCTTCCTGAGCACACTTACAAACTATTCTACACCTCTTTCCTGAAAATAGAGGCAACAATTTGGACTATTTGATCTAGATGATTTGTGATCCTAATCATGCACTTTATCTTCAAATTATCGAGCATCGGTTTCGAAGTTTCACTTTGTAAAAATGAATCAGGAAGCATTAGAGCTCAGTTCTGAGGGGGGAAAAACTTGCACTTGTTACGGATGTTGATTTTCTCTTCTGGTGTTGTAGTTTGTACACTTTTTGCTCTAAACAGTTGCTGCCAGTTTATTATTGTCTCCACCAGATTTTGTTAATTGGTGCAGTATTAGAGTGTCGTGTGACATTTGTAAGATCATTAAGGTTAGTGACTTTCTAAGCACTTTTTAAAAAAAAAAAAAAAAAAAATCCTTGTACAAGTGAATCTAAGTGTGTAATGAGAGAACTTTGGGGCATTTGAGGTGTAGAGTTGATTACTATAGTCTATGGGTTATAATAGTCGGTAAGTTGTAATAATCTGTGTTTGGATGCAGATTATTTTAGTTTGAGTAGGAAATAGTAAACACGATAATAAAGAGAGATTTGAAATAGTAATATTGTTATTAATCGTAGATTATAATAGTTGGAAACATATTATAATTTTGGATCCCCAAACATCCCAAACCACCCCCTTTTAGTTTGCCTTACAACAATTTATGGAGTTCTCATGTTTCCCTCACCCTCTTTCTTTGTGCCTCTTCATCTCTATTCTCTACATTCATTTTCCTATCAAAACTTGAATGAAGTTTTTATTTATTTATTTATTTGTTTTTTTTAATTAACTTGAATGTAGTTGTAGACAGGAAATTATACTTTGAAATTCAAATTTGGGCAATTTTCCCATTTCATTTCAATTAGCTCTGAAGAAGAGGAAAAATAATTAGCTTTTCAACCAAACAGATTTGACTATTCTAATTTTACATCATAAACAGATGGTATATTCTCTTATATATTCCCTTTAGAAGTTGCATATGAATCCCCCGATGAGAATACACATCTGCAGTACTGTGGATAATTTCTAGGTAATAACCACAAAAGAACTTGAATGTTCTTCATAACTCTTGTTTTTCTCTTTTTTCCTTTTTTTTTCCCCCTTCTCTTTGATTCTAAATTTTATCTTTTGAATTTGCAGGTCAGCTCCCTGAAAATGGAAATGAAAAGGAAAGAAACTCTTAACCTTGACCAAGCGGTAATCCAAAACATTCTTTCAAAGTTAACACCCTCTGACTTTGAAAGTTGCTTTAAGAAAAAGAAGTTAAAAAGGGAAAAAGGAAAAATAGATTTTTGGTCCCAATTTTGGGTTTAGTTTTCATTTGGTGTTTAAGTTTAGAATATTAAATTTAGCCTTTCAGTTTTGAGTTTGGTTTCAATGTAGTTCATAAGTTTCAAAATGTCATAATTTTACTCTTGACATTTGAGTTTGCTTTAATTTAGTTCTTAGGTGTTAAGTTTTACATTTTTAATTTTGATTTTTCACTAAATACTCATTTTTTATCTTTAATATTGATGTCTTTTAATTAATTTAAAATAATTATAATTAATTAAGTTTCACTATTTTTTTAGAGTCTTAAAACCTGAAACTAAATCGAAATAAAACTCAACCCTCAAGGATAAAATTGTTTAATTTTGAAATTTATAACTAAATTGAAACCAAATTCAAAATTTAAGAACTAAGGTCTCGTCTGATAATTGTTTTATTTTTTGTTTTTAGTTTTTGAAAATTTAGCATATTTTCTCCTAATTTTTTTACGATGACTTGCATCTTTTTAAAGTATAATAGTTGAATTCTTAGTTAAGTTTCAAAAAGAAAAAAAAGTCTTTAAAAGTTCTATATTTTTTTTAATTTTCAAAATTTGGCTTGATTTTTTAAATCATTGGTAAAAAATAGATAATAAAGTTAGAAATTTGGAGGTGGAAGTAGTGTCTATAGCCTTCATTTTAAAAGCGAAATGGTTACCAAATGAGGTCTAAATGTGTAACATGAACCAAATAGAAATTAAGGTCATGTTTACTAATTCGTAATGAAAATTAGTGTAATCGTAATGAGATTTCTTTGATAGACCAATCGTAATGGGTCACAATCGCAAACAAAGTTGGATTGCTTTGGTTTTGTCTATTTATAATTATGAATTTGTCACATCCACTGCTATCGTTATCATTATTATTTAGGGTCAAGTTATAACTGTGACGATAACATAATTTCTAAGTGCAATCAAATTGATCACTCTATACTTCTCAATCAAATTACACTTCATTACAAATTTGAAAGTGGGTCTTGGATGTTAGTACAAGTATAGAATACAAGTAAATAACACCAAATATAATCAAATAAAGTCTACTTTTCAGACTACTATTAATTTATTACATTTCACCCCGTAAACATAGCCTAAATCCAAAAAGATGTTTTTCTCAAAAACAAAATTTCCTCTCGACAGCATTTTTTTTTTCAATTCCATCACAATTATATCGCTTTAGTCTCTCTCTTTTTTAATTATTCTTTCCTTTAAACATAGAGAAAAGAGAAATGATTAAAAAAGAATACCCCCTTATGAAGTTGAGAAGACACAGACTTTATATAATAATGTCATTATTTTATATATCCCATGATGTTGAAAGTAACAATTCTTTAACCTACCATCATTCAAACAATTTGCTTTCCTGCCGGAATTATACTTGGATAATAGAATATAATATTATAAACTTTATTATATATATAAATATATATATATATAAGAACTAATAATGCTTCGGCCACTTTGTCAATTGTCATTGCTCCAAAATTAATAAAGAAATTTCACAAGAAATATGCATAATGCTTGTACATTGTACATTCTCAGTTCTGAAATAGGATCATGATCAATGATGTAATGTTTTTATTTTTATTTTATTTTTTCCTTTTTCTTTTTGGAAATAGTGTTTCGAACTTTCAAAACGATTATTTATTTATATACTAAAAACTAAACAATAAATTATATTTTTAATCCACATAATTTATCGACTTTGTTTAGTTTGATGACTTCAAAAATTCCATTAGGAACTGGATTCTTTTATTATACTTTATGTTCTTAACTTTCAATAAAGGGCTTTTGTGGAATTAAAGTGGCAAATTATTTGTAGAGGTAGTACATGTTATTTTATTCATATCAAAGTCTCACTTGTTTGGACAAAGTTTTAAGTATGGAATTAAATTCGTATTAATATTTTTATCGCTATTTCACATTTTCAAATTCATCGACGTGAAGAGTGAATTGACATTTTCATTATATTGTAAAAAAAAAATCTAAAAGATATATAAAACAAACTACAAATTGTCACTAATAAGAATAATTTGTTTAAAAAGCGTAAAATATTTGTTTATTAATTTAAATATTTTTTATGTATATTTTGTTTTTATAATTCTTTTATAAATATCTATCGACATTGATATGTTATCAATACTTTTGTAATATTAAGGCCTTAACATTTCCATCGACATTGTTAAAACTAATTATATCTTGAATCATATATAGTTTAAGCACGACATTAAATTTGTCATAACTTTTCATCAACATTTTACATTTCCATGATTTCAACATTAACATGATATTTAAACCGATATTTTCATTATATTGCAACAAAAATTCAACAAAATCTCACTTATATGAATATAATAATATAAATAAATAAACATTTTTACTTGTTTAAAAGTCGTCGGTTTGTCAATGCATTTTTTGTTTGTATATTTTTTTCTTCATGAGTATCTATCAAAATCAATAATTTATCGATATTTTCGAAATCAATAATTTATTGATATTTTCGTTAGGGTTAAATTCGGACTTGGGTTAATTTATCTCCTAAGGTGGAAATTAGTAATGTTGGTTGAATTACGAGTGTAACTCAAAATAGTTGGTCATATGATAGATTAATAATTTGGAATTACATATAAAAAGTAAAAATGGAGAGAATAAAAATGAAGTAAAAAGAAAAAAAAAATGGGTAAAGAAAAAGCAAAAGGTTCCCCCACCAAACAAAAAATGAATGGTAGAAAGAAAATGGTATAGTGTGTGTTATGAATGTGACTTGTGTTCAAACAATGTCCGTTCTTTCCCATCTTTTTCCCACATTCAATAAAAACTCCTTCCTTTTCTTTTCATCTTACTCTTCAAAACACTCTCAAATAACTCCCCATTCCAATTATTATTATTAATACCATTAAGAGGAAAATATATATATATATATATATCTTTTCGATTTTGGATCTGGTTTACATATGATTACTAAGTTTCAGAACGTTATACGTTTAGTCGTTCTTAAATTTTGAGTTTGGTTTCAGTTTAGTCCTTATGTTTTAAAATGCTACAATTTTATCCTTGAGATTTGACTTTGTTTCGATTTTATCCTCATGTTTCAATATTTAAACTTTTAACATCGATTTTCTTTACTAAATAATCACTTTCAGTTTTTGTGTGTTAATACCTATTAATTAATTTAAAATAATTATGATGTGAAATTTTAAATTTTAATTTAATAGGAATGAGAAAAAAATGAAATTTAATTATTTATAATTCTTTATATTAATCAATAGACATTAACATTCAAGATAAAAAGTGAGTATTTAGTGAAAAAATTGGGGTTAAAAGTATAAATCTTGAAACTTAGGATTAAATTGAAACAAAACTTATATATATAAAATTGTAACGTTTTAAAACCTATAGACTAAATTAAAAACAAACTCAAACCCT